>NC_140584.1:1082089236-1082758208 GCF_964204655.1 Triturus cristatus | reverse complement strand
CCTCTTTCTTTGCTCGAACAGTAAAAGTCCTTAAGTCCAAGAACTGCCTCCAACGTGGAAGAACCAAACAACTGGAACATAACGTCTTCTTAATCGGAAGTACTCTCAATCCAACTTCTTCTCAGAACCTGGAAGAATGAAAGACAGGAACAACCCATAACTTCTGCTTTTGGCAGAATATAAATACATACGGGTGGGTAAGCATTACAATACTGTAATCCAACCGGGTGGGATAATCCTCACCTCCGTGTCCTTAATAGAATTGAAAATTCTTGGCGCGCATGCTAGCTAATTTTTTATTCTATTACAGGACCGGAGGCTTTGTATTATGCTACTTTAATGCTGATGAAACACCACAGAGGAAATATCAATCACCGGTTTATGATAAAATTCTTTAAAAGTAGACTCAGAAGACCAATCAGCAAAATGCATGATATCCTGAATAGTGGAACCCAACATGAATGACTTAGAGGCCATGGCGCCCCGAACAGAATGCGCCCCAAATACCTGGGTATCACTATCTGCTTCTTGCATAACAGATTTCAACCATCTGGCTATAGTAGCCGCAGCAACAGGTCTGTAAGGTTTCTGCAAAGCAATTAATAATTGCACCACACCATCAGGCCGAATAGACCTAGTACATTCTTCGTAAGCCTTGAGACATTGAACTACACAAAGTTTTGTGTTACCAGGAAAAGCATGATATTCCACACTACGTGACATAGTTTTGGTCCTAGAAGTGATGTTAAAAGAAACTCCTTCAGGAGTAAATACTCTACCTGTAATGTCTAGAGCTTTAACATCCGAAGAACGTCTACATGCAGACAGACATAACAGCATGGCTAATTTGGATGAAAGTTGTTTCCTTGTCAACATATCGTTGTGTGGCCATTGATTGAATAAGGAAAGAACTAGCGAGTCATCCCACAAGGAAGAATACTTCGGTTTGGGCGGTTTTGCTACTCTAATACCTTTCAAGAGTTTACACACTAATGGATGCATCCCTATTGGTTTGTCCTCTATTTGGGAATGACCAGCCGAAATAGTCGATCAGAAATTGTTGATAGAATGGTATGCCAACCCTTCCGAAGCCTTTTTGGACAAAAAATTTACAACATAGGGTAAGTCTGCCCCACGGGATCCACGTGTTGTTCCACGCACCAACGAACCCAACATTTCTAGGCTGAAGAATACCTTTTCTTGGTTGAGGGGGCCCAAGCTTGGTTGATAAAATCTGAAGCTTGTTCCGAAAAATCTGGCATTTGCCAACGTTGCCGGAAAGTCTCCAGGCCATCAGGGACAACTGTCCCGATAGCACCATCGGGTGCATCTCTCCATGAGGGCCCTGGAGCATCGTTGAGGACCACGGAATCATCCTGGGGGATTCGCAGCTCGCCTCCAATAGTATTGGGAACCAAGGCTGCGACTTCCACAGAGGAGTCACTAGTATCACCTCTACCTTCTGGCGCATTATCTTTTTGAACACTCGGGGAATCAGAATGAAGGGGGAAAGGCATAATTCAGTTTCAGGGACCAATCCTGGGAAAAGGCATCTGTCGCCAGAGCCAACGGATCCGGGCTCCAGCTGAAAACCTTGGTCATTTGACGATTCAGTCTGGAGGCAAACAAGTCTATCTCGCAATTTCCCCCGATCGCCTGCAGCCACTGCACTATCTGGGGTTGGAGTTGCCAATCGCTGTAATCCTTGAGATGTCGGGAGTTCCAGTCCGCCACTACATTCGACTGGCCCAAGATGTACTTGGCTATGATCGATATCTGGTGACTCAGGCAATAATGCCAAAAGTCCTTCGCTATCTCTACTAGAATGGAGGACCTCGTGCCTCCCAGCTTGTTGATGTATCGAACCACTGAAATGTTGTCCATCCGCAAGAGGATGCAACACGAGACTTGTTTGGGTGACAGAGTCCTGATCGCGAACGAACCTGCTAGAAGTTCTAGGCAACTGATATGGAGGTCTAGTTCGCGTAGGGACCAACGTCCTCCTGTGGAAATATTTCTGCAGCGAGCTCTCCAGCCCCAACGGCTGGCGTCGGACTCTATGACGACCTCTGGCAAAGAGCCGAAAATGGCCCTGCCGTTCCATGCCTCCACGTGGGCAAGCCACCACTGGATCTCCTCCCGTACCTCCTGGGAAAGAGGTACTAGGTCTGTGTAAGAGAGGCCTTTCTGCAGGTGCTGAATCTTTATCCTCTGAAGGGCTCGATAATGAAGGGGCCCTGGAAAATTCACCTGAATGGAGGATGCTAGAAGGCCCACTATCCTGGCAATCACTCTGAGTGAGACCATCTGTTTGGATAACAGGGAGCGCAGCTCCTTCTGGATATCCCGCAGTTTGGAGCATGGAAGACTCAATTGAGCCGTTTGAGAATTGATGACGAAGCCCAGGAAATCTGTCGTCTGGGAAGGACACAGAACTGACTTGGACTCGTTGATCACAACCCCCAGATTTTGCAATGTAACAATGGTCATGCGTAAAAGTTGAACCACCAGAATTGGAGACTGCGCCATGATAAGAATGTCGTCCAGGTAAACTATCACGCAAACTCCCTGTTCCCTGAGATATGCTATCACTGGCTTAAGCACCTTGGTGAAGCACCACGGTGCCGAGGAAAGTCCGAAAGGAAGGACCAAATATTCGTACCATCGGTTCCGCCATTGAAATTGCTGGAACCGGCGATGGGGAGGAAAAATGGGAATAGACAGATAGGCATCCTTCAGGTCCAGACGGACTAGCCAGTCCCCTTGTTTCAGGAGATCGGATGCCCTCTATCTTGAAATGTTTGTGGGTCATGTAATGATTGAAATCCTTTAAATTGAGTACCAACCTGTAATCTCCGCCTTTCTTCTGCACCAGAAAAATATTGCTGCAGAAACCGCGAGGGCCCTCGTCGCAATACGCTATCGCGTGTTTCCAGTGGCGTCACTAGGGTTGGTGTCACCCAGTGCGGGTAACTCATGGTGTCACCCCCTCACGACTTACCGCATGGACCTCCTCCGCTCCGAGTCCGTCAGTGGACACAGTTGGCAAATAACGGGACCATACAGAATCCTTAGTAACGTTTGTAAATGTAGGTCCTATATTTACAAAATGTGCCTGTTAACAACGGTGTGATAATGATTCATTCATCAGGTTGTACAGTGGGCTACCTGCTAGTCAACAGTTTATTGGAATTTATAATATCATTGGTATGGTACTTTGTACTGGTGGGGTGTTCCCACTATCCAGCAACACGATATATCAGTGGTGGTCGAAGTGGGGGGGGAAAAGTAGATGAACTGTGGGCGGAGAATCAGAGGGTGGGAATAACCCAAGGATTGGATCAGTGGGCGGAGCCAGAGGTGTGGCCAGAATGCGCAAACATCCCAATTTTTTGTATTTATTTGGTTTCACTGCCCAGTTTTATCAACCAATGGATACACATGATTATTTAAGGTTATAATGAGTTATTGACAGTAAAATGTATTCACAAAGTGGGATATACTTCTAATCACAGAATGTCCCCAAATACGATAAAAAGCACAAGCCATTTGTCTCCGAGCCATGGAGTTTCTGTCATCAGCACTTCTCCCTTTTCCACAAGAGCAGTTCAAACATGAATGGCTAAAAATCCTAGTTTGCAAATGTTTTCTAAATAATAATGGCTCTGCCATATTTACCTCATAATGCAAGATCTGCAGCATGATCTGACCATTTCAACTAATGAATTGTTTGTAGCTCAAACGTATCAAAAGTTAATAAAAAATGTGACTTGTGTTGCTGCGGAGTAGATGACAGTTAATAGCTCACTGTTCTATGTTAGGATTTTAACTTATAAACTGCAAGTAACAAAAGGATCTCTCTGACAAAAGCAGTAGCCCACTTGCCTATTTACATTATGTGCACTTTGTGATCTGCATGGTACATGTTCTTTGCAGCAGGTACATTAACCCTCTGAGCTACCTTTCCATGAGTCAAATCTTCCATTAGACAAAATTCCGATCTCTCTCTAGGAAGAACATTAATCACCAGAGTCATCATGACATTTTTATTGTTACCGAAAATTGCTGGAGGCCAGGAAGGAGGCAGCAAGCGCTTTTAAAACCATAATAGACTTGTAAAAATGATGCCTCCACCTAAAGTCAGAACCTGGTGCGGTCACACCGGTTGCACTGCCCTAGAGCTGGCCCTTCTGAATGAAATGAAATGAAATGAAAATAAATTTATATCGCGCAGAACTCAGCCCAGTGGGCATCAAGGCGCCTCTAAAGGGTCCTGTGACCACAGTGACAGAGTCACTGTTGTTCAAGGCTGTGCTGCTTCATAGGCCTGCCCACAAGACTGGAGGTGAACTTTAGTATGGATTGTGGTAGACAAGTCTTGAAGGTTAACCTACACTTGTCATGCTAGGGTCCACCTGCTGGTGCTACGACACCAGGGATTCTAATGTCTTGCGAAGCCTTCTAAGGTCTAGCATATGAATGTACTCCCTCAGGAGAGTGGTCTGTTGGACTGGTTATTAAGGCTGAACCTGGTTCCCCAGTTCCAAATTCAGCAGCTCTGGCCATAATGCCACATCCTCTCCCCCACTGAGCACCATACTGCCCCACTGAGAAAATCTCAGACTGCCTTCAACTACAACTCAATTGTTGCCGGCTATAAACACCTGGATGCGGCTCAATTTAAATTACGCACTGGGCAAGAGCAATATGTGGCCTACAAGTAAAAAGTGACAGCATCCTGGAAAAAGCAAACAATCATAGGGAATGCAAAATTTTGCAAACCATGTCAAATGTAAGCAGGAACAACATGGTTACCTTAACGCTTTGACACTCACTGTTCAGATATCAGTGAGTGCTTTTGCCTGAAAAGTTAAGGACATGACAACAGGGCACTGAATGGACCCATTTCAATGACCATTGCTTATATCCTTACAAAACGTAAGCAGTATGGTAAAAAAAGACAACATCCCTAGATGCAGAGCAGCAGTACAAATTTTGTTTTTCAATCCTCACATTGCAGTACCTCCAGGATTGGTGCACTAGTTCCAAGCCCTGGGAAAACAAGGCAAAGACAACAAAAATAGCGCTTCACTGGCAAACTCTGTAAAAGTGATGCTAATGTGTTTGGGTGTGAATAAAATCAATCTGGCCAGTTTGCTACCACTCTGTCTTACTTTATTTAGTTATTTATTTTGCATATTTTTAAACTTGTATTCCCGATGCTGCACTTTGGAATTAAATGTCATAAAAATACGACATTGATTTTCCAGCAAAAGTGATTTTCTTTTTTGGATCCATTTCACAGGGGAGCAAATAAAAGAAAGGAGAGGAAAGAGTGAGAACCCCGTCTTGCAGCCACTGTCTTCAGTAAGAGAAGAACTGCCGGGCTAGCAGGCGAGAGGCCTCAGCTTGTACACAGAACTGCTGTGCCTGAAAGTTGTCTTCGCAGGCCTCCCGACAGCTCAAAAGATGGGCCCACAACTCGGTGATCAGAGGCAGGCAACCTCGCTCCGCACTGCCTTCGCCCTCCCCCTGCGCCCTGCTGGGTGTCACCCCATGTGAGGGTGTCACCCGGTGCGGTCCGCACCCCCCGCACCTCCATAGTGACGCCGCTGTGTGTTTCTGCAGCAATTCTTCGAGTTCGGAATCTATAAAATCGCACTCTAGTTGGGAAAAAGAAAGCTGTCTGGGTTGCCTGTCCTGAGAAGGGGTCTGAAAGAAATCGAGATGAAAACCCTGAATTGTCTGCAATATCCAAGCATCCTGAGATAGTTGAACCCAATTGTGATAGAAAAACTGAGTATGACCCCCCAGTGGTATTATGAATTTGTCTGGAGTACTTACCCGAAGATTCAGGGGTTTGGTAGCCTCCACGGTATGACCCTCTGTTGAAGCGCCTCTTGTTGAAACGCTGCCTGGTGGGGTAAAAGGTTCCGCCACGGGTGGAATCCCACTCTCTCCTGCCTCGACCGAAGTCTCCTATCTGAGGACCTTGGGAGAACTGTCGGCCAAACGAGCGTCCTTGGCCTCATCCGGCCCTGTTGAAAACACCAGCCTGAAAGACTCTTTTAATGCCCGACTGTGCTTTGTCAAGAGTCGTTAAGGTGCCCACATACATGGCCACGTCTTTGACGAAACGGTCCCTGAACAGATTCCCGTCCGCCAAGGGACCAGGTTCTGCTGCAGCCAATTCTGTGAGATTGGAGTCCATGCGCATGAGGATTGATTTGTGCCGCTCAGTGGAGATGACACAGTTGGCGTTACCCAAGAGACGGTGAGCAGTCTAAATATCGAGTTTTAAATGTCGACCTACAAGTATATCGAGTTGTAAATATCGTAGGTAAAGAATATCGAAGTCAAGAATATCGATGGACAGAATATCGACCCCAAGGTAAGTATTATCGAAGTTAATAATATCGAAGTCATTAATATAGATGTAAGTAATATCTTAATCAAAAATTTCGATGTGAAGAATATCGATATTTTATTAGTGTAATGTATTTTAATATGTATTTTATTTGTATGTGAAAGATTATTGTAATGTATTTTAATACATTTAAAAATAAATGTTTAGAGATTAATAATTATTTAAAATATAATTTAGCGTTTTAGTATCAGAGCGGGTTGTGGGTTTATAGGGGAATAGGGTGGGAAGTAATTTAATTATAATTAATTAATTAATATGTATTGTTTAATTGGTATTTATGATTAATTAATTGTTAATTAATTACTAATTGTTAATTAAATATATTAATCGATTAATTAATTGTTAATTAATTATTAATTGTAAATTAATTGTATTAATTGGTTAATTATATAAGTTATAATTAGTTTAATATTAATATTTCTTTATTGGTATTGTTAATTAATTAATTGTTAATTACTAATTAATTGGTGATTTAATTTTATTAAGTGATTAATTGATGCTTAAATTAATTATGTGAATTTTTATGTGTAGTGGGTTGTGGGTTTATAGGGGAATAGGGTGGGATGTAATTAAATTCAAATAATTACTGATAATTTTTAATTATTTGTAATTAATAATGATTATTTGTTAATTATTAATTGGTAATTAATTGTTATTAGTACGTTAAATATAGTAAATATAAATAATTTATTATTTCATGTTTTGTTGTTATTGCTAATTAATGTATTGTTAAATAATAATTAATTTGTGAATAATTGTTATTTGGTATTTAATATGTATAAATTTGAAAATAATAAGTATATTAATTATAAAGAATGTATTATTAATTGTAAATAATAGATAAACTGATATTTAAATGTATTGTGTATTTTGTGTGTGTAGTGTGTTGTGTATTAAAGGGGGAATAGTGTGGGATGTAATTTAAAGTTATTTATATAAATATTTATTTTAAATAATTGGTATTTAATAATACATATTTTGTAAATTAATTATTAATATGCTATTTTTTTATAACTAATTATTTAATTGGTTATTATGTTTATAGAATCCCTATGCTATCCAGTGCTTTCCCAACTGTTTTACTATCTGGAGTTGGAATAGTAATTTTTAACCCTACGCTATCCAGCGCTTTCCCTACTGTTTCACTTACTGGAGTGGGAATAGTAATTTGTACCCCTACGCTATCCAGCGTTTTCACTACTGTTGCACTCTCTGGAGTGGGAATAGTAATTTTTACTCCTACGCTATCCAACGCTTTCCCTACTATTGCACTCTCTGGAGTTGGAATAGTAATTTTTACTCCTACGCTATCCAACGCTTTCCCTACTATTGCACTCTCTGGAGTTGGAATAGTAATTTTTACCCCTACGCTATCCAACGCTTTCCCTACTGTTGCACTCTTTGGAGTTGGAATAGTAATTTTTACCCCTACGCTATCCAGCGCTTTCCCTACTGTTTCACTTACTGGAGTGGGAATAGTAATTTGTACCCCTATGCTATCCAATGCTTTCCCTACTGTTGCACTCTCTGGAGTTGGAATAGTAATTTTTACCCCTACGCTATCCAGCGCTTTTCCTACTGTTCCACTCTCTGGAGTTGGAATAGTAATTTTTACCCCTACGCTATCCAGCGCTTTCCCTACTGTTTCACTTACTGGAGTGGGAATAGTAATTTTTACCCCTACGCTATCCTGCGCTTTTCCTACGGTTTCACTTACTGGAGTGGGAATGGTAATTTGTACCCCTACGCTATCCAGCATTTTCATTACTGTTGCACACTCTGGAGTGGGAATAGTAAATTTTACCCCTACGCTATCCAACGCTTTCCCTACTGTTGGATTCACTGGAGTGGTAATAGTAATTTTTACTCCTACGCTATCCAACGTTTTCTCTACTATTGCACTCTCTGGAGTTGGAATAGTAATTCTTTTCCCTACGCTATCCAACACTTTCCCTACTGTTGCACTCTCTGGAGTGGGAATAGTAATTTTTACCCTTACGCTATCCAACGCTTTCCCTACTATTGCACTCTCTGGAGTTGTAATAGTAATTTTTACCCCTACGCTATCCAACGCTTTCCCTACTGTTGCACTCTTTGGAGTTGGAATAGTAATTTTTACCCCTACGCTATCCAGCACTTTCCCTACTGTTTCACTTACTGGAGTTGGAATAGTAATTTTTACCCCTACGCTATCCAGCGCTTTCCCTACTGTTGCACTCTTTGGAGTTGGAGTAGTAATTTTTACCCCTACGCTATCCAACGTCTTCCCTACTGTTGCACTCTCTGGAGTGGGAATAGTAATTTTTACCTTTACGCTATCCAACACTTTCCCTACTATTGCACTCTCTGGAGTTGGAATAGTAATTTTAACCCTACGCTATCCAACGCTTTCCCTACTGTTGCACTCTTTGGAGTTGGAATAGTAATTTTTACCCCTACGCTATCCAGCGCTTTCCCTACTGTTTCACTTACTGGAGTTGGAATAGTAATTTTTACCCCTACGCTATCCAGCGCTTTCCCTACTGTTGCACTCTTTGGAGTTGGAATAGTAATTTTTACCCCTACGCTATCCAACGTTTTCCCTACTGTTGCACTCTCTGGATTGGGAATAGTAATTTTTACCTTTACGCTATCCAACGCTTTCCCTACTGTTGCACTCTTTGGAGTTGGAATAGTAATTTTTACCCCTACGGTATCCAACATTTTCCTTATTGTTGTTTTTGTTGGAGTTGGACTAGTAGTTTTATTGTGTCTGATATTTCATATGTTTTGTATTTTTTTTCCTATTGTAATATATCATTAATAATAAAAATTAATCACATTAAAAATATTGATTATTATTTGCTATATGTAATTATTAAATATTTATTAATGTTATTATTTTATGTGTATAGATGTATTGGTAATTTTTAAAAACATTTAATAATTTATACGTTACAGAAATTATTAGTAAAATTAATTATTCAGTAAGTATATATATTATATATTATATGTACATGTTTAATTAAAGTTTTATTAAATTATATATATTAATTATACATTTTATTTATTATACAATATATTTAATTATGTTTATTTAATTTCTAAGTATAATTTGGTTTATTTTACATATATTTTTAAAGTAAAAGGAAAACAATATTTTTAATAACGATATTTTTGACATCGATATTTAATTTTCGATATTTTTGTACTTACCATGTTGCAGATAGGATGTCGATCTTCTTGTCATCGATATTTTTGTTGCGATATATTTGTAGGTCGATATTCTGTCTGTCGAAATTATGTCAGAGATCCCCAAGAGACATATGGCCCTCTGTGTTCATCCTGCCAGGACAGGGGGATCCACTGCAGCCCCAGATTCCTGCACTTCTAAAGCCATTTCCAGGATCTTAGCAAGAGAGTCGACCACATCTAAGAGCTTACCCTGGCACCCTCACCAGGCGCGATCGATACCCTTTTTGGGGTCTTTCGCAAACTTTATTAAGAAGGTCAAGAGGCTGGAGTCTATATTTTGGGTTTCTGCCACCTTATCAGAAATATCTGGTCTAGGACACTCTGAGCGAAGTCTGTTCCGCACCTCCTTGTCAAAGCTTTTGCGAAGGTTTTCGTGCAGGTACGCAGCAACCTCAGGGGCAGGTAACCAATCGGACGACCTGGGGTGAATTTTGTCAGCTGGGTTAAATGTGAAGGGAGTGGTAATAGCTTGAGGTGTTTCCACATTTTTTGACTTCTTGGTTCTTTTCTTAGGAGGGGACTCGTCTGGGGTGTCAGTCCCCGTAGTATCCGGGTCTGTGTCAGTGTCTGGGGCCTTAGATTTGTCGGTGTCGGGGGGAGGGAGTGAAGAGTATGTGGAAGAATGAGGCCAGGGTTTAGGCTGGGGAACGTCTTTGGGAGGATCTGCCAGAGCAGTGAAACCATGACGTTTCGTGAATTTTTCAAGTTGTTTTGTTATTGGTTTCAATGTAGTAGCTAGCGCCTGCTGCACAGTCCCCGGGACTGCTTTCTCCAGGGCCTTGTTGACCGACTCCTGGACCGAGGCGTCCAGGGCCTCAACAATGTTGTCTTCTAGGGAAGGGGTTGCCACTTCCTCCTCATATAAATTATCATCCTCTTCATAAGTGACCCAATCCTCCATAGTGGGGCAAAATTTGTATATATATCTGCTCATGAGGTGAGACACTGAGAGGAGTAAGGGGGAGCCAACCCACAGCACAGAAATCACAAATGGCCCAAAACAGTTTTTCCAGCCAGCCAGGCATAGAGGATGCTGCTCGGTGGAAATCGAGGCACCAATTCTAGGGGAAAAACGGGTCGGAGTGATGTGCGTAGCCCAATCCTACTAGGAAATAGCACAATTGGGCTACGCACACGTCGAAACGAGGGGGAAAAAGCAAAAGGGAAAGCTCCTTGCACGTTCGGCCGATGAGGGGGGCCTCAGCGCGTTATAATTGCCACATGCAAGACTGCCGTGGGCAGTCCGGTACCAAAAACTCCCAGACGGGAGCACACAGAAAGACCGCTACGCGGTCGCTACACAATGAAAATCCTCCCGCAGCGGTGGGAAATTCAAAGATGCTTTTCGGCCGGGATATGCACCGGCACCGAAGCGTATGCCTCCCCGAAGACAGCGGGAGTGCTAGGCTCGTCCAGAACCCCGCGCGAGGATCACGCTACTCAGAAGGCAAAGCCGGATTAGGCAAAGCAAGCGGAGGTACACGCTAGCATGGCAGTTAAAGCAAACATAGCGTTGCGTGCCTAATCAGCATAAATTGCACATTTATTAATGCAAAAGGAATGTAACAATGAAAAATACACTTAACTTCCTGCGTGAGCAGCAAAGAAAGAGGATGATTTCTGGTTATGGTGGTTCTTATGGGGTCTTACAGGATGTGATGTGTTACATATGCATCATGGGAAATGTAGTTTATTTACATAATGCAAAGTTTTCATTGGCTGCTGTGAGTGGCATTAAATAGAAAGAGAAGCATAATACGAAGCCTCCGGTCCTGTAATAGAATTTTATTGTGCGTGTTCTGTGGCTGCCCATGGCGCACGCAGTGGGCCCCTTAAGAGAGCGGCCCCCTAGTGTTGCTTCAGGCACCTCCCTGCCACAGGTCGCTGGGACCCCTTACTCTGGGAGTCCCCCCATCGGGTCTGGTGCCTCTACGGCTTCATTTCCGGTGTGCAGCGGACTGGTGACAGGTATTTTTACCTGCCCCCACCCACTGGCCACCCTCTTTGTCCTCTGCTGGACATGCTGTCCAGGCTTGCCGGGGTCATCGACATCGCAGGCGTCGTAGAAGGCGGTGGGGCGACTAGCCTCCTTCTTGGGGCTGCTTGGGTTCTCTGGTCCGTTTGTGTGCGGTGGCTGTGGCAGCCAGAGTGCCGCTTGTTTCCTGGCTTGTGGGGGGCATGACAGCTGTTTGTTGGGGGCCCGTGGCCTGGTTAGGCCGGACTGTCCAGTCTCGTCATTGTCATGGTGTTGGTCTCGGTTCGTCGGGTGGAGAGTTGGTGTCCCTGCCTCTTGTGCAGGCGAGATGGGAAAACGGGGAGACTGGACCTGAAGGGAGCAGCATCAGGATTGGAATGAGCAGGCAAACTCCATGCTCATTTTGTAACCACTGGGGTCTGTGGTTTTGGGCAAACCCTCAGTCACCTTGTGCTTGCTTTGTAAAGGCCACTGTGCGCATGTTGGATTCCTGGCTGCGGAAAAGCAGCCGGCCAAACCCAACATGCGCAGTGCGCACTGTGCCGTGCACAGTGCGCTGTCGCACTGTTATAATATTGCATTACAATGTTTATGTTTGCAGCTTCAATGCTGATTCACTTGACAGTGCAGGCCAGGCTGGTTGTCACGTGATGGTGACGTGACGCGCCGCTTTAAATTATTAATACAATTTCAACATTGAAAGTTGAAATTGTATTAATAATTTAAAAGCGGCGCGCGCTTGTAATGCGCAATAATTATTAGTGGGGCAAAGCCCCAACGCCCAAATGGAGAAACCGCCACTGGGTGGAAGGACTGGTTCCAGACATTTAGTTGTGGACAATCACATACAAAGCCAACAGTTAGCGGATCACATTCCTAACACAATGAGATGCATGCTTCTTACATTTTTCTGTGTGGCGAATGAAGGCATGCTAATAACATAGATTTGAATGACAAACCACTTGTTTGTCTACTGATTTGGGTCCCATGTTGGATGCTATCAATTTAGTGGTCATTGTCCTCAGCTTAGTCAGATGCAACCCAGAGACTTTTATATTCAACAATTCAAACATTATTACAACATTGTTGCCATGTTTAGCCCAAGTCTTGGACATTGACTTTCCCCACTTCCACCCTACGTCCCTCCCTATTCTTCTGAGTCATGGAAGTGCGTTTACGTGTATATTTTCATAGACCTCATTTAAATCACCTTGCACTGTTATGTCCTGCAATACCTAACCTTTATCTAACCTATTTAAATTCACAATTTCCCTTCTCTGTATCCTCTCTTTTCAATCTCACAGCACCTTACTTACATACTCCATTTTGTCCACTTAAATGAACTTACTCTAATAATTATACCTGATTCCTGTTAACTAAGCCCACCACTAAAAACTGGAGAAAATGAATCAATGTCTCTAAAGCACAAGGCTAACCTAACAACCAACACATTTACAATAATAATTAATAACCATAAAGTGCGTCAACACCTTGTCTGGGGTAGTAAGTGCTTTGTAAATGCAGTTACAATGCAGTACATCCAAACTTACAAGCGTATGCAAGGAATCAAAAAACGTCATCACATAAAGGTGGCAAGCATGTGAAATAGACCGATAGCTAAAGAGAGCTAAACTAATCCTGGCCCTCGTACATGGATGTGTGTTTTACGATTTCTTTTTTATTCCAAAAAACTGTCAGACAGCTGAAGCTCTCAGGCCAGACCTCAAAAGTATTTTTAAAACCTTTATTTTTCAGTTTTACATCTAAAAACATACAGCAGTAGTTAGACAATAAGATATGCAACATAGCAGGCATATTTCAGGAAAGTACATCAAGAAACAATCACCCTGTACACGATTTCAGAGAGCCCTACCTGAAGGCAAGCACCCACCACCCATCGGCACTCGAGACCAAGCCAACCCCCTAATTGGAGTCATCGACCCCGACCGCAAGCAGTCCATCTTTTTCATCATCCATCATGCTTCACTCGTCAGAAGAGGCCACGTTGGCTTTGGGGTCTAGGAGTGTATCACAGAGGTCCATTCAAACTGCGCGGCCCTGAAACACCTTGTCAACTAGCCTACTGATATCTAAGTGAAATTCCTCAGCTAATTCTCATTCTTGGAGATTACTATGCCAACGGTCAACGCCAGATGCTCTTTGTTCCATCTAAGTGATGGCGATCCTGCATCTGGCCAGTACTAGCGCCCGCCAGTTGCAGAAATGTGTATGCATCTTCTTACCATTTGGACATTTAACGTTCCCCAATAAGCAACACTGTGGTGGGGGCGGAGCTTGCTGCGAACTAATATGGCCGCGTAGAAGGAGAGGTCCCCGAGCCATCGGCGCCACAATAGACTTATCCGGCCATTTACCCACCGTTGGCAGCTAAAAGGAACCATGAAATGCTCCGGAGCAGCTGCGCTGCAGAATGATGTGACCTCAGCCGACTGTGCACACTGAGAGGCGGCAGCGGGGAGCGTGACCTTACAGCCGCGTGGTGGGGAGAGACGAGTGGGGCGGCCTTAGGCATGTGCAAGCTGTGCACCTGCACAGGGCCACCAAACCCCAGGGGCCACCACGAGGAATCGGATACAATACATATTCGTGGCGGCCCCTGGCAGAGATTTGGCGCATGAACGACTGAGGCGTGCTAAATCCGTTGTGATGCTCGCTGAATGGTTGTTCTTACACTCTTTTCCTTTCTAACCCAGTCTCGTCTTTGTGTGGGGTCGGCCTTGTTTCGGGCTCTTCTGGTAGGTCTTGTGCTTGTTTAGAACTTTTTTTCCAGGAGAATCGAGCTTGTTTTAATAGTCCAGATCTGGCACCTCCGGAGGCTCGCATGCGCGCGCATGCGCAGTGCCCGCGAGTCCTGCAGCGAAGGGGTTACAGAAGCACCACGCATCACTGGCGGCAGGAGGGGTGGCAGCACCCGTGCCCGGCGTGCAGCGAGCAGCACCGAGACCGGCCGAGGCCATGCACCAGCGCGCCTAGAGACCCTGGGCAAGAAAGGCCGCCTTGCAGAGGATAGCATGCCAGTGTGCAACCTTTGGTGCCAGCTGCGAGGTGAGCAGCCCGAGGGTCAGGGCATGGGAGGGGGAGTGAGGAGGTCAGCGTGTGCCACTGCAGAGTGAACCCGAGGGAAGGTGAGCCATTGGACGAGGGTGTGGGGAGCCCTAGGGTGGAGGGCAGATCAGGCGTAGGAATGTATCCCAGCCCGTGGGGGTGAGGAGCCGGGGGCGTGGGGAAGGTTGGGTGAGGATGTTATTGTAGATGGTGTGTGCTTTGGGTCTGGGTGGAGGTAAGCCATGTGAGGTGGCGAGCTGGAGGTATTCTGGTGGTCATGGGAAGGGAGGGCATGATGAATCGTGAGAGAGAGCCTCTCTCTCACGATTCATCTCTGAGAGGGCGCGGGTCTGAGAGGTGGTCACCGTGCGCCAGGGGTAGGGAGTGGTACAGATCGGCACTGTATGTTGAGGGAAGAGTGAGTCAGGACTGCAGGGGCGGTGTTTACTTGTGGCTGAGGGGAGGCATGGTGACTTTTGGAGGTGTAACTTGGGAGGCACGGTCGTATTGGGGGGAAGAGGAGAGCAGGGTACGAGGTGTTAGACGTAATGTTAAGGATTCATTAAAATGATTACAATTACTTATCAACAATCATGAAAACAGAGTATGAAGCTGATACTTGTGATCTAATGAGTGGATCTGCCTGCACAAATCTTTTAAAACATCGAGTGTTCGAATGTACTTGGCATTTGGTTATGTCTGTTTATATGGTGTTGAGGCAGACATGAAATGCAAGCACCTATGGATGGACGCCTGGAATAGGATGGCAGTGCCTACCCATGTTAACTCAATCTAATGCCCTTTTGCAGAGACTTTGGTAGGAGACTAGCTTCTTGATCATTTCTTTAATTACATTCCAGTGCTTGTCATGTGACTAGCAGAGAAAACTAGTTTAACTAGTCCTCAGTTTGCAATTGGTGAAGCAGCCGTCTCTGTCCATACTAGGGGCATAGTTACCATTGGTTCAGCAAGTACAGTGGTATTGAGACCCAAAACCCTCAGGGGCCCATTGAACCCTGATAATTGGTATATTTTACTTCCTGAGCAGCAGCCAAAGGGGCCATTTTCCTAGCTTATGCCACGGCCCATGGGGTCGTTGGTACGCTGTGCTAGTGATTCGTACGTCTGCTTGAAAGTTGTCTCCTGACTGGATGTTCCTTGCACATTAATTTTGCTTCAGTGAACCTCTAGTGCCTTTTCATAGCCTTAGGACTCACTGTAATTAATCCTTGTTTAATAGGTGCTCTGAAAGCGAGCAGAACTGGTTGCTGGAATATGGCACTATACAAGAAACCTTAATTAAATATATTGTATTTTGTCTTTTGACAATGTGGTAAAGTGGACGAGTCTTTGGTTACCTGTAGGCTGTCTTCAGGATCAGTTAGTGACGTACTGAGACAGGTCTCTGTGTGCCATGATTTCAAGGTAGCTTACTCTCTTCCTGCTAAGGTCACTTCCCAAATAGATCATGAACTATTCTCCAGGCTCTACTGTTCTCAGTGGACTGAGAAAACAGACCTTGTATGCCAAGTCACATGATCTACCCTATAGTTTTATAACACTCTTCAAATAAACCTTCCATATGTGGCTAGTCCTCATAATGTGTCATACATGTAGTGGGAAGGGTAATTACTATCAATCAGTCAGGGTTTGTAAAGCTCAGCTGCTTCACACATAAGGGTCTCGAGGTGGTGTGGGATTCATGCTGCTGGATCATGCTGCTTGTTGGTTGAACAGCGAGGTCTTGTGGTCCTTCCTGAACTGCTGGAGCGATGGTGAGGCTCTGAGGTGCAGGGGGAGGGGTTTCAGGTCTTCACTGCCAGGTGGGAGAAGTAGCGGCCTCCACCGTTTTATCAGCGGCTGCATTGGGTGGCTGCTAGGGAGATGGTTCTGGAACATATTTTCCTGGTAGGTTGGTGGAAATTCACTCGTTCATTAAGGTATGCTGGTCCTTCATTGTGTAGTCCAGGGAAGACATGGCTTGGCAGTTTGAACTGGACTGTTCCCATGAGGCACAGGGTCAAGGCTGATTTGCATATGGCCATGTCTGAACTGGGGTGGTGTGGTGAGCAAAAAAACAATGGATTTAGGCCCAGATCTCTGTACTGGGGTGAATGTATGACATTGTTCTGCATTCTGTCCATCAACTGTTGTTTTTGCAAGAAAATAAAAATGACACATCAAAATCTTTCAGCAGCCGCCACTGCTGATTGTCTTCTTTTTTTCCCTACCCACTGCTAGCCTCGCCCGCTGCATTGCAAGCAAAATGTAGAGAATTCGAGTACACAAATCTGGTTATTCGAAACGAAAGAGAAAGGTGGCTCAGCAGGCTTTCGTAGTGTCACAGGAAGGAGCAATCCTGAACTTTATCACCCAAGGGAAACCTAAAGATGGAGAATCCTCTGGCCAGAGTACTGCTGATGCACTCGGTAAAACAGGCGCTGATGACCATAAAGAAGAACAAAACAATGATGATATCCATGAGCAGAATGATACTCATGAGCAGACCAATGAAAATGAACAAGGTGACTCTGAAATTGATACAAACATGCAGCAATGACCAACTCAGGATGAGGATTATTACAAAAGACCCTCAGACAGAGAAACTGAAACATTATTCATCGGTCCATCGACATCTGGCATTCTGAAGGAGGTTCAGAGTTTACAGACGGATGATGCTGGTATTGAAAAGGAAGCCAAAGAGAAAGACCATGTTCCAGACCCGTGTTCTGAATATGATTTATGTGATTGGAGGGATCCTGCTTTGTGGCCGAACTCTCTTACGGACGCGCAACGTGTTTTTCTTGTTGAAAGGGCTCCCTCCAGAGACTCAGGATTCTAAAACAAAGTATCCAAGTGATGAGCACTTAAAAAGTAAACGTCGTTTTTCTGTTACCATGTTACTGGTCATCTAACGCCTTTTCTGGACGTTTTATTAAAACACCTTCCTGAGCTCCGCCCCGCCCGGACCCCCTCTTCCGGGGCCCCCTACCTGCGCTCCCTGCACAGGGCCACCATGAGCCTAGAGCCGCCCCTGAGACGACGTTGAGCTCCTCCTGGATCCGTACTGACGCCCTGCCTGGAGGCTGAGTCTGGAGCTATGTGCACCACGGACAGGGGGTGACGGCGATGGGGCTGACGGCGACCTGACTCAGGGCCCGGATTTCTTACTGAGGACCCTTCGGAGGTGAGGGCTTTGAGAGGCGGTGTCTACTGTCCTGGCGCGGCCTGTTTTGTATGCGCGGCGGGGTGGAAGCGTGGTGAACTGACGTGGACCAATTCTCCCCGCTCCCCCGCAGGGAGCGACATCCTGCTTCACACGGCAGGCACTGCTGTGGCGGCTTGAGGCCTACGAGCCCCCCGAAGACGCAGGGCCTTTGCTGAGCTGGGAGACATATGGGAGCTGCAGCGCTGCGTGGTGCTGCATGTAGAGCCCTTGATCTGAGGCCTACTGTGGGGCTTGGGCATTTGCATAGTCTTATGTTGCCTGCGGGCCGTAAGGGCCAGGAGGACTGCTGCTGACTGTGACAGAAATATCGAGGTGAGCTGGTGAGGGCAGTGGCCTAGACAGTTATCTGTTAACCCCAGGTTGTAACACACAGCGGCAAGGGGAGCGGTACCCCGCTGGTGGTCGACCAGCTTGCAGATGCCCCCCTGCGTACAGAACAACGCTAACACCTCCCCATCTGCTCTTACTGCATTGCACAGGAGGGGAGATACGCACTGGGAACCGGGCCCATAGCTGCACTCTTTTGAAGATACACACCTGGTGCCCTGACCGCTGCCCCGTCTACTGACTTTACAATTGCACGCACTTTGTCACGCGGAGAGATTCGGAATTCACCAGACGCTCATTACGTGAGTGCTCTCCTACAAACGCTACTGGGACGCTAGTTGGCTCGTTCTAACTGAAACCCCTGAACCGATCGGCGACGGATACCCCTGCGCCTGCAGCCCTGCGCTCTTGAATTGTGCATATAGTGGCTACAAACATGGGTCGCCACAATCCAGAAGAGTCTAACAAGCATGGACGGGAAAATAGATTCGTTGGTCTACCATATGGATAGAATGACAGAGAGGCTAGATAAGCAGGCGGAACGCACCGATATGGCGGAAAGGCGCATCACAGAGGTCGAGGAAGCCCAAACCGCATCAGACCAAGTGCAGAGACAAATGGCTTAAACCATATCGGACCTACAGGACAAAACTGAAGATTTGGAGGCCCGCTCACGCCGGTGCAACTTGCGCATTATAGGGCTGCCGGAGACGACCTCCATGGGGAATGTAGAACACTTCACTGACAAACTTCTGATTACCCTGCTTGGCCGTGATGTGTTTTCAGACATGTTTGTGGTTGAGAGGGCGCATCGCTCACTGGGGTCAAGACCTGCACCGGGTGCCACGCCGTGCCCGATAATAGCTAAGCTCCTGAATTACCGTGACCGAGACACGGCTTTACGGCGTGCTAGAGAGCTAGGGGAACTCAAATATGAGGACTCAACCATGTCCCTCTATCCAGATTTCACTGCCAGAGTACCGGAAGTGCGCCGCCAATTCAACCCCCTCAAACGGCAACTCCGGGATCATAACATCTCCTACACCATGCTCTATCCAGCCAAGGTGAAAGTCACCATGAACGGCTCTGCACGCATCTTCACGGACCCGAAGCTGCTGTGGAAAGCGTCTAAGGACTTGCTCAAGAACGTGAAGAAAGTACCGGCACAAGGTGGAGCAACAGCGGCAGAGATGGAGGAGGGAGGCAGCTCCCTGGAGAACAACGATTAGGACATTGACTGTTGCACTCGCTTTTTGATTCGTTTATGACTGTTTTAAAATACAATATCCCTGTTTTGGGGGTCACCCGCGGTGAAAGACACCTGGATGCTTCTCACTCTCACTGTCACTGGGCTGCAGCTGATCGGAGGAAGAAGGACCTTACATACTAGCCGCAAGTTAAATAGTACTGATTTGCAATGTTGATTGGCTAACAGTATATTGCACAGGGATAGAGTAGGCCTGATAGCTAAGTTTTGTAACGGGGTGTTAGGTGATTTCTTCAACCCTACCTTTCTTCTCCTTTTATTATACAATACAGTTGTGCATAATAATTATTCTAGGTGGTTAAATGGCATGCTATTCTTTAGTTCTATCAGAGTGGTCCTGCTGAGGGTATCGCAATGGTGCTTCGGTAACATCCATCCCTGCGTGTTACATATTCTATAGATGTTCAATGGGTTGTTTTTCAATTGGGGGGGAGGGAGGAGAAATTTCACGATGCTCAGTTGGGGGAAGCATGGTGTGGGTGGTGGGTGGGGGGATTGCATGTTTGTGATTATTTTTAGACTTTGGTTTCTGCTCTTATACATCTGTGTTACACTCCACGCTAAACTCCACTTACAATTGTATACATTGAGCACAATGCTCGATCCCACACGTCCAAAAGGAAGCCCCAAGTCCCTGACATGCTACCCATGGTATCAGGGATGTTGTCCTACCTGCCAATACTTGTACGCTGCTGCGCTGTCATTGTAGCTCATGGGCACTAACCTGCGGCTCCTGACGTGGACCGTCAGAGGCCTTAATGATCAGTGCAAAACCAGAAAGGTTATGTCTTATCTCAAAAGGCACAACATGGATGTGGCACTCCTCCAGGAGACGCATCTCCCAGTGTCGAACTTTTCACGTCTCAGAAGTACGATAAGGGGCACGTTCCATGCGGCGGGATTCACCTCGCACGCCAGAGGGGTACTGACGTGGATCAACACTGATTCCAAACTTACACTTGAAGAATTACATACAGATGCAAATGGCCACTATGTGATATCTAGATGTAGCAGACAGGGTGTTGACTATCTACTGATAAATGTGTACGGCCCTAACTTTGACTACCCGCAATTCTACTCTGATCTACTAGGGATGGCTAGACTGTTGCCTGATGCTCTACAGTTCTGGGGGGGGGGGGGGGACTTTAACTGTACGCTACACCCTGATCTCGATCGATCCGGAGGTCCGACACGGCGCCGCACGCAAGCAGCAGAGGTCATACTAGACACACTGACAGAGTTAAACATGTTCGATGGATGGTGTTACCGATCACCCGTACCTGGGGGCTTCACGCACTACTCTGCACCACACCCTACACACCAGAATAGATTACTGGTTTCTCTCACGGACACTACAGCACATTTTTAGGGACTGTGAGGTGTTCCCCCGAACCTACTCTGATCATTCTCCGGTGCTCCTGGTCTTGACTGCCCCGATCAAAAGGCCTCCCCCGTTTACTTGGCGGTTTCCCCCATATGCATTATTAGATGAGCTATTTCGAGCGGAGATGCAGGAGGCTATGGAAACCTTCTTTGTGACGAATATAGGATCTGTCCCGCACTTCACCACAGTCTGGGAAACGTTTAAGGTTTATGTGAGAGGCGTTGCCATATCTAAGCACTCAGGCGTGCTCAAATAGATAAGAGGCCGCCCTTAAGCGATTGGAACAAACGCTGGCAGATCTAGAGAGAGTTACACAGACTGCTGACGATCCCACACTGCAAGACACACTAAAAGCTACACTAGAAGAATACCATACTGAGGCAGATAGGGAAGTGAAACTCCTGGGTAAATATGCACTAGCCAGGGTATATGGTGAGGAAGAGCGCCCAGGTGCCACCCTAGCTAATCTTACAAAAGGACATAGAGCTACATCCCATCCCATAGAATTGTCCACAGATAACGGCACAGTGCTAACTGACCCGAAAGACGTGGCGGATCGTTTTCGGGAATATTATACGACTCCCTATCAAACTAAATCAAATGTCACACAATCTGAAATCCTAGAATACTTGGAATACATCAAATTGCCATGGCTATTGGATGATCACCGTGAATATCTGATGCGCCCGCTTTAGACGTGGGAAATTAAAGCAGCTATCTCTGCGATGCGAGCTGGTAGTGCGCCAGGACAGGATGGACTTACGGTGGGATTCTATAAAGCGTTCCAGGGCTTCCTGGCGCCGCATCTGATGTCTTTGTTTGAAGAAATGGCGGAGGATGTTATGATGCCCCCCACAATGAGAGAAGCGCTTCTAGTAGTCATATTGAAATCAGGCAAACCTCCGAACTGTTGTTCGTCCTATCGTCCGCTCTCTCTACTGAATGTCGACACCAAAATATTCGCCAAGGTGCTAGCAAATAGACTAGCCCCATTAATGCCAACCTTGGTGGGAATAGAACAATCGGGCTTTATTGCAGAACGCACTCTTACATGCAACCTCCGCACAGTATTCAGTGCCATACAACACACTGCCCCGGATAAATAAGCAGCAGCAATATTTTTAGACGCTGAAAAAGCATTTGATTCGGTGGAGTGGAGGTTCATGATGCTGGCCCTGGAGCGTATGGGACTGGGAAGTGTTTATTTAAGCTTAATTAACACACTCTTCAAACGCCCTACGGCTAGAGTGAAGGTGGGGAGGTGGTCACGACCTCATTGGAAATATCCAGAGGTACCAGACAGGGCTGTCCCCTGTCACCCTTGCTGTATGCCTTAGTAGCTGAACCATTGATGTGTGCTCTGCGTGAATACCACAGCCATAGGGGGATACGATTTCCGAATTACAACTTTATTGTCTCTACCTACGCTGATGACACTCTCCTGTATATTAGGGACCTGGCCACCAATGTGTCTCCTGTGCTGTGTGAAATAGTATGCTTCGGCGAACTATCGGGCCTCAAAATAAACTGGTCAAAATCGATGATATTCCCTCTGACCCCAGCAACTATCCCAGAGAAATTGGATTTCCCGCTGCAGTGGACCGAGGACCCGGTACGGTACCTGGGGTAACAGATACACACAGATCCAGAACTTGTGTTCCGAGAGAACTATGGTCGCGCAGTAGCTAATTTAGAAGCTAACATTGAGCGTTGGATTCGTCTCCCCCTTTCCCTACTAGGCAGAATATCATTAATGAAAATGATGGTTCTTCCCTGCTTTCTCTTTTTATTTATTAACATACCTATGCTCCTATCAGCTCAATTCTTCAAACATATTCGTTCATTGCTAATTAAGTTGGCATGGGCCAACAAACAACCCAGTGCCTCTTGGAAACTGATGGTCCTACCTTATTCGATGGGCGGATTGGGAGCATTGGATCTTGATCTTTATCACCGGGCGGCCCAAGCCTCACACGCCCATTTTTAGCTGCACCAGCAGCCTACCCACCGCACCTGCACATAGAGCGTATAACACAAGCTCCAGCGCATCTAGCGACCGCACTCCATCACCCGCCTTGCAGGACTACCGCTGCTCTGTATTCAATAAACGCTACAGTCCATGCATGGCACAACCTTATAAACAGACAGGCGGCAACCATATTATACTCGCCTCATACACCCATAGCCTGGTGTGAATGGTTATCGACGTTAACTTCACCAGAGATGATAGCAGCTCTACACACTTTGGGGTTGAACATAATAGGAGACTTTTTTAGTGATGGCCGGGGAAGGGAGGGGGTAGACCCACTGGAAAGGGAACCGAGGCCCACGTTTTTAAATGCCTTCCATTACTTCAGAGCCCGGAGTGCCCTAAGGCAAATGCTGGGCGACTAAATGCTGGAACCCCTGGAGGTGTGCTCTTTTACTGCAACGATTCGAGCAATGTCCCCTAAACGGATAGTGGCAAGGATATATTCCCAGACGCAGGAATTATATAGAGACCGCCATAATAAAGCCCGACTTGCCTGGCAAATGGACTTAGAACTGGACATTGACGACGACATGTGGAGATACTGCTGTGAGGATACTAAGCGTATCTCGCTTAACGGGCGACATAGGCTCATCCATTTAAATTTTTGAATCGCATTTACTACACGCCACAACGCCTCCACAAATATATTGCATGACACGGCCAGCTGCACTCGTTGTGGGGCACTGGAAGCTGACTTCCTACACCTAGCATCGCTCTGCCCACAGATTGCTACCTATTGGACACAAATCTTTACTGAAATTCGGATGATAACGCAGGTAGACGTTAACCCAGAACCGCTACTAACACTACTAGGTTACTCCAAGAAGATACGGAAACCCCTTAGGCGCCTTGTGGATATGGCACTCCTAGTTGCCAAACGAGTCTTGGAAATGCGCTGGTCCAGACTGAAACAATGGACTAGAGATATGCTGTATTGCAACACGCAAACAGAAGTGTACAGTGAGCTCCTTCCCCCTAGCAATCGACCGAAGAACTTTTGGGGCCTTTATGCCACTTAGAGTGCGACTAAAGCACTGGATCAAACTGCAACACCTATTATAGCAGAGGATGACCCGTTGACACAGTAGACATAGCTAAAGTATTGGGAGATGGGATTGTATTCTACTAAGATAACTGCCCAAGGCAGCTAGAATACTAAACCTATGACCTTGTTGCCCAAGAGGAGTACAAACATTGGGTTCTATAACCTTGCAAGATCTGGTTGTTGATTGCAAATTGGCAGTGTGGAGGTGCATCTATTACACTATGTTTGGATAGAGGGCTTATGTGGATTGTGCTTTTATTATGTATGTATCATATTGCAAAGTGGAAACTGTGTTTTTTTCCTTTTATTAATTTCCTTTAGTATCCTTAGTTCCTCTTTTATCAGCATCATTTTTGTGATTTGATTGTATTGTATTATTGAAATGGGAAAATAAAATATTTTTTTTTAAAAAGCAACACTGTGGTGTGAGCTCAAGGTGCAGGTGCACTGATCTCTTGAGATATGCAACCACCCAGGACCAGAAGCACTATACAGGCCGGCACTGCCATGCTAAATGCAAAAATCGAAGATGTCCTAGTCTTGCAACATTTTTGGACAAGAGTCCCTACCACCAGTTGCCTGCACACTCACAATGATGTCTCACAACATTTATGCATGCAGGACATGTAGTCGTAAATGCTCAGTCATGTGACAGCCTGGTCAAAGAACCAAAAATAGTCCACTGGTTGATCATTTCAACTTCCCGACCTGTCTTGCAGCATTCAGCACTAAGAATTCAGCACACCACAACCATAACATAATCTGCAATTCTCAAAAGAGAAATGGCAACTTACATGGAGATTTATTAACCCAACACAAGCATTACAAATAAAGTGCATGTGGAACGTCTATATGCAAGAATCAAAAAACAAACTGTTCCCCAAACGAATGAACTTCACACTTAGTAGGATACATAGCACATTTCTTAACCGAAGCTCATAGAATATTAAGAACTCCATAAATGCCAAATAACCCCGCTGTTGGATTTTACATATCAAAATACATGTGTGCAAGCTTTTCCACAATGTAGTAACAATCCACCCTTGACTGTAACTTAACTATGCGTTTCACAGTAAATAAGTAAAGCCAACTGCCTTTGTCATAACTTTGCCATAACTTTTCATATTAACAGATCGTACAATTGGTATCTGACAAACAGCATCATCAGCTTCTCACCATAACTTATTCTGGCCTACTTTATTGAGTATAAGCTCCCCAACAAGGCATAAAGTGTAAACCAAGTATTAGTCTTCAGTGGAAGTACAACATTTCTACTTAATCAAATCAAACTGGATGCAAACAGAGCCAAATCCCCTCTCCAGTAGTGCTACTTAAAGCAGACCAGCTGTAGGAGAGTAGGGTCTGCTTCCTATGGTCACCCCCACTTTTTGCTTTTGCTTCACTGGTTTTCGACTTAGATGTGGCTGTGGGCCTGCTAATCAGACCCACAGCCTAGCTGTTCTCTCTCTAAATCCATACTATGTACTTTAGGTACATAACCCAATTGGTAAGGATCACCTTATAGGGCCCTGTACAGTGTACCTTAGGTACCCAGGGCATGGGTGTACCCTAGGCCTACCAGGGGCTGCAGCATGTATTATGCCACCCCTGGCTGGCCTTCCATCATGACACAACTGGCTGATCACTCAGCTGGGGCAAGGTTGTGTAATCACCCCTTGCTTAGGTATAGTATTCCTATACCTACCTTATATATAGACACATGGGTAACCTTTCAGCCACTCCTATGGCAGGCCTTAACAATCCTGAAGACAGAGTGCTTGGTAACATGTGAGATGGTGCTCTAGCATGAGCTGAGCCTGTCTGCAGCTTTCGGAACCATGTCCTTATAGCTGTTCTATGATATCGCCTACCATATACTCTTAAAGTGCCTTATAATCCTCGCGGTTATGGTAACTATGGTTTGGCTTCATCAAAACATGTCGTGTAAGGTGTCTAACACTTTGGAATACTACCCCCACACCATTTCTGGCGATGAGGATAGTATTCCTCCCTTCTAGAGGGAGAAGACATGTTGAAGTCCTACTACCCGGTTAAAGTTAACCAGAGCCCCAGCATCACAAAATGGATGCTGCTGCCACGGACACAAGTCTGACCTCCTGCTGCTGGGAGTCCTTCCAGCGAGGGAGGCTTGGACAATAGGTTTCCTGCCTTGGGAGGTGCTAGCACCACCCTAGACAGGGCTTAGTGTATTGGGGCAGGGATGGATGAAAGAAACGAGACACTGCCTGGGGCACACAAGGTGTCCCATGCATAGTCCGGTTCAAACCGGTGCTGGGGCACTCCAGCTCCAGTCCTGGCGCGAAACTGGACAAAGGGAAGGGAGTGTAACCACCCCCCTCCCTGCTCCCACCCATAGGAGGGACCTAGCAGGTATACCAGCCCCCCAGATTAGTATAAGAGTGGGAGCTGAGTCCCTAGGACTTTGGATTATCCTGAACTGAAACTAGACACGAAACTCTGGACCTTCGACATTCGACGACAAGAAGTCTGAAGAATCTCCCTTGTGGCCAAGGAGTGGCCACCCTGTGCAAACAGGCACCAACAAGCGACCTGCCGTTTGCTTTGCCTAAGTTCTACGAGGAACCGACTGCAGAGCCCGACCAGCGCCTTGACCTCCAGACTTCTCTGACCCTGATCTACATCCACAGCCAAGCTGAGATCCGTGGAGGCGACGAGAGACGTGGGACCGGCTACCTGGGAAAATTGGCAAGTAGCTTCCAGCGCAGCTTCTGAGGCATCCTTGAAGTTGTGCTCTGAGGATTGAGAAGCCCCAACCCCGAGCACCATCTGCAATGAAGATCAGCCCTCCACACTCCACGAGTTCTGGGTGGGGCCCTTCTGCATTTTCCTGCTCGACGCGTCTGTCCGGTTGCTTGCCCGTTGGCTAGTAGCCTCAGTGACGACGAACCCTTGACTTTTCACCACTGGTTTGGCTCCTCCAGACTGGCCCTTGCTTCCCTGTGAAAGAGAAGCACCTCAGACCTTCCTGGTCTGCACCTGAAGTGAATTTCCCATTCCGCGTGGGTTGCCTTTGCCAAGGCTTGTTGACTCCAATCGGGACGTCGACTCCGCCAGCAGCAAGATCCTTTGTGGGACAGCTCGTACCCTGGTTCTGGTTGTCCTCGATGCCTCCTGGTCCACGCAGCTGCAGAGACAAGCTTCAAGACATCACCTGTGTTCTGCACGACATCGCCTGGTTCCTTCCTGGTTCCACACGGTCACTGGCTAGTGACCCAGACTTTGTCCCCTCTGCTTGCAGGTGTTCTTCCTTCCAGATCCATCCTTGGATCCACCGGACATCTTCCTCCTGGCCGCCTGCCAGCATCTGTTCTTCAGGCATCCATAGGATCCAGCGACGACACCCGACACATCTTCACACCTATGCACCCGTCTCCTGTGGGTGAGGTAACGCGAGTACTCCGGTGCTCCAGTGGATATTGACTATCCAAATGTCTAAGTCTTTAGTTGCTTCCTCCTAGTTACTTCGGAAGTGTCCTTATTCTTCCTATTTCTAACTGTTACATTCCCGTTGACCTTAATGTAACCCGCGTGTGTGTTTCCACACTGCACACGCTTCCCGTGGGCCTTCCACTTCCTAACAATTGGTAGGGTAGTGTAGCCCCAGCGATTCCCTAGGCCCTAGGCCTACTCCCTGTTTGTGACGTGGTACTTATACCACTTTCTTAGTATATGGTTTGCGTGGCCCCTGGGCCTAACTGTATTTTCCTGTGTAACTTAACGTATGCTACTTAAGAAATTTTTGTGCTTAGACCTCTGAACTCATAAAGAGTGCTGAGGGTATATGTTAGAATAAACACATTCTAATTTTATATATACTTGGTGTGGTGTCCTTTCATTTGGTATTCAAAGGATTATAATGGTATAACAGCTGGCTTCACATGCCATACAGAGTTTAGCCTAAGACTGCTCTTGTCCATGCTACCACTAGGATAGCTGGTCGATAAGGTTGACTTTACAACCAATCACCATAAGGGTTGTTTGGACTGATACAGGGTGTACACTAGAACTAGTGACATCATATATCAGGCCAACTTCTCACATTGGTGAGCAGCGGTTGGGATCTGAGCTTGCTGTTGTGATACCATTATAATCTTGAGATACCAAATTGAGAGATCACATTAGGTACTGTAAGGTACACATAAAACAAAATCTTAGAATACTTAAGTTCTACTGAACTTAGTTGTTGTAGGCTGAAGGGACTAGCACACCCTGACTACAACTACTAGAGAGGTTTTAGTAGATACAACTAGTGTAGGTAGGTGCACACACCACACCCTCACTAGATCATGTCTCTGAGAGGCGATCAAGATGATTCTCTCTCAGGAGGGGTATATCCTAGAAAGATACCCTCTAGATATGATACCCTAACTTTTCAGGAGATGAGACAATTGTGTACCTCCAGAAAGTTAAAACAGGGTTCCAACCATACCCTCATTTATCTAGTGGAGCTCTTAGAAGAGTATGATGCTCAGAGAGTCTCCCAGGATGGTACCTTAGGTACAAATGAGGGTCTACTCTCTACAGAAGACTCCCCTCACAATACTGATCAAGATGAGTCAGAAGGGACTTCAGGAGATGAGGTAGACAGACAGGTCCAAGTTGGAAGACTTAGTCAGGCTAACTTAAGCCTACATGGGAGTCAGAATGGGGTCCCCCCATTCAGACCCTCAAGTGGACTTAACCAGAGAAATAGGAGAGGAAGATCCCCTTCCAGGGAATCTATCCACTCCCATGTCTCTAATAGCTCCAATGCCTCTTCTCACAGGGGAATGACTTCTCCACAGAGAAAAGAGCATAAGGCCAGACTGAGGGAAGTCAATCTGAGGATTGAAAGGGAAGAACTTGCCCTTGCCAAAGAGAGACTTGCTCTGGCCAGAGAACAAAAGTTAAGTGGGTTAGAACCCACTGGTGGCAGCACTATCCCTAAGGATAGAGACAGGACCTATGACAATAGAAACCTGAGCAAGATTGTCCCTCCCTACAAGTGTGGGGATGACATCCACAAATGGATAACTGCTTTGGAGAGGGCTTGCAAAGTACAGCAGGTACCCCAAAGTCAGTGGGCAGCTATCGTGTGGCTCTCCATCTCTGAGAAAGGTAGAGACAAGCTCCTCACAGTTAGTGATGAGGATGCTGACAATTACACTGTCCTGAAGAGTGCTCTGATTGATGGGTTTGGCCTAACCACTGAACAATACAGGTTGTTGTTCAGGGATACCCAGAAGACACAGACTCAGGACTGGACTGACTTTGTAGATTGTGCCACTAAGGCTTTGGAAGGCTGGTTATTGGGTAGTAAGGTTAAGGACTATACAGGATTGTATAATTTGATCATGAGAGAACAAATCCTTAATAACTGTCAAAACCAGCTGCTGCATCAACACTTGATTGACTCTGACCTAACTTCTCCCCAAGAATTGGGAAAGAAGGCAGATAGGTGGGTCAGGACTAGAGTTAAGCAGAAAAACCAGAACCAGGGCGGTGATCAGAAAAAGGCAGACCAGAAGGGTAATGAGCAGAAAGCAAAAGACCAGAAGTCTTCACCAGGCCCCCAAACGGCTCAGGGGGAGGGTGGTCCCAAAAAGGATAAAAAGAAAGATGGCCAAAAGAAACCTTGGTGTCCAATTCCCATTGGTATAGTGAATGCACCAAAAAGGACAAGCCCCCAACCACCATTTCCCCTAAGGCAACTGTACCCCCTAGTCCAGCTGTAAGTGGTGGTTCCCAGCAAAAGGGTGTAATAGGGTTAACCCTGGGAACTGAAGTGTATTCTGGCCTAGTCAGAATACCAACTCAGGCTGTTCTGATCTGTGATGGGGACATAGCTTTGTCCTCTACTGTGAGCCCCAGTAACCTGGGCAAGTACAGACAGACTCGTTTAATCAACCATAGGATGGCTCAGGCCTACAGAGACACAGGTGCTAGTGTCACAATGGTGACTCCTGCCTTTGTGGACCCTGGACAGATCATGCTAGGTGAGAATTTCCTGGTGACCAACGCTAGCAATGCCACTACCTCCCATAGTGTGGCAATTGTTAACTTCTCCTGGGGAGGGGTAACTGGCCTCAAGAAAGTTGTGGTAAGTTCAGACCTTCCTGTAGAGTGTCTGTTGGGAAATGACCTTGAAACTTCAGTTTGGGCTGAAGTGGAGTATAGGACCCATGCAGAAATGCTGGGGATAGATGCACATGTCCTTGCTGTGACTAGGTCACAGGCAAAAAAATGCAACACTGAACAAGTGCTGGATCCTGGGACAATGGACCAGACACAACCCAAGAGAAAGAGCAGTAGGGTTAAGGCTGTGCCTTCCCCCCTGCCTCAGGTAGAGAATCAACCCTCACAGGAGGATGATTCTGAGAGCCCTGAAGGAACTGTCCTAGAAGAACTGGAACCTGACCAGGTTGAGTTTCTTGGGACAGGGGGACCTTCAAGGGCAGATCTGAGGCAGGCACAATTAGACTGTCCTTCTCTTGAACCCCTCAGACAGCAGGCTGCTGCTGAGGCTGCAGGGAATGCTCAAGGTACCCATAAAGTGTATTGGGATGAAGGGCTGCTGTACTCAGAGGCTAGAGACCCCAAGCCTGGTGCGTCCAGGAGGTTGGTCATACCATTGAGTTTCAGAGGCTTCCTTCTTACCTTGGCCCAAAGTTTCCCCTTGCAGGACACTTAGGCCAGAATAAGACTTGGGACAGACTTGTCCCTCACTTTCACTGGCCTCACATGTCAGAAGATACCAAGGTGTTTTGTCGCTCCTGTGTCACCTGCCAAGCCAGTGGCAAATCAGGTGGCACCACAAAGGCCCTCCTAATACCACTACCAGTGGTGGGGGTTCCCTTTGAGAGAGTGGGGATAGACATTGTTGGAGCAATGGACCCCCAAAAAGCATCTGGGCACAGATTCATACTGGTGATAGTGGACCATGCCACCAGGTACCCAGAAGCTATACCCCTGAGGACCACAACAGCTCCTGTTGTGGCAAGGGCCCTACTTGGAGTATTCTCCAGAGTGGGGTTTCCAAAGAAGGTTGTCTCTGACAGAGGTGCCAACTTCATGTCAGGATATTTAACTGCAATGTGGAAGGAGTGTGGTGTTAACTACAAATTCACTACCCCCTATCACCCACAATGCAATGGGCTTGTGGAAAGGTTCAACGAGACCCTAAAAGGGTTGATAAAAGGTTTACCAGACAAGCTTAGGCGAATATGGGACATCCTTTTACCCTGCCTTCTGTTTGCTTACAGAGAGGTCCCGCAAAAGGGGGTTGGCTACAGCCCTTTTGAACTTTTGTTTGGGCATCCTGTAAGGGGACCCCTATTTCTAATAAGGGAAGGATGGGAGAGACCTCTCAGACAACCCAAGCTTGATATAGTGGATTATGTGCTTGGCCTCCGCTCAAGGATGGCAGAGTACATGAAGAAGGCTTCTAAAAACCTTGAGGCAAGCTAAGAACTCCAAAAAGCTTGGCATGACCAAAAGGCTGTGCTGACTGTGTACCAGCCAGGACAGAAAGTGTGGGTGTTGGAGCCAGTGGCCCCAGCAGCACTTCAGGACAAATGGTCTGGACCCCACACTATTGTTGAACAGAAGGGAGAAGTCACCTACTTGGTGGACCTTGGGACTCCCAGAAGCCCCCACAGGGTGCTTCATGTCAACAGGTTAAAGGCATATGTTGACAGGGCAGACATGGGCTTGCTCATGGCTACAGATGAGGGGCAGGAGGAAGAGAGTGACCCTCTCCCAGACCTGCTGACTCAGAACCCTGATGATGGTTCAGTTGAGGGTGTAGTCTTTTCTGACAGCCTCACTAACCATCAGCAACAGGACTGCAGACAAGTTCTACAGGCCTATAGACATATGTTCTCTCTGACCCCAAGTCAGACAAACTGGTGCACCCATGAGGTGGACACTGGTGACAGTCTGCCTGTGAAGAGTAAAATCTACAGGCAACCTGGCCATGTCAGGGACTGCATAAAGATTGAGGTACAAAAGATGTTGGAGCTGGGAGTCATTGAACCTTCAGAGAGCCCTTGGGCTAGTCCTGTAGTTCTTGTGCCAAAACCTCACACCCAAGATGGTAAGAGAGAGATGAGGTTTTGCGTAGATTACAGAGGTCTCAATGCTGTCACTAGGACAGATGCCCACCCAATACCTAGGGCAGATGAACTCATTGACAGATTGGCAGCTGCCAAGTTTCTGAGTACATTTGACCTGACAGCAGGCTACTGGCAAATCAGACTAGCTGAGAGTGCAAAGGCCAAAACTGCTTTCTCAACCCCAGGAGGACATTATCAATTTGTGGTAATGCCCTTTGGCTTGAAGAATGCACCTGCCACTTTCCAAAGGTTGGTGAATCAAGTCCTTACAGGCCTGGATAACTACTGTGCAGCTTATCTTGATGATATTGCCGTCTTTAGCTCCACCTGGGAGGATCACCTGGTCCACCTGAGGAATGTTTTAGAGGCCCTGCAAAAGGCAGGCCTCACTATCAAGGCCACTAAGTGCCAGATAGGGCAGAGCAAGGTTGTGTACCTGGGCCACCTAGTAGGTGGGGGTCAGGTTCAACCACTGGAGAGCAAGATCCAGACCATAAAGGACTGGACTCCTCCAATTACCCAGACACAGGTCAGAGCTTTCTTGGGCCTGTCTGGGTACTACAGAAAGTTTGTTAAGAACTATGGGTCCATTGTGACACCACTTAATGACTTGACCTCCAAGAAAATGCCAAAGAAAGTTCAGTGGACAGTAAGCTGTCAGAAGGCATTTGATGACCTGAAGCAGGCCATGTACACTGCACCTATTCTGAAAAGTCCAGATTACTCCAAAGAATTCATTGTTGTTGTTGTTGTTGTAGTAACTTTATTCGATATAAAAAGATATCATAAAAGTGTAGTATAGTGCATAAAAACAATTTAAAACCCACTACAACAATGGCTTCATTCTTTGTACAGATAAAACAATAAAAAAAAGATATATATATATATATATATATATTTACAAAATTTTCCACTCCTCCATTGCATGGTGTAGATAAGCAATAGTGTTTGTGCAGGGTCAGGAAGGTGGATGATTACACTTGTGGTTGATACGCCTTAAAGAGCTTGCGTCTTATCTTCCAGGCCCAGCCCAGGTATTTGGCAGTCCCACAGATGACACTGGGGACTGATGTTTCATAGGTCAGGATACGCAGCGCCATCCTGGACGACCTAGTGCCCAGATTATTGCAAACCGGTTTCAGCCATCTTGATCTTGGCTGCCTGTACGCCTGACAAGCAAACATAAAATGGCCAATGGACTCTGTGGGCGAAGCACAGCCTGGGCAGCCTTTGGGGGTCTCAGTTACCTTACTCCAACCAGACTGAAACTCATGAAGTGGGAGGGTACCATATCTCATTTTTAGGTATAGTAACCTATCTCCAGGAGATGCAATCAGGTCCATAAGGGGTTCCATACTGGGAGCGGGTTTCACGTCTAAAAAATTCCCAGTTAGGATGCCCCTCTGATTTCTTAGAGTATTGGTCGTGACCCATTCCCAATAGATCTTTTTTATCGTTGATTTGGGTGGGGGAAACTGACTCTCCCAAGCCTCTTCCAGGCCTATCTGTAACTGTTCTTTCAGATTCCATACGCAAGGCATCTTGTGCTCTGCTCCAAGTTTTAACAACTCGTCCAGGGCAGAAGCATAATGATGAAGTTCAGGGGACCTTCTAAGCCTTGTCCAATATAATATAGGGCGCAACCTAGCCACATTGCTGATGTTATGTCTACCCAGATCACTGCGAAGCGGAACTAGCGGGGTAGACAGAGGGAGCGAGACTAGGTCCCTAAAGAACTTATTCTCGGATTTAAGCAGCTCTGTTACATTTGCGAATCCCCACAATTCCGCCCCGTAGAGGGCCGCTGACATGGCCTTCCCCTCATAGACCTTGACTGCCGCAACTATTGGCCTGCTATATGAGAGCCTCTGATGTTTCGCTATTGCCCCTGAGGCTCTTTTATGGACAAGGAGCATTTTGGACAAGTGGGGAGCCCATTTAAGCTTATTATTGACCCTCACTCCTAGGTAATCAAAAGCCTCCACTAGCTCTAGTGTATTGTTGTTTAACTTGATGTTATTCCTAAAGCTTTTTGAGGGTGACAGCGTCATCAGCTTGGTTTTTGTTGTATTTATTTTCAAGCCCCTGATGTCACAAAACTGGGAGAAACGCGACAACAATCTTTGTAAGCCCATAGGGCTTTTTGAAATCAACAGAGTGTCATCAGCAAAGAGCAGGGTAGGTGTTTTTTCCCCGCACAGGGTTGGGGCATCGGCCATGTCGTCTCTCAAATGGTCTGCCACCCCATTTATGAAAAGAGAGAACAGGGTCGGGGCTAACACACAACCCTGGCGGACCCCTTTCTCAACAGCTATCCTCTCTGTGAGCTGTCCCTGATGTCCCCACCTAACTTTTGCGAAATTGCCTTCATGAAGGCGTTTGAGGAGGTCCAGGATTAGAGGAGGGATGCCCAGATCACAGAGCACCTGCCACAGTTTTGATCGTGGGACCAGGTCAAAGGCCGTTTTTAACCCCTTCCCTGCTCATGTCGGAACCACTCCGTCATGAGCCACGGGCGCCGTGTGCTCATGACGGAGTGGTTCCGTCATGCTGCGGCCGTTGGCCGCCGCTCCGCCCACGCGGCGCTGATTCCCCGCCTGTGCGGGCGATTAGCGCGAGTGGGCGGAGTCATGACGGAACCACTCCGTCATGAGCACAGCGTGCCCGTGGCTCATGACGGAGTGGTTCCGTCACGAGCATGGGGGCGCCGCGCTGCCCCCAAACCCCCCCAGCACCGCGGCAAAATTCGTGCCGCGGCGAAGGGGTTAAAGCAATGAACGCCAAATAAAGGATGCCTTTTTCAATAATAACAGATTTCCAGTGTATTGAACAGAATCTGAAGACCTGGTCAATAGTTCCTACTCCCTCCCTAAATCCTGCTTGAAAATGACTCAAAATACCCTCTTCATCTACCCAAGCCTTGATCCTAGTCAGGAGGACTCTGCCAACAACTTTTTGTATCACGTCGATTAAACTAATCGGTCTGTAGTTGGCAGGGTCCTCCCTATCCCCTTTCTTATAGATGGCCACCACCTCCGCCCCTTTCCATGAATCCGGGACTGGGTATCCTGAAGCTAGTTTATTTAGAGTCCGGAGGATGAACTCTGCCCAAAGATCTTTTTCATGGAGCAGAAGGTCACAAGGGAGACCGTCAGGTCCAGCAGCCTTCCCCGGAGCGATCATATTGATCGCAGAGAGAACCTCTATTAGCCCAATCTGGGCCCCTGTCTCCAAGGATACAGGATACTCTGCCGCCGGGGTCTGCTCCTCTAAAACCACACTTTCCCTGTGTGAGTAGAGATCAGAGAAATGTAGGTGCCATTGACTCCCCGTAATGTGATTTGGGATTGGGTCCGCCCCTCCCCTATCGCTATTGTTAATAAGATTCCAAAAGGAGGTTGAGTCTTTCAATAAGGCTGCAGACTTTAAATCCTGCCAGTGGGTTTCATCCCACAATCGCTTCGCCTTCCTTATAGCTTTATAGTAGATTTTCCGGGCATTGCAATGGATGGCTGTTCCTTGGATTTTATAGCTTGAGATAAAATCTGTCTCTTTTCCCTGCAATCAGGTGAAAACCAAGGGTTCTCTGTCTTTGGGGGGGGTGGCTTATGGACCCCTTTTTCGTGCAACTCGAAGAAGTTCCCCACCCTTGCCACGGTCTGTTGATATGCTTCTAAAAAGTCATTAGAAGAAAGGGCCTGTGACAAACAGCCCATGGGCATGTCCAGTGCTACAGTACCTTCTATCACTATCCTTTTGATTTTACTCAGGTCCATCTCTCGCTTGACTACCCTAGGCCACTTGAGGCACCTATTACAGTTAGTCGGGACAACCTCTCTTGCCCCAGGCCTCTGCTTATTTGAGGGCTCAATAGAAGTAGTGACCGGCCTGCGCCTGAGTTGCATGGACAGCGGGTTGTGGTCGCTCTCACACCGAGGGATAACTTCCATGTCGATAAGTTCCGGCCACAACTCGGTGTCCAACAGGATGTAGTCAATGCGCGAGGGGGCACCAGTTCTTGTGAAGGTAGGGGCTCCCAAACTATCTGAACAAGTTCGCCCATTTGTCGCCCTCAGATTAAACTCCAGGGTTAACGCATTGAGTTGCACAGCTCTCTTAGTCCATTTCTTTATTGGTGGGAGAGTGAGTTGGGGTATATCTTGCTTAGAATCAACATCTCCAATGCCCAGGATGTCATCGCTGCTCAGGGGCTCAAAAGTACAATTGAGATCCCCAGCAACGATGACATCCGCCTAGTGGTAATGGCTGTGAGTTCAGACTCAAGAGCTGATACGAGCTTACTTGTGCACCGGGGGTCCCTCTAGCATAGATATTAAATATTTCAAGGGGAGATTGATGGTCATCCCCATTGATGGATATATGCAGGAGGTCAGAAGATGTGCTTATATGGCTCTTGACTGCCCAGTTCAAGCTGATATTGACCCAGATTAAAAGACCCCCCCGAGGGTCGTCCTCGTATGGACCTAATTGCGGGGATGGAAAAGGTAATGAACCCTGATCTGTTTAGGGGGACCAGGCTCCAAGTTTCCTGGAAGAGGATTACATCGAATTGATTGATGAAATCACTCCAGACAGGATGACTTGATGGCTCCCGGGGGAATGAACATTGAAGGAGTCCCCACATCCACCACCCTGCTATTTTGACATCCTTCATCAACTACCATGGTCTCGACAGTTTCGCCCAGACCATTTAAAGACATATTGGGAGGAGAAGTGATGTTCAGAGCTGGCCCTTCATTTGCATGGAATACATGTAAATGTGAAAGGGGCCTTGTTCGAGAATTAAATAGTCAGTCCACTTGTCGTAGACCAGAGTCCTCTCCCTCCCTCGAATAGGTCCAAGCAGGAAACCTGCGAATCTGAATTGAAGAGTTAGCAGGGGGTGATGACCTATACTCAAGTAGTAATAAGTTTTCTGCTAGAGCAGGATCCCCAAGTGCAATCTCTACACAATCAGTAGTAGCATCCGCCCGTGATAACCTTCTTACCCATGTTATATCCTCTCTAATAATCGATCTACACCCTCTAACATGTCTCAGCCAGTGGGTAGCTTTATTATGTAATGAATCACTGTTTTCAGAACCGCACCGTGGTGGTAATTTTGGTACATAGGTCATGAAAACAGAGGACTTAGCCTGGACAAGATGAGACATGGGCAAGTTAGCTGGCGTATGAGATGGTAGATTGTTATTACTCCGTGTAAGAGGCAGGAGAGAACTAGAGGGGCGCCTGTTAAGAGAATTTGTAATTGGGGTCCCTGCTAGCTCTGGGCGTCTTGCCATGTCTGCATATGACTTAGCGGGACCATTTATTCTGGTATTATTATCCTCGCTGTGAGCCCCTCCATATACAGATCCAACATTGGTTTTTGAGGGGATTAGCTTGGATGGAACAGACTTCTTCATAGAAGGGGCAACCCCAGAAAATGATGAGACAACGGGGAGTATCGGGTGGGGGGGTACTTGGCTTGCAACGAGGCTCTCCACCCTCTTATTAAGGTCCACCACCAACTCCTCTAATCTCTTGATTCTATCTAGAAGCACCACCAGAGTATCAACATCAGACCAAATAGGGGTCACAAGATCCACATTAGGCTTTTCAGCAGAATTAGTGGGGTAAGATGGATCAGAGTCGAGGGGGGCGAACCCATTGGAACATGGGATAGGTTGAAGGGCACAATCGAGAATGGCTGGGCCAGCTTCTATATCATTCATAGTGTCCATAGCCTGTGCAGGGGTAACTTGAGGATCAGGGATTGTTTTGATAGGGGCGGAGAGAATACATTGTTGTTTATTCAAACGCTGGCTAGAAAACATAGATGGAATTGTATTCTTATGATTTGTAGCGGTATTGACTATCTTACTCCCCGCCTGCCCACCGCCCAGTGAATCCTCACATTCATTGACAATCTCCTCAATTCTAGTCAAAACACAGTTCATGGTAGCATGAGTGGTTTTCTTTGCTTTTTTGCCCTTTTTAATGTGTGAGATGCCAATTAGTTCCCACTTGTCAAAGCCTTTAGAGTTCCCCAGGTCTCCTAATTTTTGTGAATCCCACAGAGGTGTGGCAAAAGTTAACCTATTGTTCCAGCGAGTGATTTGGTCGCGGAATGCCAGATTTTAACTGCGTGGCCGGTGAGAACAGTAAGTGGATACCTGTCTGGTTTGGAGTATAGTGCTCGGTTGTAGGTACCGTTTGGGAGAAGCCAGCAATCCATGTTGAACCCCGGGTCATCAAGGCGATTGTATGTACTGTGGTTTATTGCTGTAAGCTGTGCAGCCCAATAATATTTTGTAATATCAGGCAAACCAATTACTCCGTCGTACCAACCAAGTGTGAGTTTTTGTAGAGCAATACATGGTTTACTGTCCCATAGACGGTCTCGCTGGAGCCCCTCAATTTCTTTGAAATACGAGTTTGGGACAGGGTCGGCCGAGTTTTGTAAGACATATAAGAAGCGGGGTAGGGACATCATTTTAAAAAGGGCCGCCTTGCCCAATAGTGACAGCAGGAGTGACTTCCAGTTTGTGGTGTCACGTCTGAGTCTTTGCAGTGGGGGAACAAGGTTACGGGCATACCGGACGAAGAGATCAAGGAAAATGAATATACCTAGATATTTGAAGCCTTCTGTGACTATCGGTATTGGGCAATTGCGAGGTAGTGGAGGAGGACCTCCGTAGAGGACATATAGAAGAGATTTTTGGCAGTTGATACGAAACCCGGAATATCTGCCAAAAAAGGCCAGGATGTCAAAGGCAGCAATCAGGGACCTCTTGGGGGACGTGAGATACAGAAGGACGTCGTCTGCATATATGGAAATACGGTCCTCCCAGTCCGCAGACCATCGCATTCCACGAATCATTGGGTCTCTACGGATCCATGCTGCAAGGGGTTCGAGGGCCAGAGCGAGTAATAAGGGAGAGAGGGGACACCCCTGACGGGTCTCTCGGCTAAGGTTGAAAGTCTCAGATTTTTTGTTATTCACGACTACTTGAGCCATAGGTGCGCTGTATAATAGGCGCACCCAGTGGCTAAAACCGGCCCAAATCCTAGTTTTGTGAGCACGGCTAAAAGATAAGGCCACTCTAGCGTATCAAACGCCATAGTGGCATCTAGAGAGACTATGATTGCCTCTTCCCTTATGGTCGGTGCCCTACCCAGGACCCCATGTACCCTGCGCAGGTTAAGAGCAGTGTTCCGTCTTGGCATAAACCCCGATTGATCAGGGTGCACTAGGTCACCTATTACCTTGAGCAGTCTATTGGCTAGTACTTTAGCTAGGATTTTAGGTTCTGCATTCAACAATGAAATAGGGCGGTAGACGGCGCAGTCTGTCTTGGGTTTCCCTTCCTTTGTGACAATGGTTGCAATTCTCTGATCTAGGGGCAGCGATCCCTGTTCGAGGCTGTCCTCAAACATAGATTTCAGATAAGGGGCTAATTTATCTGGACGGAGTTTATAGAGTTCGATCGGGATACCATTTGGGCCAAGGGCCTTACCCAGGTGTAGCGCTCGTATTGCGAGCGCTATTTCGTCAACGGTGAGATCACTATCCATAAATGCTCTATCAGCGTCCGAAAGTGCAGGGAGGGAAATGTCTCTGAAGAGTTCCGAGGAGTCAAACGCATTGTATGGTGCCACCGAACTGTAAACCGTGTGAAAGTGTTCTGCGAACTGGTTAACGATGTCCTGGGGGTCTGTTATGGGGGACTTGTCAGGGTCTAGAAGTTCCGGGACGAGCCTACTAGCGTGTTCTTTTTTTATCTAGCCAGGCGATTAGTTTTCCAGCCTTGTCCCCCCCCAGTCGTAGATCCAGCCCAGTCTATCCTGTCCCATTATTTTGGCACAGTCGGTGACCAACGCCCGATATTCGTCCTGGTGTAGGCGGAGTATGTGAAGGGCTTCAGGAGTAGTATCAGAATGTACGTCTTGTTCAAGACGATAGATCTCCCGTTCCACGTCGGAGATTTATTTTGTTGCGTCTTTTTTTGATCCCGCTATCAGGGAGAGGGCCTGACCCCGAACTACTGTTTTAAAGGCTTTCCACAAAATTTGTGGGGAAGTCGCCGGTGTGTTCGTTCTCCAGGAAATAGTTGTCAATGGACCTAATTAGGTCTTACTTGTGTGTGATCTAGGACTGTGTGGACACATAGCGGGGGCGGTTGCCGTTTTAAAGAAGAAAGACCCTTTCCAGATGACTCCGAAGAAGCCCTTTGGCAGATGGAAGGTCGGAGAGCCACCGCACCTGTGGATGCCCCAGGAACCAGTTTACCTGCACCAGGGAAGCCGGGTGCATGGAGGTGAAGTGACGTCAGAACCTGCCTTAGACAACAATGGACGACTTCAAAAAAGATGCTTCTGGAGAAGCCTGTGAAGGTGGATTCCAAGGGTGAATTCTTGAAGAGGAGAACCTACAGCAGAGGGGACAGAGTCTATGCCACTTGGAGGAGACCAGGAGGCACGGCAGCACAATGCCCACTGATGTCGAGAGGTTCAGAAGTGAAGCCAGCGACCTTGTCACTGCAGAAGTGAGAACCAGACGATGCTGAGGAAGACCAGGAGCTGTGCACCAGTTGTGGGATGTCAGTATCTAGGTGGTCAGTGTCCGGCGGGAGCACCAACAAGCCTTGTAGCCGCAAATGGCGTGGGAAGTAAAAAGATGTAACAATTGGGACCAGCAAGGTCCAAGGGACGCATCAAGTGCAGGAGAGTCAGAGCAGGGCCGAGTAAGGAGGGGAGCCTACTGAAGCACAGACAGACCCTCGAGAGGACCCACAGCAGAAGGCACAGGAGTCGCAAGAGGATCCTTTCTCTTTCTTTGTTTGTTGTCGTTGTAATTACTTTGTCTTTGTACTCCCCTTATTTTTCTTTTAAAAAGTGACACGTTTCTTTTTCTTTATTTTTAAAGTGGTGTTTGTGTCATCGTGGTGTGAACACGTAACATCGGGACTGAAGATGGGCCTAATGTGAGCCAGAAGCAAGATAGCCGCTGGTGTGGGTGCGTATGGGGACGTACGTGTAGAGAGGAAGGCCAGGCACAGGTCAGGCGCAGTGAGATGGCGGCTACAGCTTGTGACCACAAACAACAGCGGCGAGCTTTTGACTGTGCCTTCAGCATGTACGTATGCTGTGGCACCGGAGATCGGCTTACCTCGGCCAGTACGTATGCTGTGGCACCGGAGACCAGTTTACCTCGGCCAAGTTGAGGTTGGAGACTGCTCGCACTGGATGGCGTATGCTGTATGTGTGATGTACGTACGCTGTAGCACCAGAGACCGGCTTACCTCGGCTGGGTTCAGGCCGGAGACAGCACGCAGCGGACTCCGGCAGCTTTGTAACGACTCATGGGGGCTCCTGCTGGCAGGCAACTCGTCGCCAGTGAAAGGAGACACTTCATGGTTAAAGTAAAAGATTTTATTCTTTAAGGCAGCAGGAGCATCGCAGCCACATCTCCATCCACAACCGTCAACTCCACCACACCATTCCAGAATCCCCAGCACATTCCACACCTGAGACCCAGCACATGACAGAGACCTAACAGACCCCAAGCAGCTCAACAATGATGGAGGTCCACGGTACAAGGGATGCAGTGAGGATGCTGATCTTCGAGGAAGGAGGTGCTGGTGGTTGGAGCTTCTTGTAGCCTGAAGATCTCTGGAGTGCAGAGCCAACAAGCCTTGGCAACGGCAAGTCGACGCAGTGCATAGAGGTTTGGTCCCAGCTGCTCCCACGAGTGATACTGTTCTCAAAATTGCAGAGAAGGCAAGTCAGGCCTCTAGGGAGCTGCAGAACCACCACCTGTGTTGCTGGGCTTTGGGAAGTCCATAGGATGATAGGCGCAGCAGACCGGTCCGCTTCATTGCTGTGCCTGCAGATGCAGGGGAGTGACTCCTTCACTCCAAGGGAGATTACTTCACATGTACTTGAAGCCCACAGGCCTCCTGGATAACTTGGATGATGCACAGACAAAGGTGGATCAGAAGACTTGAAGAACAGCGAGACCATGAGCAGCAGGACTCTTCCATGATGCAGTCTCGGTCCCAGGTGAAATTCAACTAGTCCAGTAGGTCGAAGAGTGTCTTGGTTTTAGAAGTGAGTGTTGTTCCATGCCGAATCTGAGGACCCACCCACTGGGGGGCACTTAAGTACCCTAGGGAAAGGGTTGGACCGACTCCGGGTCCCTCCTAGAGTAGGGGCTGGGTAGAGGGTAGGATATTCCCCTGTCCTTTGTCCAGTTTCACACCAGAGCAGGAACAAAGGGTTCCTGAACTGGTTCAAACTGGAGTATGCAAGGAGGGCACCAAACATGCCCTTCAATGCGGTCTGGTGGCACTGCAAAGCACCCCTAGCCCAGTCCATTACACTAAGTCCTGGCTGGGAGGTGGTCACTGCTCCCTGTGACAGGAAACCTATTGTTCTACCTTCCCCTGCTCAAGCTCAGTTCTGCAGCAGCACTAGCTTGCTGGCAGACTTGGAAAGGCCTCTCACCGCCCATAGATAAACATCAAATTAATGCAGAGGGCCGCAGGCACCATCGGGAACCTCCATCTCCCCGGGGCAATTCATTCAAATTAAGGGGGGGGGTCGCGTGGCCCCTCCCATGGTCCTGGGGACTACCACCTCCCCGGGGCTAAGTACTGCAATGGAGGGGGGGTCCCTCCTGGAGTCTTAGATAGCCCTGGAGACCGCAACCCCCCCGCCCCCGGGGCTTGCTCCTGCTATGTCCTGGGGTGTCCATCCCGGGGACATAGCTGTTTGTTGTGGCTTGGTGGGAGCTTTAAACACACCCGCCAAGTCACAGCAAAAACTCCACTTTCAGCAAACGAGAGCTGTGAAAATGCTCTCACTTGCTGGAAGCAGAGCTTTTGTCTGTTTCCAAGCCCGCTGTCAAGCAAGCAGGGAAACAGACAAATTACTTTCATACACAGGGAGTTGGATGTTTAGCAGCTCCCTGTGTGTGAAAGCAATACTGGCTTCCGCAGGAGGCGGGAAGCCAGCTCGGTCCACAGGGAACTTGAGGCTCCCCCTCGGTCCTGGTAAAGAGCAGAAAAAGGCCAAATAAAGGTGAGAAACGAGCAGAAAGAGGCGAATAAAGGTCAGAAATAAGAAACAAGAGGCAGAATAAAGGTGAAAAACGAGCAGCAAGAGGCAGAATAGAGGTCAGTAATGAGCAGAAAAAAAGGCAGAATAAATGTTAGAAATGCGCAGAAAGAGGCAAAATAAAGATCAGAAATGAGCAGAAAGAGGCAGAATAAAGGCCACAAATTAGCAGAAATAGGCAAAATAAAGGTTGGCAATGAGCAGAAGAGGCAAAATAAAGATTAGAAACGAGCACAAAGAGGCAAAATAAAGTTCAGAAACAAGCAGATAAAAGCAAAATACTGGTCAGAAATGAACAGCAGGAGGCATAATAAAGATCCGAAACAAGCAGAAAGAGGCAGAATAAAAGTCAGCAACAAGCAGAAAGAGGCAAGATAAAGATGAGAAACGGGCAGAAAGAGGGAGAATAAAAGGTCAGATACGAGCAGACAGGGGGATCATAAAGGAGAGAAGCGAGCAGGAGGCGGCAAAATGAAGGTCAGCAATGAGCAGAAAGAGACAAAAGAATATTTGTGAGAAACGAGCCAAAAGAGGGTGAATAAAGGTGAGAAATGAGCAGAAGGAGTCATGATAAAGGTAACAAGCAGAAAGAGGCAAAATAAAGGTGAGAAACGAGCGGAAAGAGGCAGAAGAAAGGTCAGCAACGACCAGACAGACAAAAAAATTTGTGAGAAACAAGCCAAAAGAGGGTGAATAAAGATGAGAAATGAGCAAAAAGAGTCATGATAAAGGTGAGAAACAAGCAGAAAGAGGCAAAATAAAGGTGAGAAATGAGCGGAAAGAGGCAAAATAAAGGTCCGAAACGAGCAGAAAGAGGCAGAATAAAGGTCAGAAATTAGCAGAAAGAGGCAACATAAAGGTCAGAAACGAGTTTGGTGAGAGCTCGTGGGAAGCCCGACCCCTTTCTCAACCCCTCTGCACAGGGACCTCCTGCCACACTACTGGTTGGGGGATGAAGTCGCCTTGGATGCTGAGGGTGGTTGGGGGCCAAGAACCCCTATAGTTGCGACCCCACTGCGAGATTGCTGAGATGTTGTGGGAGGCCCGCCCCCTTTCTCAACCAGTCTGTATAGGGGCCTTGTGGCACACTACTGGTTGGGGGGTGAAGTCCCCTTGGCTGCTGAGGGTCAATGGGGACCAAGAACCCCCTATTGTTGCCACAATTAAGTACCCCAATAGCCGGATTGCTGAGATGTCATCAGAAGCCCTGCCCCCTTCCTCAACCGCTCTGCACAGTGGCCTCCTGGTGCACTGCAGGTTGTAGCTGCAGTCGCTCACGCTCAACCGTGCTCACTTATTGCCCCCCAAATTTTTCTCCATTGTGGAAAGCAGAGTTTATCCGTAACTCCACATTCTTTGCTGAATGCGGAGTAGCCGAATTCCACCAGCGGAGTGGAATTTTACACCCATTCACAGATCTACCCAAAGACTCATGCACCCACACCCAGACCCACTCAGACGCTAACAGATTCACTCCGACACTTACACAACCACTTACAGACCCACTCAGACATTCACGCACCCGCTCACTCACCCACTCAGAGACTCACACACCCACTAACCTACCTATACAGCCTCACTCTTAAAGGTTACATGTTATAGTTATGAAATAACATTTTAAAAACAGTTGAAATTCACTTAAAAAACGAAAGGTTACAGGGAAGTTATAGTTAAGCTTAGATTTCACTCATACAAAACCATAGAAATTCAACAGTTATAGTTACCTGAGCTAACTATAACTTACGGTCCAGCAATGCACTGCTTATGACCTTACATATACATCACTCATGACATGGTCAGTGACATCACTGATGACATCATTCAGTGAGTGTTTTCTAAATGTTTTTGTGTGTTAAACGTATTTACCAATGTACTACAAAAGTTAAATTAGTATTCTTTGTGTACTACCGAGTGAGTCCTTTTTTAACACAGTTTATGAGTCACTGTGTGTATTAATGGGTGTGTGAGTGGCTCTATGGGTGTATAACTGAGTGAGTCAGTAGCTGTGCGAGTGGATGAGTAGGTGTGCGAGTAGCTGTATGGGTGGGTGGGTGACTTTATTTGCCTTTATCGGTGACTGAGTGGCTGTGTGAGTGGCTCTATGGGTGGGTGAGTATGTGTGGGTGGCTATATGGGTGACTGTGAGTGACTCTGGGTAAGTGACTGGGTGTGTATGTGGATGTATGGGTAATAGTGGCTGTTTTACTGGGTGTATCGGTATGTGAGTGGCTGTTTTGCACTGCGGGTGTCTGTAGGAGTGGATGCATAGGTTAGTGAGAATGCGAGTACTTATATCAATGTGTGAATGGGTAAGTAAGTGGTTTTGTGGATGAGTGAATGAATGTGTAACTGGCTGTATGGGTGAATGAGTAGATGTGTAAGTGGCTGTATGGTGAGTGAATGGGTAAATGGTTTTATATTTGTGTGAGTGGGTGTTTGAGTCACTGTATGGGTCTGTGAGAGGGTGTGTCAGTGATTTTGTGGGCGTGTTAGTGGTTGTATGGATGAGTGGTTGTGTAAGTGGCTGTATAAGTAGGTGAGTGTGTATGTCAGTAGTTGTATGGGTCTGTGAATATTATTGTTACTGGTTGTGTGGGTGTGTGAGAGGGTGTTTAGATTATTTGGGAGTGGTAGTGGGTGTATGAGTGGTTCTGTGGATGATGTAATCAGTAATGTCATTTGAGATGTCATCAGTGGTGTCACTGACCATGTCATGAGTGATGTCATGAGTGATGTCATATGTGAGGTCATAAGCAGTGCATTGCGGGGGTGTAAGTTATAGTTCGCTAAGGTAATTATAACTGCTGAATTTCTATGGTTTTGTACGAGTGAAATCTGAGCCTAACTATAACGCCCCTGTAACCTTTGTTTTTTTCAGTGAATTTCTAAGGTTTTCAAATTCTATTTGCTAACTTTAATGTCCCTGTAAACTTTGTTTTTTTCAGCGAATTTCTAAATTTTTTAAAATTCCATTTCCTAACTATAACATCCCTGTAACCTCTGTATTTTTCAATTAATTGTTTCTTTCCTAACTGTAACCTTTGGAAGTGGGTGTGGAGTGGCTGCATAGGTAGGTGAGTGGGTGTGTGAAAGTGTGCATGAGTGTCTGAGTGGGTCTGTGAGTGGTTCTGTGAGTCTCTCAGTGGGTCTGTGAGTGAGCTTTTGAGTGGGCCAGTCAGCGTGTGTGTGAGTCTGAGTGATCTGTGAGTGGGTACATGAGTCTCTGAGTGGGTCTGTGAATGGTAACAAGTGTCTGAGTGGGACTGTGAGTAGGTGGATGAGTGACTGGGTCTGGGAGAGCATGCAAGAGTCTGTGAGTGGGTACGTGAGTGTCTGAGTGGGTCTGCGAGTGGGTGTGTGAATCTCTGAGTGGGTTCATGAGTGTGTGTCTGATTGGGTCTGTGTGTGTGTCTCTCAGTGGGTCTGTGAGTGGGTGAATGAGTGCTCAAATGGATCTGTGAATGGATACATGTGTGAGTTAGTCTCTAAGTGGGTCTGTGAGTTAATGAGTGGGTCTGTCAGTGGATGCACAGTAAAATAAAGTAGGGGGCTCATGGAACAGGTATTGGGGCACAAGGAACAGGTCCTCGTGCCAGCTCCCCTTATGACGGTCCTCCTGTCCAGCTTGCCTGCAGTCTACTACCTTCATTTATTTGCCGCCTATGCTAATTTTTCTGCTGCGTCTCTGCTCACTCCTCCTCTCTATGTTGCCCTTCCTCGTTCTACCCGTTATTTTACCTCTTTCTGCTTGCTTCTGAGCTTAATTGGGTCTATTCCTGCTCCTTTATGACCTCTATTTTGCCTTTTGCTGCTCGTTTCTCACCTCTATTTTGCCTCTTTCCTCTTATTTCTCCTCTTATTTTGCCTCTTTCTCCTTGTTTCTCACCTTTAGTTTGCCTCTTCCTACTGGTTTTTTACCTCTATTTTGCCTCTTTTGGCTGGTTTCTGACCTCTATTTTGCCTTGTTCTGCTCCCTTCTGGAGTTATTCTGCCTCTTTCTGCTCGTTTCTCATCTTTATTTTGCTGCTTGTTTCTGACCTCTACTTTGCCTCTTTTTGCTTGTTTCTGACCTTTTTTCTGGCTCTTGCTGCTCCCTTCTGACCTTTATTCAGAATTTTTGCTTCTCACCTTTATCTTGCATCTTTCTGCTCGTTGCTTTCCTTTATTCTGCCGCCTACCGCTCATTTCTCATCTTTATTTTGCCTGTTTGCTCATTTCTGAACTTTATTCTGACTTTTGCTGCTTGTTGCAGACCTTTATTTTGCTTTTTTTCTGCTAGTTTCTCACCTTTATTTTGCTTCTTGCTGCTAGTTTCAGACCTCTACTTTGCCTCTTTCTGATCCCTTCTGAACTTTATTCTGCATCTTTCTGCTCTATTATCACCTTTACCTTGCTTCTTTCTACTTGTTGCGGACCTCTATTCTGTCTTCTGCTTGTTTCTCATCTTTATTTCTGATTGTTTTTGAATTTGCGTCTTGCTGCTCATTTCTGACCTATTTTGCCTCTTTTTGCTCATTTCTGACTATAATTCTGCCTCTTCCAGTTAGTTTCTCATCTTTGTTTTTCCTCTTTCATCTCGTTTCTGTCCATTATTCTGCCTATTTCTGCTTGTTTCTCACCTTTATGTCCCCTCCTTCTGCCAGTTACTGATCTATATTCTGCCTCCTGCTGCTCATTTCTCAACTTATTCTGCCTGCTGCTGCTTGTTTCTGACCTCTATTCTGCCTCTTTATGCTTGTTTCTCACCTTTATTCTGCCTCTTTCTTCTCGTTTCTCACCTTTAGCTTGCCTCTTTCTGCTAGTAGTTGACCTTTATTTTGCCTCTTTGTGCTCATTTGTGACTATAATTCTGCCTCTTTCAGTTAGTTTCTCCTCCTTCTTCTAGTTTCTGTCCATTATTCTGCCTCTTTCTGCTTGTTTCTGACCTTTATTCTGCCTCTTTCGGTTCATTTCTGATCTTTATTCTGTCCCTTGCTGCTAGTTTTGGAGGTCTATTCTGCCTCTTTCTGCTTGTTTCTCACCTTTATTCAGCCTTTTTCTGCTAATTTTTCACCTTTATTTTGCCTCTTTCTGCTGAACATTTTTTTGCCGCTTTATGCTTGTTGCCGACCTCTATTCTGCCTCCTTCTGCTCGTTTCTGACCTTTATTCAGCCGGTTTTTCAATTTTATCTTGCCTCTTTCTGCTCGTAGTAGACCTTTATCATGCTCGTTTATCACCTTTAGCTTTCCTCTTTCTGCTCGTAGTTTACCTTTATTCTGCCTCTTTCTGCTCGTTTCTTACCTTTAGCTTGCCTGTTTCTGCTATTAGTTGACCTTTATTCTGCCTCTTTCTGCTCATTTCTCACCTTTATTTTGCCTCTTTCTGCCGACCATTTTTTTGCCTCTTTATGCTTGTTGCTGACCTCTATTCTGCCTCCTTCTGCTCGTTTCTGACCTTTATTCAGCCTGTTTCTCAATTTTATCGTGCATCTTTCTGCTCGTAGTTGACCTTTATATTGCCTCTTTCTGCTCGTTTATCACCTTTAGCTTGCTTCTTTCTGCTAGTGGTTGACCTTTATTCTGCCTCTTCCTGCTAATTTCTCACCTTTATTTTGCCTCTTTCTGCTCTTTGCCGACCTTTATTTTGCCTCTTTCTGTTCGGACAGTGTGGGGATCCTCCACGTCCCCGCGGTCTCATACGTCTCCCCGCCTCCTGCGGGAGCCGGCAATGCTCAGACATGAAGGGAGCTGCTGGAAAAGCAGTTTCCTGCTTGCGAGAGCAATAGGTCATCTCTTTCCATGCCCACAAAGAGATGAAACCTCTACTTCCAGCAGGCGATAGCACTTTGACAGCTCCTGCACGCTGGAACCGGATTGTGCGTTATTTAAAAGTATATTTCTGCTTCTATTTTTATATGTGTATGTTTGCTTTTTATGTCTAATGTTTTTTCCGAGAAAACTTGTATGATTTTTCAAAAAACATTGCAAAGGTTTTTAATTTGCCGGTCAATATTATCCTGATTTTTTTCATTTATTTTTGGATACCGCAGATCTCTTGCACCACCGTAACCCAGCCTAGCAAGATAGCAAAGTGTACCAACTGTGGGAAGGAGCTGTCCCGGGAACAAAAAGAAATGGTCTTGGGACGTCCTCTATGTGGAAGCATTTGAAGAACATTCATGAGAAGACATATCACCAAATGATGTGTGAGAGAGAAGCTAATGCTTGTGGCTCTCATCAACTGTACTTGCAGCTTAAACTTCAGCTACAATAACAGTGGCAGCTGATTGTCCTAACTTGGCTCATATGACCACCAGCTGTTTGCACTGCTACATTCCAGTTGGTTTGAACATTACGTCTGCAGCTGATTTTTTGCATGCAGTCAACACTGATCCTTGTTAAACTGTTTTGGCATTATAGCATCCAGAATTTTTGGCTGTATTTTTTTTACATAGAAAACATGTTTGTTTGCTTTCAAATAGTTTCACTAAAGTAATTTTTTTCTCTTGGAAAAAAAAAACAGTATCTCCTAAAAAATAAAAGGTTCTATTTAGAACCGCACCAACATATCCAAAAAGAGCTGTGTTTATGCTTTTATCCCTTTCTCGTAAATATAGTGTTGAAGTGTGTGGATGGCTGTGTTAGTGTATGCATGAGTGAGATATATTGTGTGAAAAGTTTGGGAATGATTTGATCATTGTAATGGGAGATTTTTTTTTTTTTTTTTTTTTTTTTTTTGAATGGGTGTCATTAACTCTTTATTTTCCATGGATTTCTTTTTTTTTTTTTTTAAACCGTTTATTACAAATCTCAAGAATATACAGGTATGGGCCTACAACCTTCCGGCCAGCCGCTAGGATGACAGGAGCATATGACATACGTTCATAAAACACTTGGTGTTGCAGAGGAGCATAATCAGGAGATATCAATGCCGTGGGCCATATCAGTCAGACCCCACAATACGGTTTCATTTTATACAAACAACAAGAAAAAAACCACACCCACAAGGCAACCCGCAATCGACAGTAGCAGCACGTGCTCCCCGAATGGGGAACCCCTAGTATCCACAGGAGTCTAAAGAGGGGAAGGGGAACAGAGCAAGGACTGGGGGAAACCCTGTGCCCGGGGCTGGGGGAAGGAGTCAGCTAAGGGGACGGGGATGGTGAGGCAGCAGGCAGCAGTGGCGGCGCGCAGATACCCCTGCGATAGGCGTTCCAGGGGCCCCATACTTTCACCCATGTCCCAGGCTTACCCCTCGCCACATACACCACCTTTTCTCGAAACATGCACCAGTCCATGTGTTCTTTCCAGGCCGACACCGCCGGGGGCTTCTGGGATCCCCACAGTTGAGCAATATCACGCTTAGCTACCATATATCCCAGAGTCACCCACCACATCTGCGGAGCCGAGTAGTCAGTTGGTTCCCACACATTCAACAGGCACCTCCTCGCTTCAGGCAGCAGTGCGACACGCGTAACCACTCGCAGGACCTCGTGCACACCACGCCAAAATCGCTCCACCTTCGGACATTCCCACAAAATATGCAGAAAGGTCGCCAAAGCACCACACCCACGCTTACACAACCCATCCTCAGCATAGCCCATACGCAGAAGCCTTGGCCCCGTCATGTAGACCCGGTGGAGTATCTTAAGCTGGACGAAGCGAAGGCGAGCCGGTATGGCCACCTCCTTCGGAGAGGCCACCGCGGAGTAATGGGAGATTTTAATCATAAACTGAATCCAAAAAAACTAGATCCCTGGTTTAAAGAAATATTGTGCTCATATAATATAGTGCCAGCTGACTTCCCCAATTGTATTTCTACTAGACAAGATTTAACACTAGGGAAGTATTTGGGGGTCAAAGGGGTTGTTTAGTCTAAATGGTAGGGTGGAAACTGATCGCCCAGCAAAACAAACCTTTAGGATAGGCCCTCAGCACTGCCCCATTGATTGTGTTTTTTTCACACATGGAATTTTGCAAAAGCTAAAGGGTTTCAGGTAACCCAAAGAGATCAGAATCCCCTGCAATTTGCATTACTTAGGAGGTCAATGAGCCACCATGAAATAGTAATTCCCCAACAATTGGAGTACCCTAAACGCCTGACAACGAGACTAACAGATGAATATGTAGAAAATGTGGCTAACCCCCAACAGAAATTAAATATAGAAATAGCAAGGGGGCAGAAAGTGACCTGGTTTGAAGAAACAATAGAACATGTTGTACAATGCCTCAGAGTAGAACTAAAAAAATAGAATGTTTACCCTATTGACAAGGAATTAACACAAGGAAGACGATCAAGGTGGTTGAATTTGGAATGTATGAATAAGAAAAGATTAATAAGGAGAGAAGCCTAAGAATAAGGTATGACCAGGGCAGACTGCTAAATCTTATTAAACTGAGAAAGGAATACAAACTGCTAGTTAGGAACCAGAAGAGGATTTTTAAAGAGAAATGTTGGGAAAACCTGCTGGAAACAAAAAACGTACGAAAGTTTTGGAAGCTGATACTGGAAGCCTCTGAACAGACACCTGGGGCTTTGAGCTGTGTAGTGGAAGAAGCAGCATGGGAAGAGTACCTAGGCGAACTGTATGGGACAAGTGAAGCGTCCGTAGTAAGCAAAAAAATACAATTGGGAGGGGATGTCAAAGATTTAAAAACGCTCTTTACAGTAGAAAACGTAAAGGATATTATAGGAAAGCTAACATTAACCCGTGCAGCAGGACCCGACAACCTCCCCACTATCATAATAAAGACTCCATTAAACTAGTGAGCTGAATTCCTATACCATATATTCTTAGCCATATTAGACTCTGGTCATATCCCCAAAAATTGGAGGGGGGCAGTAATTAGACCAATACATAAGAAGTGAGATAGGAAAGCCCCGCCCTGAAGAATTATAGATTGATTAATTTGTTGGATGTCTGTTGAAAGTCTTTGCCAAAATAATCCTGGGTAGATTGAAGGATTGGGTGGAACAGCAGTCGATCGTGCCGAGGAGCAAGGAGGCTTTAAGGGAGGATACTCTACGACTAACCACTGTTTCGCCCTGTGGGCGGTGGCACGGAAGTCTATGGAGCAAAGAGGGAAGTTGTATTGCTGCTTTGTAGACTTCCGAGCGGCATTTGACCTGGTGGACAGAAAATGTCTTTGGGAGACCTTGGAAAAATATGATATCCCAGAAGGGCTCCTGGTTGTAATTCAGGAGTTACACAGTCAGAACTGGGCCCAAGTGATTAAGGATACGCTGGGCTCTTTGACACTGAAAATAGTGATTATTAATGGCCTAAGACAGGGCTGCGTATTTGCCCCCCTACTTTTTGTCCTATTCTTAGCAGATCTGCCAACCATCCTGGAAGTAGATAGAAGTGCAAGCCCAAAAGTGAATGGGAAACAATTATCCTGTTTACTTTATGCCGATGACTTCGTAATCCTTGACCAGACAGATATGGGCCTACAGAGGAAGTTAAATGCATTTAGCGAATATTGCGCGGCAAAGCATTTAACTGTAAATATGGATAAAACCAAAATTCAGTGTTTTGGGAAGAGAGAGCAGAGGTTCAATTGGGTTCTGGGCCCAACCAAACTGGAAATTGTGAATGAGTATAAATATCTCGGTATCTGGTTTGACAAGTCTTTAAAATGGTACACGCATCTGGAGGCTCAGAAAGCAAAGCTCATATATCAGTGTGTGGGCTGAAAAACTTCAATCGCATTTATGGGGATATGTCCCACAGACCACTTATAAAGGCCTATAACGCTATGATAAGCCCCCCCTCCCCCCAACTACAATATGGAGCAGACGTGCTCTGCTTAAGTGGCAAAAGCAGATGGGATATTGAGGAAGGGAAATGCATAAAATTCCTAATGTCATTACTGGGCTCATCTATGATCCAGGCAATTAGATTAGAGCTGGGTATGACATCATGGAATGTACAGGCACAAGTGGCCCTACTAAGATTTTGGAAAAGATTGGGTACAGGAGAGGCCATGAAAGTGTCACAATGGTGTAAGAACGAGACTCAGGATAGCGACCTAAAATGGGCCAAAGAGGTCAGAAAGAAATTGTATTTTGTCTGTGAAAACCTAAATGTGGGAATTGATCAGCGGATTTTACAAACAGAAGTAACAAAGAGTGAACTCAGAACTCTAGGGAAGGAATTGTCTAGGATTGAAGACATGGAGTATCTGAAAAAGCAAGAATCAGCTAAATTTATGATAAATAGTTAGGTGAAAGAAATCTGGTACCCCTATCTGGATACAATACCTAATCAATAGCTTAGATCAGAAGTACTAAGATTGAGAATCGGTATTAATCCTGGTATGACTAATAGGAGAATAAAAACAGAAATGATGCAACCCGATGGTAAATGCACATGTATGTTGGGCACAAAATGGGATAATTTACACATCTTAGTGGACTGCCTAAAAGTTTTATCTCTGCGGAAACAGTATTTACGCCCCACATTTTTAAAATATGGTACCGATTTGTGGGCACAAGCTATTGGACTCCTTACAGATATGCCACACCTTCAAATTGGAATAGCCATTGTGAAGTATATGAAGGCCGTAAGGGTTTTAATGGAAAAAGAAAATTAATGGTTGAAAATTATGATGGAAGCTGATGGAAATGGATTTTAGATAGGTTTTACTTGATATATATCTTTTAGAAATATATTTATAATAGGAATTGTATAGTTTTTAAAAATGTTATGTTTATTTATAGGCGTGTTTATGACATATTGAGTATTGTGTAAATTTGAAAGGAAGCATATGGAAATAGGAATATTTTAACGGCATCTGTTGATGAATTTGGAATGATTTTACAATATTTACATATAGTTAAATGATTTTAAGTTGTTTAAAGACCTACAGTCTAAATGAACATTACTTTGACTGACTACGCAACACCAACAAACAGCACCCCAGGAAAGCCGCCTGTTTCACCACCGATCTCCAAGAAGCCAGACACCACCGCAGACGCCTGGAGAAGAACTGGAGAAACGCCACAACACCCAAAAACTACACCACTTACAAGGACACCATGGCGGACTACCACAACCAAATCAGAACCACCAAAAGGACTTTCATCCACAACAAAATCCGTGCAAACTCCACCAATTCCAAGGAATTCTTCACCGTTATTCAGGGAATCACCAACCTCCGCAGTGAAGCCACAGACATCACCCCGTCCCAAGACCTCTGCAACAAGCTCGGAACCTTCTTCCTCAAGATCAAAAAACTCTACGAGAACTTTGCCGACTGCCCACCAAATGCCTTAGCCGGCCCGCCGCCCAGACGCACCAGCCAGCCCACCATCTCCACCTGGACTCCGATCACGGCCGAAGACACCACCTCGACCATGAAAGGCATCCACTCAGGGTCCCCCACGGACCCCTGCCCCCCCTCACATCTACCACAGAGCCACCACCGCCATCGCGCCCAAACTACAACACCTCATCAACATCACCTTCGAAACAGGCACCTTCCCAGACAACTGGAAACACACAGAATGCAGGCCCCTGCTCAAGAAGCTCACAGTTGACCTCACCGACCTCAAGAACTACCGGCCCATCTCGCTCCTCCCCTTCGCAGCCAAAGTGGCAGAGAAAACAGTCAATAGGGAACTGATACGATTCATCGAAGACAATGCCATCCTCGACCCATCCCAATCCGGATTCCGGAGCAATCACAGCACGAGACCGTCCTACTCACCGCCACGGAAGACATCCACACCCTCCTGGACCAAGGACATTCCGCAGCCCTCATCCTACTCGACCTATCAGCAGCCTTCGACACCGTCTCCCACCACACACATCGCCAGACTACATGACGATGGCATACAAGGAACAGCCCTAGACTGGAACCGAACATTCCTCACCGGAAGAAGCGAAAGGTTCAGATTGACACCCTTCCTTTCTGACCCCACGAATATCACAAGCGGAGCCCCACAGGGGTCGTCACTGAGCCCCACCCTCTTCAACCTCTACATGGCCCCCCTCGCCGCCATCATCCGACAACACGGCCTCAACATTGTATCCTACGCCGATGACACCCAGCTCATCTTCTCCCTCACCAAACACCCCGCCACTGCCAGACTCAACTTCCAAAAGGGGATGCAGGAAGAAGCAGTCTGGATGACCAACAGCTGCTTCAAGCTCAATGCCGAGAAGACGGAAGTCCTTGTCCTTGGAACCACTCCCTCAGCATGGGACAACACCTGGTGGCTGACTGCCCTCGGAAGCCCACCGACCCCCTCAGACCACGCCAAAAACCTCAGCATCATACTCGACTCATCCCTCACCATAAACCGACAGGTTACCGCTGTCACCTCCACCTGCTCCCACACCCTCCGAATACTCCGCAAGACTTTCAAGTGGATCCCCCCTGAGTCAAGGAAGACAGTCACCCACGCACTCATCACCAGCAGACTTGACTATGGAAACGAGCTTTATGCCGGCATAAACAAGTCTCTACTCAGCAAACTCCAAACGATACAGAACATCGCCACCAGACTCGTCCTTGGCACCCCCGGCACAAACACATCAGCCAACACCATCGAAGTTTCCACTGGCTCCCCATGGAGAAAAGAATCACCTTCAAAATCCTCACCCACGCCTACAAATGCCTACACCGGACCCGAATACCTCAATGACAGAATCAACTTCGACATACCCAAAAGGAACCTACGATCTTCCAACCTCGCACTGGCCGAAACCCCGCGCATCCACAGAGCCAGAGCAGGTGGAAGATCATTCTCCCACATCGCGGCCAAAACTTGGAACATCAGGCACGCCTCCTCCCTGAACACCGTCAGGAAGACTCTCAAGACCTGGCTCTTCGGCTGAACGGATCTGCTGACCCCCTCCTCCCTCAGCGCCTTGAGACCCTCTCGGGTGAGTAGCTCGCTTAAAATACCCTTATTGATTGTATCTGCCGGACTCTGTCAGTGTATGCATAATTGTGTCCCTAGGTGTGTTAGAGTCCATCAGTGTCTGCTTGGGTATCTAAATGTGCATGTAAGTGGCTGTATGGAATGCTTAGTGGTTGTATTAGTGAGCCTAGGGGTATGTCACTGTGTGTGCAACTGCTTCTCTTATTGTTGGATTCATAAATGCTATAAATGCTATATCGGTGTGTAACTGAATGTGTAAGTGCCTATGTCTCTAAATGGGTGAGTGAGTGGATGTGTTAGTAGCTGCGTGGGTAAATGAGTGATTGTGTCAGTGGCTGGATGGGTGAGAGAGTGGGTGTATTAGTGAGTGTATGGATGTGTGAGTGGGTGCATGAAGGCTATATGGATAAGTTAGTGGGTGTGTGAGTGGCTGTATCAGTAACCTGAATGGTATGTGGGTAGAGTATGTTTGAGTGAAGGGTGTGTCAGTAGCTGTAGGGGTAAGTGAGAGGGTGCATGAGTGTCTATATGGGTGAATAAGTGGCTGAATGTACTACTGTGTGAGTGGGTATGTCAATGGTTGTATTTGTGTGTGTATCAATGTCTCAGTGGCTGTGTCAGTCTGTGTCTCGGTGTGTACCTTGACAATGTAAGTTTCTTGAACAACACAGAAAGAACTTATTAGAAGATTATATCACTCCATTTTGACACATCTAATAGGCTTTCAACTGCTGCCACTATGGAAGAAGAACATAAAGACAGGTTAGTGTTTGATCTTCAAAGTTACAGAATCATACCAACATATATTATTTATACTGAAACACTCCTTACAACTTAGTGAAAGTTTCATTTTCTCTTTTTTACTGTTCTCGTCATTCATATTTTTTCACCATAAACTGTATGAAGCATCATCCTCGAATAGTGAGGAAAAAACATTCAATCGACTATATAAAAATAAAAATAAACAAAAGTGCTAAGTATATCGGTATAAATGTGACACTATGCATTTCACTCACTACGATTCATGAATCAGTTGTTTTATCTCGACTAACTATACCAATCTAAGCAAACCTATGTAACAAATATTCTCTAAATTATTATATCTGGTACAGTACTACAATTAAATGTAAACCACTGTTTAATTTTGGAGATCCTCTTCAGAACATCACCTCTAGTAGGCCAAATGATGTTTAAACTGGGGATCATCCATGTAGACAAACTGCCACAGTAGTATTTTTCTGCAAGAAGAACATTGAAGTTTGGTTGATAAAACAAAAGGGGTTAATTTTGAAGATTTGAACACAGTTTTTGCTTTCAACTTGATGCTGCTGTAAGTGCATTATATCGATCTAGTTTCAGACTAATTAGAGAGGGGAGTATTTAGATGTTATATTAACTCCTTTGTGGAAGATAAAAGGATTGCTGAATTTTGAAGAAGTTTTGAAGGCATTATCCCCAATTGGCCGAATAATGTATAAACCACATATGAATCACGTAGAATATACACAGCACAGCAGTTTTTTTATCTATAATTCCTGCTTTAATCCATGAATAGTTAGAACTTTGATTGAAGAAAGAAAAGATAAGAGCTTTGTCAATCGAAAGGTAGTTTTGCTTTGAATTTAAGATTTAAGTCATTGCATTCCATCCATCCAGTTTTGCTCTTTAAATACACAGTATAGTGTCCAGATGTTGTACTAAGTCCTTCGTGAAAAATGATAGCTGAAGCAGTGAAAGTTCTTCCTGAAAGTGTTATTGGCCCACCTTTGAAATTTGTAATTTGACTTTCCAATTTTGAGCCATCTGCTCTGCATCGTTGTAGTATTACTACAAGGTAATTTCCAGGTGTTCCTAGAATCAACGCAGACATATCTGATCTGCATTTTGGACAGGTCATATTTTGACTAGCCTTTTTTATCAGTTTGTCAAAAGGCACAGGTAGTGTTAAATAGAGACCACTCAAGATTTATTTCAGTACTAGGGGCCATATGTATCAAGCAAAGTTGCGATCGCAAACGCCGAAATTCACCGAATTTCGGCGTTTGCGATCGCAATTTTGCTAATTGGTATGTATGAAGGCAAATCTGCGTGCAAAATAAGGAATCGCAAAATTTGCGATTCCTTATTCTGTAATTGCATTGAAGGAATCGCAAATTTTGCGATTCCTTACATGAAATGTAAGAAGCACCAAAAAAGTGCAATTTGGCCTTAAGGAATTGCAAATTACCACCAACTACAGGTTGGTGGTAATTTGCGATTTCTTTCAAAAATGCTATTTTTTGCATTTTTCAAAGTGGCATGTGGCGCACACACATGCCCTTAAGGCATGTGTGTGCGCCACATGTGCACCCATGCTCATTTCAGAGGTGCAACAGGGTGTCCTTTTGACACCCTGGCACACTTGAAATTGCATTCTCAATTTGCGATTCTCTAATTGAGAGTCGCAAATTGAGAATGTCTTCCCATTCATTCCTATGGGCCTCCAGGCCCATAGGAATGAATGAGGAGGTATTCCTTAATTGCGAATTGCAATTTGCAATTCGCAATTAAGGAATATGTAGGATTCGCAAAATTATTTGCAAATCCTACATACATAGCATTTTGCGTTTCTCAAATAGCGATTCTCTAAAAATCGCTATTTGAGAATCGCAAAACCAAAGTTTCATACATATGGCCCTAGATGAATAATTACAATCTTCACAGTTATGCTTCAGTGTGCAACTCAGTCCAAATAAATCATCTATTAACTTCCTGTTCTAAAACTCCAAGGATGACCATATTAAATTTAAGGTAGCCTGGCTGATGAGGGGTGTTACCCCAAAACCAGTCCCAGGATGTTTGTTTCCGGTTCAGGGAAGGCCATGAGGAACAGGGTCAAGACTAATTTGCATATGGCTGGATCTGAACTGGGGTGGCACAGTGAGCTAAAGAACGATGATGGATTCAACCCAGATCTGTGACTGGGGCGAGTGTCTGAAAAGTTTCAGCGCTCCGTCCATCATCTCCTTGTGTTTGATGAGAACTTTAATTAGAAAGCTTTTTCCTATGCCAGCTTCTCCACTGATGTATAGTAATATTGGTTTATATGAAGAGCATTCACATTGTTTCCTCTCATGGAGAAATCTACGCTCTATTTTATCTTTAACTCTGCTATAAATTTCTTTTTGTTTTTAGTTCAGTTGTTCTACTAGCTGTTCGAAATCCAGTTTCCTGTCTTGCTTGCTGCATCGTATTCTCCACCTTATTCATAGCTATAGCTGCTTCATTTTGAAATATTGGTTCACTAAGAGAATCTTGACTTGCTGGTGCAGAACTTTAACTGCTTTCTGAACTCTCCCAGGCTATTTCAGCAGTGATGGTTTCTTCGTGTCAATCTCATCTTTCAATATCTGTAAGTAGGTTGGAAAGACTGAACACACAATACTGTCTTTTACAGCGTTAAGAGAGTCTTCATAAGAGTCATAATCTCCAAGTAATTCTGATGCAGCACGCCATGGCTTGAACAACTGCAAAAAGTGCTAAGTACAAAAACTTACTTCTGTCTGGGGTTTGGCAACTAAACTTTAAGTGGTTAATTAGATTACATTTGTTGTGTCTCACCAAACAACTTTCAAATCCAAGTACTCCATATCTTTCTTCTTTTATGCTTTCAATTACATTATTTCTATATGAATAGTGCTGAAGTACTTCAAAGAAACACGTTTTGAAGATGCGGACTCCATCTTGGGGAGTATGTATCCAGCATGTTACCTTTCAGAATGTCTGTACTCTCGGGATCAAATTCTGCAAAGTACTGTAATTCTGGAAAATACTTTAATACTCTATTTTGACTGTTTGCAAGGCTTAAGCTTACCCACACAATACCTCTTGACTTGGAGAACAAACTAGCTGAGCTAAACTTGACCGAGCATTCATAGAATCAGATGGCTATGTCGGAAAGCATTTTTAAATTGAAACTGTACAATTTTTAAAGATTCTTCTCAGCAGAAATCTCCTTCAACATCTCTTTCATCTCTGCCTTCTCTGATTTAGTAATGTATGAAGTGACGTACCGAGCAACAGTGATGGAGTTGTCTACAACACATTGTAGATTGATATTTGCATTCCACATCTTCAGAATCACAGGGTTGTAGTCATTTATATACTTGGAAGCCTCTATTCTTCTAAGGTTCTGTGTATTTTTGGGTGATTTCATGTCAAGGTATGTCTGACGGCAGACAAAAAGCTGTTAGTTCTTCCTTCCGAGATAACAGGCATGGTATTCCAAAACGATATTTCGTGGAAATTTTTCCTTTACATCTGTATTTTCGGCATCAGTATTTTCCACATCCATGATTTTGAAATTGTCGAACTTGTTGTCTCAAACTCTTGTTAGCATTGTCTTTTGGGATGGTGCATGTCACATACTGTTGTATGATAGACAAGACAGACTCAGAGTCAGTTCTAAACTTCGGGGCATCCCATAACAATATGTGAATATGTGAAGCACCTCTAGCTTGGTACTCTTTGTGCCAAATAAATCAGTTATTTCGCCGAGAGAATTTTTTGTTGCAGATGAAAGCCATCATCACTTGAAACCTGTGGTTAAAATATCTGCAAATATATGCATGGTACAACGAGCAAAGTTCTCCTGATGTATTCAGATTGATGTCTTTTATGTTTTAGTTTGCTTCTGGCAAGAATTCAAGCAGGTCAACCCATGCGTACTCAGCACAACTGAGGGTTAAAAACCAAGTGGGTGTTTCTAGGTTTTTTAACATGAATTTGAGCTCACCGTGGTGACAATACCAATACTCGTTGGTGCAACGTTGACAGGCCATCAGATTAATCAAGCTATATTCCAGGCTGTCATCTTTTCCTTGAACTTTGACAACACATTCCTCTGCTGACAGATTTTGCAGATCCACTCAGGTTTTCAGAATGTGATTTACTGGATACGATATACCAGACAAGTCACTCTCAAACAGTAGATGAAATATATAGACATATACTGGTGAAATCTAGGGTCCTCTGAATGATGTCTAGTTGACCTATACTGTGGCAGGGATTCTGCTTATGCGCAGAACTATGCGCAGGAACCCAAGCCCTCAGTGAATTGTGGTGTACCAAAAACTCACCTCAGAACCCAGAACCCCTTATCCGGCCAGCATCAGTGTCCCATTCGTTATCCGAGGTTTAGCTCGGCGGTCCCAATGTATAGACAACCCTGAACAAGCGACTTAGTATATTTCTCAGGAATGGTGGGAATCAGAAATACCTTTTCGTAATTATTCTCGTACCAGTCCACAACAGAATAAACAGAGACACGGTAACAGTTTAAAGAGTGTATTTTATAAACCTCGTGTCCTAAGATGCAGCAGTTTGGCTAACATAAGCAGACAAACGATAAAAATCAAAACCATCAGCATAGTTACAATACCATAGAAAGTGAAAGGAGATCTAAGCCACCTTCCTTTCTCTAACACACTAATAGTATTATTAGACTAATAAAAGGTCTCTAGGCTTGAATGGGGAACCCCATACCGTAAAGATCAGCTCAGTGAGTTCACATCACAGGATCAGCTATGCTCTTCTCCTAGGAACGCTCTTCTTCCGAATGTAATGAAAAAATGTAACACTGCAATATTAAAAGCACCCGACTTTCAGGTATTTGCAGCTGCGTGCGTGTTATGGCTAAACTAGTGGGCCGATCAACCTGAACTTAACAACATGCACCGTCTAGCGACCCAGACTGTTTCATTACACTGTGTACAGACCAAGGTCGCTGCTCACTGTTTGGGATGTTAACAACAGACAGTTCTCATGTGAAGCAAAGTCGAGTAAGCATTTCTCAATTTAATAACATGTGACTACAGTGTCGTGTGCAAAAGCAGCAGAAGCAGCAAAAGCGGCAAGATGGCTTTCTAACATCTAACGCGGTTAAGCTAACTTAGCATTGTACATATATAGATAACGATCTTCACTACACCCCCCCCCCCCCTTGATCGGACCACTAACCAGTAGGGGCGCACTTACTAGAACGCAGAGTTCAAGTTCGAAAGGACGGAACCAAGGGCATGAACTATAAGTCCATATAAGGTAAGTGAAAAAGTTCGAAGTAAAAAATAAAAAAGAATTTGAAAACGAGTGGAAAAACCCATATAAAGGATAAAAAAAAAACGCATTAATAGACGTAGGACAAACTCGAAGAGCAAAGTCAATCCATCAATGTATAAGCACAATAAGTTGCAACAGCTTCCAAGCGGAAATCATTGGAACGTTCCGCAAAATTATCTGCCATCCAGTTCAGGACGGGGAAGGAACATACATGCTCCTCAACCACCGGAGCCTCCAGCACCAGACGAGGACAACTGGCGTGTTCTTCAAGATAACTTCTTGCTAAGAAGTCAATCGCAGCCGTTCCGATGTCCCAATTCCCAAGGACTCCATGTGCTGCTCTACAGGCCATAATTCCGACGCCAGAACAGTCCAACTCATGAGCCACTAAGGGGCTCATCAGCCGATCATAATCCGGGGCGGGAGACACCGAGTTCGACAGACACAAATCCAGAGCCCATTGGAACAGACAATCTAGGCAATGAAAGACGGGCTGCACACAAGTAAAGTAGGGAAACCGGAAGGACAACCCATAGGCTATGCTCAGAGTTGCCAGTGGTAAAGTGCCATAGTAATCAAGCATCCGGTTACGAAGATGGAGCAGCCGGGACATGTTGTCGTGTGACGCAAGTTGTGCATCCATAGCGCAGGGCGCAGATCAACAACAGTATTCCAGCTATGAGGGCGAGAAGTAAAGGGAGACCTCCGAAGACGCTGGAAAAAATAGAATGAAAAAAGTCCGGGATCACACCAAAAAACATTTGAAAGGAGGTCACGAGGCCGGAGCCCACAATTAAAAAAAATGAGCCATGCCACTTGTTGACGAGGCATTAAAGATAGTCTGAATCAGGGTCCCAAAATGAAGTGGGAGATCAGTATTCAAAAGTGATTGCACCTCAGTGCGGGTGTTTGCTACGTGAAGGACAAATGTTTCCCGGGATGAAGTCAACGCGACTTCTTTTTGAGACAATAGAGCCCTTATTCTGGTCATCTTGTTGAACTCTGCTTTCAAGGTTGGAATGGAAGGCCAGATGGATACATCGAGCCGGCCATGCGGGGTGGGAACAGGACGTTATTACAGCAAACTACACTCTGTGATACAGTCACTATGTAGGGAAGTCCCACTAACATCCCACAGCAAGCTTCATTAATTAACAGCAAATAACTACAGTTAGCAAGCAGCGTAAAAGATGGAGTAATAACTGGCACAGGAATCCCTTTCAGGACGCAAGCTAAATTAGGGGCGTGCACATTACATGCACCATGCAATTGAATGCGCCTACACTCAACAGAGTAATCCGGAGTGGAAGTGCACTCTTCACCTTTCAAGTAAACCTCCTTGCCGTCTCTCACACATCTGTATGTGAAAGGGAGTGACCAAACTTCATGCAGGAAGGCAGTACCGAGTTGTTCATATCTGCGTAAAGCATAATGTTTCATGCACGAACTAAACTTAAACAGGGGGAACGGTAACGTGATCAACCCATGTACTAGCCACACGGCAGAGTTCAATTCAGCAACAGAGAAAGGCAAAGGTTCTAATTTTTCAATGTGCAGCAATGAATATGTACCATCTTTCATGGACATGAATTGCTGTTTCGCAGTCAAATTAAAGGGAAGGAATAAAGATGAAGTATTCATGTAATCCCAGGGGACCTTCCCTGCCTTTAAAGTTTGCAACGTCCATGCAAACTGCATAATAGAGCGCAACTGATTTTGACCATGATACAATACAGACAAATCATCCTGCACAATGTCTACCACAGACGATACAATATTATCTAAGGTATAAATTCTAGACGAGAGGGTGTTAATACTATTATCTATTACAGCCAACACCTTTTCCATATTGGCTTGATCAATAGCACGTAATCTGGATGCAGTCTCGATTTGAGATAACTTCCAAACTTCGTTATAAACAGCATACACCCATCGTTTGGGCCTGCCAACAGCAGGACTGTCAAGAATTCCTGTCATGCGAGGGGAAGAAAACGGTAACCAGCGAAAACGGACTACATCTCCCAGGATGCTTAGCGGTTGAGAGGTTAGGTAAACAGGAGAGCTGTTACATAACTCAAGGAACACACGCCCTTATGTAAACAGGAGAGCTGTTACATAACTCAAGGAAAACACGCCCTTATGTAAACAGGAGAGCTGTTACATAACTCAAGGAAAACACGCCCTTATGTAAACAGGAGAGCTGTTACATAACTCAAGGAAAACACGCCCTTATGTAAACAGGAGAGCTGTTACATAACTCAAGGAAAACACGCCCTTATGTAAACAGGAGAGCTGTTACATAACTCAAGGAAAACCCGCCCTATAAAGGGAGGAACCGGGAGGTACAATGCTGTCGGATATTGTGTTTACACCGACGTACCTGCTTCGTGAAGAGCAGTGTTCCGGAGTGGTGCTCCAGTAAGGCAAGAACGGAGGTAGGTCGAGTCGTTACTCCCTGGGCCGTGTCTTGCCCCATCGTCACCTGTGAAGGACCCGGAAGCTCTACCGGTCAACCATTGAGCTTCGCTTTTTGACTCGGCTGAGTCAAAGCGCAGTGGTGCTTTTGCTGGCTGGAGTCGTAACTCCCAGCCAGACCAGAGATACAGGGACTGCCAGCTGTAACGCACACCAGGAGGTGTTTGCCGCGTTACAGACTCGGAAGTCCACAGGATCGATCGAGCGGCTGCTCTCGGTTCAGTCTTCTTGCTTTTTGATTGGGGTATCGGTGACGCATCACCAGGAGGTGACTCCGCGTCCCGGTGCAGTCTGAGGAAGAGGTTGAGCGGCTGCTCCCTTCAGGTAGAGACCCCGGCTGGGTGTTTCCCTGACTCCTCGATTCTCCCCAACACTCTTCGTGCCCCTCACAGCCTACCGATTGGCATTGTCGGCCATTTCATTTCTGCCCTCTGTTGGCATACGCCGGGATCGGCGTATATGCAGAGGACGGTTAGGACCATCCGTGCGGTGGGCTGGTAACGTACTTAGCCTGGAGGATTCCAGTGACTATAACTTTTGTTTGTTCTTTGTATTATTTTTGCCTTCATTAAAATAACTAACCCTTCACAAGTGGTTGCGTCCTCATTATCGTGTCTGTTAAACGATCCCGAGACGTTCAGGGCGTTACAAGGACCCTTAACAAAATCATTCAAATCTATTTTGTCATTTAAACGTGCTAAATGAAGTTTAACAGACGCTAAAGTGGAATGTTGCAGCCAAGACTGGCATAACTTCCCTACTGAGTAGGTAGTTAGTGTGAGAAGATTCAAAACGGGGGTCCACACGAACTTGTGTATACCCCTGCTTTAAATCCAGAAACCGATGTTGACAGGAGTCCGAACTCGTTTGCCACACCAACCACCCTTCCAGATTCAATTCAGAAATATTGAAGGACGTGTTGGAAACCTGTGTCTGCAACATAGCAAGGGATAGATCCGTATGATTACCCCAATTGGGATAAGCACCCAGATCCGGAACCGAGGGAGAATTTAATCTTTTAGAAGTAGCCAATCCAAAACAGGTGGTCTGAAAAATGGACGAATTTAAAAATAACATGTGATTCGGGATGAGACAGGCACGTTGCAAACCTTCTGTTCCCTGTACTTGCCATCGTTTGGAGCCCCAAACCGATTTAAGATCGACAGTAGCTTTCCACAGATCATACCCGCCAATTGCCAACTCGTCCATAAAGGACTTGGAATACAACAATTTGGCGTGTGTCAGTCTAACTTTAGAAGCAGACTCAGGCGCAACCTTAAAATAAAAGGTGGCCGGATTTGACACACTAAAATCAGAAAAATAGGTGAACTTTCCCACTAACGTGGCAGAGCTGCCCATCCTAGGGGCGGGGCAGTGTTCCCATTGTGTATAATCTACAAAATTTCTAAACGTATTTGCTTTGTGTAGGAAATGCGTGCCATAATGTTGATAACAAAATTGCTCATCATAATTAGCAGAATCTAAATACAAATCCTCAGCATCAAATGCAGCATAATATTTCAAATCAGAAAACAGTGCTTCTATGGCCTGAACATCCCAGTCATCTGTGTGAATGTTCTGCTTAACGACATCACCCATAGAAACACGAAATACATTTGGCACATTAATTACTTCAGTGGGGCCATGAATTTGAAATTGTACGGCATCCCAAGCAATCCCATCACGTACAGGCCAGGCAGTAATGTTCACAAAAGTCTGGTCCCTCTTCATAATGTGTGATGAGGAGTGGGGGGCCAAAGTTCCATTAATTTGTCGAATTGTAGATCTTTCTTTCAGGTAGTGTTCATTGATAAGTCTAAAAAACACTACCACAAAGCCAATGGACATAAACAAAAAAACACATATGAGCAGCAGCCAAATGTAAGTCCAAGGGGGTATTAAAAAATGTCTTTTGAACCAAGCCACAAAAATTGAAACTTTGGACGGGGCAATGGAAGTCATCGAACGAGAATCAAAAGAGTCTTGTGAGAGGGCAACTGTGGTGGATTGTAAAACAGGCAAGGTAACATCCGCAGGATAAGCATACTCAACTTCTTCAAGCACACCACTAGGCGTTTGTGGCAACAAGGGACCAGTAACGGCATGCATCTCGATGGCAACATCAGGCACTGTGTTAGAAGCTCGGGCCACAACAGCATCGAAGGGCAGGAAACCGCCGGAGTCATACTTAGAAGAATCGGCCACTCGCTGTAGTTTGACATTGCTAATCGATATGTACCTGTTATCCTTTTGACCAGGTTGTGGAGGTATAATGACTGTTCTAGTACCCTGTACTCCAAGCACTGGAACCGGTGCACAATAAGAGGGGCAGAACTCCTTCTTGTTCTCCACCTTCTCACGGACCAGATCACTAACTCGAGGTAGCCAGCCGACTACCGGAATCTGAAGTTCAGCATCAGATGAGGAGGGTACGTGTTCCTTCGCTAGACTGTCTCTGGCTTCTTGAAGATTCTGCAATACAGCACAGTGTTCATCCACGTCAAAGGTTGCGGCTGACGCCGCCATGTCTAGACCATCAAGGTCTGGAACAAACATTCGTACACCAAAGAGCATCTTGTATGGGGTCCGCCCACCCAGAGACCTTCTAGGGAGCTTATTAAGTGCACGTTGTACGTCCTACAAGTGGGCTAGCCAGTTCCGGCCAGTACCCAAAACTCTGGCTGTCAAAGATTGCTTTAAGTCATGGTTCATTCGCTCCACTACACTATTACCCTCAGGCCGGTATGGAGACGAAAATTTGACTTGGACCCCCAAATTTCTCATGGCCTCTTTGTACGCCTTAGAGGCGAACGCCGGGCCCTGATCAGAATGAAAGGTACCACATGCAAAACTCCCAACAAAGACACGCAAATCTTTTATGACAGTGCGAGAATCAGCACTCCTTTGTGGCCACACCCACAGAAAACGTGTGCACGAATCAACTGCAACCAAGATGTATTTGTACGCAGTATCAGAGGTAAAAGGACCGCAGTGATCTAAATAAACACAACCCAATGGTTTATTAGATATGTACAACTGAGTTTGTGGTGGGCGCGCTGCAGTCGAAGGTTTAATCGGCTGGCAAATGTCAGAATTAAGAATATAAGTTCTGGCTTGTTTCTACAAACCGCACCACCAGTAACGTTGTTGCAACAGAGATACAGTAGCTGCAACGCCGGCATGCGCGGACGCCATGCCCTCGTGAGCCGCTAATATCAAAGAAGGTCTGCAGTCCGCGTTGGGAATCAACCTGTCACCAACGTCATTAATCCTCACTAATGGGACTTTATCAGGACTTAAGCGATAATGGTAACGAGCAGGGAAACCTCTCGGTGGCTTCATTCCCTGCTCTGTAGCAGCAATAGGTGCCAAGATGTCATCATCAATCTTACTTTTGGATCTTGTAACTGCTGCTACTAAATATGTCGCCACTGCTGTTTTTGCTGCCTCGTCAGCTAGGCTGTTGCCGACAGCATGGACACCAACTCGTTGGTGACCAAGAGTGTGAATTACATTCACGAGAGGCAGACGTTCTTTAAGATCTGCCACTCGAACCCAAAGCAGATTATGCTTAATCGTGCTACCTTTGGAATCATGGTAGTCATTCTGAGACCAAAAATATAGATTTTCGTTGTAAGATTGAACACAATAAAAGGAGTCACTCACTATAAGGGTAGTGACCCGGGGATCAGCAAACTCTAGCGCTAGCACCAGAGCACGAAGCTCCGCCAACTGTGCGGTACAATCACCCAATGACTGCGTATGCACGACATCGGACTGGAAGTCACCATTTACGAAAGTACCGACTACAATTGCGCAAGCCGCTGAATAGGCGTGCTTTTATCCAGTTGCGGGTTGCGCAGAACCGTTAGTGTATATGACACAATGGGAACCCTCGAGCGGGCGCAAGGACAGGGGAGCCGGATGAATGAATTCATACTGCAAAAACGCCTGAGTCTGAAGTGCCGCGTCAAAGATAAAAGTGACGTCCGGCGAGGTCAAGGAAGTGGCCCATTGTACCCACCTTGGATGCAAAGCTTGAGAATTCGGTACACTTGCTTTTGTCACCGCCTCAAGGGCAGGATAGGGTGTTACCACCAACATGCGTTTTCCTTGCGACAGCGCTCGTTCTTTCAGAATCGCCATCTGCACCGCCGTCAGAACTTTCTCGACAGTGGAAAAACGCAGTTCAGCCGAAGTGTACAAGTGAGATTTGTAAGCAATGGGGACGGTGTCGCCCTCATTGAACGTTAAGTATGTGAAACCAACTGCGCCGGGCACTATTCTTATGACCAGGTTAGTGTGCTTATCACGCGTCAGTAAGTATTTAGAAGCAAGAAGATCAGCTTGCAATAACTGCAATATAGCTGAATGCTCTGGCAGCCAACAAGATTTGGAAAAAGTAGGTTGTACCAAGGCATAAAGCGGCTTGATACGCTGGGCATAATCTTCGATGTAAGTTTGACCGAAATTTTTAAAAAACAGCAGAGATTGTAATTTCTTCAGTAGGAGCACGGAGGCATGCGCACTTCTCTAGAAAGTGCGGAGCCAATCCCCAACGGAGATGCGGGTCCAACTTGTCATCTGTGAGATAAATGTCATCCACATACGAGTACGCATCAGGGTCTACACCCTCCAAGAGGGAGACCACGCGCGCGGCAAAGACTCCCAGACTTTTCCTATAGCCCATTGGCAATCTTTTGAATTGTTTTTGTTTGCCACCCGAGGTGAACGCCGTCCACTCACTACTAAGAGAGGACAGGTTATGGCTGTAAAAGCCATTAGAAATGTCAAGTGTGGTTTTAAACATTTTTCTCACGAGACTATCGACGAGAGCCGAACTGTGGGTGTTCTGTACTGCACAGGTCCGGCAATGAGAGTTTAGGTGCCAGTAATCAAAAACTAAGCGGTACGACCCTTCAGGCTTCGTCACAGTGAACAAAGGATTATTCATAGGTGACACACATGCTTCGATAACTCCTTGATATTCCAATTGTTCAAGGATCGACGCGACGTCTAGCTTCGCATGGGGTATTGGGGGTGAGGTTGGGGCGTAGTCCGCAACGGAATCTCATGGCCGGGAGACATTTTATCCCAACCAACCTGATTTCGATATAACGCAGGCGCTTGCACCTGAGCCCATTCCTCGGCGTACTTTTTAGCTAGGACCTTAGGCACTGTGTGCGCAAAGGACGGGAGGATTACCTCCTCCCCTTTAGGAGCATCTAAAACGAAAGCTGGGGGCCAATCTGCCTCCGCCAATAGAACTTCTCTAGAAAGTGCGGAGCCAATCCTCGGCCTTCATTGTTGAGTTCGTACCCCAAGAACAACACTGTATATTCCGCAATGTGTGACTTCGCAAAGTTGAATTTGTAACCGAAGTCTGCAAACAAAACAATAATGCGATCAACGCGACGGAGATGCGGGTCCAACTTGTCATCTGTGAGATAAATGTCATCCACATACGAGTACGCATCAGGGTCTACACCCTCCAAGAGGGAGACCACGCGCGCGGCAAAGACTCCCAGGCTTTTCCTATAGCCCATTGGTAATCTTTTGAATTGTTTTTGTTTGCCACCCGAGGTGAACGCCGTCCACTCACTACTAAGAGAGGACAGGTTATGGCTGTAAAAGCCATTAGAAATGTCAAGTGTGGTTTTAAACATTTTTCTCACGAGACTATCGACGAGAGCCGAACTGTGGGTGTTCTGTACTGCACAGGTCCAGCAATGAGAGTTTAGGTGCCGGTAATCAAAAACTAAGCGGTACGACCCTTCAGGCTTCGTCACAGTGAACAAAGGATTATTCATAGGTGACACACATGCTTCGATAACTCCTTGATATTCCAATTGTTCAAGGATCGACGCAACGTCTAGCTTCGCATGGGGTATTGGGGGTGAGGTTGGGGCGTAGTCCGCAACGGAATCTCATGGCCGGGAGACATTTTATCCCAACCAACCTGATTTCGATATAACGCAGGCGCTTGCACCTGAGCCCATTCCTCGGCGTACTTTTTAGCTAGGACCTTAGGCACTGTGTGCGCAAAGGACGGGAGGATTACCTCCTCCCCTTTAGGAGCATCTAAAACGAAAGCTGGGGGCCAATCTGCCTCCGCCAATAGAACTTCTCTAGAAAGTGCGGAGCCAATCCTCGGCCTTCATTGTTGAGTTCGTACCCCAAGAACAACACTGTATATTCCGCAATGTGTGACTTCTCAAAGTTGAATTTGTAACCGAAGTCTGCAAACAAAACAATAATGCGATCAACGCGACGGAGATGCGGGTCCAACTTGTCATCTGTGAGATAAATGTCATCCACATACGAGTACGCATCAGGGTCTACACCCTCCAAGAGGGAGACCACGCGCGCGGCAAAGACTCCCAGGCTTTTCCTATAGCCCATTGGTAATCTTTTGAATTGTTTTTGTTTGCCACCCGAGGTGAACGCCGTCCACTCACTACTAAGAGAGGAAAGGTTATGGCTGTAAAAGCCATTAGAAATGTCAAGTGTGGTTTTAAACATTTTTCTCACGAGACTATCGACGAGAGACGAACTGTGGGTGTTCTGTACTGCACAGGTCCGGCAATGAGAGTTTAGGTGCCGGTAATCAAAAACTAAGCGGTACGACCCTTCAGGCTTCGTCACAGTGAACAAAGGATTATTCATAGGTGACACACATGCTTCGATAACTCCTTGATATTCCAATTGTTCAAGGATCGACGCGACGTCTAGCTTCGCATGGGGTATTGGGGGTGAGGTTGGGGCGTAGTCCGCAACGGAATCTCATGGCTGGGAGACATTTTATCCCAACCAACCTGATTTCGATATAACGTAGGCGCTTGCACCTGAGCCCATTCCTCGGCGTACTTTTTAGCTAGGACCTTAGGCACTGTGTGCGCAAAGGACGGGAGGATTACCTCCTCCCCTTTAGGAGCATCTAAAACGAAAGCTGGGGGCCAATCTGCCTCCGCCAATAGAATATCATAGGAAGTGGTCAGATTATCCCAAAGTGGTCAGATTATCCCAAAAAACCCTTGAATTGTACGTTGTATGTCACCTTCAATTTGAATGACTATATTATACAGTCTATCAGGGGGAGACACCCGAGTGTCAGCAGTTTCAATGTTCACGAATATATCAGTTGCTGTCGCCACCAGATATGGACGCAGTGCTTGTCGCACTACTGTAACTTCCGCCGCGCTGTCTAGCAGCCTTAGCGCCCATGTCAGGTTCTGAAGCTGCGTCCGTACCATCTGAGGCATACCTCGCTGTCAGTGCAGCAACTTTCTTCTTCTGAAACGGGGGTCTTTGACGTGCAGATTCATCCTGCTTGCCTTTGCCGTCAGTCTGTCAGGATTGCTCACGTGCTTGCGGGGCACCCCGACTTTTGCCACCGCCTCCGCCACTGGACTGTGAAGCCGATGTTTCCTGTGAAGAACGAGGAGAACGTTGTTCAGAAACCTGAAATCGATCAGGTGACTTAATAGTAGCACGATCGCGCAGATCATTAGTGCGTTCACTACCTGACTGTACTGGAGAGGCAGGACGAGACCCCCGTTTCTGTTGCTGCTTCTCCTGTTTTTTCGCCCGCCAACTTTGTTTTGGACAATTAGGGCGTTCGTCCTTACCAGACAAGTTTGCCTTTGTTTGCTGTATTAAATCAGGATTCTTCACAGTTGGTTTAACACCTAAAGCGCTACAACCAACTTGTTTACAGGCATTCGCGATAATTTTCACGAATTCCCTCGGCTTGTCGTCTTCGTTCACTGCGTCTAATTTATTAAGCACTTGGAATTGCATAGCATCTCCCTTGAGGTTGCCCAGTATCATGGTATCAACCACATCGAACACTCCGACAAGCTGCATTCCCAATTCTACGGCAGCCTCCGCACCGTGATTCTCCTGAACACATTTAATAACGGAGGGCAGTACCGACAGAGATGGAGTGCCAAAGCACTTCGAGTATGTCGCAGCAAAGACCTTACCCCAGTTCTCACAATCGGCCACATCTGGGACCAAGTCTTTCGGCAAAGTAATGGTAAGGATCCTGTGTTTTTTCACAGGAGTCGTATGCGGATAAACCGCTTCCAATTGGTCAAATTTCTCAACAAGCCAATAAGGGAAATCATCCCTATTCTGGGGGCACTTGCCCACAACCGAATTAACCATAACAGGACTAATAACCACCGCGTGGTGGTCCGTCGGTTGTCCCGCAACAGCAGGTGCCCCCACCTGCACGTTGCGTGACACGTACTGCACTAAAGCCCTATGTACTGTAATAAGGGCTGTGTGAAGTACACGCAACTCAGCCACCATCACTTGAAGATAGCGGGGATGAGGCGTATATCCGGCCAGTACCGGCCATGTGGCGCCTGCAATCGACAAAAGGCCCATTCTCGCCGGTATAATCGCATGGGGAAGGGCGCCATTAAACCAAATACTATGCTGCCAGGCAGAAATAGGAATTTCCTGTGTCCTATATGGCGTATAGTTGGCTGGTAGCTGCGTGGCAGTATAGGAGTGGAACGTATCATCGTCTTCACTCACCGCCGGCACAGTAACCCAAGAGTAGAACAACTCAAACGGAAACAACGCATCGGCACTTACCACAAAAATCACAGCCATACCATCGTCCGGCACCCCATACTGTGCCAAATGACGTTTCAGTGGTGCACGGCTATGAGCCGGAATATCGACCGCCATTAGGACACAAACAGTAAATCTACACTGTAGTTTATTAGTAGCACAAGGGTTCAGATTAAGGAATATGCTACTTACCAGTATGCATCTGTTCTTGGCATGTAGAGCTGCAGATCTATACACTGTGCATAGCTCGCCATCTGGTGTTGGGCCCGGATGTTTGCAGTTTGTCTTTCCTCTTGGAAAGTCTTTGGAAGTCACGAGTTCGGTGACTCCTTCCTTGGTTCGTATTGCGCATGGGCTTCGGCTCCATCCTCAGATTGTTTTTAGCCAGCAGAGAGAGATGGAGCGTAGTGGTAACAGTAAAGAAACCCATGTGTGTTGTATCTAAATAAGATAAGACTGGAACGGATACAGGTAGCCGGGGAGGCGGGTGGGCGTGTATAGATCTGCAGCTCTACAAGCCAAGAACAGATGCATACTGGTAAGTAGCATATTCCGTTCGAGGCATATGAGCTTCAGATTATACACTGTGCATAGATTATATAGCAGTACCCAACCCTAGCGGCGACCACCGGTATCCGTTGCAGTAGTTTGGAACAGTGTTTTGAGTACAGCCTGGCCCACACTAGCTTGTTGCTTGGTTTGCACATCTACACAGTAATGTTTTGTGAAAGTGTGCGGTGTTGACCATGTGGCTGCCTTGCATATGTCATCTAGTGGTACGTTTCCTAGAAAAGCCATAGAAGCCCCTATCTTTCTTGTAGAGTGGGCTTTAGGGGGAACCAATAGCATTTGTTTTGCTTTGTGGTAGCAAATCTGTATGCATATTACAATCCACCTAGCTATCCCTGATTTAGAAATAGGGTTGCCCTTATGTGGTGGAGAGAAGGAGACAAATAGCTGTTTGGTTTTCCTGAAAGGTTGTGTGCGTTGGATGTAGTAAAGTAAAGCCCTTTTTACATCCAGTGTGTGTAACGCTCTTTCCGCAACAGTTTGAGGTTGTGAGAAAAAGACTGGTAATTCTACCGACTGGTTTAAATGGAATGGAGAAATGACTTTGGGTAGAAACTTTAGGTTGGTGCGGAGTACAACCTTGTTCTGATGCATTTGGAGAAAAGGTTCCTGTATAGTGAGTGCTTGTATTTCACTAACCCTTCTGAGGGAAGTGATGGCCACTAGAAAAGCTGTTTTCCATGTGAGAAATTGGAGCTCACATTTATGTAATGGTTCGAAAGGGGGTCCCATTAACCGTGTAAGAACTATATTCAAATTCCAGACCGGTGAGGGTGGTACTTTGGGTGGAATTACTCTTTTGAGGCCTTCCATGAAGGCCTTGATGGCAGGCACTCTGAAGAGTGATAGGTGCTGCCTGTTCTGTAAGTAAGCAGCAATGGCAGCGAGATGTAACCTAATGGAAGTATATGCTAGGTTACACCTTTGTAGGTGGAGTAAATAACATATGATGTGCTGTATGGACACATTTAAAGGATTGATTGTGTTGTTGTGGCAGTAAACAACAAATCTTTTCCACTTTGCCGCATAGCATGCCCTAGTAGTAGGGCGTCTAGCTTCCCTGATAATGTTCATGCAATCAGGGGCAAGGTTAAGGTATCCAAATTCTAGGACCTCAGGAGCCAGATCGCAAGGTTGAGCTGAGCTGGGTGCGGGTGCCTCATCTCTCCATGGTTCTGGGTTAGGAGGCATGGTGAGAGGTGTAGCTTTTGGTGTGGTACTACTGAGAGTTCCAGCAGTGTGGTGTACCACGGTTGTCTGGCCCATGTTGGAGCTACTAGGATCAGTGTTAGGGAATGCTGTTGTAGCTTTCGCACCACTAATGGAATTAGTGGGAGAGGTGGAAAAGTGTATGCAAATTTGTTTGACCAGTTCATCCATATCGCATTGCCTTTGGACAATGGGTGTGGATATCTGGCGGCGAAGCTTGGGCATTTTTTGTTTTCGTGGGTGGCGAATAGATCTATGTGTGGATGCCCCCAATTCTGAAATAACGGGTGAAGAACTTGTGGGTGAAGTTCCCACTCGTGGATCTGCTGCGTCTGTCTGCTGAGCAGATCTGCCACGGTGTTTTGGACTCCTGGGACGTGTTGGGCCAGGAGAAAGATGTTTTGTGGAATTGCCCATCTCCACATGCGCTGTGCTAGCTGAGAGAGCTGTGGAGCGTGTGTGCCCCCCTGCTTTTCAATGTAGTACATGGCAATCATGTTGTCTGTGCGAATGAGGACTGCCTTGCCTGAAATCTGCGCCTGGAAGGATTTTAAGGCGAGGAAGATTGCTAGTAACTCCAGATGGTTGATGTGGAGTAACTTTTGTTGTGGCGTCCATGTGCCTTGTGCTGTGAGATGTAACAGAAGAGCTCCCCAGCCGGAGAGCGAAGCGTCTGTTGTGAGGATTATCTGTGGGACCGGGTCCAGGAACGGTCGACCTCTGGAAAGGTTTGTGGTGTTCCACCACTGCAGAGAGCGATGGGTGCGACCGTCTACCAACACCAGATCTGCCAGTTGTCCCTGGGCCTGGTTCCACTGGCGCGCTAAGCACTCTTGGAGTGGACACATCTGGAGTCTTACATGGGGCACTATGAAGATGCAAGTGGCCATCACCCCTATCAGTTGCATAAACACTCTTGCTGGGAGAGAGTGTTGGGATATGAATTTTTGGCGCAGAGCCTGTATCTTTGCAATCCTGGCAGGATTGGGATAGGCTATGGCTTTTGAGGTGTCTATGGTGGCACCGAGGTATTGTTTTGTGTGTGATGGTACCAGGTGGGATTTTTGATGGTTCACCGTGAATCCTAGCTGGTGGAGTAGTTGGACTGTAGCGGCGGTATGATACACACATTGTTCGTAGGACGTGGCTTTTATTAGCCAATCGTCCAGATACGGGAAGACGTGAATGTGCTGTCTTCTGAGGTGTGCAGCCACTACTGCTAGGCACTTGGTGAATCCCCTTGGTGCTGTTGTTACCCCGAACGGGAGCACCTTGAACTGGTAGTGTTGCCCGTCCACCACAAATCTGAGGTACTTTCTGTGAGACCGGTGTACTGGAATATGAAAGTATGTGTCTTTCAAGTCCAGAGTGGTGAGAAAATCGTTATGGGAGAGAAGTGGGAGAACCTGTTGAAGGGTTACCATGTGAAAATGGTCTGAGTGTATGTAAGAGTTTAGAGGTCTGAGATCTAGGCTAGGTCGTAGAGTCTCGTCTGTCTTTGCAATTAGAAAGTACAGGGAGTGGACCCCTAAATTTTGCTGATTTATGGGGACCTGCTGTATGGCTCCTTTTTGCAGGAGGGAGGTCACCTCCTGTGTTAGCAGTGCAGTATGTTCTTGAGACATAGGGCGGTGCCTGGGTGGAATGTTTGGGGGGGCAGATGTTAGTTCTAAGCAATACCCTGACTGAATAATTTGTGTCACCCATTTGTCTGAGGTGATTGTCTCCCAGACGTGAAGGAAATGTTGTATTCTGCCCCCGACCGGAGTGGAATGGTCTGGAGGGAGCGGGGGAAAGTCATTGGGTAGTAGGTGTGGCAGAGCGGGCGGTATTTGTTTTGCCTCTGCCCTTATTATTATTGCATCTGTATCCGCCTCTTTGATAACCCTTTGTGAAGGTAGATTGAGGAGGGGATTTGTAGGACGTGGATGCACTATCCGAGGAGTAGCCTCTGCCCGTGCCTCGAAAGGAAGAGCGGCGAAAGGAGCGCCTAGGAGTGTGTGACTGTAGAGCTCCCATGGATTTCGCCGTGTCAGTATCTTTTTTCATTTTTTCGAGGGCTTCATCAACTTTTGGGCCAAACAGATGATCTTGGTCGAATGGGTGATTTAATATAGAGGCTTGTACCTCAGGTTTAAAACCTGAAACTCTGAGCCAGGCATGACGACGTAGAAGGACACTGGTGTTTATGGCCCTGGAGGCTGTATCTGCTGCATCTAGGGCACAGCGAATAGAGGTATTAGTTATTATTTTTCCCTCTTGGATCAATTCATTGGCCCTGTTCTTATATTTTTCAGGGAGATGGTGCATGATGGTCTCTAACTCATCGTAATGTGCCCTGTCGTATCTGGCCAATAGCGCTTGCGTGTTGGCGATACGCCATATGTTGGCGGCTTGCGACGCAGTGCGCTTCCCTGACGCATCTAGGAGCTTGGACTCTTTGTCAGGTGGTGGTGCTTCGCCTGAGAATTGGAGCGTTTCCTAGCTGTGGATACCACTAGGGAATCCAAATGTGCAGGGCCTTTAATATATGAAGGGTCTGTGGGAGCGGCTTTGTATTTCTTCTCTATACGGGGGTTTAGGACCCTGGCCCTGACTGGGTCTTTAAAGACTTCCAGTGCATGTTTAATCACCCCTTTTAACATAGGTAGGATGGCAGTAGACCTATGTGCGTCTTCAAAGGTGTCTAGGAGGAAATCCTCCTCTACCGGGTCAGTGTGTAACTCCACCCCGTGGTAGTGTGCCGCCCTCTGTAATAGGTGGTGAAAACCCAAGGAATCTTCAGGTGGGGATGGCCTGGATGGGTAAAGGTCATCCTGTGGGACATCTGGGATGTCCGGATTATTATAGTCGTCCCATGGGTCTGGAGATCCAGTAGGGGTGGGATCCTGTGGCACATCTGCTGGATCATAAAATGGGTCTCCTAAGTCGTCTGGGACAGGAGACAAGGTTGGGGAACGATGAGGCGGGGGTGGAGGTGGGGAGGGTGGAGGGGGTGGAGGAGGAGTGGAAGGCACTCTGAAAGGGGAGGTAGCAGTGTCTTTCCTCTTTGGAGGTGGAGAAGGAGCTGGTTTATCCAAGTGTCTCTTTTTTGTAGACAATGTCAAATGTCCAGTTTTTGGATCCTTGGTGAGTGTCTTTTGGAGAGGATCCGGTGTAAAAAGTTCTTGCGACACTGGTTGTTCGGTCGGCGCCGAAGTTTTCGGGGCCGACGGCTTTTTAAGCTTGTCCAAGCCATGTTTCTTTGGGACCTCCGATTTTTTGGTCGGTGCCGAAGAAGGCTTCGGCACGGGAGTGTCAGAGCCGAGGGCCTTGTGAGGTTTGGTCGGCACCGGTAGGGTAGGTTTCGACCCCCAATTGCTTTGGTACTGGGTTCGGTGTGGAGATGGAGGCCGATCTTTTCTTAGGTATCGAAGGGTGTTTTTCGGTACCGATGGCAGGCTGGCTCGAGCCCGAGCTGCCGGAAGGCTTAATAGGCTTCTTTACTGGGCCCGAAGGCGGGGTGTGAGAAGCAATGTCCTTGGTCTTGCCTAGGCCCGAAGGCGAAGGTGTGACCGAAGCCTTTTTGGGTGTCGGCGTGGGTGTGGGAGGGGGTATTGTACTCACGACCCTCTGTGCCGGGGTGAGGTCCTCCACATCTGAGTCGTCGGCCTCGGAAGCACTGACGAGGTCGTCGTCCTCCTGTTCGATATTCTGCTGTCCCAGAGCTTCGACGTCGGCCCCGAAGATGTCGACTGGAGCGGAGGTCGAGGAGTGCGCCATGTTGCGTCTAGCCCGTCGATCTCGAATGGTCTTTTTGGAGCGAAAAGACTTGCAGGCGGGACAGTCTCGAGCCTCGTGTTCAGGGGAGAGGCAGAGGTTGCACACCTCGTGAAGATCGGTGTGGGGAAACTTGGACCCACATCGAGGGCACTTCTTGAAAGGAGTTCTTTCCATCAGCCGAGACCGGAGCCGGAATACGCCCGAAGGCCGCCATCGACGACCGGAATCGAAGAAGTGCCGAGGAGAAGGTGATAAAGGTGATTTATTATCTGAAGGATCTCGATGAGCGAGGATTTTGCATCGATCGGTGAACTGGAAAGTTCGGAACCGGAGCGCGAAGTATTACATCCGAGCCCGATGGCGGAAAAAAACAATCTGAGGATGGAGCCGAAACCCATGCGCAATACGAACCAAGGGAGGAGTCACCGAACTCGTGACTTCCAAAGACTTTCCAAGAGGAAAAACAAACTGCAAACATCCGGGCCCAACACCAGATGGCGAGCTATGCACAGTGTATAATCTGCAGCTCATATGCCTCGAACATAACCTTTTTAATGATCAAGCTTGAAGGGACCTATTAGTCGAAACACAGGTAGGTTAAACCGTCACTCCCGTTATCCGGAAACCAGAGTGAGGGTGTTGTGGACTAATACAAGCACTACTAAGGCGTCTCAAATCAATAGACCAAACGTTAGGTGCGCCATGTTGCAGGGATTCTGCTTATGCGCAGAACTATGCGCAGGAACCCAGGCCCTCAGTGAATTGTGGTGTACCAAAAACTCACCTCAGAACCCAGAACCCCGAGGTTTAGCTCGGCGGTCCCAATGTATAGACAACCCAGAACAAGCGACTTAGTATATTTCTCAGGAATGGTGGGAATCAGAAATACCTTTTCGTAATTATTCTCGTACCAGTCCACAACAGAATAAACAGAGACACGGTAACAGTTTAAAGAGTTTATTTTATAAACCTCGTGTCCTAAGATGCAGCAGTTTGGCTAACATAAGCAGACAGACGATTAAAATCAAAACCATCAGCATAGTTACAATACCATAGAAAATGAAAGGAGTAATCATACTAAAATGCCAGTGGATCTAAGCCACCTTCCTTTCTCTAACACACTAATAGTATTATTAGACTAATAAAAGGTCTCTAGGGTTGAATAGGGAACCCCATACCGTAAAGATCAGCTCAGTGAGTTCACATCACAGGATCAGCTATGCTCTGCTCCTAGGAACGCTCTTCTTCCGAATGTAATGAAAAAATGTAACACTGCAATATTAAAAGCACCCGACTTTCAGGTATTTGCAGCTGCGTGCGTGTTATGGCTAAACTAGTGGGCCGATCAACCTGAACTCAACAACATGCACCGTCTAGCGACCCAGACTGTTTCTTTACACTGTGTACAGACCAAGGTCGCTGCTCACTGTTTGGGATGTTAACAACAGACAGTTCTCATGTGAAGCAAAGTCGAGTAAGCATTTCTCAATTTAATAACATGTGACTACAGTGTCGTGTGCAAAAGCAGCAGAAGCAGCAAGATGGCTTTCTAACATCTAACGCGGTTAAGCTAACTTAGCATTGTACATATATAGATAACGATCTTCACTACAGTACTCGGCTGCTCGCAATTTGTACAGGCCGGTCATCATACCTACCACCTACTCCAGTAGGAAATAGATGCAGAAAACGAGCTTCTAAACTTTTCTCCCACACACTTAAGGGAGTTCCTTTTGCTTCTTTCATTTGAAAGATCAATAGCATCACCAATAATCTCTTTTGAATGTAGAGGATGAATACTGCTGTCTTCATAAATTTCTTATGATCTGGACTGATCCACCCTTTCAATCTGACCTCTCAATGGTAACGTGTCATCCTCCATATGTGTAATATCTTGCAAAACATCTCCATTTTTATAGTAAATGTTATTTTGTACCAGATATATTTTTTTTAATTTACAAATATCTACTAAGTGTGGGAAGTTGGCTCTGTATACCAAAATGAGGTATAGTGTGCACAGAGTCCAGTGGAACCCCAAAGGTAGGCAGAGGTAAAAGTAGATGGCATCTTACGCTCTATTTGTGGGCGAGCAGTAAGGCTTTATCAGAGGGTAGTGTTAAGCATTTGTTGTACACACACAGTCAGCAAATGATGTCACACACTCAAAGACTCAACTCAGACCAATTTGTTTGTATATAAAAAAATATTAAGTTATTTTATTTCTAGAACCAAGTCAAGCCTGGTGCAGGTAAGTGGTTTATACTTTGCAGTAAACAGTACAGTTGAATGCAGTTGTTTATACTTTGTTTTGATTACAGTTAAATCACTTGCAATGCAATACTTTGAAATACTGTACATAGGCTTTGTAATTACTTTAGTAGTATTGGTTATTTTACTTTGCAGAATACTTTTCTTACAGTGTAGTATACCTGGATACTGCACTGGGACATTCCCTAAATAAAGGTAAGTAAATGCGATTTTGTTATTCGAACATAATTGTATAGGCTTCCATAGATTTTCCAACTCCACACTTCCTATGGGAGGAAATAGAGTTATCGGTTAGCAGATAAGTACAAGTTTGTGGGAGTTGGTATTCTGGGATTAGACTCTGGGTTCCCCCAGGGTCAGGGATGCACTCTCAAAGCACCCTCAGCGGCACTAAGGCGGCTGGGTACAGAGTGCTGATGCCCAATGTATCCAATGAGGGATAGGGGGGCCTCCGGTTGGTGACTGCTCACGAGCAGGCCACAAGGTTGTGGGAGCAAAGCTCCTGGTGTTATGCTCAAGGCAAAGGGGTATCCGGTTTGGCACACCAAGTACACCCACAGCCACACAGGGGCGGCTGGGTGCAGGTTTGGCGACAGGAGCCCTGTTGTTTGCAATGGGGATTCTCCAGTTTCAACAAAAACAACAGGCTCGGGGACGAAGATCTTCTGTAGGTGACCACCGGTTGGAGAGGTAAATTGGGATGCCTGGGGAAGCTGGGACACCATTGGTTGGGCCACCCAAGGCCGTGGGGCTTCAGATGCAGGGGTGTCTTTAGGCATCTAGTTTTCTTACCAGCTCTGGTCGCGATCAGGCAGAATCCTCCAAAAAGATGCTGCAGGCTTTGCTGGGAGTTTCAAAGCAGGTCAGAGATCACTGGAGCATGGGTCAGGCTCGCCGGGGAGACCTAATTGTGGTGTTGGGCCACTCGAACTTGGGCCGTGGTCATCGGGTGCAGAGTGGTGCAGACTTGTGGATTTGGCCGGAGCCAGATTCTGTGGGTGAGCAAATCCGGTGCTCACAGGAGACAAAGTCTTTCTTGTGGAAGGCAGGGCAGGTCCTCTGGGTTCTTGAGGTTGCTGGCTGCAGAACACACCGGGATTTCGCTTCTGCAGGTTCGAGGTGGGCACTGGCCGGTAGGGCTGGGGCCAAGTCAGTGGGCGTCCTACTCTTCTTAGCTTTGGCACGGCTTCTTCGGTCCTTCTTCTTAGTCGATCCTTGTCTGAGGAGGCAAGGTTCAGGGTAGCCCCTAAATACTAGATTTAGGGGTGTTACAGGTAGGTAAAAGGTTGGGACCAATGGGTCCCTTCCTTGGGGTGGGTACACCCCCTATTATGCCACCCTCCGGTGGGAGGGGGCATATGCCTCACTCTGGTTGGCTAGGGCCCCCATCTGCAAGATGGCGGGGTTGAGAGTTGTGCTTGACCTCGCCTCCCCCACCTGAGGGGTGGGGTTGGCAAAGGTGGGCACACCTTTCTTCCTCACTTGGTTTTCCCACCGATTCTCCCACCCAAAGTGGGGGTCAGAACCAGTGGGGGGCAGTTACTAAAAGCAGCAACAGGCCTGGGGAAGCTCACAAAGACGGCAAGCCTTTGAGGCTTCCCCTTCGTGGATCCTGCCCATCCTGGGGGAGAAGGCTTGGTACCTCGTCCCAGGATGTGCATTGTTTCAGACTCCCGAGAGCAACAGGCTCTCGACCCAGGGGTCCTGAAACATGTCTGGTGGTGGCAGCTGGTGAGCAGCCACTCAGCCTGGATACTAGTGTTCAGTCGTTTTTCAGGGGGCATGTGTAAGATGCCCTCTGAGTGCATTTTCATTAAATGCCACACTGGCATCAGTGTGGGTTTAATGTGCTGAGAAGTTTGATACCAAACTTCTCAGTCTTTAGTAAAGCCATCATGGTGCAGTGGAGTTTGTAATGACAAACTCTTAGTGGCAGTACTGCTCTTACAATGTCTAAGAATTGGCTTAGACACTGTAGGGGTACAGGGCTCATGCACCTGTACCCTCACCACTGCAATAGTGCACCTAGCTAGAGGGGTGGCTGATCTATGCCAGGGTAGTGGGTTGTAGGCATGGCACACAAGGATGTGTGCCATGTCAACTCTTCACTTTGTTCTGCACCAAAACACACAGCCTGCAAAGGCAGTGTGTGTGTGTAAAGGTACAGGGCCTCTAAGGGTGGCACAATATGTGCTGCAGCACTCATAGGCCTTTCCTGGTCATAGTGCATTGGGTACCTTTTACAAGGGACTGACCTGTGGCCAAAGAGTGCCAATTGGGTTTGGTTTTCAATGCAGTTTTAGGGAAAGAACATAGGCCCTGGGCACCTGTTTAGCAGGAGCCCTGGGCACACTCAGTCAAAGCACTTCAGCAGTTTAGCAAAAAGTGGGGGCAACCATGCAAAAAGAGGGCACTTTCTTGCACTAAGTTTTGCCATATTTTTTTTATTCTTGGTAGGGACACCATGGTCTATAATAACAAGCTCATCTTCAGAATTTTTCTGCACCTCTCTAGTTTGAATATTCTGCTTAAAATCTAATAGCAAGAACACAACTCTGCCTTTAAGATCTTTCTGGAGCCCAGTAGGAGGTAACTTTTCTGTCTTCAGCTCCATACGGACAATAGCTTGGAATGGATGCATACATTGTATCAGAAATGATTCGTAAACATTTAAATCTAGAAAGTTTTGGTGGGACTGAAACTAGTTCTAACTGTTCTAGCTGCCATATTATTATCCTCCAACTTATCATAACAGTAGTTACATATCATTTGAAGTCTTCTCAAATCAAACCATTCTTCTACATATAAATATGTAGGAAATTTTTGCCACTTATCATGGGTCTCTTTTTTGCTTTTCAAATACAAAGCAACATAACTAGTTTGTCTTTTTGTAGTGAGTGTGCGACAAAAATTGCAAACAGTTTGGTTTCTCTGAATAAATGCTGTTAAACTTTGCATCTGCTAATTTACCATGCCATAGACTTTTATTCATCTCTCCTAAACATAAACAGGAGTTTTCATATAAGTCTCCTAACCAAATTTAGCATTTTAGAGTGATGCACAGCTAACATTCTGAAGTGATGAAAGCTACTTGTGTACACTTTCTTTGATAGACATGCCAGTGCCTGTAAATAACTGTACTCCCTGACTTTGCATGGTTCTAATCCTTGCAAAATAGAAATTTTTAGCATGATACTGCTATCTGGAAATTCACGTAAAAGTTCTCTCAGTATTTTAATTGATTGCTGCCGAACACTGCAAATACTACTACAGTTCCACTTGTATGCAGGTGCTTGTCTACGCTTCCCTTGCACCTCTTCAGCTACCATTTCCTCTACATTTCTAAGAAGCATCTACTCTTTTGCAAAAGGAGTACCATCTTTTACCTCATAATAAGGACAAGCCGAATCAACTGTATACAATAGTGTGTTCTCTTGTAAATAGCTTTCCTCATTAAAATAAAGTTCTGTGCTCGAGGTATGCTTCCATTCACCTTTAGAAATCTAGCAAAAATGACTGCTGTTGAGAAGTCTTTTTCTTAGGGTTTTTTCTTCATACACTACTGTTTTGTCTAGTGTCCACATTCTATTCAATATTAAGATAGTTTCCTCTTCAACGCAAATGCTTTGTCAACAACGCTCTCAATATGTTGTTTTTGTTTAAATGCAGGAGTACTTTTCCTATATTTCTTCTTTTTAGCAAATTCTGTATTACTCTAGTCCAGAACATTTTAGCTCTAAACTCCTTTAACTGTTTCCGTTTCCTTATTAAACTCCCTGTTTTCTTAGAACATTTCCTCCTGTCAGAAACGAGTACTCCTTCCTTCATCCTGAACCATTTACATAACACTTTACACTAATTTTCCATTTTTTAATTTTTTTTTCAACAACTGCTTAGTGTTCTTACCAACTTCTCTTTTCTTGCTCTAGACATTCTCCAACTCATTTTCTTTCAGAGTTTGAAGGTGGTAGCTGTGTTTTTTCTGTTTCCATCTTGTTTGACTTGACAGGCATTGTAAATCTTTTTTTAAATAGCAGTGGATTTCTACAAAACAAATAAATTATGGATTTACCTGTACAGAATATACTATTAAAGTAATTACTTTGAATCAAACTACTAAGTACATAAGTGGTGATTTTAGTTTGTTAGTGCATATAGGTGCTCTACTGGAGCAGGCCGATGACATGTTAAAAGGCTTAGTTGCCTGGATGGATGAATTATTTGTGCCAGTTCCCCAGTTCATACCTAACTCTGTGTACCAGTGCCTATGAGGATGTATTATTGTATATGTAAATATGTTTGCAGGTACATGGCTGCCTCTCTTAGTTACTCTATTGATCTGTAAATCTGTATGTAACCGGCTGTATGGATCCCTTGCTGGCTGTTAGTTAGTACTGGGATATTTAACTGTGTGTGCAACTGCCTCCCATACTACTGAATACATAAGAGCTGTATGTGTGTGACAGTGCATGTTTAAGTATCTCTGTCAGTGTGTGAGTAGGTGTTTTAGTGGCTCTTTCCTTTTGTATGTAGGTATGTCAATTGCAGTATAGGTTGGACATTGGATCTATAACTGGACGTATGGGTCTGGTAGTGTGCATATAACAATCAAATTTACAAAGCATTTCTTATCTTTTAAGCTCATAGCTCCCAGCCATATAGGCTACATGCAGCCTATCTCAGGAGAGAGTTAGATGTTGTACAACAGGACGTGAAGCTTAGCAACATATTCTGATTTTGAGCTGAGGCTACTACGACAACTGCATATGCATGCTGCATTGTAGCAGGCCTCAATCATCTTTGTAGGTTTACTTGTCTGCATCTATGACTTATCAGTGCCTGTTTCCCAGGTGTGTTATTTTATATGCAAGTAAGCATGTTGGTACATCAATGCCTAAGTTACCTACTCCATGAATCTGTTAATCTGTATGGAAAAGGCTACATAGATACCTTACTGGCTGTGTTACTTACTATTGGGATATTTAACTGTGTGTGCAGCTGCCTCCCATACTGTTGGATACAAACGAGCGGTATGTCTGGTGCGATTAAGTGCATGTCTAAGTTCTCTAACAGTGTGTGGGTAGATGTATTAGTGGCTCTATCCTTTTATATGTAGGCATGTAAGTTCCAGTATAGATAGGAGAGTGCATCTATAACTGGAAATATGGGTCTGGTAGTGTACATATAATGGAATCAAACTTGAGCATCTATCTTTTAAGCTCATAGCTCCCTGTCTTATAGCCTACTTACAACTTATCTCAGGAGTCACTTATATGTAATAAAAGAGGACTTGAAGTCTTAGCAACATGTTTTGATTCTGAACTCAGCCTACCTGAACAAGTTAATATACGTGCTCTACTGGAGTAGGTCTGATACATGTTAAAAGGCTGAGTTGATGGAGGAGTTATTTGTATCCCAGTTCATAACTAACTTAGTGTGTCAGCGCCTAGGAGGATGTATTAATGGATATAGGAGTAAGTATATTGGTCCACAGCTGCCTCACTTAGTTATTATATAAATCTGTAAATCTGTATGTAACAAACTGTATGGATCCCTTGCTGGCTGTGATATTTAGTACTGGGGTATTTAACTGTATGTGCAACTGACTCGTACTACTATAACAGTTGTATGTGTGTGACAGTATATGTTTAAGTATCTGTCAGTGTGTGAGTAGGTGTTTTAGTGGCTCTTTCCTTTTATGGTGGAGAGGTGTGGCTCACTGGTTAGAGGCGGCAGACCCGTAAACAGAGAATCGGCCAGGGACCAGGGTTCAATTCCCGACGCGGCAGGGTCGTGGACCAGGGTCAAAACAGACTCGATAATTCTCGCATCGGTACCTACTCTAACCAGGAACACACTCGGCAACTCTGGGCATTAAGCTTGCCTCATCTCTACAACGGCCCCCCACAGACGCCAGGGATGCCTGGTTTCACCTTGGAGATACCCAGAAAGGGACCATCTCACAGGGATAGCCAGGACGGGTTCCCCAGCGGTCTACAGCGCCGGGACGCCCCGTTGCTGGGGCAGCTGTGCGCTTTACAAGTCAAAAACATAACATAACATATGTAGGTATGTCAATTTCAGTATAGGTTGGAGCTTAGATCTATAACTGGACATATGGGTCTGGTAGTGTGCACATAACTGAATCAAACTTAGAAGGGAATCTCTTATCTTTAAAGCTCGCAGCTCCCAGCCTTATAGGCTACATACAGTCTATCTCAGGATCAAGTTATTTGTAGTAGAACAGGAATTGAATGCTTAGCAACATGTTCTGATTTTGAGCTGAGGCTACTAGGACAGCTGCATATACATGCTGTACTGTAATAGGCCTGAATCATCTTTGCAGGTTTACTTGTCTGCATGGATGACTTGTTAGTGCCAGTTTACCAGGACACACTTAACACGCTCATTGCTTATGAGGGTGTGTTATTGTATATGTAACTAAGCAAGTTGGTTTTCCAGTACATACCGTAGTGTTTCCCAGCTTGTGCTATTACGTACGTATTGAATCCCTCCATTTTGTTAATCTTTACATATTTTCGTTCTTATGCTCTAATTGCTAATCTGTTTATTTCCTTCATAAACTCTTTTTTATACTCTATTAGTATTTCTAAAACATCCTACTCACTCCCAACTAATTATATTGCCGCAGGATGTCTGATCAGATCTTTTGGTTTCTCTCTGGTATATTACGATGATACCCAGATTGCGGTTTCCTTCTCTGACTCCTCTCACAGCACTGCTCATAGATTTCACAGCTGTATGCTTGCCATAGGAGATTATATGGATAAAAATTGTCTAAAATTCAATTCCAACAAGACGGAGGTCCACCTTTTTGGTAAGGATACCTCATTTTGAATACCATCCTGTTGGCCATAGAAACTAGGACCGTTGCCTTCATCAGCCAAGAAGGTAGAAAACCTTGGGGTTCTCATGGACAACAAGCTTGTCTTTGGGGATCAGGTCAACGCTACTATTTCCACTTTCTTTTATACACTTAAGTTAGAGAAAAAGATTCTTCCTTGCATCCCTCCATCTTTGCAGAAAAAAGTAGGGACAGCCTTGATACTATCAAAGCTGGATTACTGCAACATGCTCTACCAAAACATGCAAGCACAGTTTATCAATAAGCTTCAGTCTTTCAAAATGCGACCGTCAGGCTCCTGTTGGGAATCCTTTACGGAAGCTTCATTGGCTCCCAATCAGACAGAGTAAATTCTAAAGACCTTTGTTATCATCCTCAGGGCTCTGCATAATCTTGGCCCAAATTTTCTTAAAGACAAGTGTTAGAAGGTGGTTCTGACACTATGGGCCGCCCAGATTTTTCGCTTTTTGAGCACCTAATTGTTGAGCTTTTACTGTGGGGGAGCCTCATAAGTTGGGACTCACCCACAGTGAACTCAGGATGTAAGAGACTGCATGGGGATTTTACTGGTGTTCCCCTGGCTTGACCAGGCCACTGCGCAGTAGCTGGAGTAAGGGACACCGGGCTGGTTACATGCAGACACATGTGTACATGCGTGTGCACACGTGTACGGGCTGCGCAGGGGAGATTTCTAGCGTGCGCAGTCCAGGAGCAGCTACAAAGTGAATGGTGTGGCAGGACTTATGCAGTATTGGGTGGTGACATGGAATAGGCTTTATACGCTGGAAAGAAACATGCCAGGGAAAGTCAGTGTGTTTTACTGTGTTTTCACTTCATTATTCCCCTAAGGGAATGTGGGGCCCATGGCTAGATTAACTTCCACAAGGCCTACAGTTTCCAGACACGCACTAAAGACCATTGTATTGGAGGTGAAAAGAAGTATTCTGCAGAGTCCAAAGTCATATTTGTACTGCTTTTGGGTCGTCCAGAAATGTCATATTTCTCTGAGTCTCTGGCTGGGGTCTGGCCCTGGCAGGTTAGATTAATGCCCTTTCTTCCCTGAGCGAAGATCTTCCCTCCAAGGAAGGGAGATAGGTGGAGCTACAAGCCAATCCATCAACCGCTGTCGGTGGGTGCCAGGCACCAAGCTGAACCCAGGTGAAGGCAGCACTGGGGGAAGGGGAGCATGTGGCCAGAGACACTGGACAACGCCATGTTTGAACAAACCCAGAGGCTGGACAAGAAGGAGGGAGCAGGGGCAGGGATGTGATTTGTCGCTGTTTGATAGGACCAACAGAGACTTCCTGCCAGCCCCCTACTCAACTTTTAAAAAGTACTTGCACAGGAAGAGAAGCTCTCTGGGGTCTGCTGAGGCTGAAGGTGCTGGAGCCTGGCGCAATGGGCAGTTGGAAGGAGAGACCCCCTGACTGCCCCCAGGACCCTAACAGCACCAGAAGAAGAGCCCAGGACAGGTGCGCAGGAGCAGTGGCCTCTGCGCAGGGAGAAGTGAGGCCACGGAGGAGAACCAGGTGAAAGGCTGGCGCAGGGAGCCAGTGAAGACAGCACCCTGCTGAATCAGAAACCCTGAGGGCAGAGGAGAGTGTTCCCAGTGGCTGGGGCTGGTAAAGAGGAGCATGATGCGCCCCATAATGCCTCGCCAGGCATTTGGAAATCTGCCGTTTTGGTGCTTTGTGGCTCCCAGAGGAGGGGGGTCACCCTCACTTGTGAAAAGGTGCTTGGGGAGCTGCTGGAGGAGCGCAGTCTTCCCCCCCCCCCCCAGCACGAAGAAATCTGCCATTTTGGTGCCTGGTGGCCCCCAGAGGAGGGGGTCACCCTCATGTGTGAAAAGGGGTGCAGGGGGGCTGCAGGAGCACCGCAGTCTTCCCCAGCATAAAGAAGAACAGTCCACCCATAAGTTTCACGGGGCATCTGAAAGAATAACCCCTCAAGGGCTCAGCCAGCCTTTAACACCTTCTAGGCTGGAACATATGTTCTACAGCTGAGGGTGTACTATTAAGTGCATCATGGAGTGAAGGGCTGAGTTGGGGATGCCTGGAGAAGGGCATCCCCTGGAGGTGAAGTGGTGTAATTGCACCAAAATGCATTTTCTATTGGTTATTTCTTTTTAGGTGGACTGGAAGTCACATGTGTAAAGTGAAGTACCTGTGTAAGGTGATGTTAAGCTAAATGGAGTTATGTTGCTGGACCTTCCTGCTAGGGGGTCTGGCTGTATTTACGTAATCCCATGCTTTTACCTGTGATTCCTTTTAAAGTGAAGAGGCGCACTGCAGGAGAAGTGTAGTTGCCAGGAGTACTTCTTTTGAAGGGACTGTAAGTCACATGTGTAAGGTGATGTTAAGCTAAATGGAGTTATGTTGCTGGACCTTCCTGCTAGGGGGTCTGGCTGTATTTACGTAATCCCATGCTTTTACCTGTGATTCCTTTTAAAGTGAAGAGGCGCACTGCAGGAGAAGTGTAGTTGCCAGGAGTACTTCTTTTGAAGGGACTGTAAGTTACATGTGTTGTAGTGAAGATTGCTATCTATATACGTACAATGCTAAGTTAGCACAACCGCGTTAGATGTTAGAAAGCCATCTTGCCGCTTTTGCTGCTTTTGCACACGACACTGTAGTCACATTTTATTAATTGAGACATGCTTGCTTGACTTTGCTTCACATGAGAACTGTCTGTTGTTCACATCCCGACAAGTGAGCAGCGACCTTGGTCTGAACATTGTGTAAAGAAACAGTCTGGGTCGCTAGACGGTGCATGTTGTTGGGTTCAGGTTGATCGGCCCACTATTTAGCCATAACACGCACGCAGCTGCAAATACCTGAAAGTCGGGTGCTTTTAATATTGCAGTGTTGCATGTTTTTCGTTACATTCGGAAGAAGAGCTCTCCCAGGAGCAGAGTCTAGCTGATCCTGTGATGTGATTCCACTAAGCTGATCTTTACGGTATGGGGTTCCCCATTCAAGCCTAGAGACCTTTTATTAATAATAATAATAATAATAATAATATTAGTTTACTAGCGAAAGGAAGGTGGCTGACATCCACTGTCATTTTATTATGATTACTCCTTTCATTTTCTATGGTATTGTAACTATGCTGATGGTTTTGATCTTAATCATTTGTCTGCTTAAGTTAGCCAAAGTACTGCATCTTAGGACACGAGGTTTATAAAATAAACTCTTTAAACTTTACCGTGTCTCTGTTTATTCTGTTGTGGACTGATATGAGAATAATTACGAACAGGTATTTCTGATTCCCACCATTCCTGAGAATACCCTAAGTCGCTTGTTCTGGGTTGTCTATACATTGGGACCGCCAAGATAAAACTCGGATAACGAATGGGACACTGATGCTGGTCGGAGAAGGGGTTCTGGGTTCTGAGGTGAGTTTTTTGGTACACCACAATTCACTGAGGTCCTGGTTTCCTGTGCATAGTTCTGTGCATAAGCAGAATCCCTGCAACATGGCGCACCTAACGTTTGGTCTATTGATTTGAAACGCCTTAGTAGTGCTTATATTAGTCCACAACGCTCTCACTCTGGTTTCCGGTTAACGGGAGTGACGGTTTAACCTACCTGTGTTTCGACTAATAGGTTCTTTCAAGCTTGATCATTAAAAAGGTTATTTTTACTGAACCCCAGTGCTACTGTTGATATCGTTGATACTCTTTAGTGTGTCGTAATGGCGGTCGAGATAGCCGCGCATAGTCGTACACCTCTACGCCGTCATTTGACGACGTATGGGGTGCCAGATGATGGGATGGCTGTTATTTTTGTGGTGAGCGCTGATGCGTCTTACCCATATGAGTTGTCTTACTCTTGGGTGACTATCCCGGCGGTGGATGACGATGATACGTTTCATTCCTTTACTCCCACGCAGCTACCTGCGGTCTATACCCCGTATAGGACACAAGAAATTCCTATCTCTGCCTGGCAGCATACCATTTGGTTTAATGGCGCCCTTCCCCATGCGGTTGCACCGGCGAGAATGGGCCCGTTGTCTATTGCAGGGGCCACATGGCCGGTGCTGGCCGGCTTTACGCCTCATCCCCGCTATCTCACGGTGGCAGTGGCTGAGTTGCGGGTACTACACACAGCTCTGATTACAGTTCATAGGGCTTTAGTGCAGTACGTGTCATGCAACGTGCAGGTGGGGGCACCTGCTGTTGCGGGAAAACCAACAGACCACCACGCGGTGGTTATTAGTCCTGTTATGGTTAATTCGGTAATGGGCAAACGCCCCCAAAGTAAGGATGATTTTCCTTATTGGCTTGCTGAGAAATTTGACCAACTGGAGGCGGTTTTTCCGCATACCACTCCTGTGGAGAAACACAGGATTCTCACCATTAGTTTGCCAAAAGACTTAGTCCAAGATATGGCTGATTGCACAAACTGGGGCAAGGTCTTTGCCGCGACCTACTCGAAGTGCTTCGGCATTCCGTCTATGTCTGTACTACCCTCCGTCATCAAACGTGTTCAAGAGAATCACGGTGCGGAGGCTGCTGTTGAATTAGGAATGAGGCTTGTCGGAGTGTTCGATGTGGTGGCTTCCATGGTAATGGGCAACCTCAAATCGATGCCATGCAGTTCCAAGTAGCTAATAAGATGGACTGCGTGGATGAACTCGACAGGCCCAAGGAGTTCGCTAAAATAATTGCGCAAGCCTATAGGACCGAGGGCCGTAGTGCGTTGGGTGTTAAACCAGCCGTGGTAATTCCTGATATAGTACAGCAAACTAAGGTGAGCTCGTCTACTAAAGACGAACGCCCAAATTTTCCTAAACAAAGTTGGCGAGCAAAGAAACAGGGGAAGCAGCAACAGAAACAGGGGTCTCGTCCTGCCTCGCCCGTGCAGTCGTCCAGCGAACGCACATATGATCTGCGCGATCGATCTCGTATTAAGTCACCTGATAAATTTCAGGTTTCTGAACAACGCTCTCCTCGTTCTTCACAGGAAACATCGGCTTCACAATATGGTGGCGGAGAGCGTGGGGAAGGAAGGGGTGCCCAAAGTCGTGAGCAACCCCGCCAGACAGACGGCAAAGGCAAGCAGGACGAGTCTGCACGTCAACGACCCCCGTTTCAGAAGAAGAAAGTTGCTGCGCTAACAGCGAGGTATGCCACAGATGGTGCGGACGCAGCTTCAGAACCTGACATGGGCACTAACGCTGCTCGACAGCGCGGTGGAAATTACAGTAGTGCGACAAGCACTGCGTCCATATCTGGTGGCGACAGCAACTGATATATTCATAATTGTAGAAACTGCTGACACTAGAGGGGCTCCCCCTGACAGACTATATAATATAGTCCTTTTAATTGAAGGTGACATACAACGCACGATTAAAGGGATTTTTTGGGATAATCTGACCTCTTCATATGATATTCTATTGGCAGAGGCTGATTGGCCCCCGGCTTTTTTTTTTAGATGCTCCTAGAGGGGAGGAGGTAATCCTCCCGTCCTTTGCGCACACAGTGCCAAAGGACCAAGCTAAAAAGTTCGCCGAGGAGTGGGCTCTGGTGCTTGCACCTGCGCTGTATCGTAATCAGGTAGGCTGGGATAAATTGTCCCCCAGCCATGAAATTCCGTTGCGGTCCACGCCCCAGCCACAACCTCAATATCCCATGCGTCGTGAAGCAAGACCTCACGTCGCGGCTATCCTTGAACAATTGGAATATCAAGGTGTAATTGAAACATGTGTGTCACCGGTGAATAATCCTTTATTCACAGTGACGAAGCCTGACGGGTTGTACCGCCTAGTTTTGGATTACCGGCATTTAAACTCTCATTGCCGGACATGCGCAGTACAGAATACCCACAGTTCGGCTCACGTCGATAGTCTCGTGAGAAAACGGTTTAAAACCACACTTGACATTTCCAATGGCTTTTACAGCCATAACCTGTCCTCTCTTAGTAGTGAGTGGACGGCATTTACCTCGGGTGGCAAACAGAAACATTTCAAAAGATTACAGATGGGCTATAAAAACAGCCCTGGTGTCTTCGACGCTCGCGTGGTCTCTCTGTTAGAGAGCATAGACCCTGATGCGTACTCGTATGTGGATGATATTTATCTCACAGATGACGAGTTGGGACCGCATCTCCGTCGCGTTGATCGCATTATTGTTTTGTTTGCAGACTTCGGATACAAATTCAACTTTGCGAAGTCTCACATTGCGGAATATACAGTGTTGTTCTTGGGATACGAACTCAACAATGAAGGTCGAGGATTGGCTCCGCACTTCCTAGAGAAATGCGCATGCCTACGTGCTCCTACGACACTGAAGAAATTACAATCTCTGCTGGGCTTTCTGAATTTTGGTCGAACGTACATTCCAAATTATGCCCAGCGTATCAAGCCGCTTTATGCCTTGGTACAACCTACTTTTTCCAAATCATGTTGGCTGCCAGAGCATTCAGCTATATTGCAATCATTGCAAGCTGACCTTCTTGCTTCAAAATACTTACTGACGCGTGATAACCACACTAACCTGGTAATAAGAATTGTGCCAGGCGCAGTGGGTTTCACATACTTAGCGTTCAATGAGGGCGACACCGTCCCCATTGCCTACAAATCACACTTGTACACTTCGGCTGAACTGCGATTTTCCGCTGTCGAGAAAGTTCTGACGGCAGTACAGATGGCGATTCTGAAAGAGCGAGCGCTATCGCAAGGTAAACGCATGTTGGTGGTAACACCATATCCTGCCCTTGAGGCGGTGACGAAAGCAAGTGTACCTAATTCTAAGGCTTTGCATCCAAGGTGGATACAATGGGCCACTTCCTTGACATCGCCCGACGTCACATATATCTTTGACGCGGCTCTACAGACTGAGGAGTTCTTGCAGTATGAATTTGTTCATCCAGCTCCTCTGTCTTTGCGCCCGCTTGAGGATTACCATTGTGTCATTTACACTGACGGTTCTGCGCAACCGGCTACTGGATCGAAGCATGCCTATTCAGCGGCCTGCGCAATTGTGGTCGGTACTTTCGTGAATGGTGAATTCCAATCCAATGTCGTGCATACGCAGTCATTGGGTGATTGTACCACACAGTTGGCGGAGCTTCGTGCTCTGGTGCTTTCACTAGAGTTTGCTGATCCCCGAGTCACTACTCCTATAGTGAGTGACTCATTTTATTGTGTCCAATCTTACAACGACAATCTACATTTTTGGTCTCGGAATGACTACCACGATTCCAAAGGTAGCACGATTAAGCATAAAACGCTTTGGGTTCGAGTGGCAGAACTTAAAGAACATCTGCCTCTCGTGAATGTTATTCACACTCTCGGCAACAGCCTAACTGACGAAGCAGCAAAAACAGCAGTGGCGACATACTTAGTAGCAGCAGTTACAAGATCAAAAAGTAAGATCGATGATGACATCTTGGCAGCTATTGCTGCTACAGATAAGGGAACAAAATATCCAAGAGGCTTCCCTTCCCGTTACCATTATCGCTTAAGTCCTGATAATGTCCCATTAGTGAGGATTAACGAAGTTGATGACAGATTGATTCCCAACGCGGACTGCAGACCATCTTTGATATTAGCAGCTCACGAGGGCATGGCGTCCGCGCATGCCGGCGTTGCAGCTACTGTATCTTTGTTACAACAACATTACTGCTGGTGCGGTTTATACAAACAAGCTCGCGCTTATGTTCTTAATTGTGACATTTGCCAGCAGATAAAACCTTTAACTGCGGCGCGTCCGCCACAATCTCAGTTGTACATATCTAATAAACCACTGGGTTGTGTTTATTTAGATCATTGCGGTCCATTTACCTCTGATACTGCGTACAAATACATCTTGGTTGCAGTGGATTCGTGCACACGTTTTCTGTGGGTGTGGCCACAAAGGAGTGCTGATGCCCGTACTGTCATCAAAGATTTGCGTGTCTTTGTTGGAAGTTTTGCATGTGGTACCTTTCATTCTGATCAGGGCCCTGCGTTCGCCTCTAAGGCGTACAAAGAAGCCATGAGAAATTTGGGGTCCAAGTCAAATTTTCGTCTCCATACCGACCTGAGGGTAATAGTGTGGTGGAGCGAATGAACCGTGACTTAAAGCAATCTTTGACAGCCAGGGTTTTCGGTACTGGCCGGAACTGGCTAGCCGGTTTATATGACATGCAACGTGCACTTAATAATCTCCCTAGAAGGTCTCTGCGTGGGTGGACCCCATACATGATGCTCTTTGGCATACAAATGTTTGTCCCGGACCTTGATGGTCTAGAAATGGCGGCGTCGTCCACACCCTTTGACGTAGATGATCTCTGTGCTGTATTGCAGAATCTTCAAGAAGCCAGAGACAGTCTAGCGAAGGAACACGTACCCTCCACATCTGATGCTGCGCTTCAGATTCCGGTAGTCGGCTGGCTACCTCGAGTTGGTGATCTGGTCCGTGAGAAGGTGGAGAACAAGAAGGAGTTTGGCCCCTCTTATCGTGCACCAGTTGCGGTGCTTGGAGTACAGGGTACACGTACAGTCATTTTACCTCCACTTCCTGGTCGAAAGGATAACAGGTACATCTCTATTGACAATGTCAAGCTACAGCGAGTGGCCGATTCTTCTTAGTATGACACCGGCAGTTTCTTGCCCTTCGATGCGGAGGAATTCGGTTGTGGCCCCAGCTTCTAACACCTTGCCTGATGTTGCCGTCGAGATGCATACAGTTACTGGTCCTTTATTGCCACCGACACCTGGGGGTCTACCTGAAGATATTGAGTATGCTTATCCTGTGGATGTTGTAAACAAGAGAGGGACTGATGGGCTTTTATTCAAGGAGGTCCAGCATACATGCCCAGTTTAGTCATGTGTAAAGAAAAGAGTATGCAGTTCCTCAAAGAGAAGGCGGGGGGGTGCCAAAGGAAAGAAGAGACCGTGAAACAGAGGAATACCTCTATTCGGAACTAGGGTCCTCACACACCCAGCAAGCTAGGTGTCATGCTTCATCATATGGACCTGCTCCTCGTCGGGCCGGCGCTGCAATGCCCGACGGGCACCCTAAAAGGGGCTCTTTGGCGGAGATCTTCAGTTCCTGGCCGTATGATGCAGTGTGTGTGAGAGGGACCTAGTGGTGTAGATGTGAGTGCAGGTAAGTGAATTATAACAAGTTAGAGAGTCCAAAAATAATTTTATTGGGGATGGCTCTCTACCTGAATAAAAATGTGTGGGAACAGAATGGCAGCTAACTGATGTTAAGATTCAGTTTGGCTATGCTCATCTGCGCTGGTCGACATGTTTCTTGCCTGTTGGTCCTAGTGATCCGTGGCAATTCCTCAGGACCTAAAAGCTGTCAATAATCTACACTGGGTGGTAAGTACAGCTGTTACCTACTACCTGTTGTTAGGAGGCGGTCTCGCCATCTGCCTAGGGAAACCTAAAAGGAGAGAAGATCATAAGCAAGGCATCCCAAGCAGAGGCAATGTAAAAAGTGGATGTATTACACAGGTCTAGTTCACAAAGTGATATAAACCCCCTATTGACTAATTGGTCTAACATGATGTCTTTATTCACCAAGTGTCAGTGACTCCATACAGTAAGTAGTGATAGACCTACAACTAGTGAAATTAAAAACCAATAAAAAATTTTTTAAAAAACAGAAGACTGTAATTCACACGTTATCCATATCGATACTAGGATAGAGTGACTAAGGTGTTCAAGAGGCTCAAAGTGAAACTCATGGGACACTCACCTAATATGGTTTAGTACCATACTCCTATCCGTGGCCGTGGCGCCACCTGGACACCAAGACTCTGGTGTCCTAGTAAAGATAAAGTGATACATGGGGTGACAACAACTGGTCCGACAGGTATTGAAGGCAAATATAAACATCAACTCTAAAGCCCATGTGTGGTCCAGTTACATGAGCTGCTGTGATGCGAGTCTCAGCCCGCTGGAGGTAATCAGATGATGGGAAAGCACCACGGAGCAAACTTAAAAATAAATAAAGAAGAAGTCACAATAATTGTTAATGCCAAGGTCGGTCAGGGTATCAGCCAGTAGAAACCGCGTGACCGTTGACTAAAGGCACCAATTCACACTCGCTCGTACCACTCGGAGAGTCCGGGGCAAGTCCGGATCTGCCGTGAGTGTTTAATCGGCAAAATAACAAGGAACCACCAGCTCTCCCCAGTATCGAGTGAGTGATACCCTGACCGACCTTGGCGTTAACAATTATTGTGACTTCTTCTTTATTTATTTTTAAGTTTGCTCCGTGGTGCTTTCCCATCATCTGATTACCTCCAGCGGGCTGAGACTCGCATCACAGCAGCTCATGTAACTGGACCACACATGGGCTTTAGAGTTGATGTTTATATTTGCCTTCAATACCTGTCGGACCAGTTGTTGTCACCCCATGTATCATTTTATCTTTACTAGGACACCAGAGTCTTGGTGTCCAGGTGGCGCCACGGCCACGGATAGGAGTATGGTACTAAACCATATTAGGTGAGTGTCCCATGAGTTTCACTTTGAGCCTCTTGAACACCTTAGTCACTCTATCCTAGTATCGATATGGATAACGTGTGAATTACAGTCTTCTGTTTTAAAAAAAAATTTTTTTATTGGTTTTTAATTTCACTAGTTGTAGGTCTATCACTACTTACTGTATGGAGTCACTGACACTTGGTGAATAAAGACATCATGTTAGACCAATTAGTCAATAGGGGGTTTATATCACTTTGTGAACTAGACCTGTGTAATACATCCACTTTTTACATTGCCTCTGCTTGGGATGCCTTGCTTATGATCTTCTCTCCTTTTAGGTTTCCCTAGGCAGATGGCGAGACCGCCTCCTAACAACAGGTAGTAGGTAACAGCTGTACTTACCACCCAGTGTAGATTATTGACAGCTTTTAGGTCCTGAGGAATTGCCACGGATCACTAGGACCAACAGGCAAGAAACATGTCGACCAGCGCAGATGAACATAGCCAAACTGAATCTTAACATCAGTTAGCTGCCATTCTGTTCCCACACATTTTTATTCAGGTAGAGAGCCATCCCCAATAAAATTATTTTTGGACTCTCTAACTTGTTTTAATTCACTTACCTGCACTCACATCTACACCACTAGGTCCCTCTCACACACACTGCATCATACGGCCAGGAACTGAAGATCTCCGCCAAAGAGCCCCTTTTAGGGTGCCCGTCGGGCATTGCAGCGCCGGCCCGACGAGGAGCAGGTCCATATGATGAAGCATGACACCTAGCTTGCTGGGTGTGTGAGGACCCTAGTTCCGAATAGAGGTATTCCTCTGTTTCACGGTCTCTTCTTTCCTTTGGCACCCCCCGCCTTCTCTTTGAGGAACTGCATACTCTTTTCTTTACACATGACTATCCTGTGGATGTCCCATTACCTGTTTTACAATCCACCACAGTTACCCAGTCACGATACTCCTTTGACACTAATTCAATGACTTCCATTGCCCCGTCCAAAGTTTCAATTTTTGTTGCCTGGTTCAAAAGACATTTTTTAATTCCCCCTTGGACTTACATTTGGCTGGTGCTCATATGTGTTTTTTTGTTTATGTCCATTGGCTTTGTGGTAGTGTTTTTTAGAATTATCAATGGACACTACCTGAAAGAACGCTCTACAATTCGACTAATTGATGGAACTTTGGCCCCCAACTCCTCATCACATATCATGAAAAGGGACCAGACTTTTGTGAACATTACTGCCTGGCCTGTACGTGATGGGATCGCTTGGGATGCTGTAAAATTTCAAATTCATGGCCCCACTGAAGTAATCAATGTGCCAAATGTATTTCGTGTTTCTATAGGTGATGTAGTTAAGCAGAACATCCACTCGGATGATTGGGATGTACAAGCAATAGAAGCACGGTTTTCTGATTTGAAATATTATGCTGCATTTGATGCTGAAGATTTGTATTTAGATACTAGTAATTATGATGAGCAATTCTGCTATCAACATTATGGCACACATTTCCTACACAAAGCAAATACGTTTAGAAATTTCGTAAATTATACACAATGGGAACACTGTCCCGCCCCTAGGCTGGGCAGCTCCACCACGTTAGTGGACAAATTCACATATTTTTCTGATTTCAGTGTGTCAAATCCGGCCTCCTTTTATTTTAAGGGTGCGGCTGAGTCTGCATCTAAAGTTAAACTGACACACACCAAATTGTTGTATTCCAAGTCCTTTATGGACAAGTTGGCAATTGGAGGATATGATCTGTGGAAAGCTACTATCGATCTTAAATTGGTTTGGGGTTCTAAACCGTGGCAGGTACAGGGAACAGAAGCTTTGCATCGTGCCTGCCTCATCCCGAACCACATGTTATTTTTGAATTCGTCAATTTTTCAGACCACCTGTTTTGGATTGGCTACTTCTAAAAAATGTAATTCTCCCTCCACTCCGGGTCTAGGTGCTTATTCTAATTGGGATAATCATACGGATCTGTCCCTTGCTACGTTACAGTCATACATTTCCAACACATCCTTCAATATTTCTGAATTGAATCCGGAAGGGTGGTTAGTGTGGCAAACGAGCTCAGATTCCTGTCAACATCGGTTTCTGGATTTAACACCGGGGTAACTGTAAATGTGAATGTAAATGTAGTGCATTTATATAGCGCTCCGCACACCCCCGAAAGGGTCTCTCAGGCGCTGTGCACATACCGCTGTGGAACCCTTCCTGGCCTTTCCCTGTGAAGTGCCCACTCCTGGGCACCCCCATGGTGAGGCCAGGCATCCTAGCGCTGTTGGGGCCGTTGTGGAGATTAAGCAAGCTATTGCCCAGAGTTGCAGAGTGGGACCCATGATTAGAATAGGCACCGAGGCGAGAATTATCGGGTCCGGGGAAATTGAGCCCAAGACCCGCCGAGGCGGGAATTGAACCCTGGTCCGGGCCAGACCTCTGCATCAGGGTCTGCCGCTCTAACCATTGAGCCACACTTCTCCATCGGGGGTATACACAAGTTCGTGTAGACCCCCGATTTGAATCTTCTCACACTGTAACTACCTACACTCACTAGGGAAGTTATGCCAATCTTGGCTGCAACATTCCACCTTAGCATCTGTTAAACTTCATTTATCACAATTGAACGAAAAAATAGATTTGAATGATTTTGTTAAGGGTCCTGCGGTTGACAGGTCCAAAAGATGGGTATATGCTGTTTACAACGAAGTTTGGAAGCTATCACAGATTGAGGCTGCATCCAGATTACGAGCTATTGATCAAGCCAATATGGAAAAGGTGTTGGCTGTAATAGATAATAGCATTAATACCCTGTCTTCCAGAATTTATACCTTGGATAATATTGTTTCATCTGTGGTAGACATTGTGCAGGATGACTTATCTGTATTGTATCATGGTCAGAATCAATTGCGTTCCATTATGCAGTTTGCATGGACATTGCAAACGTTAGAGGCTGGGAAAGTCCCTTGGGATTACATGAATACTTCATCTTTGTTCCTCCCTTTTAATTTAATAGCGAAACAACAATTCATGTCCATGAAAGATGCAACATATTCATTGCTGCACATTGAAAAGTTAGAAGCTTTGCCTTTCTCTGTTGCCGAATTAAACTCCGCTGTGTGGCTTATCCACGGGTTGATAACGTTACCCTTTCCCCTGTTTAAGTTCAGTTCGTGCATGAAACATTATGCCCTTGGCAGATATGAAAAACTTGGTACTGCCTTCCTGCACGAGGTTTGGTCACTCCCATTCACGTATAGATGCGTGAGGAACGGAAAAGAGGTGTATTTGAAAGGTGAAGAGTGCACTTCCACGCCAGATCACTCTGTAGTGTGTAGGCACATTCAATTGCATGGGGCATGTAATGTGCACGCTCCTAATTTAGCTTGCGTCCTGAAAGGGATCCCGGTGCCAGTTATAACTCCGTCTTTTACACTGCTTGCTAACGGTAGTTATTTGCTATTAAATAATGAAGCTTGCTGTGGGATGTTAGTGGGAATTCCCTATATAGTGACTGTATCACAGAGAGTAGTTTGCTGTAATAACGTCCTTTTCCCACCCCCGCATGGACGGCTCGATGTATCCATCTGGCCTTCCATTCCAACCTTGAAAGCAGAGTTCAATAAGATGAGCAGAATAAGGGCTCTATTGTCTCAAAAAGAAGTCGCGTTGACTTCGTCCAGGGAAACATTTGTCCTTCACGTAGCACACACGCGCACGTAGGTGCAAGCGCTTTTGAATACTGATCTCCCACTTCATTTTGGGGCTTTAATTCAGACTATCTTTAATGCCTCGTCAACAAGTGGCCTGGCTCATTTTTTTAAAATTGTGGGCTCCGGCCTCGTGACCTCCTTTCAAACTATTTTTGGTGTGATCCCGGCATTTTTTCATTCTATTTTTTCCAGCGTCTTCGGAGGTCTCCCTTTGCTTCTCGCCCTCGTAGCTGGGGTGCTTTTGTTGATCTGCGTACTACGCTATGGATGCGCAACTTGCGTCACACGACAGCAGGTCCCGGCTGCTCCATCTTCGTAACCAAATGCTTGAATACTATGCCACTTTTCCCCTGGCGACCTTAAGCATAGCCTATGTATTGTCCTTCCGGTTTCCCTACGTTACTTGTGTGCAGCCTGTCTTTCATTGCATAGATTGTCCATTCCAATGGGCTCTGGATTTGTGCCTGTCGAACTCGGTGTCTCCTGCCCATTGCTGCATAGGTAATGTGTGGCAAAACATTGTGTAAAGAAACAGTCTGGGTCGCTAGACGGTGCATGTTGTTGGGTTCAGGTTGATCGGCCCACTATTTAGCCATAACACGCACGCAGCTGCAAATACCTGAAAGTCGGGTGCTTTTAATATTGCAGTGTTGCATGTTTTTCGTTACATTCGGAAGAAGAGCTCTCCCAGGAGCAGAGTCTAGATGATGTGCTTCCACTAAGCTGATCTTTACAGTATGGGGTTCCCCATTCAAGCCTAGAGACCTTTTATTAGTAATAATAATAATATTAGTTTACAAGCAAAAGGAAGGTGGCTGACATCCACTGTCATTTTATTATGATTACTCCTTTCATTATCTATGGTATTGTAACTATGCTGATGGTTTTGATCTTAATCATTTGTCTGCTTATATTAGCCAAAGTACTGCATCTTAGGACACAAGGTTTATAAAATAAACTCTTTAAACTTTACCGTGTCTCTGTTTATTCTGTTGTGGACTGATATGAGAATAATTACGAACAGGTATTTCTGATTCCCACCATTCCTGAGAATACCCTAAGTCGCTTGTTCTGGGTTGTCTATACATTGGGACCGCCGAGATAAAACTCGGATAGCTAATGGGACACTGATGCTGTTCGGAAGGCTTTTTGAGGTAATGGGGTGGGTCGCCACTGGGATGGTGCCAGTGCGCAGGGCCCTCGCTCCAGGTTATGTTCAACTATTTGCATTGGGGGCAAGTTGATGTGCATACATGGGAGTGGTGGTACTAGACCCCACCCCCCCTTTGCGGGAGGGGTGGAGATGTTATGCAATGTCACAAAGTAATTCCAACAGCTTATGTATATTTGTAAATTGTTGCATAGTATTGAGTAGTGTGTGTGTTTAATAAATGTACTCTTACTTTTATAAAGCAAAGTATCGACTGGACAATCAATTATTGAGTGTTATTTTTGTGCACCTGCAAATGGCGATTACTAGCCCACACCACCACCCTTGAGTAAGCCTCAGACTGCTCTGCAACGCTACCATCTGAGAGTCAGGCGATACAATTGGGTGTTTGGTTCCCAGTGAAGGACAAATGTAGTCATGTTATTTGTGCAGGCCTCGCAGATACTGCCTCGTTTTCCAACATTGGTGTCTAGCGGCGGGAAACATAGGATCCCATTCTGGTGTGCATTTATAGCATTTGATAAGTCCAGTTTTGCCACACATTACCTATGCAGCAATGAGCAAATGGAAGAGCGCAAGGCTCCGAGAAGGTTTCAAAGTTTTGGTTATGTGAACTAAAAGGTATGGGAAAGGAAAGCCCAGCGCCCATATGTGTTATGTGAAGTTGTTATGGTTTAAATGTAAGCTGTATTGATAGGACCGCGCTATGTTGATTATAATGTGCTAGCGGGATGGTGCTTTCCAGGAAATGATTGCATACAAAAGTTCTAAGCCATATTGTACACCTTTGAACCCTAACGAACAAGTTACTTACCTTCGGTAACGATGTATCTGTAAGAAACATTAGTTAGTTAGATTCCTCACCTTAGAATATCCCCAGGCGTCAGACTGGATCCGGAAGACTTTTCGTCAGCAATACCCCTTGCGCGTCGCTAGGCGTCGTCTGCGGCTCCGCGTCCGTCGTCGGCGTCGTGCGCCGGAATGACGTCGTCGGAGTACTTAGACGCCGCCCTCGCGCGCTGACGTCAGTTCTTGTACATAGCTTTCCGCGCCAGGAACGCAGAGCTATGCAAAGATCGACACTGGTGCCAAAAATAAAATCTAGGGGCCTGAAAAGGATAACCTTAACCCTAGATGTCAGTTCGCAGAACGGGGAGGATGGGTGGGTCGGTGAGGAATCTAACTAACTAATGTTTCTTACAGATACATCGTTACCGAAGGTAAGTAACTTGTTCATCTGAAAGAAACACGTTAGTTAGATTCCTCACCTTAGAATAGATACCCAAGCAATACCATCCCCGGTGGTGGGTCTGCGAACCAAGATCACACCAGAAAGTCCTGGAGGACAGAACGGCCAAAGAAGCCATCCCTCCGGACTTGGCTGTCAAGGCAATAATGCCTGGCAAACGTGTGTAGCGAAGCCCACGTCGCCGCCTGACAGATGTCCTGCAAAGGGACACCCCGTCCCAAAGCAGTAGTAGCCGCTGTGGCCCGAGTAGAATGGGCGCGCAGCCCAACAGGAGGTTCCTTTTTTGCCAAGGAATAACAAATTTTGATGCACAAAACGACCCACCGAGAGATGGTCCGTTTGTGCACAGCTTTCCCCTTCTTAGCACCCACGTATCCAACGAAAAGTTGGTCGTCCACCCGGAACTGCTTTGTGCGGTCCAGATAAAAGGAGAGCGCACGTTTTGGGTCCAGACGGTGGAGCCTCTCTTTCTCTTTGGAAGGATGCGGAGGCGGAAAGAAGGTGGGCAAGGTGACAGACTGCCCAAGATGAAATGGAGTCACCACTTTCGGAAGAAAGGAGGGACGAGGCCGAAGGACAACCTTGTCCGGATGAACAGAGAGAAAAGGAGGCTTTGAAGATAAAGCCTGGAGCTCACTCACCCGTCTAGCCGAGGTGATGGCTACCAGAAAAGCAGTCTTAAGCGTCAGCAGACGAAGAGGACAATTATGAAGAGGCTCAAAGGGAGCGCACATGAGAAATGTGAGAACAAGATTCAAGTCCCACTGAGGCATTACAAAAGGGACAGGAGGGAACGCGTGAGTAATGCCCTTTAGAAAGCGGGTAACTACAGGGGACTTAAAAAGAGAAGGCTGATCAGGAAGCCGCAAGAAGGCAGAGATGGCAGCAAGATAACCTTTCAGGGTGCCCAGGGCAGAGCCCTGCCGGGCCAAAGAAAGAAGAAACAGTAGAACCTCAGAAAGAGGGGCGGAAAGGGGATCCACAGCCTTTGCTGTGCACCATGCCACAAATTTGTTCCACCGGCAGGCGTATACCGACTTTGTGGAGGGACGCCTGGCTGCCAGAATGATATCACAGACTTCAGGGGGCAAGTCAAATGGCATCAACTGCCGCCGCTCAATCTCCACGCATGGAGGTGGAGGCTGGACAGGTTCGGGTGGAGGACCGTCCCCTGCTGCTGCGACAGAAGATCCTCCCGAAGGGGCAGACGTATCGGAGGATCGGTCAACATACTGAGTAGCTCGGGATACCAGTACCTTCGTGCCCAATCCGGAGCCACCAAGATGACTTGGGCCCGGTCGTGCCTGATCTTCTTCAGCACTCTGGGCAGAAGTTGTAAAGGCGGAAAGGCGTACAACAGACCGCAACTCCACTCGTGACGAAAAGCGTCGCCGAGCGAGGGCCGCCTTGGAAATTCCAACTCGCAGAACTGCTGACATTGCGCGTTCTCTTAGGTGGCGAATAGATCTAACCAAGGCTCTCCCCACTGCTGAAAGAGACCTTGCGCCACTTCGGAGTTCAGACGCCATTCGTGATCCATCATGCACCGGCGGCTGAGTTCGTCTGCTCTGGCGTTCAGAGAGCCCGCCAGATGTTGAACCACCAGGGTGACGCCCTGGTGTTCCAGCCATGTCCAGAGGCGCAGAGCATCCTGACAAAGGGTCCACGACCCCACCCCGTCCTGTTTGTTGCAATACCACATGGCGGTGGTGTTGTCCGTGAACACCTGCACGACACTTCCCCGGACAGAGGGAAGGAAGGCTTTCAGTGCAAGCCGGATCGCTCTCAACTCCAACAGGTTGATGTGGAGACGAGACTCCGCCGGAGACCAGAGGCCTCTGATCTCCGCCTCTCCCATATGGCCACCCCATCCCAGGAGGGACGCATCCGTCACTACGACATGCTCCGGTTGGGGAAGGGAGAGGCTCTTGCCCTTGACCCAATCGCGGTCCGTGAGCCACCACTGCAACTGCTGTGCAGTGCCCTCCGAGATCAAGACATGGTCGGACAGGTTGCCGTGATGCTGGGCCCACTGAAACTTCAGGTCCCACTGCAGAGCCCGCATGCGCCGCCTGGCGTGATGCACTAGTAGGATGCAGGAGGCCATCAGCCCCAGGAGCCGCAACACTAGCCTGACGAAACCCAGGATAGAGGCCGAAAGATGGGAATCACGGCCTGAATATCCCGGACCCGCTGTTCCGGTGGATAGACCCGGAACTGCGCCGAATCGAGAACCGCTCCGATGAAGAGGAGCTTGTGAGGGGACTCAGGTGTGACTTCGGCACGTTGATGGAAAATCCCAGCAAATGCAGGAGATCCGCCGTAGTCTGGAGGTGGGAGACGACTGCCTGGGGCGAGCCCGCCTTCAACAACCAGTCGTCGAGATAGGGGAAGACTGGAACCCCTGATCTGCGCAGATGAGCTGCGACCACCGCCATCACTTTCGTGAACACCCGAGGGGCACTGGTGAGGCCGAAGGGGAGCACGGTAAACTGAAAGTGCTCTTGACCCACCGTGAACCGCAGGTAACGCCGGTGGGCAGGCAGGACGGGGATGTGGAAATATGCGTCCTGCAAGTCTAACGCCACCATCCAGTCTCCAGGGTCAAGGGCAGCTAGAACCTGAGCCAAAGTTAACATCTTGAACCTCTCCTTCCGGAGGAAGGCATTGACGTTCCGGAGGTCCAAGATAGGGCGTAGGCCCCCTTTGCCCTTCTTGGGAACCAGAAAGTTGTGGGAATAACAACCACGACCTACTTCTGGGCTCGGAACGCGCTCGACGGCCCCCTTGGCCAAGAGGGCCGAAACTTCCTCGTGGAGAAGATTCAAATGATCCCCCGAGATACGGTGGTGCTGCGGTGGCATGGCTGGAGGGGTCGTCTCGAAGGGGAGGGAGTAGCCCCTTTGGACGATTTGCAGCACCCACCTGTCCGATGTGATGGACCGCCAGTGGAGCAGGTGATGGCGAACTCTGCCGCCCACTGGCGTGGAATGGGCCTGAAAGCTCGGACTAGGAAGGCTTTGAGGCGGATGCTGCCGGGGTGGATGTGAGCTGACCGCGTCGTCCTCCAGAACCGCCTCGGCGGAAACCACGTCCACGACCGCGCGCAGGTTGGTTCAGGCGGCTGGTGGCTAGGCGCACGTGAGGAGGCACCCCTTCCTTGGCCACGAAAGGGGCGAAAGGCGGAAGTTTGCGACCGCGGGCCGAGAGGCCCAAGGACTTGGCCGTAGCCCGGGAGTCCTTAAAGCGATTCAGCGCACTGTCCGCTTTCTCGCCGAAAAGGCGAGTGCCATCAAAGGGCATGTCCATGAGGGTGCTCTGGACATCGCCTGAAAAGGACGTGGACCGCAGCCAGGCGTGACGTCTAAGCGCCACTGAGGTAGAAATCGCCCTACCCAGCGAGTCCGTAGTGTCAAGCCCACATCGGATAGCATGTCGCGCTGCATCCCTCCCATCGGCCAGAGCCTGGGTAAGTCGTGTCTGGACCGCCACCGGACACAGGGGCAGCACGTCCTCCACCGTATCCCACAGAGAGTGGGAATAACGGTCCAAGAGACAGGCGGTGTTCAAAGACCGCAGACCCAAACTAAGGGAGGAGAACAGCTTCTTGCCGAACTGTTCCAGTCTCTTGGAATCCCGGTCCGGCGGAGCGGTCGGGAAGGAGGATTGGGAGGTAGAGGCCTGAATAACCAGGCTCTCGGGGGTAGGGATGTTGAGACAGAAAACTGGGGTCGCCCGGAGCAGGGCGGTGGTGCCTGGCGACGTTCCTGTCCACAGGAGGAACTGTGGAGGGCTTGGACCAGGTGCCCTGCAGAACGTCAGTGAGGGCCTCATTGAATTGCAGCAGAGGCTCAGTGGAGCTTGCTGCAGACTGAAGCACCTCAGTGAGGACGTTAGTCCTCACAGCCACGGCAGGTAGCTCGAGCCCAAGGGCTGCGGCCGCCTTGCGCAGCACCACAGAGAAATCAGCACCCTCCTCCGAAGCCACAGTCGGAGGAGAGATGAATCCAGTGTCCGGAGAGGTATCCAGACCACTGGCCTCCCCCAGTTCATCTGCCCAGTCCTGTGACAGTTGAGCCTGAGCGGCCATAGGATCCTCGGATCCCTCCCATTCACCCCCATTATCCGATTCCTGGTATGCAGGAGGAAGGATCGGAGCCGGGCGATAGACAAAATGTGTCTCCAGCGGCGCCGAACGCGGCGTCCATCGACGCCGTATCGGCGCCGGGCCCGGAGTGGGGCTGAACTGGGGCTCGACGCCGAGCGGAGTCGGCGTCGGAGGTGGTACCGGTGTCGACGCCGGCGGAGGAGGCGTGACGAGGTCGACCGGCGTCGGCGGGGACTCGGGAACGGGTCCCTCGGGCGCTTGCGGCGTCGAGGCCGGAGCCGTCGACGGCGCAGGGGCTGGAGCCGCCGGCAGGCAAGGTTGCCCAGTTGGGTCCGCGGGGCCCGAAGGCGCGCCAGCGGGCGTCGACGGCGGAGCCAGGTTCCTCATGGCCGAGAGGAAGGCACTGACTTCCGCCGGCGTCGCATCAGTCCCAGGGACCGGTGGGTATGGGGACTTGCGCGGCACCTGCGTCTCCGCCGGAGCCGCGGGGGTGGAACCACCCTGACCCTCGGCCGAGTCGCGCGACAGGCGAGGGGAGTCCGAAGAGCGGTGTCGCCTATTGGACTTCTTGGAGTGCTTCGACTTACCCGAAGACTTGGATCCCGACGACCGATGATGACGTCGGCTGCGGCTCCGCGACCGATCCTTGGACCTCCTCCTGGACCGGGATTGAGAGGGGCGCGGAGCCGAGTGGCGAATCTCGAGAAGCTTACGGGACCGCTCCCATCTAGCCTTCGAGGTCAGGGCCTTGCAGTCCGAACACGACGCCGCGTCGTGGTCGAGGCCCAAGCAGTAAAGGCACCGGCGGTGATGGTCCGTAACCGACATCAAGCGGCTACAGTCAGCACAGGCTTTAAAACCAGGCATCCTACCGGCACCGGAGTCGAGACAAGATCAAAAAGGATCGAAAAAGTTAGTCAAAAAGTGACTAAAGGGGTAGCTCTCCCGGATCTGCGCTTACTGGCGCGGAAAAAAGAAGAACTGACGTCAGCGCGCGAGGGCGGCGTCTAAGTACTCCGACGACGTCATTCCGGCGCACGACGCCGACGACGGACGCAGAGCCGCAGACGACGCCTAGCGACGCGCAAGGGGTATTGCTGACGAAAAATCTTCCGGATCCAGTCTGACGCCTGGGGATATTCTAAGGTGAGGAATCTAACTAACGTGTTTCTTTCAGATACTGCATACACTACACCTGCATGAGGAGGGTGTCTCCTCAAGAGATAGGGACAGCAACTGATACCTACATCACCGGTGGGGGTGTAGGGGTGGATTGACCTTCAAGGGGGACAGGAGAAGTAGGGGTCCTGGGAGGTTCCCGCGCTTTTTAAGGGCAGGGAGGATTTCCACAGGAGGAGCCCCAGATATCCTTCCCCCACTGGAAGTTTCTTGCTAATGGCGCAGGCCAACACTACTGGAAGGGTGGGGCAGGAGGTTTCTTTACCCCGGGTATTAGCGCCCCAGGGGTTCCCATGGTGGGGGACCCCAAGAAACTTTTCCCACAGCGGGAGGAGGGTGTGGTAGAGTTGAGTGTCCGACAGGTCCACCAGGTTAACTGGTGGGGAGGTGAGCAACCCAGGGGGGGCCCTGATAGTGGGTGGCCCCCAAGGACGGTAGTTCTTGAGTGATGGTGTGTAGTGGTAGCCCCTAGGTACCCTAGGTGGGCTAGGGGACTTGAACCCCAGGACCAGGAGCTGGTGGAGGGAACCTGAAGTGGTGGCTGGGGCGATGCCTAGCCGGTAACCAGTCAGGTAGGTCCTGTGGGACTTGGACCCAAGGACTAGGAGCATGGGGGTGTTCTCCTAGCACGAGGTGGACTTCTGCCAGGTAGTACCACCCTGAACACAGGTGGGGCCTATCTTAAGTGAAGGGACCTTGAGTTTCACGAAGGGGTGGTGCAGGCCTAGCCGGGATCTTTAGGGTCCCGGGCTGAGAGTGGTAGTACTACCCTGAAGGCAGGTGGGGCCTACCTTAAGTGAAGGGACCCTGCTCTTCAGAAGGGGTGGTGCAGGCCATCCAGGGACCCTGTAGGTCCCTGGGCGGTCTCCCAAGGTGCTGCAGGGAGACCAGGGAGAGCCATGAGAGGTGGGCCTGGGTCTAGCTAACTCGGGACCCACAGGCTCTCTAAGGGTACTCCGGGAGGAGAGCCCACCTCTCTGAGGGAAGGGTACATAGGCCCTGTTCTCGCAGCGGAGAACAAGGAAGGGGTCTAGGTTCCCGGGGTAGTTTCTGGGTGGAGCTACTGACGGGGGGAATGAGCTGTAGGATGTCTGATGAGGCACCCTCAGTGTTCCTCCCTGGCACTGCCAGTGGGGTGGTGAGGCCGGTCTGAGGTCCTATCAGGGAGCCAGGCCAGTGGCCAAAGGGTGCTTTTCTGTGTGGGGAAGCACAAGTGGCTGTGCTTTCTTGAGGGAAGACAGTCATCCCGAAAGGATGGTGGCAGCAGAATGACCTCAGCAGCAGGCTGAGTGTGAGGGTCCAGAGAGGTTGCATCTTTGAGGTGCAAGGACCAAACGGAGAGAGGGTACTGGTTGGAACAACCTCTGGAAGGGAGACCAGGATCCCTGTCATGGGTGGAGATTTCATGGGCCCTCGCTCCAGGTTATGTTCAACTATCTGCATTGGGGGCAAGTTGATGTGCATACATGGGAGTGGTGGTACTAGACCCCACCCCCCCTTTGCGGGAGGGGTGGAGATGTTATGCAATGTCACAAAGTAATTCCAACAGCTTATGTATATTTGTAAATTGGTGCATAGTATTGAGTAGTGTGTGTGTTTAATAAATGTACTCTTACTTTTATAAAGCAAAGTACAGACTGGACAATCAATTATTGAGTGTTATTTTTGTGCACCTGCGAATGGCGATTACTAGCCCACACCACCTCCCTTGAGTAAGCCTCAGACTGCTCTGCAACGCTACCCTCTGAGAGTCAGGCGCTACAATTGGGTGTTTGGTTCCTTCCCAGTGAAGGACAAATGTAGTCATGTTATTTGTGCAGGCCTCACAGATGCTGCCTCGTTTTCCAACAAGTGGTATCTTACAGGGAGGCTTCTCTGTTCAAGCGCGGCCAAATACATTGTGATTCCAAAGTTCAAGTGTGCCTCCTGGGGGCGGTAGGAGCTTTGAGACAGGGGCCTCCACATTGTGGAACACGCTTCCTCTGCATGTTAGGTCTCTGCCGGACTTCCTGTCCTTTTGTAAGGCACTGAAAACATGGATTTTTACTTATTAATTCAGCTTTCTTTTCTCCGAACCCTGCAGTGCCAAGACGCATCTGGGCATTTGTTTGCGCTATATTACATTTTTGTAACATAACATTTAACATTATATGTAGTCATTCACGCTCTACCTAATGAACAAGTTACTTACCTTCGGTAATGCATTATCTGGTAGAGACAATATCTAGCTGCAGATTCCTTACCTTTGAATTTCCAAGGTGTCAGGCTGCACACAGAAACTTTTGCATGAGCAGTACCCCTGCTCGCCATCGGGTGGCTCCGTTCGGCTCTGAATGACGTCGTTCGCATCTATTATGACGTTGCGGTCACCTATATAGGCACCACACAGGCGTGCGGACATAGTTTCTTTCCTTTCCACGCCAGTTAAGGGCAGATTCCTTAGCCTCTTTTTTAACTGGACTTTTTCGACATTTTGTTGTAGATTTTTTTTCTTGTGTTGAGGATGTCATCTAGATGTACAGGGTTCAAACCATATGGTGCCTGTCATGGCACTATGTCGATAACCGACCCCCACCTCTTCTGCTTGTGGTACCTTAAGTGCGACAATGACACAAAGTCGTGCTTGGATTGCCAGGCCATGAATCCGAAGGCCTTGCGGGAGCGATCTTTAAAGCTTCTTGCGGCACAGCAGACAACACTGTTGAGCGCGACTCCTTCGAGATACCGTTCGAAGAAGAGAAGGTCGGGTGACCACTCCAGGAGCCCCAAGTCCTCTTCTTCTCACTCGAGGTCCTCGGGACACTCAGGGAAGATGCACAAAAAAAGATGTCCAAAATGAACTTCAACTTCACCTCATCTTTTTTCTGTCAACGAGACAGGTAAAGAGCACCGACGCACTAGGCCCAGTTATGCAGAGCCAGAGAAAGGTTCAACTCCGTGTCTCCCCCCATTTCCAGAAGCCGGAACAACCCTCACTCAAATGAAGGAATTGTACAAGGCCCTGCAAAGTGTATTTGAGCAGGCGTGACCCCTCCAGTATGCCTTCGGGCCCGTGGGGTCAGAGGAGGCTCCACCAGATTTTGCGCCACCGGCTCCAACCATGGGGCCAGTTGGGTCTCATGGCTCAGATTCCAGGTCGACGCCAGTCATGCCAACGCGACGTTCCCCGGCCCCAGAGCCTAAACCCATTCCCAATACCTGACAACCCGCAGTCAGATCGACTTTGGCAGACCCCAGACGTTCTGCGTCATTGATTGTGCATTTGGAGGACGTTTCAGGCATGGGTGAGGATTGGGAGGGGTCTATGGACCCTTTGGAACAACTAGACATTCCTGTGGAACAGTTGGACTGGTATGATGATCTTGCAGAAGCCAGTGGACTGGACACATCTCCAAACACTGGTATGGTCTCTCCACCTAGTGTGGCTATGGAGGAGGTGGCATCTTATGCCATGGATTGTGAGGAGGGCAGCAGAATCTTTGACCTGGAGCTGCCCTCGGTGCGGGTCAGGATTAGTCGCTTGACCGAGGTGCTTTAGCCTGGGGCTTCCACATCCAAACCCCTTTTGAACTTTAATGAAGCACTAACAGATGTCATTTTAGGCACGTGGTCCAAGCCTAGCCCAAGGGCTCCTGTAAACAGGACAATCGCACGCCGCCATCACACTGCCCCGGGAATTCCAAGGCTTCTCAGCCAACACCCCAGAGAGCTTGGTAGTTCTGGCTTCAACGTCCCATGGAGCATTCCCTTACACTCCTCCAGACAGGGAATCCAAGAGGCTGGATGCACTTGGGAAGATGTTTTCTTCCCCAAGCCTGGAATTGCGGACAGTGAATACCGCATGCTTATTGGTCCATTTCTCGCACATCCCTTGGGAAACGGTTGTGCAAGTGCTGCCACATGGCCCAGAGACGGTCTGGGCTGTGCTCTCCCAGGCAGGGAAGGACGGGAGAGATGCAGCAAAATTCACCCCGTGCTTTAGACACGACTGACTCATTGGGCAGAATGGTTGATGGTGGCCATCTGGCAGAGAACATCTGGCTTCTCGGGTGACGTTCAGGCTAATCTCATGGACATGCCCTCTAAAGGGACTGGTCTTTTTGGTGAGAAAGCGGACTCGGCCTTGGAGTGCTTCAAGGAATCTTATGCTATGGCCAGATGCTTCGGCGTCTCGGTCACACCTCATGGCCAGTCTAGCTTTCGCCCCTTTTGTAGCAATTGACAGGAGTTTTCAACCACATCCTAGGCGAATGGAGCCATCCGACGGCGCACAGGGGTACTGCTCATGCAAAAATTTCCAGATCCAGCCCGACGCCTGGAAAATTCAAAGGTAAGGAATCTGCAGCTAGAAGCCTCTATCAGATATTTTGTGTGCTAAAGTTTAATTCACATACCTATTAAATATGATTGTTGGCCTCTTGTTCTGTTGCTCAGTACAAGTTTAATTTTCTGTATGCACAAAGTTCACAAAAAACAAGCACAACAATGGTACACTACTCTTGTGCAAGGGAACAGTTAATGGCACCTTTACACCTTTGCTGTCACTTCTACACACACTGAACAAATAACAGGCCAAGCCTATCTATTGTCCTCTCATAGACTTCAGAGGATACGCTAACAAATTTGGTAGGCCCAAGATTATATATGCTGGGAATCGTGGCAAATGGGTGTTTAGGTGGGTATCTATGTTGTCGAGTAATGTAGCAATGTCCCCAGTGTCCTGTAGTCCCGTCAGCAATCTGCGTTGGGTTGACCCTATGCTGGAGTGTAATACCAGTATGTAGCCACTTTGGTGTTCCAGTGAGTGCCACATTGCTGGCTGTGTGTCTGGCTCTGTGGTATATCCACTCGTATTCTTTGTCTCCCAGTGATTACCCCAGGTCCTTTTCCCACCAAGCTCAGCTAGCGTTGTGTACAAAGTTTGTTGCGGAGGTTCAACAATGTATATAGTTCTGAGATCAGTCTCTTATCTGATGGTTTAGTGAGGAGCCATTTTTCATAGTGGGTGAGGTGCCACTGCGAATTTAGTTTATTTTGTTGGTGTAATAGCCAGTGTCAAAGTTGCAGGTAATGGAATCGCTTTGTCTTGAGTAGTCCATAGTCTGCGCGTATCTGAGGAGAGCACTCCCTCCTTGTCAAACACATGGCCCATGGAGCAGACAACCTGAGTGTCGCCAACTTGCAAACCTCATGACCCCCACCCCCGGGGCAAAGTCCGGGTTGTCTAGTAGCAGTGTCATGTGTGAGGGAAAGGTGGTCAGTCTGTGTCAAACGCTGGCCTAGTCCTACGCATTCATAATCACCCGTGTGATCGGAGACAGGTATAGGTTCCGTGGCCTATGTGTTCTCTTTAAAAAGGGCACTTTCCACAGGGACTTCCCCGCCACCACTCTGTCCTGGAACAATAAGTGCTTCTCAGATTTGGCCCGGTTCCACTCAACCAGGTAGCGCAGTTGCACCTCCTGGAAATATAGTTGGTGGTCCGGAATGCCCAGGCCCCCGACTCTAGGGGAAGGAAAGCCAAGGGCTTTCTTCATGTGTAGTCTCTTCCCTTGCCAGATAAATTGCAATAGCTCTGTCTAGAGTTTGGAGATTATGCCCAGTGGCGGCAGTAGGGTGAGAGTTTGAAAGAGATATAGTATCTTTTGTAGAACCGTAATTTTAATAGTTGCCACCCTTCCCAACCAGAAGATTTAAGTGCAGAGTCGCTGCAGATTTGCCTGTGCAGCGTGCAGTATTTAATGAAGGATTGCGGGGTAGCTGCCAAGTTGATCCTCAAGTATGGCATCATCTTGGTCACCCATTGAATGGGGTATTGCCTCCCCTGCTGGTCCACCAATGGAGGTGGGAGGGAGAGGCTAAGTGCCTGTGATTTCTTGACACGGACCCTAAAGCCTGATGTGTTTCCGATCGTCTCAAGTTCCTCCAGGAAAATTGCCAGGGCTGGCTGGTTTGTCTAGAGACACAAGCACATCATTTGCATATAGGCTTGTGGTGTGGTGTTTTCCACCAAAGGTCACTCCTGTGATTTCGAGGCAGTCCTGTACACTCTGGGCAATGGCTCCATATGGAGAGCAAATAGATGGGGTCACAAGGGACACCCCTGATGTGTGCCTCTACCTATCAGGAAAGAGGCAGAGGTATAGCCATTGATCCGAACCGTCAGTGAGCGATAGCTATTTCAAATCTGGGTCCTTCTGTAGTGTGGGTTAGCCACTCCCTATTTACAACACTAAGTTGGCATAACCAAGCCAACTATTAGAAAGCCAGCTTGCCGTTTCTGCTGCTTTGCACGCGACACGGTTGTTATATGTTATTCATTTTAGAAATGCTTACTTGACTTTGCTTTACAGGATAACAGTTTGTTGTTTAATATTCTTAACGCTGTGCTGCGACCTTCGTCTGTACATCATGTAAAGAACAAGTCTAGGACAGTAGACGGTGCAGAGTGTTGTGTTCAGATTGATCGTACCACTTTTTAGACATATCATACATACAGCTGCCAATATCTGAAGGACAAGTGCTTTTAATATGACAGGACAGAATGTTTTAGATTCATTCGAACAGAAGAGCTGATGCATGAGAGAGCCTAGGTGATCCTGTGATGTGATTCTACTAAGCTGATCTATACGGTATGGGGGTTCCCCCTGTTAGCCTAAGAGACCTTCTATTAGTATAATAAACCTATTAGTTACTAGAGAAAGGAGTGTGGCTGTTTACCACTGTCATTATTATTATGATTGCTCCTTTCATTGTGTATGGTATTGTAACAATGCTGATGGTTCTGATCTTAACCATTTGTCTGCTAGTGTTAGCTAAAGTACTGCATCTTAGGACGCAAGGTTTATAAAATAAACTCTTTAAACTTTACCGTGTCTGTATTATTCTGTTGTGGACTGCTAAATAAGTACAAACAGGTATTTCGGATTCCCACCACTCCTGAGAAATATCTAAGTCGCATGTTCTGGGTTGTCTATACATTGGGACCGCCTAGCTAGATCTAGGCTAACGAATGGGACACTAAGCTAGTCGGATATGGGGTTCTTGGTTCTGAGGGGAGTTTCTGGTACACCACAATTCTCTGAGGTCCTGGTTTCCTGCGCATAGTTCTGTGCATAAGCAGAATCCCTGCAACATGGCGCCCAACGTGGTTATGGTCTGATACGCCTTACTAGTACTTTTATTAGTCCACAACGCCCTCACTCTGGTTTCCGGATAACGGGAGTGACGGCTTAATCTACCTGAGTTTCGACTAAAGGTTCGTTCAAGCTTGAAAATTAAAAAGATTAGTTTTTACTGAACCCAAGTGCTACTGTAGACCTTGTTGTTATTCTTTAGTGTGTCCTAATGGCGGTCGATATAGCCACACATAGTCGGGTTCCTCTACGTCAGCATTTGAGGACGTATGGAGTGCCTGATGACGGGCTGGCTGTGGTCTTTGTGGTAGCTGCTGACGCAGCACACCCTTATGAGTTGTTTTACTCTTGGGTGACTTTTCCAGAGGTGAATGCGGACGATGATACGTTCTACACCTACACTGCCACACAAGTACCTGCAGCTTATGCTCCGTATAGGACACTAGAAATACCTATTTCTGCCTGGCAGCATACCATTTGGTTTAATGGCGCCCTTCTCCATACGGTGGCACCGCCAAGACTTGGCCCTTTGTCAATTGCAGGGGCTGATTGGCCGGTGCTGGCCGGTTTTACACCCCACTCCAACTACTTGACGGTTGGGGTGGCAGACTTACGAGTACTACACACTGCCCTGATTACGGTCCATAGGGCTTTAGTGCAGTACGTGTCTCGCAACGTGCAGGTGGGGGTACCTGCTGTTGCGGGTCACACGAATGAACACCGAGCCGTGGTCATTAGTCCCGTGATGGTTAATGCGGTTGTAGGCAAGCGCCCCCAAAGTAAGGATGAATTTCCTTACTGGCTTGCTGAAAAGTTTGATCAACTGGAAGCCGTGTTTCCAAACACTTCTCCTGTGGATAAACACAGGATACTCACCATTACTTTGCCGAAAGATCGAGTACCTGATATTGTCGATTGTAACAATTGGGGCAAGGTCTTTGCTGCGACCTATTCGAAGTGCTATGGCACTCCGTCTATGTCAGTACTACCCTCTGTCATCAAGAAAGTTCAGGAAAATCATGGTGCAGAGGCGGCCATTGAATTGCGAATGAGACTTGTCGACAGCTTCGATGTGGTTTGTTCCATGGTGATGGGGAACCTAAAAGGAGATGCCATGCAGTTCCAAGTAGGCAATATGCTGGAACTTGTGGATCCTGCTGACAGGCCCAGGGAATTTGCAAAGATTATTGCAAAAGCCTACAGAATGGTGGGACGTAGCGCCTTAGGCGTGAAACCCATCGTTAAGATTCCTGATGTAGTACAGCAGACTAAGGTGAGTTCGTCTACAAAAGACGAGAAGCCCAAGTTTCCGAAGGAAAGTTGGCGAACCAAAAAACAGGGAAAACAGCAACAGAAACGTAGGTCGCGTTCTGCGTCGCCAGTTCAGTCTACTGAATGTAAATATGATTTGCGCGATCGTTCTAATATTAAGTCACCTGATAGATTTCAGGTTTCTGAACGCTCTCCTCGTTCTTCGCAGGAAACACCGGCTTCACAATCCGGTGGCGGAGACCGTGGAAGAGGAAGGGGTGCCCAAGGTCATGAGCAACCCCGCCAGACTGACGTAAAAGGCAAGCAGGACGACGCTGCGCGTCAAAGACCTCCGTTTCAGAAAAAGAAAGTTGCTGCTCTAACAGCGAGATATGCCTCAGATGGTAACGACACTGCTTCAGAACCGGACATGGGCTCTAACGGTGTTAGACAGCGCGGCGGAAGTTACAGTAGTGCGGCAAGCACTGCGTCCGTATCTGGAGGTGACAGCAACTGATACATATGTTGAAACTGCTGATACTCGCGTAGCCCCCCCTGAACGGATGTTTGACATAATCCTTAAAATAGAGGGTGACATACATCGTAGAATTAGAGTTGTTTTTGGGATAATTTGTCCTCCACTTATGACATTCTGTTAGCGGAGGAGGATTGGCCTCCGGCTTTCATTTTAGATGCTCCTAGAGGGGAGGTTGTGATCCTCCCCTCCTTTGGGCACACAGTGCCTATGGAACATGCTAACAGGTTGGCCGGGGAGTGGGTGCAGGTGCAAGCGCCTGCGTTGTATCGCAATCAAGTGGGCTGGGATCAAATTTCTCCCGACCATACGATTCCGTTGCGGTCCAACCCCAGCCTCAACCCCAATATCCCATGCGTCGCGAGGCTAGATCTCACGTCGCGACTATCCTTGAACAATTGGAATATCAGGGAGTAATTGAAACTTGTGTGTCACCTATGAATAACCCTTTATTCACTGGGACGAAGCCTGACGGTTCGTACCGCCTAGTTTTGGATTACCGGCACTTAAACTCTCACTGCCGGACATACGCGGTACAGAATACTCACAGTTCGGCTCTCGTCGATAGTCTTGTGAGGAAACGTTTTAAAACCACACTTGACATTTCCAATGGCTTTTACAGCCATAACCTGTCCCCTCAGAGTAGTGAGTGGACGGCTTTTACCTCGGGCGGTAAACAAAGAAAGTTTAAAAGGCTTCCTATGGGCTATAAGAACAGCCCTGGGGTCTTTTGCTGCTCGAGTGGTCTCGCTCCTAGAGTATATGGACCCGGATGCATACTCGTATGTTGATGACATTTTTCTAACAGACGACGAGTTGCTTCCACACCTTGCTCGCGTGGATAGCATAATAACTATGTTTGCTGACTTCGGTTACAAATTAAATTTTGCGAAGTGCCATATTGCCGAGTTTACGGTGTTGTTCTTGGGGTACGAACTCAACAGTGAGGGTCGCGTCTTGGCTCCGCAATTCCTTGAGAAGTGCGCACGCCTTTGTACTCCTACAACACTGAAAAAATTGCAATCATTGCTGGGTTTTTTGAATTTCGGTCGTACCTACATTCCTGATTATGCCCAGCGTATCAAGACGCTTTATGCCTTGGTACAACCTACTTTTACCAAATCATGCTGGCTGCCAGAGCATACAGCTGCATTACAAACTTTGCAGTCTGATCTTCTTGCTTCAAAATACTTACAAACTCGTGATAACCACACTAACCTGGTCATTAGAATTGTACCAGGCGCATTGGGTTTCACGTACGTAACGTTCAATGAGGGCGACGCCGTTCCCATTGCTTACAAACCTCATCTGTACACTTCAGCTGAGCTGCGCTTTTCCGCTGTCGAAAAAGTACTGACAGCAGTTCAGATGGCGATCCTGAAAGAACGAGCGCTATCACAAGGAAAGCACATGCTGGTGGTAACACCGTACCCTGCCCTCGAGGCAGTCACAAAAGCTAGTGTACCAAATTCTAAGGCTTTGCATCCAAGGTGGATACAATGGTCAACTTCCTTAGCTTCGCAAGACGTCACATATATCTTTGACGCGGCGTTGCAGTCTCAGGAGTTTTTGGATTATGAATTCGTTCATCTGACTCCTTCGACATTGCGCCCACTTGAGGAGTACCGTTGTGTCATTTACACTGATGGGTCTGCGCAACCCGCTACTGGATCGAAGCACGCCTATTCAGCTGCCTGCGCAATTGTTGTGGGTACTTTCGTGAATGGAGAGTTCCAATCTGAAGCTGTGCATACACAGACATTGGGTGATTGTACCGCGCAGTTGGCTGAAGTTCGTGCTCTAGTGCTTGCACTGGAGTATGCTGACATTAGAGTCCCCACTCTTGTGGTGTGTGACTCATTCTATTGTGTTCAATCTTTGTGAGAAGTTGGCCTGGTATATGATGTTCACTAGTTAAAGTGACCACCTTGTACCATGCCAAGCAACCCTTATGGTGTGGTTGTAAGTCAACCTTTTTGGACTAGCTGCCCTAGTGGTAGCGTAGGCTAAGCAGTCTTTGAGGCTAAACTCGTGAAGCGTGTTAAGCAGGCTGTTTTACCAAATGTAACCCCCTTTTATACCAATGAAAGGACACCACACAGATATATATTCAAAATATATATGTATTTATTTCTCAAAGTAACCCCTAGTCTCTTTATGAGCACAGGAGCACAAATCGTCAAACAAGATTACAGTAGAATACACAGAAGTTGCACTTTATATGGATAGGCCCTGGTGGCCACTCAAACCATATACTAAAATAGTGGTATAAGTACCACGAACAGAAAAGGGGAATGGCCTAGGGCCTCTAGAATCGCTGGGCCTACAAGGAGCTAACTTCAGTTAGTGACCAGGAGGTCCACGGGTTGCGTGTGCAGAGCAAATAGTCACACGCGTGCTCCCATAGGTTTCAATGGGTGCGTAAAAAGTACAAAGTTACTGCAAAGAGGATCTTCCGGATGACCTAGGAACTTAAGATTGGAAACACAGACACTAGAGATGATTCTCTACACTTGGGCACCGGAGTGCCAGCTTTACCTCACCCACAGGAAGCGGGTGCATAGGCGTCGAAGTGCGTCGGGTTTCTTCTATCTGTTCAATGGAGCCTGTGGATAAAGATGCTGCAGGCGGTCGGTCTGGAAGAGATGCGGTGGATCCAAGAGTGGATCGGAGATGTTGAAGACCTGTAAGCAGAGGGGACAGTGTTCACAGTCACTAGCCAGTGACCAGCGTGGCACCAGGTGGGTACCAGGCGATGTCGGGTGCAAACAGGAAGAAAGGTGTAGCTTGTCTCTGCAGCCACGTGGTCCCTGAAGGTCGACGACGTCCAGGAGTCGGTCCACGAGCTGTCCCACGCAGGCTCTCGCTGTCGGCGGTGTCGGCGACTTGATCGAAGCAAACAAGCCTTGGCAAAAGCAATTGTTGTAGGAAAGGAAATAAGCTGATGGTTCTGACCAGCAAGGTCAGAGGGACTGCTCCTTTGGAGGGGAGCAAGGGCCAGTCTGGAGCAACCAGACCAGCGGTGTATTTCGTGAAGTTCGTCGCCAAGATGGCCACTAGCCAGCGGGCCAGCAACCGGTTAGGCGCGTCGAGTGGCAAAATGCAGAAGGGCCCCACGCAGATCGTGGAGATGCTGGAGGGCTCACCTTTGGTGCAGATGCTGCTCGGATGTTGGGCTTCTCAGATCCCAAAGCACAACTTGGAGGGAGCCTCGGTTGTTGCACTTGTCAGCTTGTCGTAGTCGTTCCAAGATGGCTGGCTCCACGTGTCTCGGTGCCTCCACGGGTCTCCTCTTTTCAGGGACTGTGGATCGGGCGGTGAGAGGTCTGGAGGTCCAGGTCTTGTCAGTTTCTGGGCTCGGACTCCGGCGGGAGGCGGCGGCAAAGCAGACGTTGATTCGCTGGATGGTGCTTGCGTTAGCAAGGTGGTCACTCCCTGACCACAGGGGAGATTGGCTTCAGTCCTCTGTGCGGCAGAGCGTCGAAGTTCCCGTCTTCTTCTTAGTTTCAAGTTGATTCCAGGATGTCTGAAGTCTTAGGACACAGCTCCTACCTTTAAGCGGATTCTAGGGGCCGGACTACCTGCTAGGTCCCTACCTAAGGGTGGGACCAGGAAGGGGGGTGGTTACACCCCCAATCCTTTGTCCAGCTCGCCCCAGGCCCGGGACTGGTGTGCCCCAGGACCGGTTTGAACTGGCATATGCACCGAGGCTCCTTGTGAGTCTCAGGCATGTCTGATTCTATTCAAGCCCTACCTGACCAATACACAAAATCCTGTCTGGGGTGGTGCACGCACCTCCCCTGGCAGGAAACCCTTTGTCCACACCTCCCAAGCTGGAAGGACTCCCAGCAGCAGGAGGGCAGACTTGTGTCTGTGGTGGCAGCATCCATTTTGTGGAGCTGAGGCTATGTCTGATTTTACCCGGGTTTCAGGTACTGTACATGTCGTGTCCCTCTAGAAGGGTGGAATTCTAACCCCGTCACCAGAATTGGCGAGGGGTTAGTATTCCAATTCGTATGACACCTTACTCGACATGTTTTGATAAAGCCAAACCAAAGTTAGCATTTAACCGCGAGGTTCATAATGCACTTAAGAGTATATGGTATGACGATATCTGGAAACAGTAGAAGGAAGTGGTTCCGACCACTGCAGACAGGCTCAGCTCATGCCAGAGCACCATCTCACATGGAACCAAGCACTCTGCCTTCAGGATTGTTAAGGCCTGCCATAGGAGTGACTTATAGGTTAACATGTGTCCCATTTAAGGTTAGGTATAGGTATACTACACCTAAGTAAGAGGTGGTTACACCAACTTACCCCAGCTGAGTGATCAGCCAGTTGTGTCAAATTTGTTAGGCCAAGCCTGGGGTGGCATAATACATGCTTCAGCCCCTGGCAGGCCTTAGATACACCAATGCCCTGGGTACCTAGTGTACACTGGTACAGGGGCTCACAGGGTGATCCAACCAATTGGGTATGTACCTAGGGTACATGGAGTCCATTTTAAAGAGAGAACAGCCAGGCTGAGATCCTGAATGGCAGGATCTCAGGCCAACTAAGTCGAAAAACCAGCTAGACACTAGGCAAAAATTTGGGGGTAACCATAGTCAGATATCCACCTTCCTACAATCTTACAATGACAATCTACATTTTTGGATTCAGAATGATTTTCGTGATTCCAAAGGTAGCACAATAAAGCATAAAACGCTTTGGGTTCGAGTGGCAGCACTTAAAGAACTGCTTCCACTCGTGAATGTAATTCACACTCTTGGTCACCAACGAGTTGGCGTCCATGCTGTCGGTAACAGTCTGGCTGACGAGGCAGCAAAAACAGCAGTGGCGACATATCTAGTAGCAGCAGTTACAAATTCAAAAAGTAAGATCGATGATGAAATCTTGGCGGCTATTGCTGCTTCCGAGACCGGGAAAAACTTTCCGAAGGGTTTCCCTTCTCGCTACCATTATCGCTTAAGTCCTGATAACGTCCAGTTAGTGAGGATTAACGACTTTGGTGACAGATTGATTCCCAACGCGGACTGCAGACCATCTTTGATATCAGCTGCCCACGAGGGTGTTGCGTCTGCGCATGCCGGAGTGTCGGCTACTATATCTCTTTTGCAGCAACGTTACTGGTGGTACGGTTTGTACAAACAAGCGCGGGCATACGTTCTTAATTGTGACATTTGCCAACAGATTAAACCTTCTTCTGCAGCGCGTCCACCACAAACACAGTTGCATATATCTAATCAACCACTTGCGTGCGTGGATTTAGATCACTGCGGTCCTATTACCTCTGATACTGCGTACAAATACATCTTGGTTGCAGTTGATTCGTGCACACGTTTCCTGTGGGTAGGGCCACAAAGGAGTGCTGATGCCAGAACTGTCATCAAGGATTTGCGTGTCTTGATAGGGAGTTTTGCATGTGGTACCCTTCATTCTGATCAGGGTCCTGCGTTCGCCTCAAAGGCGTACAAGGAGGCCATGAGAGAACTGGGGGTCCAAGTCAAATTTTCGTCTCCATACCGGCCTGAGGGCAATAGTGTTGTGGAGCGGATGAACCGTGACCTAAAGCAATCTTTGACAGCGAGGGTATTAGGTACAGGCCGGAACTGGCTCTCCGACTTGTATGACGTACAACGTGCACTTAATAATCTCCCTAGAAGGTCTCTGGGTGGGAGGACCCCGTACATGATGCTCTTTGGAGTGAGAATGTTTGTCCCGGACCTTGATGGTCTAGACATGGCGGCAGCAGCCGCCCCTTTTGACCTAGATGACCACTGTGCTGTACTGCAGAATCTACAAGAAGCCAGAGACACTCTAGCGAAAGCACACGTACCCTCTACTTCCGAAGCTGCACTCCAGATTCCGGTAGTCGGCTGGCTACCTCGAGTTGGTGACCTGGTCCGTGAGAAGATGGAGAACAAGAAGGAGTTCGGTCCCTCTTATCGTGCACCGGTTCCGGTGCTTGGAGTCCTGGGAACGCGTACAGTTGTTTTACCTCCACTTCCTGGTCGCAAGGATAACAGGTACATCTCGATTGACAATGTCAAGCTACAGCGGGTGGCCGATTCTCCATAGTATGACACCTTCAGTTTCTTGCCCTTCGATGCTGAGAAACTCTTTTGTGGTGCCACCCTCTAACATCTTGCCTGAAGTTTCCATTGAGATGCTTGCAGTTACTGGTCCTTCTATGCCATCTAATGCTGGTGGTTTACCTGATGATCCTGAGTATGCTTATCCAACCGAAGTACCTTTGCCTCTATTACATTCAATTGCCCAGTCACATTCTTCCTTTGAAAACTGAATCATTGACTTCCACTGCCCCTTCCAAAATTTCTAAATTTTTTGCCTGGTTCAAGAGACATTTTTTGGTTGCACCTTGGATTTACACCTGGCTGGTGCTAATAAGTATTTTATTGTTCATGTCCATTGGCTTTGTGGTAGTGTTTTTTAAATTGATCAATGGACACTACCTGAATGAACGATCTACAATTCGATTAATTGATGGAACTTTAGCCCCCCATTCTTCATCACACATCATGAAAAGGGGCCAGACTTTTGTGAACATCACCGCCTGGCCTGTACGTGATGGAATTGCTTGGGATGCTGTGAACTTTCAAATTCATGGTCCCACCGAAGTGATTAATGTGCCAACTGTTTTTCGTGTTTCTATGGGTGATGTAGTTAAACAGAACATCCGATCAGATGATTGGGATGTGCAAGCGATAGAAACACTGTTTTCTGATTTGAAATATTATGCTGCATTTGATGCTGAGGATTTGTATTTAAATACTGCAAATTACGATGAACAATTTTGCTATCAACATTATGGCACACATTTCCTACACAGGGCAAATACCTTTCGGAATTTTGTTAATTTCACTCAGTGGGAACATTGTCCTGTCCCTATGAGTTGCAGTTCTGCCACTTTAGTGAAAAAATTCACATACTTTTCGGATTTTAGTGTGTCAGACCCTAACTCTTTATTTTAAGGTGGTGGTAGAACCAGCTTCTAAAATTAGACTGACACACACCAAATTATTATATTCCAAATCCTTTATGGATGAATTGGCTATTGGAGGTTATGACCTCTGGAAAGCTACTGTCGATCTTAAATCGGTTTGGGGAACTAAACCGTGGCAGGTACAAGGAACAGAAGCTTTGCATCGTGCCTGTCTTATCCCAAATCATATGTTATTTTTGAATTCAACTATTTTTCAGACCACCTGTTTTGGATTGGCTATATCTAAAAAATTGAATTCCCCCACAATCCCGGATCTGGGTGCTTATCCTAATTGGGCGAATCACACAGATCTGTCCCTTACTATGTTGCAGTCCCTCGTCTCCAACACCACCTTCAATATTTCAGCAATAGATCCCGAGGGATGGTTGGTATGGCAGACGGGTTCAGATTCCTGTCAACGTCGGTTTCTGAATTTGACACCAGGGTATACACAATTTAGGGTAGACCCTCGTTTTCCATCGTCACACAGTCATGGTTGCAACATTCCACATTAGCTTCAGTTAAGCTTCATTTATCAAGGTTAAATGACAAAATTGATTTGAATGATTTTATTAAGGGTCCTGCGAGTGGCAGGTCCAAGAGATGGGTTTATGCTATTTACAATGAAGTTTGGAAGTTATCGCAAATTGAAGCTGCTTCCAGGCTACGTGCTATTGACCAGGCCAATATGGAGAAAGTATTGGCTGTTATAGATAATAGTATAAACACCTTGTCTTCTAGAATTTACATTAGATAATATTGTTTCAATTGTCGTACACATTGTGCAAGATGAAGTGTCTGTGTTATATCATGGTCAAAATCAGTTGCGTTCAATTATGCAGTTTGCATGGACCTTACAAACGTTAAAAGCAGGAAAAGTCCCTTGGGATTACATGAATACGTCTTCGTTATTCCTTCCTTTTAACTTGACCGATAAACAGCAGTTCATGTCCATGAAAGACGCAACTTACGCATTACTGCACATTGAAAAACTAGAACCTTTACCTTTTTCTATTGCTGAGTTGAATTTGGCTGTGTGGCTTGTACACGGATTGATCACGTTGCCGTTTTCAAGGTTTGAGTTCAGTTTGTGCATGAAGAACTAGTTACTTACCTTCGGTAACGATGTATCTGTAAGAAACATTAGTTAGTTAGATTCCTCACCTTAGAATATCCCCAGGCGTCAGACTGGATCCGGAAGATTTTTCATCAGCAATACCCCTTGCGCGTCGTTAGGCGTCGTCTGCGGCTCCGCGTCCGTAGTCGGCATCGTGCACCGGAATGACGTCGGAGTACTTAGACGCCGCCCTCACACACTGACGTCAGTTCTTGTACATAGCCTTCCGCGCCAGGAACGCAGAGCCATGCAAGATACCGACACTGGTGCCAAAAAATTCTAGAGCCCTGAAAGGGATATCCTTAACCCTAGATGTCAGTTCGCAGAACGGGGAGGATGGGTGGGTCGGTGAGGAATCTAACTAACTAATGTTTCTTACAGATACATCGTTACCGAAGGTAAGTAACTTGTTCATCTGAAAGAAACACGTTAGTTAGATTCCTCACCTTAGAATAGATACCCAAGCAATACCATCCCCGGTGGCGAGTCTGCGAACCAAGATCACACCAGAAAGTCCTGGAAGACAGAACGGCCAAAGAAGCCATCCCTCCGGACTTGGCTGTCTAGGCAATAATGCCTGGCAAACGTGTGTAGCGAAGCCCACGTAGCCACCTGACAGATGTCCTGCAAAGGGACTCCCCGTCCCAAAGCAGTAGTAGCCGCTGTAGCCCGAGTGGAATGGGCGTGCAGCCCAACAGGAGGGTCCTTTTTCGCCAAGGAGTAACCGATTTTGATGCACAAAACGACCCACCGGGAGATGGTCCGTTTGTGCACAGCTTTTCCCTTCTTAGCACCCACGTATCCAACGAAAAGTTGGTCGTCCACCCGGAACTGTTTTGTGCGGTCCAAATAAGAAGAGAGCGCACGCTTTGGGTCCAGACGGTGGAGCCTCTCTTCCTCTTTGGAAGGATGCGGAGGCGGAAAGAAGGTGGGCAAGGTGACAGACTGCCCAAGATGAAAGGGAGTCACCACTTTCGGTAGAAAAGAAGGACGAGGCCGAAGGACAACCTTGTCCGGATGAACAGAGAGAAAAGGAGGCTTGGACGATAGAGCCTGGAGCTCATTCACCCGTCTAGCCGAGGTGATGGCTACCAGGAAAGCAGTCTTAAGCGTCAGAAGACGAAGAGGACAATTATGTAGAGGCTCAAAGGGAGCGCACATCAGAAATGTGAGAACAAGATTCAAGTCCCACTGAGGCATTACGAAAGGAACAGGAGGGAACGTATGAGTAATGCCCTTAAGAAAACGTTGAACCAGAGGGGACTTGAAAAGAGAAGGCTGATCAGGAAGCCGTAAGAAGGCAGAGAGGGCAGCAAGATAACCTTTCAAGGTGCCCAGGGCAGAGCCCTGCCGGGCCAAAGAAAGAAGAAAGAGGAGAACCTCAGAAAGAGGGGCGGAAAGGGGATCCACAACCTTTGCTGTGCACCATGCCACAAATTTGTTCCACCGGCAGGCGTATACCGTCTTTGTGGAGGGACGCCTGGCTGCCAGAATGATATCACAGACTTCAGGAGGCAAGTCAAATGGCATCAACTGCCGCCGCTCAATCTCCACGCATGGAGGTGGAGGCTGGACAGGTTCGGGTGGAGGACCGTCCCCTGCTGCTGCGACAGAAGATCCTCCCGAAGGGGCAGACGTATCGGAGGATCGGTCAACATACTGAGTAGCTCGGGATACCAGTACCTTCGTGCCCAATCCGGAGCCACCAAGATGACTTGGGCCCGGTCGTGCCTGATCTTCTTCAGCACTCTGGGCAGAAGTGGTATAGGCGGAAAGGCGTACAACAGACCGCAACTCCACTCGTGACGAAAAGCGTCGCCGAGCGAGTGCCGCCTTGGAAATTCCAACGCGCAGAACTGCTGACATTGCGCGTTCTCTTCGGTGGCGAATAGATCTAACCAAGGCTCTCCCCACTGCTGAAAGAGACCTTGCGCCACTTCGGAGTTCAGACGCCATTCGTGATCCATCATGCACCGGCGGCTGAGTTAGTCTGCTCTGGCGTTCAGAGAGCCCGCCAGATGTTGAACCACAAGGGTGACGCCCTGGTGTTCCAGCCACGTCCAGGGGCGCAGAGCCTCCTGACAAAGGGTCCACGACCCCACCCCGCCCTGTTTGTTGCAATACCACATGGCGGTGGTGTTGTCCGTGAACACCTGCACGACACTTCCCCTAACAGAGGGAAGGAAGGCTTTCAGTGCAAGTCGGATCGCTCTCAACTCCAACATGTTGATGTGGAGGCGAGACTCCGCCGGAGACCAGAGGCCTCTGATCTCCGCCTCTCCCATATGGCCACCCCATCCCAGGAGGGACGCATCTGTCACTACGACATGCTCCGGTTGGGGAAGGGAGAGGCTCTTGCCCGTGACCCAATCGCGGTCCGTGAGCCATCACTGCAACTGCTGTGCAGTGCCCTCCGAGATCAAGACACGGTCGGACAGGTTGCCGTGATGCTGGGCCCACTGAAACTTCAGGTCCCACTGCAGAGCCCGCATGCGCCGCCTGGCGTGATGCACTAGTAGGATGCAGGAGGCCATCAGCCCCAGAAGCCGCAACACTAGCCTGACCGAAACCCAGGATAGAGGCCGAAAGATGGGAATCAGGGCCTGAATATCCCAGACCCGCTGTTCCGGCGGATAGACCCCGAACTGCGCCGAATCGAGGACCGCTCCGATGGAGAGGAGCTGCTGAGAGGGACTCAGGTGTGACTTCGGCACGTTGATGGAAAACCCCAGCAAATGCAGGAGATCCGCCGTAGTCTGGAGGTGGGAGACGACTGCCTGGGGCGAGCCCGCCTTCAACAACCAGTCGTCGAGATAGGGGAAGACTGGAACCCCTGATCTGCGCAGATGAGCTGCGACCACCGCCATCACTTTCGTGAACACCCGAGGGGGACTGGTGAGGCCGAAGGGGAGCACGGTGAACTGAAAATGCTCCTGGCCCACCGTGAACCGCAGGTAACGCCGGTGGGCCCCTTTGCCCTTCTTGGGAACCAGAAAGTAGTGGGAATAACAACCACGACCTACTTCTGGGCTCAGAACGCGCTCGACGGCATCTTTGGCCAAGAGGGCCGAAACTTCCTCTCGCAGAAGATTCAAATGATCCTCCGAGATACGGTGGTGCTGCGGTGGCATGGCTGGAGGGGTCGTCTCGAAGGGGAGGGAGTAGCCCCTTTGGACTATTTGCAGCACCCACCTGTCCGAAGTGATGGTACGCCAGTGGAGCAGGTGATGGCGAACTCTGCCGCCCACTGGCGAGGAATGGGCCGGAAAGCTCGGACTAGGAAGGCTTGGAGGCGGATGCTGCCGGGGTGGATGTGGGCTGACCGCGTCGTCCTCCAGAACCGCCTCGGCGGAAACCACGTCCGCGACCGCGCGCAGGTTTGTTCTGCAGCTGGTGGCTAGGCGTACGTGAGGAGGCACCCCTTCCTTGGCCACGAAAGGGGCGAAAGGCGGAAGTTTGCGACCGCGGGGCCGAGAGGCCCAAGGACTTGGCCGCAGCCCGGGAGTCCTTAAAGCGATTCAGCGCACTGTCCGCTTTCTCACCAAAAAGGCGAGTGCCATCAAAGGGCATGTCCATGAGAGTGCTCTGGACATCCCCCGAAAAGGACGTGGACCGCAGCCAGGCGTGACATCTAAGCGCCACTGTGGTAGAAATCGCCCTACCCAGCAAGTCCGTAGTGTCAAGCCCACATCGGATTGCATGACGTGCTGCATCCCTCCCATCGGCCAGAGCCTGGGTAAGTCGTGTCTGGGCCTCCTCCGGGCACAGGGGCAGCACGTCCTCCACCGTATCCCACAGAGAGTGGGAATAACGGTCCAAAAGACAGGCGGTGTTCAAGGACCGCAGACCCAAACTAAGGGAGGAGAACAGCTTTTTGCCAAACTGTTCCAGTCTCTTGGAATCCCGGTCCGGCGGAGCGGTTGGGAAGGAGGATTGGGAGGTAGAAGCCTGGATAACCAGGCTCTGGGGGGTGGGGTGTTGGGACAGAAAACTGGGGTCGCCCGGAGCAGGGCGGTGGCACCTGGCGACGTTCCTGTCCACAGGAGGGACTGTGGAGGGCTTGGACCAGGTGCCCTGCAGAACGTCAATGAGGGCCTCATTGAATTGCAGCAGAGGCTCAGTGGAGCTTGCTGCAGACTGAAGCACCTCAGTGAGGACGTTAGTCCTCACAGCCACGGCAGGCAGCTCGAGCCCAAGGGCTGCGGCCGCCTTGCGCAGCACCACAGAGAAAGCAGCACCCTCCTCCGAAGCCACAGTCGGAGGAGAGATGAATCCAGTGTCTGGTGAGGTATCCAGACCACTGGCCTCACCCAGTTCGTCTGCCCAGTCCTGTGACAGTTGAGCCTGAACGGCCATAGGGTCATCGGACCCATCCCAGACGTCCCCGTCATCCGATTCCTGGTAAACAGGAGGAAGGATCGGAGCCGGACGATAGACATAATGTGTCTCTAACGGCGCCGTACGCGGCGTCCATCGACGTCGTAACGGCGCCGGGTCCGGAGCGGGGCTGAACCGGGGCTCGACGCCGAGCGGAGCCGGCGTCGGAGGTGGTACCGGTGTCGACGCCGTCGGAGGAGGCGTGACGAGGTCGACCGGCGTTGGCGGGGACTCGGGGACGAGTCCCTCGGGAACCTGCGGCGTCGGGGCCGGAGCCGGCGACGGCGCCGGCGGCCTGCAAGGTTGCCCAGTCGGGTCCGCGGGGCCCAAAGGCGCGCCAGCGGGCGTCGACGGCGGAGCCAGGTTCCTCATGGCCGAGAGGAAGGCACTGACTTCCGCCGGCGTCGCGTCAGTCCCAGGGACCGGCGGGTATGGGGACTTGCGCGGCGCCTGCGGCTCCGCTGGAGCCGCGGGGGTGGAACCACCCTGACCCTCGGCCGAGTCGCGCGACTGGCGAGGGGAGTCCGAAGAGCAGTGTCGCCTCTTGGACTTCTTGGAGTGCTTCGACTTACCCGAAGACTTGGAGCCGGACGAGCGATGATGACGTCGGCTGCGGCTCCGCGACGGATCCTTGGACCTCCTCCTGGACCGGGATCGAGAGGGGCGCGGAGCCGAGTGGCGAAGCTCGAGGAGCTTACGGGACCGCTCCCGTCTAGCCTTCGAGGTCAGGGCCTTGCAGTCCGAGCACGACTCTGCGTCGTGGTCGAGGCCCAAACAGTAAAGGCACCGGCGGTGATGATCCGTAACCGACATCAAGTGGTCGCAGTCAGCACAGGCTTTGAAACCAGGCATCCTACCGGCACCAGAGTCGAGACAAGATCAAAAAGGATCAAAAAACGTAGTAAAAAAAGACTAAAAGGGGTAGCTCTCCCGGATCTGCGCTCACTGGCGCGGAAAAAAGAACTGACGTCAGCGCGCGAGGGCGGCGTCTAAGTACTCCGACGACGTCATTCCGGCGCACGACGCCGACGACGGACGCGGAGCCGCAGACGACGCCTAGCGACGCGCAAGGGGTATTGCTGACGAAAAATCTTCCGGATCCAGTCTGACGCCTGGGGATATTCTAAGGTGAGGAATCTAACTAACGTGTTTCTTTCATATGCATTATGCCATAGGCAGATATGAACAGCTTGGTAATGCCTTCCTGCACGAAGTTTGGTCACTTCCTTTCACATATAGATGCGTGAGGGATGGCAAGGAAGTTTACTTAAAAGGTGAAGAATGCACTTCCGCTCCTGATCATTCTGTGGTTTGTAGACATATACAATTACATGGCGCTTGCAATATACACGCTCCTAATTTAGCTTGTGTCCTAAAAGGTATTCCAATGCCAGTTATAACGTCTTCTTTTAAGCTGCTAACAACGGTAGTTATTTGCTTTTAAATAATGAAGCTTGCTGTGGGATGCTAGTGGGTATTCCTTACATAGTCACCGTTTCACAAAGGGTGATTTGCTGTAATAACGTCCTTTTCCCACCCCCGCACGGCAGGCTCGATGTATCCATCTGGCCGGCGATTCCAACCTTGAACGCAGAGTTCAACAGGATGAGTAGAATAAGAGCTCTTTTGTCTCAGAAAGAAGTTTCTTTGACTTCGTCCCGTGAAACATTTCTTCTTCACATAGCAAACACACGCACTGAAGTACAAGCTCTTTTAAATACTGACCTCCCCCTACATTTTGGAACGTTGATACAGACAATCTTTAATGCTTCGTCTACGACTGGCCTTGTTCATTTTTTTAAAATTGTCGGCTCAGGCCTCGTGACATCTTTCCAAACTATTTTTGGTGTGATCCCCGCGTTTTTACATTCTATTTTTTCAAGTGTCTTCGGAGGGTTTCCCTTGCTACTAGCTCTTGGGGCCGGGATCCTCTTGTTAATCTGCGTACTTCGTTATGGCTGCACGCCTAGTGTTTCAAGACAGCATGCTCCGCCTGCTTCATCTTCGAAGCCGGATGCTTGATTACTACGGCACTTTACCTCTGGCGACCTTAAGCGTCAAGTATGGATTGTCATTCCGGTTTGCTTATTTTACCTGTGTGCAACCTGTTTTTCATTGCCTAGATTATCCCTTCCAATGGGCTCTGGACTTGTGTCTGTCAAACTTGGTGTCACCTGACCCGGATTTTGATGAACTAATGTGTCCATTACTGGATCATGAGTTTGCTTGTTCTGGAATTGGGTTTATGGCTTTGGGTGCTACACAAGGAGTCCTTGGTAACTGGGATATCGGAGAGGCCGCTATTGAATTCCTTGAACCGAGTTATCTTGAGGATGCCGACAGTTGTCCTGTTATGGTGCTGGATGCTCCGATAATTGAAGAACACGTGTGTTCCTTTCCCTTGCTAAATTGGATAGCAGATACTTTTGCGGAACGCTCCAATGATTTCCTCTTGGAGGCTGTTGCAACTTACGGTGCATATACCTTGATGGATTGACTGTTTCACATAGTCAAGACAGGATGCATCCATAGATGTCAATTTTGTTATCAAAATTTTTTTCATGGTTTTTTCTCTAAGACATCGTTTTTACTTTTTTACACGATTTTTTCTTCTTTTTTTCTCGAACTTTACACTTACCTTATATGGACTTATAGTTCATGCCCTTGGTTCTGTTCTATATCACTTGAACTCTGCGTTCTTGATAAGTGCGCCCCTAGTGGTTAGTAGTCCGATCAAAGGGGGGTGTAGTGTGGGTTAGCCACTCCCTATTTACAACACTAAGTTGGCATAACCGAGCCAACTGTTAAAAAGCCAGCTTGCCGTTTCTGCTGCTTTGCACGCGACACTGTTGTTATATGTTATTAATTTTAGAAATGCTTACTTGACTTTGCCTTACAGGATAACAGTTTGTTGTTTAACATTCTTAACGCTGTGCTGCGACCTTAGTCTGTACATCATGTAAAGAACAAGTCTAGGACACTAGACGGTGCAGAGTGTTGTGTTCAGATTGATCGTGCCACTTTTTAGACATATCATATATACAGCTGCCAATATCTGAAGGACAAGTGCTTTTAATATGACAGGACAGAATGTTTTAGATTCATTCGAACAGAAGAGCTGATGCATGAGAGAGCCTAGGTGATCCTGTGATGTGATTCTACTAAGCTGATCTATACGGTATGGGGTTCCACCTGTTAGCCTAAGAGACCTTCTATTAGTATAATAAACCTATTAGTTACTAGAGAAAGGAGTGTGGCTGTTTACCACTGTCATGATTGCTCCTTTCATTGTGTATGGTATTGTAACAATGCTGATGGTTCTGATCTTAACCATTTGTCTGCTAGTGTTAGCTAAAGTATTGCATCTTAGGACGCGATGTTTATAAAATAAACTCTTTAAACTTTACCGTGTCTGTATTATTCGGTTGTGGACTGCTAAATAAGTACAAACAGGTATTTCGGATTCCCACCACTCCTGAGAAATATCTAAGTCGCATGTTCTGGGTTGTCTATACATTGGGACCGCCTAGCTAGATCTAGGCTAACGAATGGGACACTAAGCTAGTCGGATATGGGGTTCTTGGTTCTGAGGGGAGTTTCTGGTACACCACAATTCTCTGAGGTCCTGGTTTCCTGCGCATAGTTCTGTGCATAAGAAGAATCCCTGCAACACTTCCAGGCCAAAATGAGTAAGGGCTTGTTCCTATAGGTAGGGCCAATGGACCCTGTCGAAGGCTTTTTCCGTGTTGATCGCTAGGGGCATGTAGTCACCTGGGGCATGTATGGTCTTCTTGATAACCTGGAGGATGCGCTTGGTATGGTCTCTCGTCTGTCTCTGGGGGATGAAGCCTGCTTGGTCTCGGTCGATTATGGAGGGCATATATGTATAGAGCCGGTTAGCCAGGATGCCCGTGAACAGCTTCAGTTCCACATTTTAGAGGGAGATTGGTCAGCATGAAATGCATTGCACCGTGTCTTTGCCTGGCTTGGGAATCACCCCAGGGTCAGAGAAGGTGTTAAATAGCTATGCCAGAAGGGGAGCTAGTGTGGGGCAAAAGGTTTTGTAAAAGGCTGATGTGTATCCGTCAGGACCTTGGGACTTTGCTAGTTTCTGCCCGGGAGATGGCGGATATGACTTCCGCGATGCACATCTCCCTTATCAAGCAACTCAACTTGTTCTTGTGTGAGGGGGTCATTTGCGCTGATCGGAGATACCAGCTGCCGTTTGTGGAGTCCAAGGGTTGGCCTGTGTACAGGTGGGAGTAAAATGTCTTGAAGATGTTCACCATGGCTTTATAGTCTGTCACCAGCTCCCTCCCCCTCCGTGTGTGGATCAAGTGGACCCCTTGGTCTTGGCACAGAGCTCAAAATGTATTAGCCAAGAGCAGGCCACATTTAGCCCTACCCACATAGAAGGAATGGCGTAGGCGGAGAGTGGCATATTCCTCCCGGTCCATGTCTATGGCAGCTAACTGGGAGCATAGGGTAAGACAGCTGGCACCAAACTCTCGGGGGGCCTATGCGTTGATGGATGCATTCCATCTCCCCGATTTGCTTGGCGAGGGCTTCACGTTTCTCGTTGTGGACATTGCTTGCGGCCGAGAAAGCGATAAATTCGCCCCTTATTACTGTTTTGAGCGCTTCCCACAGTACTGTGGTGGAGACGTCAGGGGTATCGTGAAATAGGTAGTCCAAGAACTGCGCAACCACCTCCGGATGTTGCAGCATAGTGTCTCGCAGCGCCATTGTCTGTCGGGGCAATCTGCGGGGGTGGGGGGGGGGAAACGAGACCGCCACCGCTGTGCGGCCCAAGAGTGCTGCTGTGAGGATCTCCGTCTCTGTCATAAGTGCATGTATGTCCTTCGTCCCCAGGAGGTAGTCTAACCTGGCGTACGTCTTGTGTGCGCTGGAGAAAAAGGAATATTCACCTGTGTAGCGGTGGGAGACCCTCCACAAATCCTCCAGCCCTGGGTCCCTCAGCCATATATGCCCCCCCCCTACCCCTCCTTGACAGATCCCCGACCTGCCAGTGGTTTTGTGCCGATCCATCTGAATACCAGGTTAAGGTCTCCACCTAGCAAACCCTTTCTTTTGCCAGTAGACTGTGCCTCTGCCAATGCTGTACGGAAAAATGCTTCTTGCCCGTCATTCGGGGAATAGATTGAGCCTACCACCAAGGACCTCCCCCAGGAGCGCACTACCAATATGGCTACACCAGCTATCATTCTGGATGCTGTACAGAATTGGTGGGGGAAGGCACGAGACCTGAGGCGGTGACAGTCCCTGGCGAGCATGTGGGTCTCATGTAGGAGGCATATATCTGCTCACCAGTTTTTGAAGTATGATAGCACTGCCCTGCATTTTATCGGATTACTGAGCCCCCTCACGCTGAGGGTGAGCATTTTAAGTGAGGCAGTCTGCATAGAGGTTGGTGTGAAATGTTTGGGCTATGTGGTGTTGAACATTGAGCCTAGGAGGTCCTCCAGCCGCCATCGTAGGCTCCGCGGCTGACCTGTGGGAGTCATTATTAAATAAAAAACAGCACATCAAAAGTGTTCTTTGAAGACAGATCTGAGTTTACCTATGGATGCTTTAGTGTGTGAGTGGGTGCAAGACTGAGTGGTTCTGTCAGTGGGTGCATAAGTGTCTGAATGGGTCTCTGAATGTGTGCATGAGTGAACTGAATGAGTCTGCGAGTAGGTGCAGGAGTCTCTCAATGTGTCTGTGAATGGGTGCAGAGTACCGGAGTAGGTCTGTGAGTGGGTCGGAGTGTGTGTGGGTCTGTGAGTGAGCGAGACTGAGTGGCCGTCTGACTGTGTGCATGAGTCAGTGAGTGGGTGCAGGAGTATCGGAGTAGGTCTCTTAGTGGGTGCATTAGTCTCTTAGGGGGTCTCTGTGTGTGCATGAGTGTCTGAATGAGTCTGAGTGGGTGCATGACTATCTGAGTGAAGATGTGAGTGAATGGGTGACGGAGTGGGTCTGTGAGTGGGTGCATACATGTCTGAATGAGGGTGTAAGAGTATGTATCTGTGGATTTGAGAGTCTGTATGGGAATCATAGTGGGTGTGAGAGTCTAGGTATGTGAGTAGGTGAGATGCATTGTTCTAAGTGTGGGTGTTTCTGTAGGTGTAACGGAGTGTAAATGTATATATACATTTTATTTTGTCACGCAAGATCCGCGGATCCCCTGTGGAGTTACATAGGGGCAGCGTCGAGTCCCGAGAAGGATCCGCAGATCCCACAAGAGGCAAAAAAAAAAAATGCTTTTTGGAATTTCCGACTCCTGTACACATGCTTATCCCTCTTTATCACACACACGAGGTCAGGTAACCTCTCCCCTGACCCTGTCATTTAATATACAAACAACTTTCCAGCTCGGAGGACCGTTCCCCAACACGTATAATTGCGGCAGCCACTTTTCTCTCATTGTGGCCAGCCGATCGGGGCCCTGCTGTGACGCGTCGAGCCGCGGAACAAACGTGGGTGAATCCGCACACCTAGATATACACATTTGGGCTTTGGTTAATATCTCTAAACTACTGAACGGATTTACACCAAACTACCAAATGGCACTGCTCTGGACCAAGATCTAACTTTCTACCAAATTTGGGGCAATTCCAACCAGTGATTCAGGCTGTAGTCTTCTCTAAAGTCCCTATGGGAATTAATATGGAGAAAACGTGTTTTGGGGCCCCCTCTTTTTTCTCAGTCCCCACTTCACAGATCATCCCGAAACTTTTCAGACAGCAGCTGAAGTGAGCTTTGAATTAGTGTGGACAATTTAGTGTAGATTCTTTTTTTTTTTTTTTAAACAGATTTTATTCGTCAAAATAACGCATATGATGCAGATCTCTGAATCAGAGACACCTGCCGCATGTATGATACAAAAGAAAATTGACTTTGACCGTTTTACTAATTTAAAACAGGAGAATATGAAAGGCAATACAAATAAAATTAATCTCAGCAAACACCCCCCCCCCTTCCTACCCCCCTGTGCACCGTCTCCTTATTCCGCAACAACATATCGCTACGCCAGACTGCCATTGCTCCACACAAAAACTAAATGTCTACGATACCACATCCTGCTGTTGAAGTGCAGGCACCCCATAAGATAGTGGAGGAAACGGGAGAGGCCAACAGGTCACTCCGGGTCACGATAGCATGCCTAAATTGCAAATATTTGAAGAATTGGGTCTTTGGCATCTGGAAATTCTTCTGGATTTCTTGAAAGGATTTTAAAGTGCCCTGCATGACGTCCACCATAGTGGAAATCCCTATGTTGTCCCAATCACGAAACCCGGAGAGACTCAGCAGCTGCGGGAAGCGGCCGTTGTACCATAGTGGGGTCTCCCGAGTCAGTCTATTCCACCAGCCCATCCTCCGTAATGCCTGCCTCCAAAGCTGAAAAACAATCCGCGTGGCAGATGGTAGGAGACGCCTCAACGGGGCAGAATAAAGGTGTGTAGGGACTGGTCACCCATGCTGCGCCGCTCCACGGCGTAGGCTGGGTCCGCTCTGTCTCCATACCACCACTCGTTTAAGACAAGTAGATGCGATGCAACATAATAAGACCAAATGTCAGAGGTTGCCAGTCCCCCGCAAAACGTAGATAGGAGGCACGTTCGGACCGCCACCCTCACCGCTCCACCATCCCAAAGGAACTGACCCAGGGCAGAGTTCACCTGCCGGAACCACCTCAGGGGAAATCGGGTAGGGATGATTTTGTAGTTGATACAATAATCGCGAGAGCAACACCATCTTAAAAATGGCTGATCGGCCGTAGATGGACAGGGGCATATGGGACCGAGTCTTAATATCCTCCTGCACACGCTCCCATACAGGTGCAAGATTTTGCTCCCAAGCCGTGGTGGGAGAAAAGGACAAATACAACCCCAAATATCTCATGCCCCCATACACCACCTGTACCGGCGATGCCCAAGTACCGAGCTCGCCCGACCTCCCAAGACCCACAAGGTGGACTTCTGAGGGTTCATATATAGCCCCGAGGTTTCCCCAAAGATCTGCATGAAACGCATCAATCGAGGGCCCGTGCGTTCCAGGTTGGTAAGCAAAAACAATACATTGTACGCATAAAGGGCGATGCGATCAGAGAATCCGTGCGCCCACTCAAAACCGGACACCCGAGCGTCCATCCTCACCCAGGCAGCCAAGGGTTCCATTGCTAGAGCAAAACGGTATGGGGAAAGCGGACACCCCTGCCTGGTGCCCCGCCCAATAGAAAACACGGAGGAAACGACGCCCGCAACTCGCACCGATGCTGTCAAGTCAGTGTACAACAGGGTTAGGTAGGACAAAAAACACAGTCCGAAATTCAGCCACCGCAGGAGCACAAATAGACAGACCCAACTCAAGGAATCAAACAACCTGTCCATATCCGCCAGCAGTAGCGCTGCCCGTTCCCCCAGTCCCTGAACCGTCGCGACCGCCACATGTGCCCGCCTAATATTATGGCGGTTTGCATGCTGGGGCATGAATACTGCATGGTCCAGATGCACAAGTAGGGCTATATGAGGGTGGAGGCGGTTCGCCAATGCCTTAGCTAATATCTTAGCCTCCACGTTCAGGAGGGAGATAGGACGATACGAAGCGTGGTGTTTCGGCGGTCTACCGGGCTTGTGGAAAACTACTATCTCCGCATGCCTCCAGTTACTGGGCAGACACCCCCGGTCCCTGGCCTCCTCCACCACCCTACGGTAGTGGGGCCCCAGCTGCCGAAAATGTTTCTGTAAAAATTCGCACGGAAAGCCATTAGGGCCAGGAGCCTTGCCCAAGTTTAGCTCCCCCAGGGCCGCCCCTAGTTCTTTGTCAGTAAGAGGGTCCTCCAGATCTTCCCTAACTCCATCTGGAAGTGCCTTCGGCGGTAGATCATCCAGGAAATGCTCAATGACCGCCGTCGGGAGGCATTCCATGGGGGTATATAGTTGAGCATAATACTCTGCAAAACTACGTGCAATAGCCGACGCGCCAGACAAAGGTAGCCCATCTGACCCCACGACACCCAGGAGGGCCTGGGGGCGAATCGAGCCCTGACACAATCGGTGCAACATTTTGCTAGATTTGTCGCCCCACTGGTAGATCCTACTGCGAGTAGCCAGCCAAGCCAAAAGGATACGAGAATATTCCTGCTGCACTAGAAGTAACTAATGTCGAGTCAGCCGCCCCCCTTCTTCCCCGCCGCTCCAACTCGAGAATAGTAGCTTCCGCACTAACCAGGGCCTCTCTATGCAGTCCTCGGGCAGCAGCGCAAAATGAGATGTCCACCCCCCGAATGGTCGGCTTCAAGGCCTCCCAAAAAGTCCCAGCCCTTGAGACCGAGCCCAAATTAAAGGCTAGATATTGATCAATGGCCTCGTCCATTCGGTCCCGATAGTCCTCCTTCTGAAGGTTCCAGACTGATAGGCGCCAACGGAATGGCCCACAGGCCCCGCCGGCTCGAATAGTAAGTACCACCGGAGAATGATCTGAAAGACCCCGCGGGAGAATGTCCGCCGCCACCACCCCCCTGTTGTCAAAGACCCGTGGAACAAACAGAAAATCTAGGTGGGGAAAGGAACCATGGACTGCCGAGAGATACGTGTAGCCCTGTGTACTATCATGCATCCTGCGCCAGGGGTCAACCCAATCCAGACTTATCACCAAGGAGTATAATTTAGTAGGGTGGCGAACTTCTGATGAACCCCCCGGATCTCCATCTGTCTCTGGCCACATCCATCACATCGTTCCAATCCCCTCCAACAACCGCTAGGCCCTCTGGTATATCCGTCACAGGGTCATAATCTTCTCTGCCAGCACCCAGGAAAGAGGCTGGGGCGTAGACACTCCCCAGAACCAAGATCTCACCATCTACAGTGCCCTGCACAAACATGTACCTGCCCTGAAGGTCCCCCCAGGTCTTAACATGTGTATACGCAACCCTACGGTGTAATAAAATAGCAACCCCTCTGGAACCCCTCGCAAACCCGGAATGAAAGACCTGAGTAAATCTAAAACGCTGGAAGCATAATGCCTTAGTCCCCATGAGATGAGTCTCCTGCAACAACAATACATCGGCGCGGGCACGCTTGGCCGACTTTAGGATAGCTCCCCTTTTGATCTTGTTAAGTGCCCCTCTAACATTCCTTGACCAGGGGCCTCCTGTGTGCTAACAGGCATTCCTACTCCGTGCAGGCCCTATACAGTACAATGGCAGCATCCAGCAGAGTCCAGAACACAGGTAGACAGTCCCCCCCCCCAAAACACAACCCAACACCCCCCCCACCCTGTACCTCCAAAACAGTGAAGTACCTGTTGCAGCAGGCAGAGCAGGCTGACCCAAACAGGAGGTCCCACCCCTCACCCGCCAATGGATACCTAATACGCAACCCATTGTCTATTGGCCTCCGATCCTTCTGTGGAGACCCACGGAGAGACTGGCCATCATACACGCTTCTCCGGTCGATAAAGAATATTCAAGTTCAGAAAATTGCCTGGTCAACCTGGTGCCAGTCCGCCGAAGCATGCGACCGAGAGACCCATCCCGGGCCACGGCACCTGCAGACTGTGAGCGACGCCTAGATTTGGAGCGCCTCTCCCCCTCGGCCAAAGGTGATTCCGGGCAGGCCCGCCCAAAGAGGAGTCAGATTCCCTTCCCGGGGGAGAGTGAGGACGCAACCGCATAGTTTCATCTGTCCAGTGGAACACCTCCTCCGGTGTGTCAAAGAAGTGGGTGCGGGACCGGTACACCACACGCAGCCTGGCTGGATAAAGCAAGGCGTAGGGGAGCTTGAGTTGGCGCAGGCGTGCCTTGGCTGCCAAGAACGATTGCCACCGCTGCTGTACTAGCTTAGTGTAGTCCGTAAAGATTAAGATGCGTAAGTTGTTGAATAGCAGTGGGTCCCGAGCTCGGGACTGTTTCAAGATAGTGTCCCTGTCATGGTAATTGAGGAGCTTGGCGATGACAGGCCGCGGACAGGGGCGCCCGAGGGGAGCCTCTGTATCAGGGCCCTATGTGCACACTCCACCACGAAGCAGGTCGATAGTTCCCCAGGGGGGAGCCAACCCTCCAGCCAGTCCGTAAGAAATCGCTCCATATTCCCCTTTTCACAGTCCTCCGGGAAGCCAACAAATCGCAGGTTGTTGCGTCGCGCCCTCCCCTCCGCGTCCTCCACTCTCGATGTCAGGCCCTGTTGTGTGGTCGCGAGAGACGATACCTTCTGCTGCAGTGTGGCAACCACATCTTCGACGCCCGAGATCCTCGTCTCCGTCTCTGTGATGCGGGTGACTGCATTCCTCAGGTCCTGGCGCAGGAGCATTACATCTGAGCCGACCGCCCCGATCTTGGCTTCTAGGGCATCTCTGGACTGGGTAATGGCAGCCAGGAGGGCCGCGTTGTCCGGCACAGCGTTTTGAGACCCCCCCGGGCGGCGCTGCTGGAACCCCCTGGCCCGTGAACTTGTCCATAGTGCTCTGCTTAGATGAGCCGCTGCCGGGCTTATCCTAGGTCATAGTGGCCCAGTCACTGTCACCGACCCAGGCCGAAAAGCCCCTAGGCGGTGGATATGCAGCCGTTCCAACGGAGGTCAGGTCCCACTCCCGACGGCATCTATACGGAGGCAGGCCGTCCCCAATCCTCCTCTCGTCCGGCCGGCCCAGCGAAGCCCCCGGTGCGTGATCCCCCCCCACCAGCAGCCCGATACGACCGCAAGAGATCAACAATGGGAGGTGTGGAAGAGGGGAGAGAGGAAAGACCAGGGCCCCAACGATGTTCCCCACCGCGACCCGACCGCCAATATCCCAGATACTCCTTTCTGGCTGTGTCAGTCTCAGGACGAGAGCCCCCACACTCGCCACGGATCCCCGTGTCGCTGCAGGAGTGCAGGCTCCCCCCCCCCATGTGGCCCGACAAGACCACCGAACCCCCAGTGGGCTCTCACACTCAGAGGAGGGGGGAAGAGATTAAGAGGCAAGAGGAGCCGGCCTCGTGGAAACACCGGTGGGCCGCCACCCAGGATCTTCCCCCGCTCAATACCACTCGCAGCGGATCCCCGTGTTGCTTCAGGGGTGCAGGCTCCCCCCCCACCGTGTGGCCCGACAAGACCACTGAACCCCCAGTGGGCTCTCACACTCAGAGGAGTGGGGGGAGAGATGAGGAGGCAAGAGGCGCCGGCCGCTGTCAAGCCACCCTCCCAGGCAGTGCGGCCTTACTCACACGCTGGGCACCCAATTAAGCAGGACTCTGGAATTCCCGGGGCCCCTCCTCTGCCAAACACCACACGGCCGCCACCGGAAGGAAACTGCGGCTCCAAGATGGCCGCCGGCTGTACCCCACACTCCAGCTGCCTCCGCTGCTCCGTCCGCAACCCGATTAGGTCGCCGATAAAAGTTGCACCCCGCAAGGGACTGGAGGGTCACTAGCGCGTTGGGACAGGCCTTGCTCAGGATGTCTCCACAGAAGCCCCCACGACTGTCTGTGCAAGCGCACTCCTCCGTTGCAGCAGCGGCGGCCGGGCAACACAGCGGGAAATCTACGCGACTCCCCGGCTCAGGATTGGGCCTCGTCGCAGGTAGGCCACAGCCGCCGCCAATCACCGCACCTCTGCCTCTGAGTCTTCTGCGACTCCCAAGCCGGCTCCGGGGGTAGTCCGCGGCAGGCAATAGTGGCGGGACAGCCCAGGAACCAAATAGAAAGCCGGAGAGGCAGGATAAATGTAGGATTAAGGAGAGGCTGAACGGAGCTCGCTCAGCTCACGTCCGCCATGCTGGCCCACCAAGCCATGCCCCTAGAGTAGATTCTTAAAATGATGCCAAATTTATTGGTAAGTACATCCGAAGTATAACTACCAACAGACGACTACCATAGGTTATATAAATATATATATATATCTATAGATATAAATAAAATCTTCAAGGTATGTAGAGTATGGAATACTAAATCTCTAATCCCTTATATGAACTTACCTTTCGATATTCTGTCCTCAGTGTTCTTGTACAATGATATTCTGTGGTGGGAAGGGTGGGGTGTAGATATTTAGCAGTCCCACCAATAACAAAAATAATAGGAAAATGCACCAAAAAGCATAGTGTGTTTTAAAATCTTGCACACAGTACCTTTTCCCCCTACAAGTATTTGGGAAAGATTTTATATTTGGTCGTAGCGCAGTGCCATACCCCCTAAAAATATACTGCGGATTATGGGGCTGGTCTGGCCTCTCCTGGGCGCTCTACGGTTACTGGGCCGGGATAGAGAAAGTAGGAGGCAGATATACAATTGGCTAAAAGACAGCAGGAGAGATTAGTTTTGCTTTGTTCTCCCGGACAATTGATAATCTCACCCTGCCTTCTTACTCATTGGTCTTTTCAGTCTTAGTATTCCAGAAAGTTGTGGGCAGCCACATTATAAATGTTCTTACAATAAAAACAATTAAGAAGCCCAGCCCCTCCATCTTGGCCCAGTGATGATCTGGCTTAGTTCCCTCTCCCCAAGCCGTTTACAAGCAAGGAGAAGAGAAAGCATTTTTATGCAGAAATTATAGCAATGTAACTAAAATCTGTAATAAGTTTTCAAATATATTTATTCAGCAAAATGTATCCCAAAGGATGTGTGTTGATCAAAATATGACTAGTTACCACAGGCATTCGCAGATGTAACATGAAAGAGAAAAGCTGTTTTAAATAGAAGTGAAACTATTAGTTACATTATCTGTAGACATTGTCAACGAGTCATCATAGATTAAATATCAAAAACAGTTAAATGAAATAAGATTTTATTGTTTTTTATGTAAGGATATCATTTGAATGTGTGGCATTTTGTAAAATGTGGATGCATTTTGTCAGCATTAATATATATTTTGTAATGACTAGATATTAAAGTTTATTACGTAATGTAACAAGCCAATTACTACGTTCCTAAAACATTTAGAGGTACAAAAATGAATCTCACCAGTGCTGCACAAAAAGATACATTGCTTCTGTTTTAAGACTTATTGTTTCTACAGAGACTGTCGAATCACATCCATCCAGAGCACAAAGTTTGGAGGAATTTGAAAAAATGTGGCTCAATATCATTCAGTGTTATCACTTTATTTAATAAACCACATCATATCTATCCAACGTTGTTTTATCGGTGCAGCTTTTTTTTTTTACTTTTGTTATGAATTCACAGGTTTGTCAGCTTTGTTTTAAGTAAGGCAACATTTTCACACCCAAAAAATTCAAATGGCCAAACAGTCCCACTAAAACTCTGCCACAAATGTCAAAAAAATTAGCAATGATTACAGTGAGCACTACTACTAGCAATTTCGTTCAGCTGGATTTCAGAGCGAAGTTATATGATTTCCACTTAAAATGCAACATATATGCCTTTATTGGCTACAGATTATACACAATTTGTCCAACAAATAGATAATGTACATAATTCCACCAGAGACAGGTCTACATCTGTTCATTTCCATACAAGTATTCTTAGCCCAGCATAATCTACAAAACAAAAATAATGCTTTTCCGTTTGTAACAGACAGTTAAGGTAACAATGACCCATGGAGTGTGCGTGTTCAGACGACGTGCAAACCAACCCGAAAGCAGATACCTTTTAATTCAATGGTTATATAATACAATGCGCACTGCTGTTGCAAGATCCTGAGGAAAGTGGCTGGCAAAGAAAAGTCATCTCCGTTTTAAAATTAACTACAGTATTTCGGAATATGGTACAGTTCTCTTATCACCAGTATTACCAATCAGAAATTTCTGCCACTTCTTTCTAATTAGTCACAGGTAAGCTGATAGTATGTTACTGGAGAGGAGAAATCTTCAATGGTATCATTATTCGAGATTCCATTTCTTGAATAAGAGGTACTGAAATTAAAAATAAAGGGAAAGTTAGAGTTGCACAATATATGTGTATCCAGATTCTCAAGATGTAGAAACATGGTTTTATAGCAAGCTCATATTTGAGTTTGAGTTAGGCCGGTTATCGGGATGCTGGGGCAAATAGTTGTTGCTGGACTTTCACTGGTGCTACTGGGCCACCAGCAGTAGTTCACGCAAATTAGATAAACAAGCTGTTTAATCTTAGCACTTCACTCTCCTGGAGCAGCCAAGTTCTGCAGCAAAGGCTTACACTAGGAGGCAGTAGTGGTTAGTAACTCATACACCTTAATACAATAACATATCATCGTATACGAGAGCAGGGTTGGACTGAGACAGAAAAGTGGCCCGGGCACCAAAATAAAAGGGGCCCCCCCATTAGCGAATCTGCTGGCTAAAAAAGTGTCTTGCATTTGTAAATTAGGGCAATTTGAACTTTTAAAGACATGCTATATAGGTGTTTTGCAAGGCTGGAGAACTGCATTCATTTGCACAAGCAGGCAAAGTTTGTGGTACTATCTGGTAAACGAGCAGTAAAAAACAAAACTGCTCACCGAAACATAAAACAGGACCACAAACAGTCAAAGAATTGCCCCCCACAGACTTATCTGACCAGCCCTTCTGGCACCTCCACATAGCCCAGTAGGCCAGTTGAACTTGTACAAGAGATAGCAAATCAATCTTCTGGATAACCACTACACAAATGAATTTAATATAAATTCAATGTATATTTATGTATCCTCAAAATCTGGCATGGATCCAACTCATGGACCAAATACTTTAAAGAGAAAATTTGGAAAATGTTACCCCGTTAGCATCTGTACACCGCATGAAGTGCTGTAGATTCATTTGCTCTGTATACTCATGCCATCTACTGTTAGGCACAGACGTTTGCAAATTGTTTTTCTTCAAATAAGTCTTTTGTATCACGGTGTGCAGTGTGACTCCACCCTTAGTAGGCAATGCGCATGGGCACAGAGTCCATATTAGATTATCTTCCGCATAGCGGGTGAGAATAAGTATGAAGTAGTGAGAGGACACAACATGGTGTGCCACACGTATGGTGAAAACAAGATTAGTAAGAGAAAAGATCTGGAAGTAGGGCCACACACTTCCTAGGAGGAGGGTGGGCGCTTTTGAATCTACAGCACTACATGTGATGAAAGATGCTTACAGGATAAGTAACATTCTCCTTTTGTAGAATGTGGTTCTTTAGATATACTAGCTCTACATAGACTGTCGACGATGCAGATGTCTGAAGCAAAGTCTGGCCAACCATAGCCTGCTGGTGGGGTATGAGGTCCTCACAACAGTGTTTGGCAAAGGTGTGTGGGGTTGACCAAGTGGCTGCCCCACATGTCAGCTAACAGGATGTTGCCAAGGAAGGGCATGGTTGCTGCCTTTTTGCGTGTAGTGTGCCCCACAGGTAAGAGGGAGGGCTCTTTTATGATAGTAGGCTTGGGGCAATTGTCTATACATCTATCAGTGCCAATCTCAGAGATAGGCTGGCCTTTGTGAGCTACCAAAGCTACAAGCAACACATTAGACCTGCGGGATGGCTTGTGCCAGTCATGAACCTGGATGAAGGGTTCTTGTAGTGAAAGGGCCTGTAGATCCCTAATGAGTTTGGAGGTTATGGCCATGAGTAAAGCCACTTTCCATGAAAGGAATTGCAAAGGACAAGAATGCACAGGCTCAAAGGAATAAACTATCAGGCTGGCAGGAGGTTCCAAATAGGGTCAGGGAGGAGTCTAAGCGGGATGACCCTTCTGAGGCCTTTGATAATGGCATTGATTACTGGGATGCGAAAGAGAGAGGAATGTTTCCTCTTTTGCATGCAAGAGCCATAGCAGCTAGATGTAGTCATACAGAGGTGTAGGCAAGGCCTGAATTTAGTAGATGGAGAAGATAATAAAAATATGTCCTGGACTCTAGGATTAAGAATGTCTAGGTGATAAGAGATACAAAAGTGAATAATGGGTGAACCAGTGGTAGAGGCAGAAAAGCTTAGGCAAAGATCCATAATGCGTTGCCTATGGATTGTAGGCATGGGAATCTGGTGGCAAAGTCTGGCCCTTTTGCATTTTTTGGGGACTAGAGAACAACTTTATCTGTGGGTCACCTTAGCGTGCGTAGTACTGCCATAGGACTTGCGGGTGGAGTTCCCACTCATGGACTAGTTGATGCATCCTGCTGAGTAGGTCGGCATGGTAACGGTCCACTCCGAGATTGTTAGTCAGAAGGCATCTATGGTGGTGGATACCCAATGCTATATCTCTTGCACTCGCAATGAGAGCAGGGGCGAGAGTGGGCTGTCCTGCTACTGAAGGCAAAACATGGCGGTCATGTTGCCTGTCTTGATAAGAACTATCTTGCGATGATTTGAAAAAAGCCCTAGAGAAAAAGGCATATGGCTAGCAGCTCGTGATAGTGGATGTGCCATCCCTCATGACAGGGAGGCCACACTGTGGTCCTCCTTCACAACCTACAGTGAAGAAGCAATTCTAAAAGCATTCACGTCCTTGAACCCTTCCAACCACTTTTCAGACCCTCTTCCTGCAAACTACCTAAAGAACAAGTTACTTACCTTCGGTAACGATGTATCTGTAAGAAACATTAGTTAGTTAGATTCCTCACCTTAGAATATCCCCAGGCGTCAGGCTGGATCCGGAAAGATTTTTGTAGCAATACCCCTTGCGCGTCGCTAGGCGTCGTCTGCTGCTCCGCGTCCGTCGTTGGCGTTGTGCGGCGGAATAACGTCGGAGTACTTAGACGCCGCCCTCGCGCGCTGACGTCAGTTCTTGTACATAGCTTTCCACGCCAGGAACGCAGAGCCATGCAAGAGACCGACACTGGTGCCAAAAAGTCTAGGGCCCTGAACAGGATGACCTTAACCCTAGATGTCGGTTCGCAGAGCGGGGAGGATGGGTGGGTCGGTGAGGAATCTAACTAACTAATGTTTCTTACAGATACATCGTTACCGAAGGTAAGTAACTTGTTCAACTGAAAGAAACACGTTAGTTAGATTCCTAACCTTAGAATAGATACCCCAGCAATACCAAACCCGGTGGAGGGTCTGCGAACCAAGATCACACCAGAAAGTCCTGGAGAACAGAACGGCCAAAGAAGCCATCTCTCCGGACTTAGCTGTCCAGACAATAGTGCTTGGCGAACGTGTGCAGTGAGGCCCACGTCGCCGCCTGACAGATGTCCTGCAAGGGAACTCCCCGTCCCAGGGCAGTAGTCGCCGCCGTGGCCCGGGTGGAATGGGCTCTCAGCCCAACAGGAGGGTCCTTTTTCGCCAAGGAGTAACAAACCTTTATACACAAGACGACCCACCGTGAGATGGTCCGCTTGTGTACGGCTCTCCCCTTCTTAGCACCTACGTATCCAACAAAAAGTTGGTAGTCCACCCAGAACTGTCTGGTGCGGTCCAAATAAAAGGACAGCACATGTTTGAGGTCCAGACGGTGGAGCCTCTCTTCCTATTTCGAAGGATGCGGAGGCGGAAAGAAGGTGGGCAAAGTGACCGATTGCCTGATGTGAAAGGGGGTCACCACTTTCGGAAGAAAAGAAGGACGAGTCCGGAGGACAACCTTGTCCGGATGAACAGAAAGAAAGGGAGGCTTAGATGACAGAGCCTAGAGCTCACTCACCCGTCTAGCCGAGGTGATAGCTACCAGGAAAGCAGTCTTAAGAGTCAGAAGACGAAGTGGACAATTGTGAAGGGGCTCAAAGGGAGCGCACATCAGAAAGGTAAAGACAAGATTCAAATCCCACTGAGGCATTACGAAGGGGACAGAAGGAAACATGCGAGTAATGCATTTAAGAAAACGCGAAACAAGGGACTTGAAAAGAGAAGGCTGATCAGGAAGCCGTAAGAAAGCAGAGATTGCAGAAAGATAACCTTTCAAGGTGCCCAGAGCAGAGCCCTGCTGGGCCAAAGAAAGAAGAAAGAGTAGAACCTCAGAAAGCGGGGCGGAAAGGGGAGCCACAGCCTTTGCTGTGCACCATGCCACAAATTTGTTCCACCTGCAGGCGTATACCGATTTTGTGGAGGGACGCCTGGCTCGCAGAATCACATCACAGACTTCAGGAGGCAAGTCAAATGGCATCAACTATCGCCGCTCAATCTCCACGCATGGAGGTGGAGACTGGACAGGTTCGGGCGGAGGACCGCCCCCTGCTGCTGCGACAGAAGGTCCTCCTGAAGAGGCAGTCGTATCGGAGGATCGATTGACATACTGAGTAGCTTGTGATACCAGTACCTTCGTGCCCAATCCTGAGCCACTAAGATGACTTGGGCTCGGTCGCGCCTGATCTTCTTCAGCACTCTGGGCAGAAGTGGTATAGGCAGAAAGGCGTCTCTGAGGGAGTGCCGCTTTGAAAATTTCAACGCGCAGAACTGCTGACATTGCGCGTTCTCTTCGGTGGCGAATAGATCTAACCAAGGCTCTCCCCACTGCAGAAAGAGACCTTGCGCCACGTCCGAGTTCAGACGCCATTCGTGATCCATCATGCACAGGCGGCTGAGTTCGTCTGCTCTGTCGTTCAGAGAGCCCGCCAGATGTTGAACCACAAGGATGATGCCCTGGTGTTCCAGCCATGTCCAGAGGCGCAGAGCCTTCTGACAAAGGGTCCACGACCCCGCCCCGCCCCGCCCGGTTTGTTGCAATACCACATGGCGGTGGTGTTGTCCGTGAACATCTGCACGACACTTCCCCAGACAGAGGGAAGGAAGGCTTTCCGTGCAAGCCGGATTGCTCTCAGCTCCAACAAGTTGATATGGAGTTGAGACTCCGCCGGAGACCAGAGGCCTCTGATCTCCGCCTCTCCCATATGGCCTCCCCATCCCAGGAGGGACGCGTCCGTCACTACTACGTGCTCCGGTTGGGGTAGGGAGAGGCATCTGCCCCTGACCCAATCGCGGTCCGTGAGCTACCACTGCAACTGTTTCGCAGTGCCCTCTGAGATCAAGACATGGTCGGACAGGTTGCCTCGATGCTGGGCCCACTGAAACTTCAGGTCCCAGTGCAGAGCCCACATTCGCCACCTGGCGTAATGCACCAAAAGGATGCAGGAGGCCATCAGCCCCAGAAGCCGCAGCACCAACCTGACCGAAACCCAGGATAGAGGCCGAAAGATGGGAATCAGAGCCTGAATATCCCGGACCCGCTGTTCCGTAGGATAAGCCCGGAACTGCGCCGAATCGAGAACCGCTCCGATGAAGAGGAGCTTCTGGGAGGGTCTCAGGTGTGACTTCGGCACGTTGATGGAGAACCCCAGCAAATGCAGGAGGTCGGCCGTAGTCTGGAGGTGGGAGACGACTTGCTGGGGTGAGCCCGCCTTCAACAGCCAGTCGTCAAGATAGGGGAAGACTGGAACCCCCGATCTGCGCAGATGAGCTGCGACCACCGCCATCACTTTCGTGATCACCCGAGGAGCACTGGTGAGGCCGAAGGGGAGCACGGTGAACTGAAATTGCTCCTGACCCACCGTGAACCGCAGGTAACGCCGGTGGGCAGGCAGGACGGGGATGTGAAAATAGGCGTCCTGCAAGTCCAACGCTACCATCCAGTCTCCAGGGTCGAGGGCAGCCAGAACCTAAGCTAAAGTTAGCATCTTGAACTGTTCCTTCCAGAGGATGGCGTTGGCGCTTCTGAGGTCCAAGATAGGGCGTAGGCCCCCTTTGCCCTTCTTGGGAACCAGAAAGTAGTGGGAATAGTAACCACGGCCTAATTCCAGACCAGGAACGCGCTCGACGGCCTCTTTGGCCAAGATGGCCGTAACTTCCTCCTGCAGAAGTTTCAAGTGATCCTCCGATATACGATGGCATGGCTGGAGGTGTCGTCTCGAAGGGGAGGGTGTAGCCCCTTCGGACGATTTGCAGCACCCACCTGTCCGAAGTGAAGGATCGCCAGTGGAGCAGGTGATGGCGAACTCTGCCGCCCACTGGCGTGGAATGGGCCTGAAAGCTCAGACTAGGAGGGCTTTGAGGCGGATGCTGCCGGGGTGGATGTGGACTGACCGGCACGTTGTCCTTCAGTACCGCCACGGCAGAATCCACGTCCGCGTGCAGGTTGGTTCTGCGGCCGGTGGCTAGGCGGACGTGAGGAGGCACCCCTTCCTTGGCCACGAAAGGGGCGAAAGGCGAAAGTTTGCGGCCTTGGGGCCAAGAGACCCAAGGACTTGGCCGTAGCCCGGGAGTCCTTAAAACGAGCCAGCGCACTATCCGCCTTCTCACCAAAAAGGCGAGTGCCATCAAAGGGCATATCCATGAGGGTACTCTGGACATCCCCCGAAAAAGACTAGGACCGCAGCCAGGCGTGGCGCCGGAGCGCCACAGTGGTGGAAATCGCCCTACCCAGCGAGTCCGTGGTGTCTAGTCCACACCGTATGGTATGTCGTGCTGCATCTCGCCCGTCAGCAAGCACCCGGGAGAGACGAGTCCGGGCCTCCTCCGGACACAGGGGCAGCACGTCCTCCACCGTATCCCACAGAGAGTGGGAGAAACGGTCCAAGAGGCAAGCGGCGTTCAAAGACCGCAGGCCCAAACTCAGGGAAGAGAACAGCTTCTTTCCGAACTGTTCCAGCCTCTTGGATTCCCGATCTGGAGAGGCGGACGGGAAGGAGGATTGGGAAGTGGAGGCCTGGTTAACCAGACTCTCGGGGGTGGGGGTGGGGTGTTGGGACAGGAAACTGGGGTCGCCCGGAGCAGTGCGGTGGCGCCGGGTCACGTTCTGATCCACAGGAGGAACTGTGGAGGGCTTGGACCAAGTGCCCTGCAGAACGTCTATGAGGGCCTCATTGAACTGCAGTAGAGGCTCTGTGGAGCTTGCTGACGGTTGAAGCACCTCTGTGAGGACGTTGGTCCTCACGGCCACAGCAGGCAACTCGAGCCCCAGGGCTTCGGCCGCCTTGCGCAGCACCACTGAAAAAGCTGCACCTTCCTCCGAGACCACAGTCGGAGGAGAGATGAAACCAGCGTCCGGGAAAGTGTCCAGACCACTGGCATCCCCCAGTTTGTCTGCCCAGTCCTGTGAAAGTTGGCCCTGTATGGCCATAGGGTAATCAGACCCCTCCCAGTCGCCCCCGTCATCCGATTCCTGATAACAGGAGGAATGATCGGAGCCGGGCGGTAGATGAAACGCTCATCCATCGGCGTCGGGTGCGGCGCCGCGCCGGGCCCGGACAGGGGCTAAACCGGGGAAAGGCGTCGTCCGGAGACGGCGCCGGAGGCGGAACTGGTGTCGGCGCCGGCGGAGGAGGCGTCGTGAGGTCGACCGGCAGAGATCCAGGCCTGGATCCCTCGGGGACCTGCAGCGTCGGGACCGAAGTCGTCGACGGCGCCGGGGCCGGGGCCGGAGCCGCCGGCACGCGAGGTCGCCCAGTTGAGCCCGCGGGGCCCGAAGGCACGCCGGCAGGCGTCGACGGCAGGGCCAGGCCGCTCATGGCCGAGAGGAAGGCACTGACCTCCGCCAGAGTCGCGTCAGTCCCAGGGACTGGCGGGTATGGAGACGGACGCGGCACCTGCGGCTCCGACGGGACCACCCTGACCCTCGGCCGAGTCGCGCGACCGGCGAGGGGAGTCCAAAGAGCGGTGTCGCCTCTTGGACTTCTTAGAGCGCTTCGACTTACCTGAAGACTTCGAGCGATGATGGGGACTGCGGATCCGCGACCGGTCCTTGGACCTCCTACTGGACCGGGACCGTGAGCGGCCGAGTGCCGAAGCTCAAGAAGCTTACGGGACCGCTCCCGCCAAGCCTTCGAGGTCAAGGCCTGCCAATCGGGGCACGACTCCCAGGCAGTAAAGGCACCGGTGATGGTGGTCCGTCACAGACATCAGTCGATGACACAGGCTTTAAACCCAGGCATGCTACCGGCACCAGAGTCGAGTCGACAGAAGACCAAAAAGAGTCAAAAAAGTTTAGTCAAAAATTGACTAAGGGGTAAGCTCTTCCCGGATCGGCGCTGTCTGGCACGGAAAAAAGAAGAACTGACGTCAGCGCGCGAGGGCGGCGTCTAAGTACTCCGACGACGTCATTCTGGCGCACGATGCCAACGACGGACGCGGAGCCGCAGACCACGCCTAGCGACGCGCAAGGGGTATTGCTACAAAAATCTTTCCGGATCCAGCCGGACGCCTAGGGATATTCTAAGGTGAGGAATCTAACTAACGTGTTTCTTTCAGATAGACTTTATACCGTTGCTGCTGCCACTTTGGACAAAGATTATCAATTCCTCTCTACTCCAAGGAACTATTCTGGAAATTCTGAAATCAGGACAAGTATCTACTATCCTAAAAAAAAACGACAGCGGACCCCGCGGACTTAAATACCTACCGACCAATTTCCAAATCCCAACTCTGGCAAAACTCCTAGAAAAATGTGTACTCATCCAGTCGGACAACCACATCACCAATTTCAACCTGCTCAATAAATTCCAATATGGCTTCCGTGCAGGGCATAGTACTGAATCGGCTATGACCTACATAGTATACAACGCACTAAAAATCCTAGACGAGAACAAATCCTGTCTACTTATCCTGCTTGACTTATCCTCGGCTTTTGACACCGTCAAACATGATAACCTACTAGATCTCTTGAAATATAGAATGGGCTTATCAGGGTCAGTACTAACTTGGTTTACCTCTTTCCTCCTAAATAGATCCCAAAGTTTTAAGGTCAATCAATCCTTGTTCATCGCCATCCCAGTCACATTAGGAGTCCAGCAAGGCTCTTCCCTCTCACCTACATTATTCAACCTATTCATGGAGCCGCTCACTGCTATCCTCATCAAATATCCACTTTCACATGTACGCAAATGACACACAACTATATTTAAAGATAAACTCTCCGGAGGACATCAAATCTCTCAATGTAATATTACAAAAAACTTAGTCATGGCTGACGGAAAGCCACCTCAAACTCAACACCCTCAAAACTGAATACCTATTAATCGCTCCACCTAACCAATCAGCCATCATACAAGAATGGCTTAAACAACTTACAGTGCTCAACTGCCAACCTCTTATAATTGCCTCAACAAAATCGCTGGGAGTAACTCTGGACAGTAATCTAACCATGCAAAAACATATCAGTGCCACAGCAAAAGGAGCAAACTTTCAGATGAACACCTTGAGAAAATTAAAACCCTTCCTTCCAGCAAACGACTTTAAACTGGCAGTCCAAATACTAGTAATCCCTAGACTAGAATATGGTAGTGCACATCTCTGTGGGCTCCCTAGATCTACAACTGCCCCTCTAAGAGCATCACTCAACTCAGCAGCCAGGCTCATCACTGGTTCCAAAAGACACTGCCACATTTTCCCCCACTTCAAAACTCTCAACTGGCGTCCCTTCGAAGCAAGAATTCAATAAAAAATTGCCTGCATGACGCACAAAGCCCTACATCATAACACCCCGAGGTATCTGGCCCAGAAACTTGAGCTCTCATGTGGAAACAGATCCTCCAGGAGCGCCAGTAACCTTCTTTTGAAGCCACAAAGATTTGCCAAAAAGAAAACATATAACCGCGCCTTCTCTGGAATTGCCCCAAGGATCTGGAATGCATTACCCCCAGAAACCAGACTGAATCCCTCAACTGCCTCTTTCAAAAAAGAAGTTAAATCTCTTCTCATGACGAAATTCACTTGATCTTTGTATCTGACTCTTAGAACAACTACCTCTAACGCAAGACATTACTTTGAAATACGTTTCTTTTGTTCAACTACCTTTCTTGTAAAGCGCTCAGATACCCGCAAGGGTCATGTTCGCGCTATATAAAACCTTCGAAATATAACGTCATCTTCAAGATGCACCCCCACAAGCAGGCAAAATAGCGTATTGTGGCAATGGTGACTTGTGGGATGAGGTCCGAGAAAGTCCTGCCCTGCACAAGTGTTGGGGTTTCAGCACTACTGAGATTGATGGCCACTGATGTTCACCAATACTAGATCGTCTCCGTGATATTCGTTTGAGACTATTGTGCCAAAAGGCATTGTTGCAATGGCATGGGGTACTATGATGATGTAGGGGGCCATCTTCCTTAGGAGTCACATGAGAGTTCTGATTGAGATTTGAAGATTGGGTTAAAAAAATAAAATAAAATAAAAAGAGTAAGAACTGCTGGAGTGCCAACACCCTCTGCTGGCTAGGGTAGGTTTTGCCTGTGACTGCAACGAGAACAGACCCCAATAAGCGCTGGACAATCAGGGTTGGTATGCAAGACGTAGTGGCATATATAGTGAATCCGAGGCCATGAAGCAGATAGATTGCTGCTAGGGTGTGAGCTAGATATTGTTGCTTGCCTGTGCTCTTGATTAGCCAGTCGCAAAAGTAGAAGAGAAAGGGGTGGTTTTTGCAAAACTCTTCTCAGTAAGGTGATGCATAAAGAGGCACTTCTGCCCGCATCAAGATCCTCCTGTAGCTTTTAGAAGATCAACTGTTCAGAATCCTCAGAGCGGCTCATCAAGGGTGTTCACTGCATCAACAATTACTTGGGGGCCACATCAATGGAACTTACAGCTTAAAACTGAGTCCAGTCTAGTCTGTGGCACTGAAGCTCAACACCCTTAGGCACGTCCTTCTTTACATCCGAGGCCTTTGCTCAGTGCTGACCAGAGCCCGAAGACTGCAGAGGGCCTGAAGGCTGTGTTTTGTGCTCAGGCCTTGATCTTCGACTCCCTTGGGAACAGTGCTACCTTGGCATGAGGCCTCTAGGAAAGCTTGGAGTGGGTGTCGGAGAAGACCACAATTACTACTCTGGTCGACTTCTTCATTCATGGGTTGCTCTTCCTGGAGGTTGGTTCAGCTTCTTTCTCAGGGTCGTAGGCATTGGAGCAGATAGTGTCTAAGCTGAGCGTCGGCTCGTGCAATGGAATGCCTGAATAGCCAGCATCGTCACATTACTTGGTGTTGAAGGGGTCTTGTTCAGCGAAGGGGTCAGGCATGTCGGCGGAGGACTGCTGATGCATCTTCTGGTGCACTGAACACTTCTCCCACAGGAAGGTGAGGCAAACTTCACAAAAGGCGGTGTCGTGGTCTGGGGACAGAGGTTATAAACTTCATGGTGATCCGACCACAGGTACTTTGAGTGGCACTTGGGGCAGTACTGAAAACAGTACTGAAAGGGCACCCTCCCCATTAATTTATGAGGATGCACGCAGGAGTAAGGCTCTTGCATTCTGAATACGGTTTCTAAAAATAGCGTTTTAACTGTTTATCTCATAAAATTCCTACTCTGTGCCTACTTAACACAAATGTGTAATTTGCTGCACTTTTTTTTTTTATTAACTGTTTTTAACTCTTAAAACCTCCGAATCTGCGCCTACTTTATATGAACATGTAATTTGCTGCACTTTGCACTTGGTTTCAAATTCTACTTGATTTTGTATTCGCCGCACCGCTCACCTTGCGCATCTGGTACCCCCCGGCAGGCACCTTCCGCACCGCTCCACGGTCCATCACTGGTCTTTCCCGATTGTGTGGAGGGAGCTGGTGGCATCTGAGGTTCCACACTTCCGGCCCTAAGGCGGGGTGGAGCTTGACGGTCAGCAGTCTAGCTACTGCTGCCTACTTAAGCCCAATGCCATTCGCGCCGCTGGCTCGCCAAAGGAAAGCCCGGCCGCGCACAGTGCCAGCCATGCTGTTGGTTTGGGATCAGATTCTACAGACAGTACCCATCACAAAGACACATGGGAACAGATCCTGATGTTAGGTGAGCGAGGGGATGAGACCCCCGTTCACACTAATCCGTCGCAGGTGAAAACACCCCTGGGGATACTAAAAGTGGACAGCCTCAAATGTGGACTATTAATTGTTAGATCCCTAGTAAAACATCACTAGGAGATATATATCCTGGTAGAATCCCTCAACCTGGATGCTTTGTTTCTAACAGAAACATGGACACGCCCCAATTCAGATGTCGAACTGGGGCTGGTATGTCCACCAGGCTATAAGGTGCTACACAAGCCACTGCCTAACTTTCAAAGATAGTTGGAACTTCGCCCAGACCACCATTGATGAAGCCGAGGGTATTGAGCTCCTGGGGTTCTCCCTGAAGGACCTCAAAGGCCACCTGTTCACTGGCATAGTATGCTATAGACCCCCTGACCCAGCTAGCCCTCAACAACAGGCATTTATTGACATTCTTTACAATATGTCACTCACTCACTCCAGAACGGTTTATTCTGGGGGATTTTTATCTATAGGATAGTGGGAATTTATGCCCAGCGCTTACAGACCTTCAATGCTGCGAAAATTTTAATTTGCAGCAGCTGATGAAGGAACCCACACACCATGGTGGCCACATTCTAGATTTGATTTTTTCTGAGGAAAACGTGGCCAAAGTGGAAGAAATTCTACCTCTGAGCTGAACTGACCACTTCCTCATCACATTTACAGTTTTCAACCTAAGAAAGAGCAATGACTCCCTTGTCACAGGAAACTATCGTCAAGGCAGGGAGTGGAACAAACTATTAAAGATAAAACATTCTCCAGTATTTACTGACAAAGTCGAGTTTGATGGAAGTAAATCTCTGGACTATTCGAAATTTTGTAATCAGGTTACCAACATTCTCGATCCAATCATTCCGATGAAAAAACTAAAGAATAAGCAGAAGCCGTCAGCCCCTTGGTTTAATGAGAATTAAAAAAAATCTAAGGAAGGGTTGCAAACAAGCAGAAAGAAAATTGAGAAAATTCTACGAGGAAGTTGACAAAATAGCCCTGAAGGTAACATTGGGTAACTATAAAGGAGAAATCGCTAAAGCAGAGTATTAAGCAAACTTCATCTTAGAGGCACCCAACAAAGCCAGAAGCTTATTCAAAATAGTAATTGACCTCTCCAAGCCTGACTGCATAAAAACACAAGATTATCGGGACCCAAGACCTATGTAATGGTCCAGCGAGTTTTTTTGAGGAGAAAATTACTAAAATAATCAATGGTCTCTGTCTTGCAGCAGATCAAGCAAACGAGTGAAAGCAAAACCAGAGCGACAAAGGTGCCGCCAGTGAGTTCGAAGGAGGAAGGGGCAAGGGAGGACAAGTCGGCAACTCTAGATCACTTTGAAACCCCCTAAGAGGAAGAATTTCATAGACTCGCTCTAAGCACAGCCTCAGGGTCCCCTATGGATCTTCTCCCTCACAAGGTATGGAAGGAGCTTGGTTAGGAGCTCTTCCCACAGCTCCGTCAAATTTGCTGCCAGTCCCTGAACAGTGGGGTCGTCCCTGCATGCTGAAAACAGGCAATTGTGACACCCCTGTTGAAAAAAAGCTACACTTGACACCCAGTGCCCAAACAATTACAGACCCATTTCTCTTCTACCTCACCCTCTGAAAATTCTAGAGCGCCTGGTTAGTAAAACCCTCCCGCACTTTTTAGAAACTAATCAAAGGCTGGAAGATGTACAATTTAGCTTTCATCCAGGTAATGGTACCGAGACGGCATTAGTAAGAGCCCTGGACGAACTTAGAATGCGAGCAGACAAAGGTCTGTCGGCTTTACTGATCCTACTAGACATGTCTGCTGCATTCGATACGGTCAATCATGGGACCCTTTTGAGGCGGCTCATGGAAACTGGGATAGAGGGCACGGCACGGATATGGTTCCAGTCCTATCTCTCGAATAGACAGTAAACACTGGCTCTACCCCGTTTTTTATCGAAATTTGGTACCATTCAGCATGGTGTTCCTCAGCAGCCGGGCGTGGGCTCTGTCGAGGTCAAACTGGCACAGACTCAGAGTCATATAGTACAATAGGCACCTCTTCTTTCGGTATCGATGGAGTCGAAGTCCAAGGTGTGGACCATGGCACCGGAGGATGTATTCCAGATGGGGAGCCTCTTAGCTCCATGCGACACATGATAGGGACTCGGCAAGGATCTGAAGAGTTGGGGCATGGCCTTGATGAACTCTTCGATCTGTTTCAGAATGCCAGACAGCCCTAGAAACCCATGCTGTGCCAAAACAAATTAGGCTCCAACATTGATCAACTTCAGGATCAAGATGTATGGTGCAGCTCTCATCCTTCTGATGACAAAATGAGTGGCAGGGAGGGGTGAGTCTCGATTACATTTGTTTTTTTTTTTGTTTGACTTATCCAACAATTTATATTGCTAACAGAAATACATATGGTCTAGTTGTAAAATGAAAGTACTCTTCTCAGGTCTCTTAAATATGAACACATATTAGATAATACAAGAGGCAAAGTAAAGTACACTCTGCAGGGCAGATGTGTTTGCAAGAGGTTATATTGTTGTATAACCATGGCTTCGAAGGTACAGTACAAATACCTGCTCACGAGCCATGCATATAGATAAATAAACAGAAGAACATTTTACCTGTATAGTAAACACACTCATCCCAGCCATCCTTCTGCCATGCAGCATTTCGTGTATCATCTCTACTTTGAAGGTCTGGATATGCTATGGGGAAAACAGATCAAAAGAGGATCAACTCAAAGTGAAGACACTTAAATAACACACTGACAAGACAGTAGCTCAAATAACGCTGTTCCCCTATATCAGCGCAATTCAAACTCAATATGCTACACACCTTACAATACCAACTGCAAGAGGAAATAGTATACAAGAGCATGCAGGGATGGCAGACCAACACGATACACAAAGTGATCTGTTCAACCCATTAAGTATGACTTGGAGTAAAAAAGCCAGGAACCAAAGCAAAGGTAGTACTGAGACAAATAACTGGATGCAATGGTTCTAAAATATATTAGTATACTGTCGCACTCTTACTACGAAAAACCTGCAGTACTACATTCTCTCTCCAGTAGTCTGTCCTTCGCACTCACTCATTAATACCAAATAGGAAAAAAGATAATACCATCCAAAATTCTTTAAGATATTAGGCGGTGTGAGGCAAACCTTGGAGGTCATGACAAAGAAACTTTCTGAATAAATTATGTAAATAAATAGTGAAGAATGTGGAAAGAGAAATAAAAATATTCTGAACAAAATGAATTGTGTACCCCAGAGATGATGAACCATATATAACTGGCCAATCTGCGAAAAAAAGCCAGCAACTGCTTCATTATTGTCTTGCCGATAGCCAATAGCTCGAGCCCTGAAAGAAGAAAAGAAGATATTTAAGAGTTCACAAAACATCATTTTCTGGGTCACATTTAGTTTATCATTTGACAAAAGGAGTGTGTGATCGGATTCAAACAAAACTACAAATTTTGAGCAGCTATCAAGTATTAAGATGTTTTGTAGAAAATTGTAGATAGGCCTGCAGGAATAGTAAGAAAAGTGATATTTTTGATGGTCTAAAGGAAATACGACCCTGCCATAGAACAGAGTGCAAAATTGTTCTTTCATGATCAGAGCACACAGTCTTAAGACACATCAGTCTATCACAAGACGTCAGCGAAGGAATGCAGAAAAGAAGTTACTTTTAAGCAACAAACAAGGAACAGTGGTATTATGAATTGGCTCCAAATATTGGGAAACTCGGTAACCCAGTAAATCTGGGTGATCAATAGTGTTTAGAGAACATGGATTCCCTCAAAGAAAGCCTAAAGCCTGGGCTTTCCTGGTGTAACAAACAACATGCACGCACATCTGATATTAACAGAATTGACGGTGATCAAAAGAATAAAATAAATCCAGACAAATATAGACTATACAAGTGCTCCAGTGAATGGTGCAGAGAAAGTGACATGTGAATAGATGTACCCTAAAAATGTGAACAAATTAAAAACACTTCAGATACATTTGCAATGGTATTTCACATTTTGTCTCTGAATTAGAGTACAATTGAGGCAAATATCAATAAATGTCACTTTACAAGTCAAAAAACGTTGACGTTTCGACTCCTGCTAGTTATTTGGGAGGCATCTTCATCAGGACTGTTTGGAAACACCTCCCAAAAATTATTTTTGGAAAATAGAGAAACTCATGAGGCCCAGCTAACCTTAGATTGCCCAATAAATATCCAGCTGATGTGCATGTTGTAGTTACCAAAATAATTGTGGGGGACTCAGGGGTATAAACCACCAGTCCATAGTCCATAATCCGCATAATGTTCTACAGAAAAACATACGGAGGTCCATTGTTTAGTAGGGTTTGGCTCTATTCTGGTGGATTCGTTGACATTTGCATGCTCTAAGGTCATTTGGTCCTGATATATTGCCACACAGTCTTACCACTAATTATTCTTTTTTTCTGAAGAACAACATATTGTTTATGGACTACAGACCGGGTGATTTATTCTCCCCCTCCCCCTACTCCCGACACCTCCAGAACTCTTTTGTAAGTGCAAGAGGCCCATCAGCAGTTAATTTATTGTGCACTGCCATGAGCTGGACCTCATGAGCTTCTCTAATTTCTGAAATAATTTTTGGGAGGTTTTGCTAATCAATCCAGGTGAAGAATCTTACCAAATAAGGGATAGGGGTCAAAACGTTTAAAACATTTTTTATTTGTAGACTGCCATTTATTGATATTCGCTTGAACTGTACTCTACCTCTAAGACAAAATTGGAAGTTGCATTGTGAAATGTATTTACAGTATTTATACTTTCTTTGTTCACATTTTTAGCGCACAACTCTTCACTTATGTCACTTTCACTGCACCACTCACGGGAGCACCCGTATATTATATATTTGGCTGAATTTGTTTCATTCCTTTTAAGGACAGTAAATCCTATCAATACGAGATATGTGCATGTTGTTTGTTACACAGGGAAGCTCAGGCTTGAGGCTTTCAATGAGGGAACCACTGTTCTCTAAATCATATTATGAATAACTGAGCAGACACTGAAACGGTTTGGCAGCCAAAAGCACGGTTATTCACAGTCCATGCTTTAGCTGATTAGTGCAAGCCCTTAGGCCATTGTGCCATTTATACCACTGAATGCCTGAATTAATAAATTGCAAATATTTATGATGGCAAAATATTCATAAAGATTGTAATTGCTTGTTTTGCTAACCCACATAATTATCATTCTACTGCATGCAAATAATCATCCTTTAGAATCAATATCAGTAACGGCTTTAATGGAAAAATCAATACACCAACATTGGGTTCAACTCTGTGCGAGCCAGATTGAAATCTGGCTGATAGAACACATTGCATATTAATTTGAAAATTAAACTACACTTTGGTGTTTTGAATTACATTATTTCAGAAATTTTCCCAATTCTTCAATTTTCTTTTTTTTTTTTAGATTAAAGCAGTGTAGATTCAGCTAGCTGGAGGATTTAAATTTTTGCTTCACATTAGAAATGTACCTTTTTGTAACTGCCTTTATATGTAATAAAATATAAAATGCAATGTATACGCGTTTGACCAGCGTTATTTCCAAACAATGTTATCATTCCAGTCCTTAAAGAGAAAGTGAATAAAAATGCACAAAAGATTAAAAAAATTAATTAAAAGTCAGTCTCTCGAGTTTGACTTCATTAAACTTTATATGCAAACTATTTAAATAGCTTCTAAAAATGCTTACATTTTTCCCCAAAAAATGTTTTAAATAAAAGGAACACCGAGATATGCAAATTGTTGTGCACATATCATACCCTATTATTAATGTAGCTTGCATTTGTAATTTAACGACAACTCTCCGCAACCAAAAACCTGAACATACAATTTGTGTTCTCCCACATAAGCTTTGCTATTGCACAGGGATCAAAGAGATGAATACATTTCCAATAAAAGTAAATCAACTACATTTCTTAAAGGTGTGAATGCAACGCCACAAACTTACCAGTTGTTGCCCCATTCAATCATAGTTCCAGGCTAAAAGAAAAAGAAAATATCCAACCATCATACCTGGGCATCAACTTTTAGGTATCGCTACATACTGTTTTACTATCTGGTACATCTATTGTTACCAGTTCCTTATTAGATACCTAAAGTAGGCTTCTAGTTTACCTGTGCCCAGGTCCAAACATGGTATTTTGATTTGTGGAGTTCTATCATTGCTTACATCAGGAAACTATTTTTCGATTACGTGTTTCCCTATTTTTTCACAAGAAAATAAGGCTCCTCCTATTTCTCCTTGTGCATCTGTATCTTGTTGCTCTCTTCCACCCCTCTTTTCCCCCTGTATGTCGGCTCCTTCTGTGTGCCCACCTCCCTCTTGCGTCCAATTGCTCAAGCTCTATCTCCCTTTCCTCTCTGCTCGCAACCTTTTCCAATGCATTCCTGTTGCAAGAAGGGAGAATATGAGTACAGAGGGTAGGTTACATCAAAATACCGTAAATGTTTACTATGTCTACAAGTCTAAAACAAGTTTCAAACACTTTAAGAACACAGATTGCTTTTGGGACTTCGCCTGCTTCTGCAACTGCTAACAGCCCAAGCAAGCACTGTGTTCACTTGCACATGCAGCCTAAAGTAAATGTATTTAATGCCGTTTCGGTCAGTCCCAGGGAGGCCAGTGAGGGTACATCAGGCTTTCAGTATCAGTACTCTAGTTCTTTGGTAGCGCTGTATATTAAAGCATTCACTTTTCAGTCTTGAACAGCAGCTTTGATGCAGCTAGAACAGTCACTATGGAGCAGCTGCAGTGGTCACATTTGTGACGGTGGTTCTTTGCCCAGAAAGGGCCTTCATTTTTTAACCAACTGTAGGTCTAAGGTAGAGGCAGAGCCAACCTGTTGCTCCACGTACAGTCCCTGAGCCTATCAGTTAATATTAAATAGCTCTCCCTACCTTCTGTTTTTAAAGTACTTTTAAAATGTAAGCAAAGTGGAAGCCTGTTTAATTTTTAAGACCATCTTCTGGGAGATTGGGAGGTAAACCCAGAGTATGGGAACAGCCCAATATCTTCAGGGCAGTTGGAGTTTGTGACTGCATTGTAGATTTAGAACTGTAATGATGATTCACACAGTATGGGCCAATTAACATACTGGAGTGTATGAGACAAGTCCGCCTTTCTCTAGTATTTGCTTTCCGTCTATTTTCTCATTTCATCTCCGCACTTTAAATTCTAGGTTGCTTTTTTTCTCCATATGCAACTTCATAGGAAAAACTAGCTAACCATAGAGCAAAAATGGCTGAACAGTATTACACCAAATTTGGCAGGGAGCTACAGATCTATCTAGAAACCATGCTTTTGAGATTTGGTGTAAATCTGTTCAGCTATTTTAGAGAAATGAAGAGAACAATCTATAGATATCTGTTGCCATTTGTAGTCCTGCAGGAAAAAACCACCCAAAAAGAATTTTGATTGGTCTGGTTCCCAGGAGTCGCACAGGACTGCATGATGTGAATAGCGCCCACAACACGAAGAAACATGTTGCAAACGCATTACTGGACTTGGGCCGCAGGTCCAGAAAATACATATTATGACCAATTTTATCAAAGGTTTTGCGGGAAAAACATGGCATACCACAGTACAAGAGTTGATCAGTGTACACGCACAGCATGACAGCAATCTCAGATATCAATAGTATACAACAGTGCATTATCATATCAATAAACCATAATAATTACACCATTTCCCCCATTACATTCATGTTTCTTCGGACAGCCATTTGCCTAAAAAATTAGCTTCTCTTGCTGCGCGCACCAATCCACCCCTGCGTGCCAACCTCTAACATTCGGTGACATAACTTGGTTCCTGACCCGGGCCGCGTCTCGCTTAGCAACTAAGCAAGCTGTCCCCAGAAAGGAGTACTCAGCCCTAGGGCACCTTACCTCCTCAATAAGCCCTAGTAAAGCAACATGGGGCGTCAACTCCAGGAGGGTGGTCTAGGACAGTGGATAATATTCGACCCAGCCCCTCCCAAAAAGGCTTCAGTACCAAGGACTCCCAGGCAATATGGAAAAAGTCTGCCGTGGGAAGCACAAACGCCGCTCGTGCATTGAAGTGTACATGTTGTAAGTGCCTCGGGCTGATGTACGACACGTGCAGGTAGTGAACTGTACCATGCGCAGCTGCACCGAGATCGCCAGCTCCCTTGGTGCCATGCAAGCCTCTCTCCAGTCATCGCGATCCAGTTCTCCCACCCAGGATGCCACATCTGCTTGACCTTCCCAAGACCATCCGGGGATGGATTACTACAGAAGTGGCCCCCTTAACTAGCCGCCACAAGAAAAGTTTCACATCCAGCAGATTGTATTCTGGCAGGGACTCACTCAGGAGTTTGTGAGCTAGCAAGGCATGGCGTAATTGGAGGTACCGAAAGAACTGCAAATTAGACAGCGAGTAATGGTCACCCTTGTAGACATCCCCCAGGTATGCGATCCTATGGCAGAAAACCTTCCAGCATCAAAAGTTGACCAAGCTATGTTCCTTCCCACAAAGGAGTCGTCTCAGTGAAGCAATGGTCCCAACCAATAAGGCCAAGAGCCGCCCTCCAACAAGTGAGGGATAATCGCGTGCAATGTACCTGGTTATGTGCCCCATAGAGGAGATCAAGCAAGCCATCCATACCCAGTGAATATATTTCCAACCGATATGCGGTTCATCCCATCCCCGGTGAGCCAGTCGTTAATTGGCATGATGTGTGCTGCCAACAGGTATAACTATAGATCTGATAAACCTAGGCCACCGTCAAAAGGAGATTTGCACAGTGACTGAAATGCCACCTTGTGCCGGCCACCAGCCTACCAAAGTTAGTAATTTTAGCAGTCATAGAATTAAACCATTTCCGGGGAATGCAATACGGATAATTACCCAACACGTTTAAATAGCACAGGAGGCACACTATTTTGAGAAGGGCAGTGTGCCCCATAGGGTTGAGTGGCAACATGGCCCAGCAGCCAAATTCTTGATCAAGCCGCCGATCAAGTCCCTGAAAGATGGGGGCCCGGGCCAGATCCGGAATGGGAGACACATGCACCCCTGGATATTTGAAAGCGTTATGCTGGGTAGGAATGTTGAGACACCAGACCCGCCCTAGAGCATCACCCTTCACCTCCACTAAACAGGATATGCCTTCATCAATCTGAAGCCCGGTTGCCTCGCCGTATAAATCAGAGAAGTGTCAGGCAGCGGGGCCCAGAACGCCAATGCTCTCTTAAAAACAGAAGCATGTCATCCGTGCATGATGCTAGCCAGTTTTCAAGGCCAACCCCCAACTGCCAGCCAGAAACCTGAATGTGAAAGCATATCAGCCGCGTCAGAGGCTCCATCACCAACGCAAAAAGCAGAGAGGACAATACAATGGACAGCACTGGTGCATGCCCCACTCAATGGAAAATGCAGGAGACCGAACCCCATTCACCTGGGCCTGAGCCTTCGGAGAGTGGTAGAGAAGACAAACCATACGACGGAACCTCTCACCCATGCGAGCCTGACAAAGAACTCCATCCATGACGGCCCATGACACAGTATCGAAAGCTTTCGTAAAATCAACAACAGGGCCAGATTGCCATTGAGCTCCGATGCCCGGGACAGCACAACATGGACCCTCCTACTACAGTGACGCATGCACCGGCCAGACATCAATCCACATTGATCCGGGTGAACAAGATAGGGCAGGGCAGGGCCTGACCGAGCCACTCAGCTAAAACTTTGGCATGGATCTTAATTTCAGGGTTGATCAATGAAATCAGGCGGGAAGTGGAGCATTGGCCCCTAGGAAGACGTTCCTTGGGCAGGACAACTATGGTGGCGCAGTCCAACTCTGGCGGAAAGGACCCCTGCTCCAAGGCGGCTGTATAAAGATTCAAAAGGTGAGGACATATGATCTCCCGGAATCTTTTGTAGTATTCAATAGGGTACCCGCCTGGGTCAGCCGTTTTCCCGAATTGCAACCCAGACACCGCAGGACTCACTTCCTCAAGGGTTAGGGCTTGGTCCAATTCTTGGGCCAAGACACTGGGTATAGTCGGCAGTGGATGCCAAAAGGAGATTGGCAACCTCTCCTAGCGGCGGAAGACACCGCAAGTATAACCCCAAGTAAAAATCAGCAAAGGTCTGGGCAATTGCCGAAGCTCATCCTGGGGACAACCTGATGAGTCCAGACACCCTCTGTGTGTAGGCCCTCCAACATTGTCTGGCCTGTTCCAAGGAAACCTGCTGCAGTTCAGTCTGGGCCAGATTGCGCGGTATCCCGGTGGCGAAGAGCCACCTCCAACCATACTATCCGTGTTTCCAAATCTGTTAGGCATGCCAGACAGCGCACCTCGGTCCGCCAAAAGTGGCCTTTAATTTAGCCTCTTAAAAATGGCTTACTAGCCGCCCATGGTGTCGCCGCCAATGCTACCGAACCTGCGTTGGGCTCCAAGAACTGACGCAATTTCACCTCTACTAAGGTCTCACATGTAAGACTCTGAAAGTACCATGCATTGAATCTCCAGGCCGGTCGCAAGACAGCAGGTGGAGTTACCCACGAAAGCAACTGCAGCGCGTAATCTGAGAGATACAGAGAGGAGATCCGCGGCCGGCAACCACATGAGGTCTATGCGAGATTCTGCCACATGCACTGCAGATCGGTCGATGCAAGCCCGATGAGTGGGATGCCAGGAGCACCAGGCATCGCAAAGGCCTAGCGAGTCTTCCCACGAGGACAAGCAGACTGCTCAGGAATGCCTGGCTGGGTATGGGGAGGAAGAGGCATCCAGGACCGGGTCCGGAAGCAAATCAAAGTCTCCTTCCATCATTGTAACACCCTGAGAGAGTGTCAGTCAACAAAGGATTTCAGCGACTGCAGGGAAGGCTGCAGTAAGGGCGGTGGGATATAAGAGGATATAAAATTAATGTGCTTCGCTTCCAACCGGCCCCCAATACCCATGTAGCCACCCTAAGTGTCCGTGCAGTGTGCTGTAACTGCCATGGAATGGATTTGTGTAGTAATATAGCGACTCCTCTCCATGTGTAAAACCTAAGTGGTAGACCCTTTCGTAGCCTAACCAGCCCAGGAATGGGCAATTCGTACCTAATAAATGGGTCTCCTGCAGGAGAATGACTGCTGGCCTGTGGCGTTTAATATATTGTAACACAGCAGACCGCTTAATGTGATCCAGGAGGCCATTCACATTCCAGGAGAGTACTGTTTTCTGAAGAGGGGCCATGGCGCAGCAGAAAAAAACAAGTAGGGTCCCCACCCAACAAGATTAGACAAGAGACCCCAGTAACCTCGATTGCTGATCCTTTGCTGTCGAAACATTGTTCAGAGCCTAGTTGCCACTGTTAAACTAGAAGGGAATAACATTGGCAAGACAAAACAGAGATAAATTAGGCTCAAAAGCCCCGCAAAACTACCCTCCCCCAACATCCTCCCTCCACACACCGCTAACTGTGGGAGGGGGTGGGGGTTATGAACCACTGTGGTCCATAGGTACCCATATAACAGGGTACAGTGCCTGACAAAAAATGATACCTCGTAAAAAAATGAACTTGGCTTCCAGTGTCCCACAAAAACAATACCCAGAGCAGAAGGACAGCCATACCAGCCAAGATCCACAGCGGAAGAGGAAGGTAAGCCAGCACACCCCCATCACCCTCGGTAGACACTCCTAGTCCGTCTCCCATAACGTCAACAGCATTGTAACTCAATAGGAAACATCCAGGTCAAGGCAGACCAGACAGCTGAGACAAGGAGCCCAAGCCCACCTCCGCAGAGAAGGACAGTTTATTTTCAGGCATTCACAGTTTGAGCCAGTCCTCCAGCACACTAGCTAGGCCCATCAGTTGCACGGATTTAGGCAGGCCAATGAGTCTAAGATTATTACTTCAAGACCTATTCTCGGCGTCCTCCGCTTTCTCCGGCAAGGACGACACAGAGGCGTTCAGCTTGGACATTTGGCTCTTGAGAGATGCAATTTCGTCCTCAGCCAAGGAGACGCAGTGTTCGACCTCCTTGGTCCTGTCCACAAAATTGCACACGTCCTGCTGCAATAGGAGAGATCCACTTGTAGGTCATCTGCTTTAGAATCTACAGCGTCCAGAGAGTCCTGCATGGCCTTGAGTATCACATCCACATCAAAATCCGCAGTTTTCTTCCGCCCTGAATCAGGCATCTCTCGTCAGTCGAACCCTCTGCATGCTCAAGGAGGGCGATCGGCGGGACCGTATATTGGTGCATCTTCATTGGGGATGGGGTTTGCGGCAACACCTTTCCCCACCTCCTAGTAAGGCCCGGGTGGCTCAAGAGAGAGCACAAGGGCCACCAGCCACCTGGGCCTTAGATAGCAGGTCCAGAAAACCTGCTGGGCCTGCAACCCCATTCTCAGCCTAGTCCAAGACGGGAGGTGCCAGAGAGAAGGGAGGACCCGGCTCATCGTCCAGGCAGCCGATGCGCCACTCCTACCTGCAATTCTGAGCAGCCCCCGCTGCACCGTAGCAGCTCTCCAATGCAGCCGCAGTGGAATGTCGAGGTAGTCAGTCCTGCTCCTCCGTTACCATCAACGAAGGAAGGGCGCCTCTCAGTCTCCACGATCAATGGAGAGCCTACTTGGGCCCACCTCCCAGCAAGGCTCAAATTCACAGGGCAGCTCTACACCGTGTGGCAAGCGAAGTCCAGCACTGACCGCTACCTGCCACCACCCGGTCCCGTTGGCAATTTCAGGCAAGTGGAGAAGCGTTCTACGTCGGGGCCCGCCGCCCAGAGCACCTTAGTCCAGCTGGCCATTTTCACCCAGCTCAGCAGTCTCGGAAGAGAGCGTGGTCCCGGCAGAGGCCCTGCACTGCAGTAGGCCTTAACTCTGCTGCGGTAGCAGCTCAACGGTACTAAATCGAGTCAAGGAACGGTTCTTCTAACACCCAGAGCCTTGTGAGGAGACCTCCGAAGCAGGAAGGATGTTGTTGTCAGGCATGATGTCAAAAGATCTGCCTTGGGCGACAGGAGCAGTACTAGAGGTCGACCGACATCTCTGCCGCCCGGGCCACACCCCCTGAAAATATTTCATCACGCTTTTTTGGGCTTATCATGGTTCTGCAGGACCCAGAACAGCCCCTACCATGTGAACTAACCGTTTTGTGATTTCATGTTATTTTTATATAGAGCAGGCTCAAGAGGTTTTTTATAACGCAAAGCGATTCACTGACCATTTTAAAATGAGACAGAACGACATTTAATTGGAAAGGCCGCCTGTAACTCATGCTTTTTTAGCATCTGGGGACAGACAACTTTTACAGCCTGTTGCGAGTTCTAGTTCTTATGTGATCAACAACGGGCAATTGCGTTCTATGACAGATTGCTCTGTGCCACTGACTTTATATTATGGATTTGGTGATATGGCAAAGTAGATCCTTGTGCAGGCAGCGTAATCTGTCAGCAGCAGAAGCAGCTTCTCCAGTCCTGGCAGATGCTTCACACTGCTAGCTGCTCTCCTGTGGCAACTAAACTAAGAGCTTTTCACACACTCCATCTAGATTGTTGACTTTGCCAATGTGTGTTCAATATGCCCCTCCATTGTGATCGGGGGTCCATCAGGAAGACATTAGTGTTCCACATGTACGAGCCGTTGTGACATGTGCAAGGCTGAGTGTATGCACTGGCTATGAGCAAAGACATCTGAATGGAATATTGTTTTTTGGTCAATGAAAACAAGGCAGTGACAAAAGATACCATTCTGTGCAACTGCCACTCGAAGTACGGTGGCTCGACTGGGCTCAAGTGATGCTCTCAAGGTAGAAGAGGCTTGGCCAACTACTTTAGAATGAGAGGAGGGTAGTGAATATTTTCACCAGAGCTGCAGGAATATTTTCACCAGAGCTGCAACCTGTTGAACCCTAGGCAGGCTATCAAGTGATATGATACCTTAGCATAGAATTGTATAGTTGTATTCTTGCATGGCATCAAGAAACACTTTCATAACATGGTTCTACACAGCTATTTAAGGAAAGTGTTCTATGTCTGTCACACTTACTCGCAGTTGATATGATCTCAGTTCATAAATATTCGGTCCTTCCCTAGGTACTGGTTCATTCCAGAAGCTGAATTCCAAAAGAAGCTGGTTCTTGCGAGAGAGAAGCATGTTTCCCCTCTCTTTACGAAAATCTGTAAACTCCTTTAAAATGGGAAAAGAAAACCAAATTACATTTTAGAAATACATTTGCGCATTGCCATCAGCCTCATTTAAACTGCTTCACTGTCCCACAATTCTTATGTGCATTTTGCTTTTAAGAAATACCGAAGACATGATTATATTTTATATGGTGCTTTTGTTTTGTACTTTGCGACACAGGCTCCAACTTCTTGTTGGGTTCTTCAGAGGAATTTGCAAGATGTGGTCTAGATTTTGACCGACTGGGAAGAACACGACAGGAAGAGAGGCCCGCAAATCTTTAATAGCGGAACTCAACTGTGAAAAAGCATGAGCTCAACCGGGAAGAGGAAAGTAAGATGGCAAGATGAGGCTTCCCGCAAAAGTAAGACAGACTACGATAGCAGAATGTCACCCCACCTGCAAATCAAAATCGACACAGGAATATGGTATGTTAATTTAATACGTTTATTTGAGATTTTAGGAACTTAAGTACATGTACCCTTGATAAAGGGTACAATTAATAATGAAATGTAAGGATTCAATAGAAAAATACTTGTTTTACATCAGACTGGAGAAATCAAAATATTTAGTGTAGAACACACATGAGAAAAAGAAGAAACTATGTTTCCGGACTGGGTGCTTTTAAATAAAACTGTTACTACATTAGTTTGAGAGATCAAAGAGATGACATGTATGATTCTGCTGTTCAGATATTCAGTTTTAACATTTCAAAATTATTATTTTGTTTAAATATTCCTACTTTTTAAATGAAACACTTCTTTTCTGGCAGACAAACCAAACAGGCAAACAGTGAGCTACTGGCTTTACAATTCCACCCTCCTTTAAGCATAAATTGCTTTTCAACCAACATTATTAATGGGGGGCAACTTTTCTAAGTGGAATTAATGTACGAACAGGAGGACTGTGAATACACTGAAATGACAATATATTTTGGTAAAATAAATTAAGATTTGATTATAATAGATATTATTCAGATCTAACCTTGTTTTTTCGAAGTTTACTCATCACTTCAGTGAGAGCTGGGTACCCCCCCTCGTACCGCCAGAGATGCACTGAAATATATTCATGAAAAAATAGTAATATTAATTTAGGAAACTTTCAATTGAGAAATCATTCACCACCACTGCTACAAATAACTTCACTTTTCAAAGGGTTAAACAAACATTTAACATGCTGGCATGCAGAGCAGATTCCTCTGACAATACCTTAGTTCCTGGAGCATTTCTAGAACCTAGCTCCCGTGCAGTTATTTTCAATACCAGCAAAAACTGTGTAACATTAGAAGCAAGTGATATCAATGGGTTCTTAGTAATCTATAGGCTAGTGTTGCACAGGGATAACTATAGAGCTCAAATGTGCGATTGGCTTTGGAAGAAGTAGAAAATTAAATATGATTGTAAGAAATTATATAATTAAGAAAAACATGAAAAGATAGAAGTCTTAAATGTAAGTGTAAAAGAATCAATGGACAATAGATACATCCTCTCCCCATAGGAATGGGACAGCCGCGTTGAAATGAGTAAAATAATCCCAAAATCAGTCTTTAAAAATCAACCAGAACTATATGCAGAAATAAGCAGCTATATCGACTCTCCCCTTCAAAATCACCTCAGAAGAAACTCTTAATTACCACCTAATCCTTTTAGTAAATAGAGCTTCCAGGTACAAACTAGGGTGTCTCAGTTCCTGATGCTTGCGGAGCTTTAGCATCATGTGTCCATTTGAAAGAAAATGGGGGTTAAAAGATTCTTAGGCAAAGATGACTTCCACACCCAGCTTGAACATGGGAATTTCAACCCACTCCTAGATTTTATAATCATTTTTAGGGTGCTGCAAATCCACAATATATTTTTTACAGGTTTTGAAACCTAGTGTCAAAGGCACAGAATTACACGTTTGGAAGAACTCGGGGTAAGTTACTGATTTCCTTTTCAACAGATAAATATTATCAGATCCTAAAAATCAAACATCCCCTTTCGTATATGGGGGTGGCCATGAACTACACTGAGAGAATGAGAACTGGTGCATAGGCGATAGGTGGGTGATAAGGGAGCGGTTGCAAACTCTAGTGCCCCTTCTACATCTTCAAGAGATCATGCTACTGGCCCCTAAATTACTGCCCTATAGCATGATTTCCCATTAATTGGACTGGAAAATTAAAATATTACAAAATGGGGCAAACAAATTAAGTAATTAAAAAATGGATTTCTACTTAAGTCCTTAAAATGTTAACTATCGACGGATGGTGCAGAAATAAAGCGATTAACAAATGGAATATACAAAATTAACCATTTTATCTGCATAAAGTAATGTAGCACACATAACCGGGATAGATGATTTTTAGACACACCAGACCAAGAGTATAGGCTGCGCATACTGGTTTCCAAGAAACAACACAATTGTTCTTTTTTCTGCCATTACGTCTTCTTCAGTTTTACTTTATCATTATTCTTTATGTATCATTATTCTTAAAGCTACTACATGATAAATAACATTTTGCATCAGAGGAAATCTTTTCTTTTCACGTCCACATGCTTTTTTAATAATATGAAAAATTGGTGGAAGACGTAATGAGATATAAAAAGATCAGCTCTGTAGCTTGATACCTACATACATACCTGGGCACATTGAGAGGCCCTTATCGTCCTCTCACTGGCTTGATATTACTGGCTTCTGTGGGTCCTTGGACTCCATTTCCCATACATTAAAGCAATAATGTAATCCATGTTTTGCCAAATTAGACAGTATTCCCTTATTACTTAGATGCTAACTTCTCCAAGACAAGCAGACATTCTCTAGTTGGATAATGTATGTAGACATCCAGCATGGACAGGAGCCTTATCAAGTTCAAAAACCTCTTAAAGGCCTTGGATTATATGAACCTGGTGGCACCTGAACAAGTGCTTCATTAAAAATCCCCAGCCAAAGGGGCAAACATGGTCAATGCACTAGGTTTAAAAGAAGTAAATAGATCAGACGAGAAGGCAGCTGATTTGAGTGCTCTTATGAAATGTATTGACCAATTTACAAAAGATGAGAAACTTGCAGAAATACGCTTCTCCATTTGGCCAGAATTATTGTGATGTTATCAACAACTCATAGTACATTCTTATGGAGGATTACTGAGCTGTCAGTTGAATGCCTGTCTCGCTTTTTCTCTCTGCCTATAGATGTGTTCTGGGCACAACTCTAGTTTAACACCTTCGCTTCGAAAAAAAATATTTGAAGAAGTAGAAAATAACAGTGTTGGGTGCCTTCTTAAATACTTCTCAACTTTGATGAAATTTACCTGAAACCTACACAAGAAGGAACGCCACCTAACGAATAAAGGAAAGGAAATCACAGATGGAAATTTAGACTGGAATTCCGATACTTGGACAACAATATATTTTTACTTGAACGGTTACTGCTGTAAGGATCACTATGAGCTGCTCCTCAAACTCGAGTCTTAATACCCAGACTGCTTACAAGAGTGTGATGTAAAGGGAGGGACAACACTGAGACTGGGCACTGCAAAGGTAACAGGTAACTCATCAAGAGCACCACAAGAGGCAGGGTTGTTTACTATGGATCATAATGACCCCACAATGCTTTGTGCTCACGTCGATATTTTAAAAGCAAATGGGCAGCATACGGAGACCCTATCTGCCACTGAAAAAGGAACGATTTATCAATGAACAAGAAGTGGTTTGTAAAGATGACTCTGATAGCAGGTACTCAAACCACTCTGAGCTCCCAGGCAACTGCTTTGTTACACAGTAACAGGCAAACACCAGAACAAGCTTTGATGCAGTTGTGTTACACAAGTTTAGCAGAAAAGTCCGAATCAAAGAAATACATATTGTGCGAGAACATCAAATTCTAAACAGTTTGAGAACAAGACAAAAAGAAAGGCATTGATTATGTTTGGAAGTGCATTTTGTAGTTGGTGAGGAAGGCTTATTATTCCAATTGTTTAACAATATGCTGCCGTGCATCGAGATCTGCAATTTGATTCAGTTGAGTTGCGCCAGTTCCAGCGGTGGTATAGAACATTACCATGGAAAGCTATAAATCGCAATTAGCATTTTGTATCAATGCCAGGTGAGCTCTCCATACAAGTAAATGGCAGCATGTTAAGGGAGTACAAGATGGACGCAATCGGGGAACTAGTCTGAGAGGACAGAAAATAAACTAGACGGTTTAGATGCTAAAGGACTGTCTGTAGTCATTTGTCGGAGTTAGGAAGCAAAACAAAGAATAGAGAAAAACATACCAATTGTACAAAGCCATAGAAACATTGAATAACTTCATAAAAAGAAGACAAAAAATTCAGGGACCCAGATGTTTGGGAACGGAGCTGATATATATCTGCAACCTCAGGAGTTCTACAAGCATGGTTAAAGGTATTAAGTATACATATATGTGGTATAAGCCAATGTAAACACTGACAAGCAGATGAAGGAGAAAAATATAGGCAAAGATTTTAAAGGAGAAAAGGGAGATTTGTAGGATGTTGAAAAAAATCTGTCTAGTGGATCATTGTCCAACGTGCCATATGGCATAGAGGCAGAGATCACATCTAAGAAAAAAAAAAGATAAAGGAGAAGATGTATGTAGTGGGGGAGGACCAGGAACGGTTAATAAGGAAAAATGAAAGCAAACTACACATTTTAAAGTCTGGTGATGGGTGTAAAATTCTATAAGTGGCACTTAGTGCTCTGACTGAGTCGTTTGCTGAAATCTATTCAAGTATTCATAAAGACACAAGGCAAACTCAGAAATCTTAAATACTGCATTGTGCATAAAAGATGTCTCGGATCAAACGTGCTTTAATATACCATTAAAGTAGAACAACAATTGAAGGGTAAATGTGAACCACTGCGAGGCAGAGACATCTGAGAAGACTGTGGTATCACTATCACAGAGTCCAGCCTTTATCATATGCATGTCAGAGAGATTATAGGAAGTGGGCCGGACTATCACGACCTGAATAATAGTATCGGCATGGACAGCCTTTGATTACCGAACAAGGGAATTAAGGGGCTGATTTTGAGGTCTGTGGTGGTCCCCCCTGACAGACAGCCCTTTGGTCCAACTGCCCCATTATGATGCAGGCGGTCAGACCAAAACAATCGGAGGTGGGGGGTGACTGGCACACGTTGCATGGATGTGCACAAAGTGTTCTTTCACACTGGCTTGTGTTGCAGCCCTTTCCTTGGGCCGCAGTGTAAAAGAGCACTCTGAATGCCACCACAGTTATCAACTTGTAACTGGGTGGTCGGACCGCCAAATGCTTGTCGGACGGTCTCCTGACTGCAACAGCGGTCGACCGCCCGATATCATATTCAGGCCCCAAGTTTAGAAAAGCACTAAAGGCAGAGCTGTTTGCTAGACTTTACCTCAAATGGGCATAGCACCCGATGTACTTCACCGAGATCCTTGTCCATAAAGCTGCTAGGCGTATACCGTAAAAAGTGTATGCCCTTTGGGTTAGCATCTGCTTCAAACATTTTGCAGAGAGTGCTAGACATGTTAGTGAGATGAGATAAGATAACTTGGCTTTACAAGGATCACATTCTGGTTAGTGGGAGCACTATGGATGAGCCAGATTGTGACCCAAAAGCAGGGATTTACAATCAAAACATAAAATTACGGTAGTGGAGGTAAATCAGGTGAAATCCACTTTACACAAGAAGGGAATCGCTTCCAAAGCTAAATTTGAGAAGGAGTATAAAAAATTGCTTACTCACCTACAGACGAAGAGCAACTTTGGTGTTACCTTGGGTTACTATATTGATCAGTATTCAATTATCTGACAAAACAACTTCACTTACTGAAGGATGCATGTACTATGATTAGTTTTGATGTGATGAAAACTGCCCGTGTTGACAGTGGTAGTTGGTAACAATGGGCTGGAGCAGTATTATGCCAAATATATGGTGTGCGGTCAAGTACCCATTACAATTGCTTTTAGTGCGCTAAAGAATGCTGAGACGTGATGTGCGGTTAATGAGTAAAACATTAGCATATGTATGGGGATGGGTACATTTGCTCACCTTTTTCTACGCAATGCCACATAGGATACGATCAGATAACACGCTATTGCTGTTTTAGTGTTGATAAAAGTTTCTGATCGGGTGCCTACCCTTCTAACAAATTATGTGTTATACAAGTGCCTATTAACCATGACATGCTAGTGCAATAGTACATTTACAAAATGGAGTACTTAGGAGTGTGGCTAATGTAGAGCTTGGAAAGAGTATGGAGACCGATGCAGGTTGATGCAACAGTGGTAAAATAGATCTCAAAAGGTGAACACCACACTACAGGATGATTAAAAAAAAAGAATGTAATGATTTATGTGGTAGACAGATGGCACAATGTTGCATCAATCATAGGATTTTTAACAAAGAATGAGGATCTATGGAAAATGTTAGAAAGGAACAGGTTAGGGCTGCCTGTCTAAACGAGAAGAAAGGTCAAATAAATATGAAGCAATAATGGTAAGGGATAACACAAAGAAATGAAGGAAATCACGAAATGTTGACAAGAAGTAGATAACTTAGTAAAGTATTACATGGCATATGGAAATAACACTTAGGTAGGGTGGACAAGGATGTAATGTTTATAGTCAGTAGAGGTACTACAATTGGCATGGGAAAAGATAGCCTAGGAGTATTTGGGAAGTACGAATTAGTATGCATCAGTCAAGGTTACTCAATTTTGCAGAGTCACCACACAATTATAACATTTTTAGAAAAGCTATTTCTCAAAGAATGCATAACTACATAAATTCTATCAGACGCTCATGATCTGTAGACTTCCACGTTTATCCAAGATTTACTAAGAACATAGGGAAATGAAGGTGCTGTATTGTCCAGTACCAATGGATTAACGAAGCTGGCTACCCAGCTTTATGAAGTGGAGTATTCAATTGGTGTATTCTAGTAACTTGTAATAAGGAAGTGAATTTGAGAAATGATTTGGGCACATAAAGAAAGATTGTTACACCACAAAATAAGTTCCTTGCAGACATAGGGAAGGGAAGAACGGAAGGAAGTAAAACTCATACATTTGGGATGAAGAGAAGGGATGAGATTGACAATAGAGAATGAATTGCTGGAGAATGTGATCCAGAGACAAGTTAAAATAATATTTTGATGTTAAGGAGTATGGTAAATAAGAGCGCAGTGAGGAATGGTGGCTTCCTAAGGGGAAATATTATCAACATACAACAGAGGTAAACTGAACATATGTTTTAGAGGGAGGTAGTGTGGGAGTTTCTGGCTGCAACGGTGTGTTGTAAAGTGTATATAAATAGAGTGGACAAATAGTCCTGACAGTAGGCTGCAAAGAAATAAGTATTGCTCGTCCGATGTTCTGCGTGGTGTCATTTGCTCACGTCTTCATGGTGCAAAATTGCAGCCTTGTGCCATGCTGTTGACAGGCAACAGAGCTATTTCTGAGAAGAGATTTTAGGTACAAAAAGGTCTTTAAATTCCATGACAGGGATTTATCTTTTGAACAAGATCAGTTTGACTGGACTCCCAGGAGTCTTCCCTGCCATTGCAGTGGTGCCAGACAGGAGTATATTGTCATGCAGTTCCAGCTAATTTGATGTGGAAGCAACTTACCATTATATGCAGTGTACTCACTAGTGCCCACAGACAGTTCGCTTTTGCTCCCACACTGTCAGTTTAATTTATACTGTATGTTGGCACAGGAATGTACTGTGATTCTGAGGGGAAACTGATGAATGGATCTACTGGTGAAGGTTTAAATGATATCATTTTATGCACTGTAGGCATCTCAGACAATATTGATAGTGGAGTCTTATTTTGGATGTCAAGTACCCTGTTTTCAGTTTTTATTGGCATATTAAATTCTGATCACGATTAGCTCCATGCTAGGGTCTTGGGAAAGCCCTGGAGTTGTGCCCTCTTGACCGCCTCAAACTTGGGAATGATATCTCAAAAAACATAAAAAGCTTAAGAAAAATGGGGATCAGTTAAGAAATCTAAACCTCTTCTAAAAAATATATAAATAGCAATGACAAACTGAACACTACAGGTCATTAGGGAGGGCGCAAAAGTGACTGTCTACCTAATGAAAGAAATAAACATGAGCAACACAGAGAATGAAATTCACAAGTAGAAAAGGTGCAACTGTACGATAAACAGGCTAGAAATCTGGATTTAAAAGGATGTGTCCTTAAAATAAAATATGATAAAAGTAGTACATCCAATCGAGAGCTAGCAATATTTTAAAAATCTGTTCAATAATAGCCCTAGGGAGAATTGTACATCCAACTGGGTACATAAAAACAGACTAAAGTGAATGAGGCTGAGAAAGCAATGTGCAATGCACCAATGAATGCAAACACGTGCTGTTGCTTTGGGTTTAGAAGTGATTGTTAAGGCTGTTGAAAAAGAGCACAAAACTGATTAGGAACTGGAGTAGTCGGTGATGTTCCATGTTTGCCTTGAACTGATGTTTTCCTTATATTATCGTTTACATCCCGAAACAAGAACCACAGTGGATACCAAACATGTATGTAACTTAGTTTGAATTAACCAGATCATTTGGCTATAATCAAACAAGTCTGAAGTCATGTTAACAATAAATGTTTTAACTTTTGATTTGTACTTCAGTGTTATAGGTTATCAGGACGATGTGACGTTTCTTTATCATTTTATTTTCTGCAGGTGATACCACCACATTCCATAATGATAATGTAATGTAAGTTTATTCAGCACTTAGGCAAATGTGGTGTTCCAAAGCACCAGTAGATTAAACATATACATATATAAAACAATGGCATGAATTATTTATCATCAAGGCTAACTTTCATTAAGATGGCCTTAGGTGTTTTCTGAATTATCTACCACACTCGCAAGCCTTTAAAACCAGTTAAACACTGGCACTGAAATGGATGTATTATAAACCGGACATTTGCAATATTCGACTAATTTTCTATTTCCGACAACAACCAAAAATTAGGAAAATTATGCATACCTAAAGAAAAAGCAAATTCTCACAAAACTACTGTTTTGCCATTATAAAGATTAGATTGCTGAGGTATGCTTGTTAGACGCACAGCATATGATGTAGTGTGATGTATCAATACAAAACTGTAAAAAGCATTATAGTAAAGAAATACATGCTAAAGGAAACACTGCAAGAGTCACTGTAATACATAAGGCAAAGAAAAACATAAGCCGTGCATTTATAAGGATTGTGTCGCATCACACTTCGATAATACTTATGTATTCAAAAAATGTAGATTTAGATGAATCTATTATGTCATTTAGGAATTTACACAATAAGTGAGGCATACATGACATCATAAACTTGCAGTAAGTTTGAAGTCTGATCTCATGTTTTAAATGTACAGTATCACTCGGCACACAAAGATTATCAAAATGTGGCTAAACGTTTTAAGAAAATATCTGGCAAGCAAACACTGTTACAGTTAGCACATTTATATTCTGTTATACTGCTATCTCATACCAGCCTGATCTTGTTCTCCGTACCACGTGTTCCAAGTTCCCACCAGTGTGCACGGGTAGTTTTTTTCTTCATGAATCTTTGGCAGCACCTCTTCACTTAAAAACAAGGAATATTGACACTATATTGCATTCTTCTCGGTGCCCATAAATCATCAAATGCCACTAACAACTAAATTATTAAGAAATCAGTCTAATGTGTGACTTTTGTTTCAAGACTGACTTTAACCTTTCATCCAATTATTCAAGCAAGGCTACAAAACAGACACAATCTATATCAATCAAGTAGCATGTCACAATGCTACTTTATTGAGGAAAACAACAATTGTCAAAGGTTTCGCTAGACCTCTTTCAGCCATGTGTCACTAATAACATACAAGACTACGGTTTGGAATTAGGTCAAATTGGTCAATGAGTATTATTAAGCAAAGTTTAAAAAACAGTGGACCTCCAACAGCCAGGAGTACTAAGGAGTCATGGAACCAAAAGTCTACTCTGGGGTGCAAACAGAAATAATGAACTTACCATTTAAGAAAAATTATTTGGCAGAGCTCACCATCACAAAAGCTTGTGATGAAAAATGTGGTACATAAATGCTTATAAGTAAGCAAAGCCACACAATCATCAACTGTTCTTCAGTATATGTTCACAATTGAATTAAAAACATAACACTTCAAAAACTACCCATAACTAGGCACCTTGATATGAAGTCCAAAACAGAAATCTGTTCTAAACAAAAATTCAATTCACGAAAAAAAGCTGTGCTTGTGATCAGAATTAACTGAATATTTAATGTCACTTTAATAGGAGAATAAGAAGCTGTCATGGATCGGGTGCGGGGGCGCGATAGCAGGGGCACACGGCGTAAGGTATGAGTGTGTGGGGACGGTAAACTACATTTCCCAGAAAACTAGGGAAAGAACTACCGACAGCACCTGATTGGGCTATTTAAGCTCCGCCCCCACGAAGGACAGGGCTTGCCACAACGAAGATTCCGTGGAAGACGTCGGAGTAAGCCTACGCGAGCGTCTTGCTCGCTGCTGTGATCTCATTGCCAGTATCAAGTGCCTGGCGCGCTGCTGTGATACCATTGCCGGTATCAAGTGCCTGGCGCGCTGCTGTGATACCTTTGCCGGTATCTCATTGCCGGAATCTGTGCCTGGCTCACCGCTGTGATACCAGGATCAAGTGCTCTACTCGTTTCAGGGATACCGGTTCCGGTATCGGACCCTGCTCCGTTTCAGGGATACCTATCGAGATACTTTGTTTCCCGACGCGACCGCACTGGAGCCCTTTCAGTGCGCAGGCGCCCCCTAAGGACTCCACCAACGTCAGCAAGGAACTACTTGCTCCGTAGGAGCCTACTCAATCCCCGAGCGCCTGCAGCTCTTCGTGTACGCTGTTAAGCGCACCTTCAGTTAGCAGTTGCCAGGATTTTTCCTTTCGCTGGCCTTGTGTATTCCACGACCTCCCCTGCAGTTGTTCCTCCTCGGCGGGGTCCGGGGAACATTTCCAGAGACCGGTCTGCCGGAGGAGAAGAGCTCGACACCAGACACCCGGAGCTAAGTACCTTCTGTTATCCAGCTACCTGTGATACGCTATTGAATCCTGATTGCGGGAGGAAGTGCGCGCTTGCCCCTGGCTCAAGGGTCAAGCACAGATGGCGGAAGGGCTACCTCGTGAAGATTGTCCCTGCCATTTGACGCACCACTGCTGATTTATTTTCGTTTGGGTTTATTTCTCCCTTTTTTCCCCTTTCCCCGTGGGGGTGGTAGCTAAGCCGTGTTTGCTGAGCACGCTTGAATAGCACCTCTGAGGGGACAGGGTAAACACTCTCCACATCGTTCCCGCTGTACCCGGCACCCAGGTACGTCCTTTTAATCTCTGTGTGACAGTAGCATAGCTGCGTGGTTATGGTATGCAGATTTGAAGAGCGCGCTATCAGTCAGGAGGGTATCCTGGCACTGAGCATGTGTCACTATAGCCAAACCTATGAACTAGTGGGACTTGTACGAAACGTCAGGCCTGGAGCTTCTTGCAGAATACAAGATGTAAGGAGGAGGCTCTTATGTGTAACAAAGGGTTGTTCCATGCCGTAGGAGCAATGTTGGGGAAGGCTCGGCCGTCGGATATGGTTTTCAGTATGCTTGCGATGTGTGCAAGTAGTTGTCCGGACCAGCGGAGGTGTCTGGAAGGTTTGTGAACGCAGATTAGATTGCTGAGGTATGCTGGGCCAGTGTTTTGTAGAGTCTTGAAAGAGTGGGTGAGGAATTTTAATTAGTTAAATCAAGCACAACATGTAGTACACTTAAAGGCATCCCGAGAACATAATGCTGGCTGAACCCGCTACAGCCAATTGATTTAAGACTACAGGATGTGAATGTAAGAGTCCACTATTCTCTTGACTTTGCTGCTTCGAAAAATGGCAGCCTACACAAGCCAGATGCATTGTAGGGTGGGAACTTGCTAAAGTGGCCATCATGAGGAATGCAGAGCAGATGAATTACTAGAAGGGCCACAGATGGATAGGGTCTGCAGGCACAGTACTTCTATAGAACTGGGGACATAGGTCAATGTCACTTGCAGAATGATCATGGCACCAGAAGAGAAGACTCCATAGTGAAGCAGGGAGTGGGTGTATATCAAGAGGAGAAGAAGAGAAACAAGTCTTTCTGTGTAAATCAGCTAGCGTATGAGTGTGAGCCTTTGCAAGCCTTCCAGGAGATGGGGAAAGAGTTAGCATCACAGGACACGTAGACGCCGTTCTCTAAGAGGGACTCCCTGACCTCAGTCTTAGTAAAATGTGGTGTGGGAAAACGAAGGAGAGGAGAGGCTAAGTTAACCAAATGGAAGATTTGAAAAGGGAGGCAGAAGGAGCTATAAAACTGCAAAGATACCAGATAGCAGGTGGGGGTTGTGACAGAGTACTCACACTTCAACTTCTGTGTTTCAGGAGAGGATTGAAGAGTCACTGGAATGGACTTGCAAGCTATGCCACCATTTCTCCTCCAAAAATGGATCACTTATCTGTATGGATTACCATATCCAAGCTGAATACTACAAGCCCAGTCCTATGGTTTGTGTCACTGTCCAAGGTTTAGTGGGATGCAAAGCCAGACATTCACTGGTCCAAGACAAATAAGATTTTGCAACCTTTCAACCAAATGCACAGTGGTAGAATATGAAGAAAGGTTATTGTTCAGAAATGCCTGAGCTGAACCTTGCTCGAAAAGATAGATACTAACAGATTCATAAGTATCACAACCAATAGCCTGGGCCTCAATATTGCTTAAAATTATACAAAAACTGAATTCTGAGGTGTGATCAACGTCATATCAGCATGTCGAAAAAAGGCATCAGTAGAGATACATTAGTATATCTTGAACTGGATGTTTGAATACATATTTATTTTTAGTACTGTTTATGCGGACAGTCTGAGATTTGCGTATAAATTACTGACGCCTGGTACATGCACACAATGATTCATAACTTTCTCAAACATAATATGCAAAATAGCCATCTTCGCACTAGAGATCGGAAATAAGGGCGAAGCAAAGTAGATCAGAGTGACCCCTGACCCTGCTTGCAGGCCAGGTCGCTCCCCTGCTGCCGCACAGCTCCACCTGTGTGCCAGCGCCTCCCTCGCCGCCGCTGCTCCTCCTCCGTGAGTTCGATACTGCTGTCTGTTGTGCCCCATCTGATTTAGTGCCTGCCTTGTGATTTTGTACTGTAGCCCCTTTGATTCAGTGCGTGTTTTCTTTTTGTGATTCTGTACTGTAGCCCTCGCTTCCAGCTCGTTCCCCCCACCCTCTCTTCTCTTCTGCTTCCCCTCAGCCTGTTCCCCGCCGCTGCTCCCCTGCGGCCCCGCCCCCTCGCCGCCCCGCTCCCGCCTCCCAGCTGCTCCTCCCTCCCTCCTGGCCTTAAATTGCGGCCGCGCCGCTGGCGCGCCGGAGGCTCGGCAGAGGCAAGCCCGTCTGCGCCCATCCGTGCCTGGATCGTGCCCAGCGCCAGAACTCCTGGACCCCGCGCACACCACGACGCCAGACTCCGAAACGGCGCCAGCACTCTCCTCGCACTCAACACCGGCCGTGACAACCGCTGTTTCCAGGCCGCCCCGAAGCGCACCCACGGACCTTTCTCTTGCCGCACCTGCAACTTCACCTGCAACAGAACCACCAAACCTCCAAGGACCGGACCCAACCACCTTCACTGCATCCTCCTCAACACCCGCTCTGCACGCAAACACGCCGTTGAGCTCTGGGACCTGCTCGACACCTCCGCCCCAGACGTTGCCTTCCTGACCGAGACTTGGTGGAACGACTCCTCGGCACCCAACATCGCCATAGCCATCCCGGACGGCTACAAGATCACCCACAGGGATTGCGCCAACGGAATTGGAGGAGGTCTAGCCATCGTCCACAAGTCCAGCCTCCAGTGCTACACCCACACAGACAACACCCTCAACACCGCCGAACACCTGCACTTCCGGATCCACATCGACCCCAACACCACCCTCAGAGGAACACTCGTCTACAGACCCCCCCGGACCCTGAGCTCAGTTCTGCGACTCCATTGCCGACCTCGCCAGCACCTACGCACTCGCCTCTACGGACTACATCCTCCTCGGGGACCTGAACTTCCACCTCGAGAACAACAACGACGCCAACTCCGCCACCCTCATCGACAACCTCGGCCTCAGACAGCTCGTCACCGCACTCGCCTACGCCGCCAGCCACACGCTTGACCCAGTCTCCGCCACAAGCACTCACGTCGCCTTCAACCGCATCACCAAACTCCACTGGACCGACCACCACTGCATCCATTTCACCTTCCAGAAACCACGCACCACCGCACCCAACAGCTGCCCCGCCGCTGCTGGAGCAAAGTCACCGAAGACCAGCTGACCTCCACCCTCGCCCAGAACCCTCCTACCAATCCCACCGACCCAGATGCTGCCACCAGCAACCTCAGACAGTGGATCGACGACTGCGCTAACACCCTCGCCCCGCTCAAGAAAACCTCCAACAACCACACCAGCAAGAAAGCCACACGGTTCACCGAGGAGCTCCAGACCTCCAAACGCACATACCGGAAACTGGAGAAGAAATGGCTCCACGAACGTACACCGGACAGCCACGCAGCCCACAAGGACGCCATCTGCAGACATCACCACCCCATCAGAACAGCCAAGAGATCCTCCTTCAAAGCCCACCTGGACAACAACGCACACAACAGCAAAGAGCTATTAAACAAAGTGAATGAACTCTCCAACCCCAGTTCAAACACCAACGATATCCCACCCTCACAAAATCTGTGCGACTCACTGGCCACCTTCTTCCACCGCAAGATAGCCGACATCCGCGACAGCTTCAACACCACGACCGCCCCGACAACGCCAGACTCCAACACCCCCTCGAACACCACCAGCACCAACCACCTGACCTTCTGATCCAACGTCAACGACGACGAGACGTGCAGGGCCATGAACTCCATCCACTCAGGATCACCATCGGACCCCTGCCCACACCACATATTCAACAAAGCGGACGCAACCATCGCACCCCAACTACGGAAGGTCATCAACATCTCCTTCGAAACAGCGACATTCCCGGAAAGCTGGAAGCACGCCGAAATCAACGCCCTCCTCAAGAAGCCCAAGGAGGACCCCAAGGACCTCAAGAACTTCCGGCCCATCACCCTGCTCCCCTTCTCGGCGAAGGTCATCGAGAAAATCGCCAACATGCAACTGACCTGCCACCTCGAGGACAACATCATCTTAGACCCGTCCCAGTCCGGATTCAGATGAAACCACAGCACCGAGACAGCCCTCATCACCGCCACAGACGACATCAGGCGCCAACTTGACAACCGCGAGACATCAGCCCTCATCCTCCTGGACCTGTCAGCCACCTTCGACACAGTCTGCCACCGCACACTAAAGATACGCCTCCAAGAAGCCGGAATCCGAGAGAAGGCCCTGGACTGGACCACGTCCTTCCTCTCCGGCAGAACCCAGAGAATCCGCCTCCCACCCTTCCGATCTGAAGCCACCGACATCTGCGGCGTACCCCAGGCCTCATCCCTCAGCCCGACCCTGTTCAACGTCTACATGGCCCCCCTCGCACAAGTGGCCCGCCAGCACAACCTCAACATCATCTCCAACGCTGACGACACTCTCCCTCACCAAGGACCCGCACACCGTCAAAACCAACCTCCATGAGGGAATGAAGGACGTCGCCGAGTGGATGAGGAGCAGCCGCCTGAAACTGAACTCGGACAAGACAGAGGTCCTCATCCTCGGCCCCACCCCCTCTGCCTGGGACGACGCCTGGTGACCGACCACACTGGGAACCGCACCGACACCCACGGACCACGCATGCAACCTAGGATTCATCCTCGACTCCTCCCTCTCCATGTCGAAGCATGTCAACACCATCTCCTCAGCCTGCTACAACACCCTCCGCATTCTCCGCAGGATCTACAAATGGATCCCGACCGAAACAAGAAGAACGGTGACCCAAGCCCTCGTCAGCAGCAGGCTGGACTACGGCAATGCACTCTACGCAGGAATCCCTGCCAAACACCTACGACGACTACAACGCATCCAAAACGCATCCGCCCACTGATCCTCAACATCCCTCGTTGCAGCCACATCACCCCCCACCTAAGACACCTGCACTGGCTCCCCGTCAACAAGAGGATCACCTTCAAGCTCCTCACCCACGCACACAAAGCACTCCACAACACCGGACCAGCCTACCTGAACAGCAGACTCAGCTTCTACACCCCCACCTGCCAGCTCCGCTCCCCCAGCTTCGCCCTCGCAGCCGTCCCCCGCATCCAACGAACAACCTCCAGTGCCGACAAAACCTGGAACACCCTCCCTACCCACCTGCGACAGACCCAAGACCTGCTCACCTTCAGAAGACTCCTCGAAACCTGGCTCTTCGAGCAGTAGCAGCACCCCCCTCCCCTCAGCGCCTTGAGACCCTCACGGGTAAGTAGTGCGCTTTACAGTGACTGATTGATTGATTGATTGATTGATTGATTGATGTTGTGCCTTTATGGGCTTTGAATGTTTTAAGAAGGGACACATCCTGAATGATATTTTAATGAATGAGATAGAAGTTAGTTTATGTTATCTTGTTTCTAGCATGACCATGGTATCTGAAAAATATAAATTACATGATTGTGAACGCAGCTTAGATTGTAGAGGTATGACTCACTGAATGCAAGTGCGTTGATACAAATAACACCTAAGAATATTATGTGAACAGCTGGATTAGCAATGATCTGTGGACGATTATGAGAAGTGATGCAGAGGTAAAGGCAAAGATTCAGCAGAGCTCTATAACAAGCAGTTGGGTGCCATTATTTTCACAAAGACCCCACTTTAACAGAGGGTTTGTGGGTCAGTGTACAGTGCAACCAATGTCCACGTGTAGGGAAAGCTTCCTGTGTAAATCAGTCAGCGTGTGTGTGTGTGGCAGCCTTACGCAAGGAGTTTATGCTGTGACATGTTAACCAATTCTTTTTTTATTTAATCCACTGCGATGTGTGAACCAGACGCCGGGCGAATATTTGGGGTTGCAGGTTTTAGCATTAAAGGTTGGGGCAGCTAAGAGTCACCTGCAACAATCTGCCACATGAGGAAGGTCGAAGTGTATCGCGTCTCAATTGTGAGTGTTTTTACCTATATTAACATCAGAAAAAACTCGATTATTGTATTAAAAGCCAGAGAAGAATGCTGTTGATAAATAAATCCTGTGTATGGCATCCTCGCATAAACCACAGAAACATTACGCTCTGGGTAAAACCCGAAAAAAGCCAGCTAACGGGTTTTCTATATACAGCATTATCACATAAACTGCCCAAGATCCAAATTATAAATGAAGTTCTAGAGATCTGAAAATCCATCTTCATATATGCATGTAGCAGTACTTGAAATGTGGGAAACTGGGAACAATTGTATGCAAAGCAGCTGGCATGTGCGAGTTTGCATGTCACAATTAGGCAGTTAATACGTAGGTTCCCCGTCTGTGTTAACTGGTACTTCTCTTTGAAGAGCGGTCTCATCAGTTTATTTATGGACTGAAATAGCCTAGAAGTTGTTCTGATGTGAATGGAGATGTTGATCTACATCCGAGAATGGTACATCTCTCGGTCTTTTCTCTGTTCCCAATTCGGTGATATCCTGGCTCTTGGAGTAACAGAATATGACAGTTCTTGAGGATGCTGCAGGCTTACACAGGGACGAATGTAGTTCCTTCAGCAGCGATGAGCTGATGTGATTGAATATCCTGAAAACCTTTGATGAAACAAGCTACAGCAGGAAAATTCATTCCACGAGTGCCACAGTGTTATCAGAAAAGCCAGTAAGCAGAGAGTTGCCTCTGTCTAAGGGGGTGCAGACCACACCTTGCATTGTTGTTCTGAAGTCCGTTTCAAGTTGAAACAGCTTCCCCTTTTTAGTGGGGTGGAACTCTTTTTTTCTCTAGGCCACCTGTTTGTTGAAGGAATGGTCCGTGCAGAAAGAGAATCCAAGTAATTTCACAAGGGCTGTTCGGTAGATTGCGTAAAGACATTAGCCAAGCTTGAATTTGTGGTTCCTTGGTCCTGTTCAAGGACGTTCTGATATGGTTGGACTGAGTTTGACATTGAGTTCTGAATCAGCTTGAGGTAGGTTTTGAGTCCGTGAATTACAAGAGCTGAGGAAACTGTGATATAGAGTTATGTCATCATCGTGTTGTACGCTGATGATGATGAAGAAGAAGAAGAATATGGATTCAGAGGGTTTAGTCAAGAGGTTGAATATGATGACTGCTCTGCATGAGAAAGGGAGTTTCTGGGATCTCGGTACTCCCATCTCAAAGAGCTGGTGATGGCGGTTGAGGTAAGAGGGGGACCATGGCAGGACTAGATCAGAGAAACCCAAGCATGTTTCCAGGGTGTGAATCAACGTTTGGTGGTCAGCTGTGTCAAAGGCTGCAGATAGGTTGAGCCACACCAGGAGAAAGAAGTTATTTTTGCCACTGATGGCCCATCAGCAACCTGAAGGGTAGGCAATAGTATGCTGCTATGAATTACTTATTACTGTAGAAGGGACAAAGTGAAAGGAAAATGCGACTTACCAGTATACATCTGTTCTTGGCATGTAAAGCTGCAGATTTGTATACTTTTGCATGGATCGCCATTTGATGTTGGGCTCGGATGTTTGCAGTTTGTTTTTGTCTTGGAAGAAGTCTTTGTAGTCACAAGGTAGGTGACTCCTCCCTAGGACCAGAGTGCGCATGGGCATCGACTCCATCCTTAGATTGTTTTTGCCACAAAGGGTTACGATGGAGTAGTAAGAAGAAGAAAGAGATGTCCATGTGTAATGTATCTAATTAAGATAGTACTGGAACAGATAGAGGTATCCGGGGAGACGGGTGGGTGTATACGAATCTGCAGCTCTACATGCCAAGAACAGATGCATACTGTTAACCCCTTCGGTGCCACGCCCTTTCCCCCTCCTGTGCCGGGCGTTTCCTTAGTGGGCGGGTTTCATGACGAGATAGTCTCGTCATGGGCACAGCGCGACCGTGCTCCATGACGAGACTATCTCGTCATGGGCACAGAAGAGGTTAAGTAGCATTTTCCGATCGAGGCATATGTGCTGCAGATTGTATACTTTTGCATAGACTGTACAGGAGTTACATCCTTAGCGGTGGCTACCTGTATCTGTTGCAGTGGTTTGAAAAAGTGTTCTTAATACAGCCTGGCCCACACAAGCTTGTTGTTTTGCCTGCACATCTACACAATAGTGTTTTGTGAAGGTGTGTGGTGTAGTCCAAGTTGCTGCTTTGCAGATGTCATCTAGGGGAATTTTCCCTAAGAATGCCATAGAAGCCCCTAGTTTGCGTGTGGAATGAGCCCTAGGGGGAATGGTAAGTGTGCGTTTGGCTTGATATAGCATATTGGGATGCATTTAACAATCCACCTAGCAATTCCTGCCTTTGAGATGGGATTGCCTTTATGAGGTGGGGAGAAAGCCACAAAGAGTTGTTTGGTCTTTCTAAAGGATTTTGTCCTTTCAATGTAGTAGAGTATTGCTCTGCTAACGTCTAACGTGTGAAGAGGTCATCCTGCTACTGAGTCTGGTTGAGGAAAAAATACTGGGAATTCAACGGACTGTTTGAGATGGAAAGCAGATACGACTTTGGGTAAAAATGTAGGGTTAGTCCTAAGAACCACTTTGTTATGATGGATGTGTAAAAATGGTTCTTGTATGGTTAATGCCTGTAGTTCACTAACTCTCCTGAGAGATGTGATAGCAACCAAAAAGGCTACCTTCCAAGTGAGGCACTGTAGTTCGCATTTGTGGAGAGGTTCAAAAGGTGGACCCATGAGTCTAGTAAGGACCACGTTTAGGTTCCACACTGGAGAGGGTGGTACCCTGGGTGGAAATACTCTCTTAAGTCCTTCCATAAAAGCTTTGATAGCGGGCACTCTAAACAAAGACAAATGTTGCCTGTTTTGGAGATGGGCTGCTATGGCAGCTAGATGTAGCCTGATAGATGTATGTGCTAGGTTACATTGTTGTAGATGCAAGAGGTAGCAGATAATGTTCTGGACAGAAGTATGTAGTGGATTAATTTTGTTGTTTGTGCAATAAATGACAAATCGTTTCCATTTTGCTGCATTGCATGCTCTGGTGGTAGGGCGTCTAGCTTCTTTAATAATGTTCCTACAGTCTGGCGGTAGATTTAGGTAGCCAAACTCTAAGACCTCAGGTGCCAGATCGCAAGGTTGAGTTGATTGGGATCTGGATGTCTTATCTCTCCATGGTTCTGAGTGAGAAGCTTGGGTGAGAGATGTAGTTTTTGATGAGGAACTATCAAGAGTTCCAATAGGGTTGTGAACCAAGGTTGTTGGGCCCATGTTGGGGCAACCAGGATCATTGTGAGGGAATGCTGTTTGAGTTTCCAAACCACTAACAGAATGAGTGGGAGAGGCGGAAAAGCAAATTTGCCTGACCAGTTCATTTATATCGCATTGCCTTTGGACAATGGGTGTGGATACATAGACGCAAAGGCTGGGCATTTTGGTGTGTGGTGAACAGATCCATTTCTGGGTGGCCCCACATATGAAAGAATGGATGAAGAACTTGAGGATGAAGTTCCAATTTGTGGATCTGATGTGTTTGACGACTGAGCAGATCTGCGATTTGACTGTGTACCCCTGGGAGGTGTTCTGCAAGGAGATGTATGTTTTGCGGAATGGCCCATCTCCATATGCTGAGCTAGGTGTGAAAGCTGCAGAGAGTGTGTTCCTCCCTGTTTCTGTATGCAGTACATTGCTGTCATGTTGTCTGTACGGACCAGAAGAGCTTTGCCTTGGAGGCGAGCTTGAAAAGATTTTATCGCTAGGAAGATTGCTAACAATTCCAGGTAGTTTATGTGGAATTGTTTTTGTTGGGGGGGGGGGGGGGGGGGGTCTATGCCCTGGATGGTATGGGTTTGAAGATGAGCTCCCCAGCCGGTGAGCGATGCGTCTGCTGTTAGCACTGTCTGTGGAATCGGGTCGAGGAATGAATATGCTACTTACCATTATGCATCTGTTCTTGGCATGTAGGGCTGCTGACATTCATATTTGTGCATAGATCGCCGCCTAGTGTTGGGTCCGGATGTTTGCACGTTGTTGTCCTGGAAGAGTCTTCGAAGTATCCTGAGATAGGTGACTCCTCCCCTGGACTACAGTGCGCATGGGCATCCTCTCCATCCTCAGATTGTTTTTCGCCATTGTGGCAGTGATGGAGTAGATACAGAAAGTGATGACCATGCTATACAGTAATTCTGAGAGCTGCAGCTGCTACAGGCGCCGGGGAGGAGGGTGGGCGATATGAATGTCAGCAGCCCTACATGCCAAGAACAGATGCATACTGGTAAGTAGCATATTCAGTTCGAGGCATGTGGGCTGCTGAATTCATATCTGTGCATGGAATACATAGCAGTACCTCCCATTAGCGGCGGCTACCAGTGCCAGCTGCAGCGGTCTGAAAAAGAGTTTTGAGAACAGCCTGTCCTACAGCTGCCTGCTGTTTTGAGTGTACATCTACACAGTAGTGTTTGGTAAATGTATGTATAGTGGACCATGTGGCTGCTCTACATATTTCCTGTAAAGGAATGTTTCCCAGGAAAGCCATGGACGCCCCTAACTTACGTGTTGAGTGGGCTCGTGGGGGAATCGTTAATGTGCGTTTAGCCTTTTGATAGCAAATTTGAATACATTTAACGATCCATCTGGCTATACCTGCTTTGGAAATGGCGTTGCCCTTGTGCTGTGGAGAAAAGGCAACGAAAAGTTGTTTTGTCTTCCTAAAGACCTTAGTTCTGTCTATATAGTACATTAGGGCTCTCTTTACATCTAGTGTATGGAGCATTCTCTCTGCTACATTCTGTGGATTTTGAAAGAAAACAGGCAGTTCAATAGTTTGATTCATGTGGAACTGCGATATTACTTTAGGCATGAATTTGGGGTTGGTACGTAGTACGACCCTGTTTGCGTGAACCTGTATGAATGGCTCTTGAATGCTTAGTGCCTGGAGTTCACTAACTCTTCTTAACGAAGTGATTGCCACTAGGAAAGCTACTTTCCAGGTGAGGAATTGAATCTCACATGAGTGGAGAGGTTCGAAGGGTGGACCCATCAGTCGGGTGAGGACCAAGTTGAGGTTCCACACCGGTGCTGGTGGGTGTCTTGGGGGAATTACTCGTTTAAGTCCCTCCAAGAAAGCTTTGATGGCAGGCACTCTGAATAAAGAGAGGTGCTGCCTGTTCTGGAGATAGGCTGCTATTGCGGTCAAATGGATACGTATTGAGGTGTATGCCAGATTGCATCAGTATAGGTGTAAGAGGTAACAGATTATATTTTGAATGGATGCGTCTAGCGGGTTAATGTCATTGTTGTTGCAATAAATGACAAACCTCTTCCATTTAGCTGCATAGCAAGCTCTGGTAGTGGGTCTCCTGGCCTCCTTAATGATCTCCATACAGTCAGGTGGCAGGTTTAGGTAGCCAAACTCTAGGACTTCAGGAGCCAGATTGCCAGGTTCAGCTGTTGGGGATCTGGGTGCTGAATTTCTCCATGGTTCTGCGTCAAAAGCGCGGGTTTGATCCGCAGCCTTTGATGCGGCACCACTGAAAGTTCCAGAAAGGTTGTGTACCATGGCTGGCGTGCCCATGTTGGAGCAACCAGGATGAGTGTCATTGAGTGCTGTCGCAGTTTGCGTGCCACCAGCGGTATCAATGGCGCTGGGGGAAAAGCGTACGCAAATCTGCCGGACCAGTTCATCCATATCGCATTGCCTTGCGACTGTGGATGTGGGAACCTGGCGGCAAAGCTTTGGCATTTTGCGTTTTCGCTTGTCGCGAATAGGTCTATCTCTGGATGACCCCACTGCTGGAAGTACGGTTGGAGTACTGATGGGTGTAACTCCCACTCGTGCATCTGGTGGCTGTGTCTGCTGAGCAGATCCGCCATCTGGTTGTCCTTGCCTGGGAGGTGTTCTGCCATGAGGAATATGTTCCTCTGAATGGCCCACTTCCACATGCTCTGAGCCAGATGAGACAACTGTGGAGAGTGTGTTCCTCCCTGTTTCTGTATGTAGTACATGGCAGTCATGTTGTCCGTCCGGATCAACACGACCTTGTTGCACAGATGTACTTTGAATGCCTTCATGGCTAGGAAGATTGCCAACAGTTCCAGAAGGTTGATGTGCATCTTCTTTTGTTGTGTTGTCCATAGTCCCTGCACTGTGTAATTGAGTACATGAGCTCCCCATCCCTGGAGAGACGCGTCCGCTGTCAGTATTATTTGTGGAACAGGCTCTTGGAACGGTCGGCCCTTGCAAAGGTTTTGTGGATTCCACCAATGCAGAGAGTTGTATGCCCGACCGCTCACCAACACTAGGTCTTTTAATTGCCCGTGAGCCTGATTCCATTGACGTGCTAAGCACTCCTGAAGCGGGCGCATATGTAGTCTCGCGTGTGGGACTATGAAAATGCAGGAGGCCATCATGCCTATCAACTGCATGAACACTCGCGCAGGAAGGGAGTGTTGGGGTTTGAACTTGGAAATCAGCATTTGCATGCTGCTGATCCTCACTAAATTTGGCTGAGCTGTGGCTGCCAGAGTGTCTATGGTCGCACCTAGGTACTGTTGTACGTGTGCGGGTTGGAGATGTGATTTTGGGTAATTTAGTGAGAATCCCAGACTGTGAAGAAGCTGAATGGTGCGGAACATGTGGCTGGCACATTGCTGGGCTGACTTTGCCTGAACAAGCCAGTCGTCCAGGTAAGGGTAGACGTGAACGTGTTGCCTCCGTAGATGTGCAGCCACGGTAGCTAGGCACTTTGTGAAAACTCTGGGTGCTGTTGTCACTCCGAAGGGGAGGACTTTGAATTGATAGTGCTGACCCTGAATGGTGAACCGGAGATATTTTCTGTGTGACGGGTGTATGGGTATGTGGAAATACGCATCTTTGAGGTCTAGCGTGGCTAGGAAATCTCCCTGTCTGAGGAGCGGGAGAACCTGCTGCAGGGTGAGCATGTGAAAATGCTCTGAGAGAATGTAGTGGTTGATGGGTCTCAGGTCTAGGATAGGTCTGAGTGACCCGTCCTTTTTTGGTATTAAGAAGTAGAGAGTACACCCCTGTTCCCTGCTGGTGTACGGGCACGACCTCTATTGCGCCTTTTTGCAGCATACTTAGCGCTTCCTGCTGTAATAACGCTAAGTGCTCTGAGGACATAGGACGGTGCCTTGGCGGTATGGTGGGTGGAGTGGAGGTTAATTCGAGACAGTAACCGTGTTGGATAACATCTTTGACCCACCTGTCTGTGGTGATGGAATTCCACGTGGACAGGAACCGCTGGAGTCTCCCCCCGACAGGTGTTATGTGGTCGGGGGGAAGGGAGAGGGCGTCACTGTTTGTTCTTGGGGGAGGACCTGGTATTGCCGTAACCACGTCCTCTGCCCTTGGTGCTGGAGCCACGATATCCACCTCGGGTGTTTTTATCGTAGGAACTCTGTGAGCCCCCTTTATTGTAGGTTTGCTGTGCCCCCTGTCCTCTACCTGCACCTCTATTTCCGGGGCGACGAAAGGAGCCACTACGAAATGTCTGCGTTTGCAGAGCCCCCATTGACTTCGCAGTGTCCGTGTCTTTTTTTATCTTTTCTAAGGTGGTGTCAACCTCCGGTCCAAATAAGTAGTCGGGGTTGACCGGCTGATTGAGGATGTTATTTTGGACCTCAGGTTTGAATCCGGAGATTCGTAACCAGGCGGGTCGTCGTAGCATGACGCTGGTGTTTATTGCCCTTGCAGCAGTGTCTGCGGCATCCAGTGCACACTTGATGGATGCGTTTGTGAGCAGTTGTCCCTCCCTGATGAGGTGCTCCGCTGCCTCTTTGTACTCGTCTGGCAGGTGTTGGAGTAGGGTCTCTAACGTGTCATAGTGTGAGCGGTTGTAGCGAGCTAGGAGGGCCTGTGTATTGGCGATGCGCCATATGTTTGCTGCCTGGGCTGCAATCCGTTTGCCGGAGGTCTCTAGAACCTTGGACTCTTTGTCCGGGGGAGGAGCATCACCAGTTGTCTGCGAGTGTGCCCGTTTGCGAGCATTGGCAACTACAATGGAGTCCAGAGGCAACTGGCTCCTAATGTATGTGGGGTCCCCAGGTGCGGGTTTGTATTTTTTCTCGATCCTGGGGTTTATTACCCGTGCCCTGGTGGTTTCTTTGAAAATGTCCTTTGCTGGCTTGAGGACACCTTTTAACATGGGCAGAGTTTTTACAGTCCTCTCGGAGGATGCGAAAGTGTCCACCAAGAAATCATCCTCGATAGTGTCTGAGTGGAGTTGCACTCCATGATTGGCTGCGGCACGTTCAATGAGGGCGTTGAATGCAGCAGTGTCCTCTGTGGGGGACGTTTTTGCGCCATAAAGTTGCGTGTCCTGTGTATCCAGAGCGGCACCTGGCTCTACGGGGTCATCCCAGACCGGATCAGGGTCTTGCTGGCCCTCAGGGTCCATGTCTTCGGGGTAGGTGGCGTCGTCACCCATGTAGTCCTCCACTGCATCCATGTCGGAGTGCGTTGGAGAGAATGATGGATCTGTGTAAGAGGTGTGGATGCGTTCATAAAGAACTGGTTCCGATTCCGCCGGCATTGTTTGTTTTAGCGGGATCCTATAAGAGTCCAAAGCGTGCCCTGAAGTGATCTTCCGCTTTCGGAGCATAAGCCTGCCGGTGTCGATGAAGTGGGACGGCGATGTCCCAGTAGTCGAGTGTTCGGTAGATGGGGACCTTGTCTGGGTAACGCGGGTTCTGATTTCGAACATTTTCGGCGCCGTGGATGGCGGCAAACCAAAGGTGATGTTGGCCAGTGCCGAAGGTGCCTTCTGTGCCCGTTTCGGTTCGGAGCCCGACGAGGTCTGGAGGGCTGCCTTTTCCCTGATGCGTTGCAAGGACGCTGCCACTTGTTGCACCTGGAACGCCGACGGTTCTTTGGCGCCAAGAGGTTCCGTAGAGGCAGGTGTGGACTTCTTGGAAGTCACCGGGTCATCGAGCCGAGGAGGGGTAGTAGCCGTCGACGGCGTCGATGAATGTACCTTAGTCGCTGCCTTCGAGGTGGATAGCGATGCAGTGGCCATTTTCTCCTTGATGGCTGGTGCCGATTGCTTTGGTGCCGGGGGCCTTGGCGCTTTGACGGTACCGATGGATTTTCTTTTTGGGTCGGCGCCGACATCGGCTGCAGCGAGTTCGGCACCGAAGTCCCTTTAGGTGCGGTCGGAGCCGACGGGTTTGGCTGGCGTCGAAGGTGTGGTGGTCCTCGAGCCGACCAGTGTCAGTTTCACTTTCGGTTTCTGTTGAACCGGTGCGATGATTGGTTTCGGTTTCGTGGTAGGGAAACCAGTCTTTTTAGGTAACAATGGCTCTCGCTGAATGTCCGTGGCCGGGCCAGAGGGCGGGGCCGAGGAACTGCGGGATTGGTCTTGGGTAAGGCCCGAAGGCGATCCCTCGACCGGAGCCGTCGACTGACTCACTGGGATATCCTCCATTTGGACGGGTAGGCCTTGCTCCTCACCGGAGCTACCTTCTTCGGCCCCTAAGGCCTCATCGTAGTCTCCTACCTCATCGTCGGCTTCTTCCCTGTGAAAAAGCTCTTCATCGACATCTTCCGATCGGGAACCGTGTTCGGAAGTGGGGCTGGAGGGTGTATTTTCCACGCTTTCGACATCTTCGTCCTCGGTGCTGAAGATGTTGGTCGGGGCCGGTGCCGCTTGCTGCGCTTCCAGTCGCGCGGCTCGTCGATTCCGTAGAGTCTTCTTGGATCGGAATCGGGCACAGGCCATGCATTTCGATTCGTCATGATCCGGTGAGAGGTATTTGTTACACACCGGGTGGACGTCGATATGGGGGTATTTGGCGTGGCAAACAGGACACCGCTTGAATGGGGTCCTCGATTCCATCGTCGAAGTTCGGTTGATGGTCGGATTTAATGGATCCGAAAAGTTGTTAAAATCGCAAAACTAGCCTGTAAACTGTCGATACCGATCGGGAACAGTACCGTCGAAAACTAAAAGCCTTTTGGCCTGAAACTAGATTTTCCTAACTTGAGTCAAGATAAGCACATCCGAACCCAATGGCGGAAAAAAACAATCTGAGGATGGAGAGGATGCCCATGCGCACTGTAGTCCAGGGGAGGAGTCACCTATCTCAGGATACTTCGAAGACTCTTCCAGGACAACAACGTGCAAACATCCGAACCCAACAGTAGGCGGCGATCTATGCACAGATATGAATTCAGCAGCCCACATGCCTCGAACCGGCCGCCCTTTGGAAAGGTTTTGTGTGTTCCACCACTGCAGACAGCGATGGGTGCGGTCGTCCACCAACACCAGATCTGTTAGCTGACCTTGAGCCTGATTCCACTGACGCGCCAAACATTCCTGTAATGGATGCATTTGGAGTCTTGCATAAGGGACGAGGAGAATGCAGGAGGACATCATCCCGGTTAACTGCATGAACACTTGTGCTGGTAGTGAGTGTTGAGGCTGAAATTTTTGGATTAGAGCATGTATGGTGCTTATCCTGACTGGATTGGGGTATGCTAGAGCTTTTAAAGTGTCTATTGTAGCCCCTAGGTATTGTTGTATGTAGGACGGTTGGAAATGGGATATGGCAAGGTTTATTGTGAATCCCAAGTTGTGAAGCAGGTGAATTGTCTTGTTTGTGTTGTGCACACAGGTTTCTGTGTGATTTGGTTTTCATGAGCCAGTCGTCCAGATAAGGGAAGACATGAATGTGCTGTCTTCTTAAGTGGGCTGCAACTACTGCGAGGCATTTGGTGAAGACTCTGGGTGCTGTAGTGACTCCGAACGGGAGGACTTTGAATTGGTAGTGTTGACCATCTACCACAAACACGAGATATTTCCTGTGAGCAGGGTGAATGGGAATATGGAAGTGGGCGTCCTTTAGATTCAGAGTGGAGAGAAAGGCGCCCTGTTGAAGTAGTGGAAGCGCCTGTTGGAGAGTGACCATGTGGAAGTGGTCTGATTGAATGTAGAGGTTTAATGGCCTGAGGTCCAGTATGGGCCTGAGAGAGCCGTCCTTTGGAATTAGGACGTAGAGGGAGTAAACCTCTGTGCCTTGATGAGGCAAGGGGACTGGTTCTATTGCATGTTTTTGTAATAGCGAGAGAACTTCTTGTTTGAGAAGTGTTAGATGTTCTAAGGACATTGGGTGCTGTCTGGGAGGAATGTTTGGGGGGTGTAGAAGTGCATTCCAGGCAATAACCATACTGGATAATTTGTCTTACCCACTTGTCTGTTGTGATGGAATTCCAGACAGGTAGGAACTGTGAAAGACGCCCCCCGACCGGAGTGGAATATTCGGGGGGGAAGTTAAGGAAAGTCACTGTTTAGTGGTGGGGGAGGTGCGGCTGTTGTTGCCACGACCTCTTCCCTTATTATTGTTGCCTCTGTAGCCTCCGCAAAAGTATCCTTTGGGAGATGTTTGAGTGGGGCTTTTGTAGGAGGAAGAGGGCTGTTCTGTCATGGTTTTTGAGGCGGCTCTGTAGAAAGAGCAGCGACAAGAGCCTCTAGGAGAAGAGAACTGTAAGATCCCCATAGACTTAGCAGCCTCGGTGTCCTTCTTCATCTTTTCTAGGGCTGTGTCAACTGTAGGCCTGAAAAGATGCTCCTGATCAAACGGCTGGTTTAAAATAGCAGTCTGAACCTTCTGCTTGAATCCGGAAATCCGGAGCCCGGCATGTCTGCGCAACAAGACACTAGTATTGATTGCGCGAGATGCGGTATCGGCTGCATCCAACGCACATTTTATTGAGGTGTTGATAATTAATTTGCCCTCCTGGATAAGGTCGTTGGCCTTTGGCTTGTACTGGTCAGGAAGGTGTTCCATGAGCTTTTCAAGCTCATCTTAGTGGACTCTGTCGTATCTGGCCAATAAAGCTTGGGCATTGGTGATACGCCAATGGTGTGTAGCCTGTGACGCGATTAATTTGGATTCCTCATCAGGAGGTGGGGTGTCGCCTGTACCCTGTTTGCCCGCTTGCGTGCATTAGTTACCACTGGGAATCCAAGGGGATCTTACCTTTAATATAAATTAGGTCATCAGGAGCTGCCTTGTATTTTTTATCCACCCTGGGGTTGAGAACCCTGGCTCTGACTGGGTCCTTAAAATCTTCTGGGGCATGTTTTACCAAGCGTTTAACAGAAGCAGGGTGCTTGTTATTTTTTGCAAGGATGCGAAGGTTTCTAGCAAAAAATCTTCTTCTAGGGGGACGGAGTGTAAGGGGACTCCATGGTATTTGGCAGCTCTGGTGATTAGTTGCACGAACCCAGTGTTGTCATCTGGTGGTGACGGCTTAGATGGATAGACATCCAGGTAATTATGTGGGTCGGGATCTGTATTGTAGTCCTCCCAAGGGTCAACGTTATGTGGGATGGTATGTGGATCATCATTATCATCCCTCTGTGGATCTGTATCCCCACCTACGTCATCATCAGTATCTGATGTGTGAGGTGAAACTTTAGGTTGTGGGGAGTGTGGCGGAGAAATCCATAAGTGTGGGTTAACTGCAGAAGGATGTGGGGAAGTGTTAGTGCCCATGTCCTGTCTTTTGGGAGGTATTGAAGGGTCCTCTGAAGTGCCCAATTTCCTCTTTTTTGGAGGCTTGGCGACTGGTTTGCCCGCGTTTGGATCAATAAACAAAGTTTTTTGTTATGGGTCCGAAAAATCAGGCTGAGTGGGCAAAATGTCTGTTCGGTGTCGAAGATTTCGGAACCATGCCTTCCTTGGACGGAGTCGGAGTGTTTTTTCTGCTCCGAGGCTTTTTTGGGCTCCGACGACTTTAGAGTCCGAAGCCTTTTTTGGCTCCGAAGATTTCTTCGGTTCCGAGTCTTTGTCTTTGGTATGCTTTGACACGGAGAGCTTCGACGTTGATGAAGAGTCTTTGCCTTGTGGCTTCGGTGCCGTGGAGGACTTCCCGGTGCCGGAATGGGGTTTACTCGAGCCGGAAAGCTTATGTTTCGGTTTCACAGCCAGGCCCAAGGACGGGGCGTCTGAAGTATGTTGTCGGTGTCAACCCGAGCCAGAGGGCGAGGGTGTTACTGGGTCCTTCGGTTTGTTTTGGGGAGAGGGGTTTCGATACTCACAGACCGCTGAAGCCGGGTGACTGTCTCCTCTTCAGCGTCAGAGTCATCAGCTTCGGAGACGTAGATGTCTTCTTCGTCACCCGATTGTTTCGGCTGGATTTCGGGATCTGCTCCAAAGATATCCGGAATCGAGCTGCTTCCGCGAGACATTTCGTGACATTGAGCCCGCCAATCACGGATGGTTTTCTTCGGCTTGAACGATGCACAGGCCTTGCAGTTCTTTTCTTCGTTCTCCTGGGAGAGGCAGAGATTGCACACCTCGTGCAAATCTGTGTGTGGGAACTTAGCACCACACCCGGGGCATTTTTTGAAAGGAGTCCTTTCCAATGACTGCAGGCGTAGTCGTCGAAGAAAGGCCCAAAGGCCTGCATCGAAAATGGAGGTTGAGAAGTTTGTTTTGAAGATGCGCGTCGAAAAGGGAAATGCGATTGAGATAATACCGTCGAGTGGAGAAAATTGCACGTCAAAGGGGGATTCAAAACCGATATCGACCCGGAGCACAGCAATGTACATCCGAACCCGATGGCAGAAAAAACAATCTAAGGATGGAGTCGATGCCCATGCGCACTATCGTCCTACGGAGGAGTCACCTACCTAGTGCCCACAAAGACTATCTATGCAAAAGTATACAATCTGCAGCTCATATGCCTCGAACACATCTTTTTTCTACATACTGTCCATAGCAGTTTCATTAATAAATAGTCATTCTTGCTCAACAAAGATGGATGCTCATAGAATTCGGTTTCTTTTTACAGGTGCCTACCATTAGTGCATGATCTCAGGATTTACGCTATTGGTTTGGTCACATTCCAAGGCAACTCTTAGGTAAGGTTTGATCCAATGTCTTCCATTCACACAAGCGAGGTCTCTGTACAGGCTAAAATCACATGTCATGATTAAAACAACTTCTGCTTGTTCCGGAGCTATGGATATCAAAAATGGCATGGACATTTGGATCATAGGAACACTTACTCTTCAAAGACAATAACCAGTTTGCACTTTAGGCAAGTATACACAAGGGTAAATCAATGCACCCTAAAGCACTGGTGCAAATGGCACATTTAGGAAATGGCACTCTAGGTAGTGGGAGAAGAACAACCAAAAATAGGTGTGATCATTCCTGTAAGGGCTGAGTGCCTTTTGAAGGATTGAGAGAAAGGTTAGTCTTTGCTATAGGTTCTCAATGGAAGGATGGAATCAATGACTCCACCTCTCACCCCGCCCCCAAAAAAGAGTGAAGTTTGCTCAAGTCAAGAGGTGTTTGAAGTTGCATTGGACAGAATTTTGCATAAATCTCAACTAAACAATAAAGTCATATAGAAAGGGTTTTTGGACAATAACAAATCTAAAAGGAAGCTTCTTCAGACATGGCTTACTACACAGTTTCTAAAGACCATCCAATATTATTAATTCGACCTGGGCGGTTGCAGTATCTGAAGACGATAAAGTCCCGTCCTTGACAAACCAAGATGAGCGGAGCTCACCCGAACACACAGCAGAGGTCATGCCAAATATTTTTATTTGCCAGTTTCTTACATTTGCAAATGATTTGTCGCTTTTTTCTGGAAAAAGTTACAACTGAATATTTTGTGATTTTAAATGTATTATTCTTCACATTCATTCAGCAGTCTCAGATGCGACTTGAACATTAGCACCTTAGACAGGAGCTGAACTGTTCATTCTTGACATGAACATGGCCTGTTCATAGGCATTCCCTTCATGTGATGGATACATTGGTCCCGCAGGGGTTACAAATTTTGCAAGCTCATCATAAAGGAAAAACTAGCAGTAGAGTGGCCACTATTTTCAGTTGCAAAGTTCTTGTAAATGTAATCTTCACTGACAATTTTCTTTTGAAGAATGCCTTCTAGTTTAATTCTATTTGAATATATCTAATCTAATTCTGAAAGGTAATAAATGGAAATTGTGGACCAAATAAGGAGTTCATTAACACCATCTATTCGGTGTTGTGAAAACGTTTTTCCTTATGGATATATTAATTTAGAGTGAATATCCAATTGATGTTAATTCTATAATGACCCATAGGAGTTTCTTTTCCTGTAGTCTATGAAACGACAATAATAATCTACAACACATTAAAAACACCTTGGTTAGATCTAGTTACCAATCAGACCAACCTAAAAATGGCTCCTTCTTAATTATCCAAATGTTTATCAAATTAATTTAGCAATGGATGGGGAATTTTGTTCAATAAGAGAGTCTGCAAAGCAGCCAATGAAAATCCACTACCTAAGTACTATCTCGTCAATGCTCAAACTTAAGTAAATGATCTGACAAATACAATAAGCAGTCAGAGGTGTTGGTCGTCTAAGATCCTTGCCCCCATGACTCTCAAACAGCAGTCAATTGCGTGCTTGTCTCTCGTGGCATTCAATGGATTAAAAGGTTGCTAGCACAAAACAAGCAATGTGCTGCTGCCAAGCTCCAGTTAACACAATGGAGCACAATGATTTTCTGAACTCAATATTGCCATAAGCAGGTTACGATTTTGTCAAATAATAGTTGTTTGTGGAAAACATTCTTTCATGCTTTTTTATGTGCTACATAAAATCAAATATTCATCCAAAATTACTGGTCGTCGGTTCTGCTATCAAGTCAACTACTGGCTGTCACTCGAATACTTTTTTGGGATGCCTTGCTAGTTGGTTCTTTTCTGTAATTTCTCCATTTTACTACTGGGGGTGTAATCTGTGAGCTGAAAATGCTTTTTCACTAATATGCAGTGGTTATTACAACAATGGTTTTCACAAAACAATCGAGGCTTCTGGTGATCCAGCACATAATAAATGACGTAACAATTTTATACGTAGCATGGAACTCTCAAATATAATTTCTATGGCCTTTATTTCTTACTAAAAACAAAATGTTTTCCTTCTCCATTTTTCATGTACAAGAAATACTTTAAATGGATTGAAAATGTGTTTTCTCAGTATGCATGAACAATATATACATGTTACGATGTGCAAAATGCCGATATACTGCAATGCACTTTCAATTAATTAAAAAATAACTAAAGTTAAAGTACGGGAATTGGGCATTGTTATTTACCAATTTCACGCCTCAGGTACATGATGCCTACATGTGCTGAATCGAAAAATCCAAAAAGTCACTAATCGTGATAACTACATGCACTATTACCCAACACTGATCACAACAGGATACTTGTGGCTATGATACTCAACTGGCACTCTAAAACCATCATTTAGATACCACTCTTACCAAAGCTTGTTGTAGGCTTCCAGGTATTCTGGCTTCACGTTATGAACTGAAAAGCAAACATTCATCTGTTAGTTTAGCACTAACGAACAGAAATGACTTAAAAAGAGTCCTTTTAACCCCTTGCATGCCCGCCCCTTTCCCCGCCCAGTGCCGCGCCTTGCATTAGCGGGCGGAGTTCATGACGAGCTGGACTCGTCATGGGCACAGCGCCACCGCAGCCCATGACGAGTCCAGCTCGTCATGGGCACTGAAGGGGTTAATACTTACACTGTATTTTGTACAGACTACTCGTCTCTCTTTTGGCCAGAAGATTGGAGTGGGCATCTTTTCGTGGATCGACTTTACGGACGAAGAGGGATTTTAACCAGCTGTCTTCTCGAGCTCGGTTACTCGATGACGCCAGTCCCCTAAACAAGGAGATGGGAGGTGAACATCTGCTTGCTTTAATTGGTGAATCAATCAATCAATCAAAAAATCCTTATTCGGCATCTAGGAAACACCATAAAAGCACATAGCAATAAAAATAAAAGATTTCATTAAAATCAATGCTGCTATACATCAAATACAGTACTAATGTTTGCTTCAGCAAACCCCTCTTGTTTTCCTTATTCTTAAGGCCATCTTCAGGAAATTCACCACACAAAACAGAGTCCGAGAGTCATTTACCATTTGTAGGTGTAACAAGGCGACCCTGGCCTGCTTGAATTTAGCCTGTTTTAAAATACCAACTAAAAATCGACTTCTTGGCATTGAATAAAATGGGCATAACAGTACAAAATGAAGGGTATCCTGAGGAGATCGTAGATCGCAGCCACAGGGACCCTTCTGCTCAACCGAAACAGTAAAACAGTGAGTTACAGAGGACAAGTGATGTAAAAGATTGAGCCTAAAACGGGTGATTAAAAACCTATCCTGAGCATTACACATAAGGGTCAAATACGGTTCCATCCCCACCACCGTTTTCAACATATTGTAAGCTATCACAGGGTTCTTTCCCCCTGCAATTGGACATAGGTAAAATATCTTTTCATCACCAATTGGTGAATCAATCAAGCTGTTCATCCATATCGTTTTCTATAAGATTGTCCTTAAAAGCAAGCAAGGGTGTTCTAGGACATATTGTAAACAAAAAAAGAAATGCCCTCTCGTAGCCTAGGTCGGTATCAGACGACGTCCATATTTGGAAAGCAGTGACCGCCTTGCATGCCCTAGGAACTGGTGCTACTGTGAGAAAGTGGCTCTGTATATACTGTTCCCAAATAGGTACAGGGTGTACAGAGTCCTCAGTCCCCAGAGGTTTGGCAGAGGCTAAAGTTAGATATAACCTTACTCTCTAAAGTGATGGCTTGGTCGAGCAGTAAAGCAGTATCAGAGGACAGTGTAAAGCATTTGTTGCACACACTCAGTCAGCAAATGGTCTCACACACTCAAGAACTGAACTCTAGGCCAATGGTTTATATATAAAACAAGCATTGGCTTAGCCAATAGGTCTCGCCTTTGGGACCTTATAAGTGTTAAGCTATGCAACAGTTGCATAACTAAATACTTATAAGGTCCCAAAAGCGAGACCTATTGGCTATGCAAAGCGGCCGTGCGGCCGCAAAAGTGATCGCGATCAAACATCAAAGCGGCCGCGAAAGTGAAAGTAATCGCGGTAAAGCGCGACGCGCACGCCCGCGCACATGCACTGTAGCTCTAGGCTGGCCTGGTAGCACTTTTTGGAGCTCTCTCAATAAGTCTCGACAGACCAGCGCATGTGCTGGGTCAGGCGAGACCTAAAAATATATGCTTGTTTTATTTTAGAACCAACACTAGGTATTAAAATATACTCTCTCAGAATGAGATGCTTTAGATAAAATACTTTTGCAATATGCAATTGGCTTTTGTAGAAAGTTACAGGTTGTTGCAATAGGCAACACAATTTTAAACACAATAATGCATTGAGTTCAATTGAAGTTAAGTTATTTGCAATAGATTACTTTCAGGATTACTTTTGTAATTCCAGGACTGGATCCTAGCTTCAGTCCTGGGTCAGTTCTTAGGAACAAGTGATAAAAGTCGACTTAGTTTCTGTTATGATTTTTAGTCAATATTTTGCTATTTTGAAAGTTGACACTTAGAAAATATTTCATAAAAAACAGTCAATGATTCCCTATGGAAGAAAATTCAAGTTGCAGGTATAGTATGTTCTCGTTACTTTCGTAATCCAGTACTGGGTACCTAGACTCAGTACTGGGACCTCTATCTAAAAGAGGTAAGTAATTACGGTTTCACAGTTTGTACGATTTTTAAAGAATATTTGAAGTTTGCAAAAGTCAACAGAAGAAATTTCACAGAAAAACAGTCAATGATTTCCTATGGAAGAAAATTGGGTTACTGGTAAGTACGGTTGTGAATATTTTTCAGGGTCAGTGGTGGGCACCAAGATCCAGCACTGAGAGCTCACCTAATAGCAGGTGAGTATTTTCGTTTTCGTTACTCGGCTGATTTTTGGTGAATATTTTAAGTTTTGAAAAGTCCACACTTAGAAGAAATGTCAGGAAAAACCAGTCAATGTTACCCTATGGAGAAAATTGAGTTATTGGCTTTCAGGTATGTACTTGACTGGCAAAGTTAAGGTTCTGGGCACAGACTCGGGGGTCTCCCAGGGTCAGGTAGGTACAGTTGTTACACCCTCAGCGGCACAGGGGCAGCCGGGTGCAGAGTGAGTTAGGCCCAATGTTATCCTATGGGAGGCAGGGGGGCCTTGGTTGGTGGCTGCTGACTAGCAGGCCACGCGGCTGTGGGAGCTGGGCTCCTGGTCATTTGCTCAGGGCAAATGGGAAAGTAGATAGGTGCATAGGTTACACTGCCAGGGCCACTCGGGCGGCTGGGTGCAGGGTGCTATTGAGCCTTCGGGCGCTCAATTGATTTCAATGGGAAAACTCCGGTTTAGAAAAAGACTGCAAGCTCGGGGACGAAGATTCTTCAGGTGCCAGAGTGGGGGTTGCAAGTGGCCTGGGGAAGCTCACAGAGGCGGCAAGCCTTTGAAGCTTCCCCCTGCCCATCCTGGGGGAGGAGATCTAGCACCTCGCCCAGGATGTGCATTGTTGCAGGCCCAGGAAAGCAGGGGATCTCCTACCCAGGGGTCCAGCAACATGTCTGCTGTGTGACAGCCTAGGCAGCCTCTCAGACCAGACGTGGATTGTAGGTTAGGTTTCAGGGGGCCTCTCTAAGATGCCCTCTGGGGTGCTTGGTACATTAAATCCCACACTGGCATCAGTGTGGGTTTAATGTGCTGAGCAGTTTGATACCAAACTTCTCAGTCTTCAGTGTTGCCATTATGGTGCTGTGGAGTTCGTGTTTGGCAAGCTCCCAGCACCATGTACTCTTAAATGGCAGCACTGCACTTACAGTGCCCAGGAATGGACCTGGGTACTGTAGGGGCACAGGGCTCAGGCTCCTGTGCCCACACCACTGGCATAGGGCACCCAGCTAGAGGGGTGGCCGATTTATGCCAGGGCAGTGTAGGTTGTGGGCATGGTACACAGGGATGTGTGCCATGTCGACTGTTTTATCCTGTATCCAGACACTCAGCCTGCAAGGGCAGTGTGTGTGTGTTAGGATACAGAGCCTCTAAGGGTGGCACAATGAGTGCTGCAGCCCTTAGAGGCCTTCCCTGGTCACAAGGACCTGGGTACCTAGGGTACCATTTACCAGGGGCTGACATGTGGCCCGGGTTTGCCAATTTGGGTTGGAGGTTTTGGTTTAGGGAAGGAACATAGGCCCTGGGCACCTGATTGGCAGGAGCCCAGGGCACACTCAGAGTACATTCAGCAATTCAGCAAAAAGTGGGGGCATACCATGCAAGAAAGATGGCACTTTCTCACAGCTATTACACCTGCTGTACTACTGAAAGCTATGCCACTGCTTATTGCTCTTTGAGGTTATCACCCACCTGTCTTTCCTCTACCCTCCCCATCTTCATCCCACTCTGCGCTGATCTCCCTCTTTCTTTCAGGCCTTCTCCTCATTATTCCTTCCAATGCCTCTCTTCGCTTTCCTTCACTATACTTAAATCTTCTCTCCTTGCTCCCCTTCACCAGTCTTTCCACCCTTTCCTCTCTCGTCTCCTCTCTTTGCTAGCTACATACAACCCTTCTCTTCCCCCCTCTACATTTGCTCTCCTTGCCTTGTATATACCCTTCACCTTTCTGCTCCCTTTTTCTCCTCCATATCCCTTTGTTTCTTATCTCCTTTCTCACTCGCCCATACTTCCTTCACCCTTCTGTAACATTTTACTTGCCCTCCTGTTTCCTTTCACGTTCTATTTTTCCCCCATCCTCGCTCTCCTCCATTTCTCATTTAGCCTCTTCTCCCTAGCTCGTGTTTTTCCCTTTATTTCCTCCTCAATCTCTTAACTTTTACCCTCTCTTTCTCTCTCTACTCTCACCTTCGGATTCATATCTTCTTTCTCCTGTCCCCTCCTATCCTTCTTTACATAATTGTTGCTGTTCATATCTTTTCTTACTTCCTTCTTTTTATATTTAACCCTCCAACCACATTTCTCAATTTATTTATTTCAGACATATCCTTTCATTTCACCCCACAAACCACCCTACCTCCTCCACCTTCACTTTCTAAGGAAATGTAATTTCAGATGCAGCCCCCTGGATCGTGACGTTTAAAAAGACACACCCTGGGCGGAAATTAAACTCAAGGCAGTACAAGGAATGCCGGCTCCCCTCACCACTGGGCCCCGGTGCCTCGGCACCATTGATAGCTAGGTGTGCGTGGATTTCTGTGAAAGTATTCAATGCCAAATAGTCTGCTGACCCAGCAGCTGCTTCGGTTACGGTCTTGTGTGGTGCACTACAAGCAAAGCACAAATGTAAGGCAAACATTGCCTGACAGATATTTGATCATAATGCAGTACACAACAGTCCCGTGCAGCAAGGAAGGATGCTTACATCACGAAAAAGAAACCTGAGAGAAAAAAAAAAAACTCACGTTGTATAAAAATATTTAAAAAGTGAATAAAATATGTGCAAGCTGGTAGTTAATGTGTGCATGTTAGCTATGATTTAGTTGTTATTTTCTTAGCGTTTTGCGGCCACCCAAGGAATAAGACAAACGTACAACTAAACTACATAATGGACACATACAACAGCCATGCGATAGGCTCTATTATATCACCAGGTTATATAATTAGAGTCATTTAAATGCCTTCAACCTTATTCACGCGATGTGAATGCCAGCGAGTACTGTAGATGCGTTAAACTTTGACGAGTTTGAATCCCAATGGGTGTAGCTCAACCGTTTATCATCCTGCAGTTTACAAGTAAACTGTCAGGTAATACTTATTCACTATGCTAATCTTAAATTACAAATGCTACATAAAACATGTTCTTTTACTTGTTTTTGCACTCACAAATTATACGTAGTGCATTTTCCACAGGTTAGGCAATTAATGGAAAAGTTTGAAAGTTATGTATGCATCGGTTTTTGCTTTTAAAAAGAGTTATACGTATTTTAGCAAACATTGTCACACGTTGAAATAGCTGAAACAGCACGTAACAGGCAAGCAGAGCGCTATTATGGATTACGTTTTTTTTAATGGGTATAGATCTGGATGATGAGAACCGATTTCTGGGTTTCTATGGTTGTGTAATAAAGCTGCGTCCGTGCAGTTGGAAGACGATATTGTAAATATTTGTGTAAAAAGACTAGACAAGTCAGCCATATGTGGTTGTGTATCACATTTTTTGCGAACGATAAACTTGTATTTCTTCTGTACGGGGCAAAAACAAACGTTAGTTTAAAAAAATTGACATCAACTTTTTATTGTGATCGAACTTATGTGCATATGAAATCAAGGGGAACACCAGAATATATAATCATATTTTTATCTTCATTATCCAATGTGACCATTTGGTTTATAACTTTTTTTAAAAGTACGGTATTAATTTACTAAAACAATTTTGTTAGGGCAATACTGTTCACTGAAAACTTTTCTAAAGTGCTAGCTACTGCACAACCAATAGGCTATTCTATGGATAAATGTATCATAGGTTCATGCAGTATATCAAAGGATTACAATTAAGAACATATAGTACAATTTACAAAATAAATAGGAACAATAATAAAAAAATGTATTGAGCGAAATCATACAAAAACAGATCATAGGAATCGGAGATATGGATTTTTAAATGCGTAAGACAAAAAGCACCAGGAAACAGTAAAGGGCGAATCAAAGTCAATATGCATGAACTGACTTAGGAGCGATTGAAGGCCGATGGCGAGGGTGATTTGCAATCCTTGTGGGTCACATGGTCACAAGTTTGATCTTCGGACTTTTTCCCTTTTTTTATTCTCAGCTTTTTTCAGCAGAGTAAGGGGGGATGCTGAAGCAGTAGATCCCTCGGTGTTCTCAAGCCTTCTCTGAAGCTTTCGGTTTTGGTGCCAAAGCTCTCCTCAGAATGAAGTTGCATTATAGTGCCCCTGGGAGTGCTTTGTCGCTGGGATGAATTCATCACTTCACACAAGTCCTGTTCAGACAGGCGTTGTCCTGGTTCTGCGATGTCTCCATCAGGGCCGGGTAGGAGCTGTAGCTGATCAGGACTCCAAGGGTCGGATACTTTTACATTAAAATTATTTATTTTTTTTGTTTTATAAAGCGTGAACTCGACCTAAATGTATTGAAGGCCTTAAGATGAACACTATTTAGATTACACAGGGTTGCATTTCGTTTTTTAGGCAGGAGATTATTAAGTGATTTGCCCAGAATCACAGGACTTTGAGTTAACAGACTCTCACACCTGGTTCCCCAGTTCTAAATTCGGCTTCTTTCAGAGTAACACCACATCATCTCCCACTTATTAGCAGCTGTCCCATTGCAGCCTCAAACTCAAATGGTTACAGAAACAAGCATTTGCAATGCACTAGGTCTCGCATTTGGAAAAGTTAAGAGTTTTTGGTGTTTTGATTAATAATGCAATAATATGTTAACTTTATTAAAGCCATATTTAACCATGTAGGTAGTGTTATCCATAGAAAACATAGGAACATGTTGGTATTATACGAAAATATAGAATAAAGTACAAGCTGCCCTTGTTATTGTGGGTGTTTTCAATCTGAAAGTAATGTGTTGCAAATAAAGCGGTATGATTATATTTGCTCATAGTTATGCATTTTATAAAATAGTTGCTTACATTGGCTATTACATTGTTGTGGATGCAGCATATAAACACTGCACATTGTATATGCAGTAAACATGTTGAGACATAGTTTGAATCATTTGTGGTATATCAAAGCTGCTTAATTATTTCTGTTATACATCCATTTGGATCCAAAGGAAAAGCAAATAGCAGGGGTATGCAGGTAAAGTTATAGGTGTTGTATAAAGAGAAGGAGAAACTAATAACAACAAGCATTTACAATGCAATGGTCTCGGCATTGGTAAAGTTAGAGCTATTGGCATTGCTCATGACATTATTTTTGTTTATGTTTTTGTTTTTAAAACATTTAAAGAAACGGCATTGTCATGAGCAATGCCAATATCTCTAACTTTAACAATGCCGTGACAGTTGCATTGTAAATGCTTGTTTCTTCTGCTCAGGATGTCCCCATTAATATTAGACATACACGAAGGACTCTTTGGGTGAGAAATAACTGTCAATCGTATTCATTAGGTTGTTAAACAGGGAATGAAAGAAGATAAGAGAAGGAATGAGAGAAGGAAGGAGTAAACGAAGGGGTAAACGAAGGAATGATATATGGAAGGGATAAAGGAAGGAATGAGAAATTGAAGGATAGAAGGAAAGAACGAGAGAAGAACGGAGTGATGGAAGGGGTGAAGAAAGAAATGAGAGAAGAAAGGGGTAACGGACAGAACGAGAGAAGAAAGGAGTGACGCACGGGAGCCCCATTTGAGCAGACACTTCCTGCTACACCGCAGGCTCCGCACATGTCCCGGGCAAGGATGCCTGGCTTCCTGTGGGCCGCGGCGGTGATTCTGTTGCTTCGGCAGTAAAAGGGGTAGGCTCCCTCGTAATTTTAATATAAAATAAAGGCGGAAACTCACCAGTACACGCCGAGATATGGGGAAATCCAGGAGCTGGTCACCGGCAGCTGCTGCTTCTTGGGGACGCAGTGATCAGTTTCGGCAATACGGCGGCAGAACAGCCGTGGGCGAGCGCGGCGCAGGAGCTGCACAGGGGGCAACGTGCTGCTACCAGAATTCTCTTCCGGGGCGGGGGAGGCAGGGACGGGGCAATCCACTACGGGGGAGCCTGCAGCTGTGAGCAGGCAGAGATTGGCTCAAGCAACAGGGATAAGAGCTGGGCAGAAATATCTTTAATGCCCTGTAACACACGTCTGACATGGGTGTAGGTAGACACAGGCGGGGGCGGAAGTGCTTGAAGTGGTTTGGAATGAGCCCCTGTTTGTGTTTGCCATAGTCATTTGCAGCTTCACAGCTGATCCATGGTGGGGTGGGGTATAGCGCCTCCTTGCACTTTATGGCTTCCAGGGCTCTAACAATGGCGCCGGTCTATTCACATGCATCGGCTGCAGGTGTGTGTGCTTAAAACTGAGCCCTGAATGGAAGAGGGCTTCTGCTGTCCACGGTGACTGCGGGTGGGGTCTCCCGGCAGCCTCAGTAATGCAGGGGTGTCACATGGTAACTGACTCGATCAGTCCAGAACCCCCAAACCATGAGAAAACCCCCAACCACGAGAAATGGCTACGTAGATGGAGGTGAGCAAAGAGGGCGGGGAGCCTGAGGGTAAAACAGTCTGGCTGAAGGGACAGAAGAAGACGGAGTGGCGACGTGTGTGATGGAGTTGAAAGTCCGCGTGTGTCGAAAAAAGGATATTGAATACAGAGACTGTGTGTGTGTGAGAGAGAGAGAGAGAGGAAAGAGTGCTACGGGGAGAGATAATAATGACATGCTTCAAGGGAGGGAGAAGGAGAGAGTGATTGCGTAAGGGGGGGGAGTTAGAGTATGTGAGAGCGAGGACCGAAGCGAATGAAGAGAGCCAGAGTGAAGGAACTGAGTGAGAGACAGGAAAGAGCAGTAAGCGAGAGCGGAGGGAAAGCGAACGGGATTAAATGCTGAACGAGATTGTAAGGGGTGACTATGACTGAGAACGAAAGCGAAAGAATGTGGGGGAGAGAAGGGAAAATGGGTGAGAACGAAGGGCGAGTGAAGGCAGAGAATGAGTGAGAGCGAGTGAGCCGGGCCCCAACCCGGGGCTCCTCCACGAATCCCACCCACCTCGCAGAGCCATCATTGCCCTCGGGCCCCTCCCCTTGGACGCGGCAGTTAAGGGAACAGCGAGGATGACCGGGAAACCAGTGCCCGCAATAAGGGCAATTTCACACCGAGATTAGACGCGCTGCAGCAAGAGGGCTCCCCGGGGAGGCGCGGCGAGGGCACGGGGAGGGGAGGGCAGCAAGCGCCGGGCCCAGAGGCTTGTGGGAGTGAGGCACGGGGAGAGTGATCCCAGCATACCAGAGTACTGCAGACTCAGGGGAGAAAGAGAGCATACTATACAAGAGTACCACAAGCCAGGGGGGCAAGTGTAATCACCGGCAGCTGCTGCTTCTTGGGGACGTAGTGATCAGTTTCGGCAATACGGCGGCAGAACAGCCATGGGTGAGCGCGGCGCAGGAGCTGCACAGGGGGCAACGTGCTGCTACCAGAATTCTCTTCCGGGTGGGCAGAGGAGGGGGAGGCAGGGACAGGGCAATCCCACCGCATACTTGTGCAGCAGATAAATTAGAACCGCACCAGAGGTGAGCAGGGTTGCACGCAGGGTCCGACGTGTGGCAGAGAGGACGAGCACACCACCGCCTTTCTCCAAGGCAGGCAGAGCAGAAATGCCTCGGAGAAAGGGAGCCTCATTTTCGGATTTGGGGGCGTGTTTTGCTGTTGTCTCCTCCCTGAGACTTCTCGCAAAAAACACGCCCCCCGATCCGAAAAAGACGGGGCTTCAACGGAGTGACTGGACCTCTTCTCCAGTGGCTGGCCAGCATTTAAGAGGCCAGCCAATGGAGAACAGGATAGAAGAGGGGCGGGTGCAAGCCCCTCTTCTCAAAGTCACTCCAACTCATTAAATCTCGGAGCGAGACTGCGCAAGCGCAGCCTTTCGCAGCCGAGACCTAAAAAGGGTTGTGACATAATATAGTGTCTGTGTGGAAATGCGGTTTTAATAAAAGGGGTAACATTTTAAAAAGTGGCAAAGGAAATGCATATAATAGTATAAAATAGCAAGGTATTAAGAAAATATAAAGGTAATAAGTTGTGTATGGAAGTTGTAAATAATAGTAAAGGGTATGTGTGCGGGTATGTAATAATGTTTTTTAGGAGATGGTGCAATAAAAAAACAGGAAATATTTTATAAGTACATGTAGGTAGGAGTATGCAAAGCATAAAAGGAATAGTAAGGTTGTGAAAATAAAGTATGTAGGAGTTAAAAAGGGGATGAGGATAGGAGTAGGTAGCTGCCTGTGAAGATAAACCATTTTTGTGTGGGATAGAAAGGGAGTGAGTTATTGTAATGGCAGGAATAATAATATTGTGAAAACAAAAGGTGTGGTGTGAATGTATGAAAAAGTAGGTCGCCAAATAGATTAAAAAGTATTATAGGGAAGACGTATATCTAAATAATAATGAAATACGGCAGTAGGGAGCAAGTGAGTGTTAACATGGGGTAAATTAAAGGCAAATAGGAATATATGTTATATGGTTAATAATAAGTAGCAGTGGTACTGATTGAAAGTAAAATAAGTGTTAAAGACAGGGAGAGAATAAAGGAGTAAGCAGGAGAAGCTGTGCTATGGTATAGTGGTATTGTTTGTCAATGTGGTAACAATCATGCGAATAAAAATGAATATAGTGGGAAACAGCATGTGTATGTACATGTAACAATACAAAAGTGGAGTTAATATAAAAGCAGTACATAGTGGCTGTTTACAGAGTAAATTATAATGCAAAACAGTAAAAAAAAAGTAGTATATAAGTATATTATATTCTAATGCATATAGGGCAGCAGGAAGGTAGTGAGTAAGAAATTGTGTAATTGACATACAAAACAGTTATTGAAAGATCACAAGGCACGTGTGTAATTTAACAATAACATATAAGGAAGGGTAGGGAGCCAGCAAATAAGATAGCATGGTATGCGAGCCTGCCATGCATGGGATATGTGTATATGTTTCCTATTAAAGTATGCAAGATACGTGCATATTTTTTTTTGCCGTTTAAGTTGTAATAATAGTGCTGTACGCGTGCTAGCAAAAAAACAACAGGTGTGCTAATACGTCAGCAGCCGTGCTCGTGCATATTTCCTGTCTCGGAGTTTTGCTAATGGCGCAGTACGCGTGCACAATGCCGTCTTGTACGCATGCAGATATCATGTGCGTGTTGTGGGGAGCCAAGCTGCTTCAGAGGACGAGGATTGAAATGGTACAACAAACCGTAAGTTTTTTTCAAACAATAATGTATAAGTGTGTGGCTTGTATTGTGGAAAGGCTTTCAACTTGTATTCATTTGCAGCGTTTTTTGGGGGGCGGATGTAAATGTGGTAATGCTGAGTGTTAGTTTATAGCGGCGTTCGCTATAGCAACGGTATGAACTGTGTTAGCGACTTCAAAGTTTGTGAACTGGAAACAAAGGTATTTTATGTATTGCGGCGAAGTTTAGGTGGCTCGAAAATTAGAGGCAATAATAAAAGGTATGGAATGCGTGGTTTGCCTTTTACCCAAGTATTGCATCGTACAGGTTTGTGATGGCTGGCTTACATTTGAAGATGTAAAAGAGTGGCTGGTGGTAGGCAGCGTATTGTTGCCAGAGATGGCTAGGAGTATGGAGGGGGCGAATGGTTAGACTGTAGCAAGTATTTAGTAGAAATAGTTATGCTCTAGGGAGATGGCAAAGTGTTGTAAGCTTTAAGAGTTGTGAGGGGTATGGGAGAGGAGCAAAGCATTGCGAGCTCAGTGGGAAATTGGAGGGTTGTTTAGGGAGTTTTGTATGTTACTGTTGTTTGAAAGCTGGCCCTTTTATGTAGACAATAGAAGGTAAGTGTGGCTGGTGTGTGCTAGGCTATTTGTACATAATATTAAGGGCTATATAGCAGGTGAGCTAGAGTTATAAGGTGCCTTGAGAGCCTGTAAAAAAATGTTTGTTAGTATGCAGTGGCAAAAGCTAACTTGCGAAAAGGTAAGCTTGTAAAAAAAGATTGTGCGTAAAAAGAAATACTGTGTAGGTGAATGTTGTAGTAGGGATTATAACAAAGGGTACAGGTAGTATTGGCTTTGGAAAACGGGGAAGCGTTCATTTGTTAATTAGTAGGGATGGGCAAGTAAAGCAAAAGCAGTAAGAGCTTGTTGGTAGATTAGAGTGATGGCTAAGAGTTCTGGTAGGTTATTGTTGTTAGTGAGCTGGGCGTATTAAGAGTGGTGCGAAATGTGGAAGAGGTGCAAAGCAGGAAAAGCTTGTTGGGAAATTGGCGGGCCGATTAAAGAATTTGCTGCATTAATGTTGTTTTTGAGTGGTGCTTTATATGCGGACATTGGAGGCTAAGTGTGGATACTTAGTTTAGGCAATGTGCACACAATATAAAAGTTTGTGTGGGGGTGGTATAGCTGTAAGGTATTTTGGGAGTATGTAAAAATAGGTTTGTTCGTATGCAGTGGTAAAAGGTTAGTTGCAAGGAACTTTGCAAAAAAGTATTGTATGTAAGAAAAAAATTGTACAGGTGAATGCGGTAGTAGGGATAAGAACACTTATGACTGGACTTGGATAATTGGCACGCGTGTACCCTTTAATAAGTAGAATGAGTAAAGTAAGGCGAGAGCGGGAACAGCTTGTTCGTAGTTAGAGGGCTGGCTAAGAGTTTGGCGGGTTTTGGTTATTAGTAAGAGGGGGCGTATGTGGGCGGTTATAAAAGTGGGTGCATGTAAAAACAAAATTGCACGTGGTTTGCAAAGGCAAAAGGTAATATGTGAGAAACTTTTCTAAATGCTTTGTGCGCGCATAGGAGTATTTGTGGGTGATTGGCAGAGCACATGCGAGCATGCAAGGAACAGGCATTAATACGCCGCCAGCCGTACTCGTGCACATTTCCTGTTTTGGAGTTTAGTTGAAGATGCCATACACGTGCACAACTCCGTGTTTGTATGCACGTAGATATTATGAGCATAGAGCCGAGGAGCTATGGAGGAACAGCATTGGAATAGTACAATAAACGGTACGTTATTTGTAATAATAATGAGTAAGTGTATGGCTAGTAGTATGTAAACATTCAGTAGGGAGGGGTAAAGTAAAGCGCAAAGCAGAAAGAGCTTATTAATAGATTAGCTGTCCGGCAAACAGTTGGAGAAATATTGTTGTAGTGAGCGGGGGTGTATGCGGGCGGTTGGAGATTGTGGGTGCTTGTTGGGAAAAAATGGTTCATGATATGCAGCGGGAAAATGTTATATGTGAGAAACCGTTTTTAAAAGTATTGCGTGTGCGAAAGAGCTTTGTGCGGGTGAATAATAGTATGCGTGTGAGGAAGCAAGGAAAAGTTGCGTTAATGCGCTACTAGCTGTACTCGTACATATTTTTTGTGTTTAAAGTTTTGTTGAGGACACCATACGCGTGCACAGTGTTGTATTTCTATGCATGCAGATATTATGTGCGTGTTGCGGGGATCCAAGCAGCTTTAAAGGGCCAGCATTGAAGTAGTACAATAAACAGTAAGTATTTATAACAAACTACAAGTGTATGGCTTGTAGAAAACAAAGGCTTTGGGCTTGTGTTAATTTGTAGCGGAGTTGTTTGTTTGCTGTTGTGAATGCGGTGTAGCTGAGTGTTAGCTAAAAACGGAGTTGGTTACAGCAACAGCCCGAAGTGTTTTAGTGAGGCGAAAGTCCGTAAACTGGATATGTTTTTTTTTTTTTATCCATTGTGGCCAACTTTAGCAGTAGATGGCAAATTATAGGCAATATAAGGAATAATATATGTGCTTTCTGCACGCCGCACACTGCTACACGAAACACTGCTGCACGCCACACACTGCTGCACGCCACACACTGCTGCACGCCACACAACGCTGAACGCCTCACAACGCTGCACGCCTCACAACGCTGCACGCCTCACAACGCTGCACGCCTCACAACGCTGCACGCCTCACAACGCCGCACACTGCCGCACGCCACACACTGCCGCACGCCACACACTGCCGCACGCCACACACTGCCGCACGCCACACACTGCCGCACGCCACACACTGCTGCACGCCACACACTGCTGCACGCCACACACTGCTGCACGAAACACACTGCTGCATTACTCACTGCTGCATGCTGCACGCAGCCCCCTGCTGCACGCCGCACACTGCTGCACACTGCTGCATGCCGCTGCACGCAACAGTGCTGCATGCCTCACACTGCTACACGAAACACTGCCGCACGCTGCTGCATTACACACTGCTGCACGCCACACACTGCTGCACGCCACACACTGCTGCACGCCACACACTGCTGCACGCTGCTGCATTACTCACTGCTGCACGCAGCACACGACACTGCTGCACGCCGCACACTGCTGCACGGTGCACACTGCTGCATGGCGCACACTGCTGCACGGCGCTGCATGCCTCACACTGCGGCACGAAACACTGCTGCACGCCACACACTGCTGCACGCCGCACACTGCTGCACGCCGCACACTGCTTTTATGCGAGTTTATGCTACTGACATTGTAAATGACAATACCTTTTATTTGTTTTAAAACCAAAACATAAATAAAAGGCATTGTAATTTTACAATGCCAATAGCTCAAACTCTTATAAATGCGAGACCTATTGCATTGCAAATGCTTGTTGGGTCAAGTCGGTGGGGAGGCTCCTCCTCCTTAGAGGGATGCTGGGGAGCAAAGAAGGTGGGCAAAGTGATGGATTGACCCAGATGGAATGAGGTTACGACCTTTGGTAAAAAGGTCATAACCTCATTCCATCTGGGTCAATCCATCATTGGTAAAAAGGAAGCCCACATTAAGTAGGATGATGAACAAATTAAGGTCCTGCTGCGGCATTAGAAAGGACGTGGGTGGAAACAAGGGAGCCAGCCTTTTTAGAAATCTATGTACCATAGGAGACCTAAAGAGAGAAGGCTGGTCTGGCAGCCGCAAAAAAGCAGACAGCGCAGAAAGGTAACCCTTGAGAGTTCCCAAGGCAGAGCCCTGCTGGGCAAAGGTCAGATTGAATATAAGAAAAGAGGAGAGAAGGTCAATAGACCTTTCTGTACAGTAAAATACACATTTCTGCCAACAGCAGGCGTATACCAGCTTAGTGGAGGGCTGCCTGGCTGCCAAAATAACGTTACAAACTTCGGGAGGAAGGTTAAATGCTATCAACTGCCTCGCTCAATCTCCACGCATGGAGGCACAGAGTTGGCCGGTTCGGGTGGAGGACCCTCCCCTGCTGCTGCGACAGAAGATCATCCCAAAGGGGCAGCCTGATCGAAGGATCGATGCTCATTTTCAGAATCTCTGGATACCAGACTCTCCCGCCCAGTCCAGAGCCACAAGGATGACTAAGGCCTAATCACTGAGCAGGAGTGGTAGGGGCGGAAAGGCGAACAGAGTTGAGTTCCACTTGCAACGAAAAGCAGAACCAAGCGATAGCCGCCTTGGAAACTCCAGCACGCAGTATTTCCGTCATTACACGTCCTCTTCAGAGGCGAACAAATCTAACCAAAGTTCTCCCCATTGATGAAAAAGACCTTGCGCCGCCTCCGACTGGAGACGCCATTCGTGATCCACTAGGCATCAGCGGTTGAGTTCGTCAGTCCTGGCATTCAGAGAACCTGCCAGATGCTGAACTACCAGGTTTATGCCCTGCTGATCCAGCCATGTCCAGAGTTGCAGGGACTCTCAACAAAGGGTCCACGACCCCACCCCTTCCGGTTTGTTGCAGTACCACATGGCGGTGGTGTTGTCCGTGAACACCTGCGATAGCTTTCCCTTGACAGAGGGAAGAAGTGCTTTCAATGCCGATCTAATCGCTCGGAGCTCCAATCAGTGTTATGTAGCGCCCCGAATTCGCCGGAGACCAGTGTCCCCTCTCCATCTCTTCCAGATGTGACCCATCTGTCATGACTGAGATCTGGTTGGGGAAGGAAGAGCGGTCCGCCGCTGACCCAATCGTGGTTCGTCAACCACCACTACAGATCTCTAGCAGTTCCTTCCGAGATCTGGACCATGTCGGTGAGATTTCCTCAATGGTGTGCCCACTGGAACTACAGGTCCCACTGCAGAACCTGCATACGCCACCTGGCATACTCTACCAACAGGATGCAGGAGGCCATGAGGCCCAACAGCCTCAGAGCCAGTCTCACTGAAATCCAGGATAGAGGCTGAAACATCAGAATCATAACCTGAACATCCTAGAGTCGCTGCACGGGAGGATAGGTCCTAAACTGCACTGTGTCCAGAACAGCTCCGATGAAAGGGAACGTCTAAGAAGGAGTCAGGTGTGACTTCGGCACATTTATATACCAGCGAATGCTGAAGGTCCGCCGTAGTGTGAAGGTGGGAGACGGCAGCCTGGCACGAGGGTGCCTTAAACAGCCAGTCGTCTAGGTAGGGGAAGACGGACACCTCTAACCTGCGCAGATAAGCTGCGACCACCGCCATCACCTTAGTGAACACCCGAGGGGCACTGGTAAGGCCGAAGCGGAGCACGCTAAACTGAAAGTGCTCGAGGCCTACCTTCAACCGCAGGTACCGCTTGTGGCCCGGCAGGATGGGGATATGAAAATACGCATCCTGCAGGTCCAAAGCTACCATCCTATCTTCTAGGTCTAGGGCAGAAAAGACTTGAGCTACAGTGAGCATTTTGAACTTCTTCTTGGGGAAGAGATTGAAGGTCCAAAGATCTAAAATGGGTCGCAACCCTTTGTTCTTCTTCGGAATCAGAAAGTAGAAGGAATAACAACCATTGCCTACTTCTGAAACCGGAACTCTTTCTATAGCTCCCTTGGCCAAGAGAGCTGTAACTTCCTCCTGGAGCAATTTCAGATGATCCTCTGTCAGCCATTCCTGATTTGGCAGAATGGGAGGAGAAAAAGAAAGGAACGGCAGAGAAGACACACTTGTCCAATGTTATGGATCTCCAGTGGGGAAGATGATGATGGATTCTGCCGCCAACTGTAGTAGTGTGGTCTTGCAGATTCAGACCAGGAGTGCTTGGAGGCTGCAGCTGGCAGGGTGGCAGACGACTTCTGACCTACATCCCTGGGTCGGAATGCACCGCGTCAACGTCCCCGCACGGCTTGGGAAGTCTGAGTAGGACAGTGGCTGGGACAGGGCTGACGCGGCTGGAAACCCCTTCCGTTGACACAAAAGAGGTGAAAGGTAGACTGGCCACGAGGAGTACAGGAGAGGCCTAAGGATCTGGCAGTAGCTTGAGAGTCCTTGAACCCGACCAGGCCCGAATCTGCCTTTTCCCCAAAAAGACAGGTTCCATCAAAGGGCATGTCCATCAGATTGGCCTGGACATCGCCCGAGAAGCCAGTTGTCCTAAGCCAGGCGTGGCGCCTTAAGCCCACTGTCGTTGAAATCAACTTGCCCAACGAAATCGGTCGTATCTAGGCCACACCGTATGGTGAATTTCGCTGCATCTCTCCCGTCCTTGACTGCCTGAGAGACAATAGCCCGGGCCTCCTCCGGGACTTGTGGCAGCACTTGCGCAACCGTCTCCCAATAATCAATATAGGGAGTGAAGAGGTAATGCTCCAAGAGCACTATGAGGTGGAAACGTCCTCCTCATGTCAGTATATATGAAACAAAAAAGAACCACCCCCTCTCCTTGCTGCTGCCTCCCCGTGGCTCCGTTGAACAACGGACCCGCGGGGAGGCAGCACCAAGGAAAGGCAGTGATCTTGACGATTGTGCGACTATAGGCACTCTTTCCCACCCCGTTCAGAGGCTCATGGGGCATTTTCTCTTTTAAGAAAAAATTCATTTAATTAACATACCTATTGCGTTATTGTATTAGTGCATGCTTATCATTTGACATGCATTTCACATAGTATTATCTACTTGTATATACACTTCCTATATTTTTTGGGGGAACAAAGATTTGAGTGTAGAAGGGATGCTTTTGGTCCTGTTGAAGTCAGGGGAGGGCTTTGTAACATGTTGACAACATATGAGAGTGGGTGACTTGGTATGGCTCTCTACCCAAAACATTCATTTACGCAAATACAGTATCTTCAACCTCAAGTTTATAGGACCCTATAAAATCAAGAGAATCATTTCCCCTGTGGTGGTGAGGCTAGCCCTCCCAAGAACTATGAAGATACATCCCGTTTGCCATGTCTCGCTGTTGAAACCCTCGAACACCACAGTCAAGAAACGGCCTTCTCCTATATGGGTGAACAATGAGCCAGAGTATGAGGTACACAAAATACTGGACTCCAAGATGAGAGGATCACGACTGTGGTACCTAATATCATGGAAGGGATATGGCGTGGAGGAAAATTCATGGGCACCAGCTGCGAGGATGCATGCCCTAAAGTGTGTCAAGGCATTTCACACTAAATACCCAAACAAACCTGGGCCGTGTCAGCGTTCACTGGGAGAGGGATGTGCTGCTACACACTTACCGCAACAAGAAGCAGACACCTCGTCAGACCAGCAGGACAAACAGGCGAGGACCTGAAAAAGGTATGCCGCAGCATACCAGGCACTGCAAGCCTGGTGGCCGGGAAGACGAGGCGACCAGAACCCAGAATCGAGGGTCGGGAACTACAGTCCCAAGAACCCTGTGCGGCGCGGGCGCACACAGAAAAGGACGTCAACCCACAATGTCGAGGGCTAAGAAAGCCGGGCCTTGGGAAGACATCGGCGCAGATTATCCTGTTCCTGAAACGCCGAGGACTCGTGAATTGCTGTTGATGATCGTCTGGTGCGGTAAGGGTGTCACTGACACCACCTCTCCTGTTCATTTCCCGTGTGTTCGATAGATGGGGCAAAACCACTTTAATCACAATGCAACAAACCTAACCTGTGTTTGAAAAGGAGAGCGTTCGTCATCCTGCAAAGTCTGGCTTAAGGCTAAGCCATGAACGGACCTTCATTGTGGTATTCAGCCCGTAGAATAACTCCATTAATGCAGAGAACCTTGAGTATACCAGGTGGTATATTAACTGCTTGCTCCTTTACGTATACCAAATACTTTGGCATTGAAGTAAATTGCTGTGACTAATTGTTCCAGTGCATTAGGATTCAAATAATGCACACAAGACTATCCTCACACTAAACGTTTATGGATTATATTTTATATTACATGTTGTGTGTTTTTGTTCATCCTATTTAGCAGGGGGTCAGTGAGAGGATAAAACTAGAAACCATCCTTCCTGAATGAATGAATGGAGTTTTTATAAAGCGCGATGGCTACCCTGAGGCGTCCCAGCGCTAGCGAACTGAGTATGCATGAGTGGGAGGAGGGACCTAGTCAGTGGTGGTAAACAGCAGCGTTTGTAACCCCTTGCGGAAGGAGAGATGGTTGGGCTCTGAACGCAGATGGAGAGGGAGGGAGTTCCAGAGTCTTGAGGAATTATAGGAAAACAGTCGTCCGCCCGCTCTAGATCTCTTAATTTTTGGCACTAAGGACAAAAACAAAGACGCCGACCTAAGATGCCTGGTTGGGAGATAAGGGGAGATCAGAGAATGGTTAATGGTGGCGCCAGTCTTCCAGAAGGCGCGATAGGCAATACATAAGCTTTTAAAAGCAATTCTTTCCCTAATTGGGAGCCAGTGCAATTTCCTTAGGCCAGGTTTTATAGAGACAAGACGGGGGACTTGCAGGAGCATTCGTGCTGCACAGTTTTGGATGACCTGCAGTTTATTGATGGTGGACTGGGGTGCCCCTAGATAGAGGGCGTTGCCATAATCCAGACGAGAAAGTACCAGTCCTTGTGTCATGATCTGTCTGGCTTTAAAGGGGAGTCTGGAGAGAATTGTTTTGATAAGCCTGAGCATACCGACAAAGGTGGCTGAAAGCTTTGCCGCCTGGTGAGAGAAGGTAAGGGTCTTATCCAACCAGAATCCTAGGCTCTTAATTGAATCCTTGGGAGTAGGAATGGGGCCAAGGCAAGATGGCCAGCGGAAGTTATTGATGGCGTTTGAGGGGTTGCCCAAGAGCATCATCTCTGTCTTGTCTCCATTTAATTTAAGACAAGAGGAGTTCATCCAAGAAGCGACTGCTTCTAGGCAGTCCCTCAGGTTACTAGTAGTCTGTGTCAGGGTTTGATCAAGAGTGACTACTAGCTGCGTGTCGTCTGCATAGGTGACAATTTTTATCCCGAAAGGGCGGACGATTGCAGCTAGCGGGGTCATATAGATATTAAAAAGTGTTGGACTTAAAGACGAGCCCTGCGTTACTCCACACCCTAGGGGTTTGCGAGGGGAGATAGCCTCATTTTCGAAGACCTGAAAAGAGCGGTTGGACAGAAAGGACTTAAACCAGTGGAGAACCTGGGTGGAGACTCCCAGGTTAGAGAGTCTCTGAAGAAGGATGCTGTGATTAACAGTATCAAATGCAGCACTTAGATCAAGGAGGAGGATGGCCACAGTCCCTCCTTGATCAATAATCTTCCTAGCCTCTTCCGTCACTGCAACCAAGGCGGTCTCAGTCCCATTCAGGGGCCGGAACCCGGTTTGGGAGGGATCTAACAAATGGTTGGTTTCGAGAAACTCCATCAATGCCTTGTTGACATGTTTCTCGAGAATCTTGCTCAACCAAGGTAAGAGAGAGATTGGACGATAGTTAGACGGGTTGTTACTATCTAAGTTAGGTTTTTTCAACAGAGCCTTTAATATAGCCTGTTTCCAAGGTAGCGGGACTATGCCGGTGGTCAGAGAGGCATTAAGCAGATCCCTGATAATCGGCATAATGAGCGGGCTGACCGAGATCAAAGAGCGCGGGGGCGCGGGGTCATTAGGCGAGCCAGACTTAACCTGGGACATCAAAGCCTGTAGGGTGGCCAGATTCAATAGAGGAAGCTTTTCCAGAGTGGCCCGGGACAGTTCCTCCGCCCCGGCATCTTTAGTCGATGTTAAAAAAAGGTTGGGTATTTGGGAAGGTGGAGTAGATCGCTTGGATCTTACTATGAAAGAACTCTGCCAAATCGTTACAACGACGTTGGGCGTCAGAAGAGTTGGGAGTTTTTTCTGGGAGTTTGAGAAGAGTTTTGGCGATGTTGTAGATCTCTTTAGGCTTAGACGCAGCTGCCTTAATTTTTGTTTCGTAGAAAGCAGCTTGTGCCGTTATGATTTTTTGTTTATAGGTTTTTATGGCAGCTCTATAGGCCCTTTTCCTGGAGGGTGAGAAATTTAGCCGCCATTTCCTCTCTAGTTTTTAGGTCTCGCCTGACCCAGCGCATGCGCTGGTCTGGCGAGACTTATTGAGAGGGCTCCAAAAAGTGCTACCAGGCCAGCCTAGAGCTACAGTGCATGTGCGCGGGCGCCGAGATTACTTTCACTTTCATGGCCGCTTTGATGTTTGATCGCGATTGCGATCACTTTCACTTTAGCGGCCGTGCGCCGCTTGGCATAGCCAATAGGTCTCGCATGCTTGTTAGGACTTTTGCCCTGTATTTTCAGAATGTTTTGCAATTCATAGCCTCTGATCATGGTTTTGGTTCGTGAAGAATGAGAAGCTGTCAGCAACATATTTTCCATCTCACACAAGCCACTGATATTGATATGATTATTTTCCCCGCATATTACATTCTCACCAACTTGTTTCGCTTTAGTAATTCAAGTTTTACATACATGTATGTAAACCATCTGTGCATCACACGTGTTTCATATTGTTCCAAGGGTTTCTAGTGACACGATTTGTAATCTGCAGATCGCAGTCCCAGTATTCCAAGGCAATGTTACAAGATGCGGGACCCACCACACCGTCAGTGTCCGCCTTAACCAGTTTAAGAGATTCGCGTGCTGCATGATACATCACGACAGCACTGCATAAGAGCTGTCTGTTGAAGTACAACCCCTGTGAGTTTGTAGTCGTGCACTGTCTCGCGCACCGGAGCACAAACATCAGCTGCTTTCCTAATCACGGATGGCGCCGAAAAGCAAGTCAGCTCAGACAAACACAATGCAAGTCCCAAGTAGAATGCCTGGAACATGCGAGATATAAATGACGGAGCAGCTGCCAGTCATTTGCATGAATGTGGAACAAGATAGAAAGGGACTGTCTTGAAACATTTCTGGAAGCAGAATAGATCTGCTGTGAGGGCTCTGCTACTGTGTACAGGAGTGGGAATGTTGCCGTATATAATGTATATCACAGTGGTATAATGCCATAAGGACAGTTATATGGGTTGCAAGAACTTGCATGACATTAGATCGAGGAAAATATATTTGCTTAGAATCTGTTGACCCTTGGCAATTCACACAGACAAAGATTTAGACTTTTAAACTATATGAAGTGCATGCTAGACTTGGACAAATGAGAAGCGTATGGCTTTATGTCAATTCACATACATTTATTTGCGTCGCTTACAAAGTGGCACAGAACTTGCACTGACAGAGAGGTCACTTCAAACGTCCCCCTTAAATAACAAGCATTTGCAATGCAATAGGTCTCGCATTTACGCGAGTTTGAGCTATTGACATTGCAAATAGTAATGCCTTTTATTTTTGTTTTAGTTTTAAAAACATAAATAAAAAGCATTGTTATTTACAATGCCAATGGCTGAAACTCTTGTAACTGCGAGACCTATTGCATTGCAAATGCTTGTTTACAGTGTCGCTTGCTTTCTCGCAAGTCTTGGGAATACCAAGGGGCAGTTTTTGTGGCACGTTTAGGTTTACTACTTTGTAAAGGAAGTATTACATCTAGAGAGTTCAGAATCCAGTTGTTGAAATTAAGGTTGGCCAGGGTAGGGTCCGATATAGGGGGTGGTCTTGTTGATTCGAGGGCCAAGGTCCAGTCCACTCGGGAAAGTTTAGACCAGATCCGCTCTGCCCGAATAGCAGTAGGCGGAGGAGGGGGGCTGTGCACAATAAGCAGCTTGAACGGAATCAGAAGGTGATCTGTCCAGGGAAGTGGTACAGGGTTTTCCACCAGAAGGTCAGAGCAATTGCTAAAGATAGGATCTAACAAATGACCCTTACAGTGAGTGGGTTTAGTGACTAACTGTAGCAGTTGTAATGCAGCAAGGTTTTCGGACAGATCAAAGGCATTATGGTCATCGGAGTTGTCAAAGTGAATGTTAAAATCTCCTAACAGAGAGTAGTTGGCCGAGCTACACACTGAGTCGGCTAGTAGGGGAGGAAGGCCATGGAGAAATTGCCCCATAGGTCCCGGTGCACGATAGATAAGTGTCCCAGAGAAGGTGTAGGTGGCAGAGAAATCTAAAGCGAAGGATGGGCTTTCACAATCAGGTATGGAGTTGGATGAGCTCCGACAATTGTATCCTTCCTTATAGATAATGGCCAAACCACCTCCTCTCCTAGTGGGGCGATCTACCCGTAAAATCAAATAGCCCTTAGGAAGGGCATTAATAATATCAGGGTCAGATTCAGAGTGGAGCCAGGTTTCCGTCAGAAATAAGGCGTCCGGTTCGATTTCCTCTAGGAGCAATGAGATCTCAGTACTATGTTTGGGGAGAGATCTGCAATTCAGTAGGTACATACGGACTGGAATAGTTTGGCCCGTAGGAACCCCAGGGAGTTGAAAACCACAGTGGGGACAGGTCACTCCTTGATCTACGGGATTGCAGAAGGGAGCACACAGAGGAGAGACCTTCCCTCTAAGTGAGAAGAGGGCCTGGGAGCTATACCTCCGTATAGTGGAAGAAAAAGGAGCAGGGTTCCTGGCCCCGTGCCCCGGTCGGCCGCAGACGGGCGCAGACGGGCTTGCCTTCGGCGTGCCGCCGGCGCACCCGCTGCCCGCGTCCGCTGCGCGCGTCTGCTGAGCGCTCGCACCATGACCCTTTTTTGTAGCGTGAGGGGAGCAGACGCTAGACTGCTCCCTGCGCTACTACTAAGATGGCGGCCGGGCGGTTGATAAAGAAAGTACTGGGGAGCGAGGAGCTAAGGCTGCTCAGGAGGTGAGTGCCGGTAAAAGATCGTGACAATATTTAAGAGAATGTTTTTTTAAAAACACAGGTCAAAAGAATAAAATGATGTTTAAAACAGGTTTAAAAGCTACCTGATTAAAAACCACTCTTCGTATCCCTCCAACCTCACGCAATACTCGATAACGCTGCAGCGACTATCTCCCGGCTCAAGCCTCAGGAGTTTACTCCCTTGTGAAGTGGAGCTTTACACCAACATTGGTGGGTTATCACTGAATGATAAAAGTGTCCATTGTGTGTTGGTAATTGTTTTCTGTATTCTGCCTAATCCTCTGGTTTATGTTCACAGTACGGTTTGACACAAAAGGCTTAGTCACTAGGAAGAGTGTTGATGACTTTCAATCATCCTTCTTGAAGCTATGGCAAGAAGTGTGCTTATTTTTTCTTTACAGGTATACGGGGAGATTGCATACTGAATGATTGTGCAAAACTGTCTTTCTTTATGTATCACAAGCAGTGTTACAATAAGGTGTTCTTCTTTCCTCATATCTCCCTCCCCGCTGTTCCCTTCCTTTCCTCCCCCCGATAACAGCAGTTCGGAATTGAGGCTGTCAATAGCTGAACCCATTTGAGCAACGAACCGATCCCGAGAGGCCTCCGAGAGACACGTGACATGTTTACTGGTACCCCTTGGCCAGTCTGAAGAAAATAAGTCATGGCAGATTCCCCTTCAGGTACGCGCAGGAAGTTTAAACAAGCATTGGCATAGCCAATAGGTCTCGCCTTTGGGACCTTATAAGTGTTTAGCCATGCAACAGTGGCATAACTAAATACTTATAAGGTCCCAAAAGCGAGACCTATTGGCTATGCAAAGCGGCCGTGTGGCCGCGAAAGTGAAAGTAATCGCGTCGCGCGCGCGCGCCCACGCACTGTAGCTCTAGGCAGGCCTGGTAGCACTTTTTGGAGCCCTCTCAATAAGTCTCGCCAGACCAGCGCATGCGCTGGGTCAGGCGAGACCTAAAAACCTAGGAATCCACATAGCTTTGTTCTCATGAATCATGGAACCTTAATCTGCCCCCCCCCCCCACCCCCATCCCTGACACAGCTTCATGACAATAGCAATAGTTGGGCTGCCTTTCACCTGCCCATAACAGGTAGCATAGCACTTTTCAAAATGATAACCCTTCCCAAATTCCTGTACGTCCTATACAATTTACCATACACCATTTAACAATCCCTTCTTGACAAACTGAAAACCACACCACAGAAATATCTATTGTTAGGTAAATAACCAAGGTTAGTCTGGTCAAAATGACATGCTCTCCATATGACAGAGGGGTCATTATGGCTGATATCCCAACTCGTTTACTGGACAGCTAAGCTCATAACCATTAAGGACTGAATGTTCGGGGATATAAAGGATCTGACATATAGACAAACTAACAGAATACCAAAACACCAACCAAACATACCTTTTATTCCAGTGCAAAACCTCCTACAAACCTCCCATAGTTTACCATAGTACTATTTACGACATGGTGCAAAGCACTATCACATATCACATGTTTTATATAAATTACATCAGAAACCACCTTATAGCAATACGACTGGCTCCCAACAGCCAAGATGGCCCTTGAATTCAAAATCTGGGATCGCATCAGCATTTCCAAACTGAACAATATATGAGAAGGAGCCTCCATTACATCATTCACGGATCTAAGTAGAGCGTTTCACTTGCACAAGTCACAATTTTCAGATTCCTTCAATTGGGACATATCCTCGAACCTCTACGGCTCAAATTGGTGCACTCCTTTGAATTGGAGCTACTAGAATCCCAACAAACACTAGAACCACTAGGAAATCGCAGTATTTCACAGACATACCACTCGCTGATAGTCAACACCCTAGACCCAATCACACAACTACAAGATAACTGGGAAATAGATCTGGGTACACTTGATGAAAAAACGTGGAAAGAAGCCAAGATGGCCCCAAAGAAGCTTAGATGACCCCACATATGGTAGCCATCTACTCTTGCCTCTGGCTCATCCAATTCCACTATCTGCAGAGAATCTACTACAACCGAGTAGTTATCCAAAATTAAACTAGGCATATTCCCAAAATGTGAAGGGGTGGGAGTGCACTGCTTCACCTCCCAGCACAGTTCGCCCCTTAGCATCATGGTAAATACAGTTCGTAATACTTGCTTACTTGAGATTTTACTGGAGTGTTCCACCAAAGTTGGTGCACGTTAGAGCTGTACATCTCTAGAAACGTGTTTCTGGATTTCATCTTTCATCAGTAGAGATAAAAAACAAATGTTATATGGGGTTGCTGAACAGGCTGCCACAATCCCTACAGGTCTTAGGACCTCTCACTGGCACACAGGTGCATCTCCACAAGCTCGTCCACTTAATGGCTCAAGGGAGCTCCCACCCCTTCTTGATATTCCCAAAATGTACTAGATGTCAGAGAGAGAGAGGCACATTAATACACATGATCTGGAATTGTATCAAAAATAAAATCATATTGGATAAGGATTCAATAATACCTTACGGAGCTCATGGGACAAACAACAGACTTAACACCTCAGGCAGGCCTGCTGGGGATCATGGATGAAATGGGGGCACCAAATCACCACATACACTAATTGGTTTGTGTTTACTGTTTGGCAAGAGAGACCTAGCGAGGTGATAAAGAGCAGAAACCCCGCCGACAATGAGTTAGTGAAAATAAAGAGTGGATAGATGCTCCACAATGTGACTTATGGTTTACATCGGAAGGGGGTGTCCAAAGAACTTTGGTAAGATCTGGGGAATATAGTTGGATATGGTGTAAATACTGTGTGATGGGTAATCTGAGACCAGGATAAGACTTGTCTAGATACATTGTGGTGTTTTAAAGTTCTTTGTTGAAATTTGACAATAAGCTATGGACCTAATTTGCATACTTCAACAGTCAGACATGTATATTATCTTGACACAGGGCCTATATCTGGATTTGTATTTATAACACAAAAATATGGCAAAAAAAAAAAGTGTAAAGGCGGACCTTTTGACACTCTTGAGTACAGATTCAGTAACTATCCATAGAGAATATTTTGGGTTTGGAACAAAAAAAGCATAAGCACACATTACTTAAGAGTTCATGTGCTGTAGTTCATCTTTTATTGTATTGTTTGCAACTTATCCCTTTAGGACACCGATAGCCGCGCCAAATATTCTACAAATATGAGACTGTAATGGTGCAATTCCTTTATTAGGCCAACTTATGTCTTTATGTTATGCCTAGGGTAAAATCTGTGAAACATAGGATAATTATTTTTAACTGTAGTGTTGTTCTTTTAATTGTGAATGGCTATCTACTGTAATCAGAAACATGTACATCTGTGGTGTTTGGAAAACATGATCATGTTATTGCAAGTCAGTCTACGAACAAGCCACAATCACTTTATAATAAACCTTACAGTGCCAATTTGAATAAGGCACCAAAAGGTAAAAAATATTTTGCAAAATACTTACGTAAATTTGTTCTGAAGAAACCCGTTGCTTTAACCCCCTCGCTGCGGCGGAAATTCCGCCGCAGCGCTGGGGGGTGCGGGGGGGCAGCGCGGTGGCGCGGTGCTCATGACGGAGCCACTCCGTCATGAGCCACGGTTGGGCTGTGCTCATGACGGAGTGGTTCCGTCATGACTCCGCCCACGGCGCTAATCGCCCGCACAGGCGGGGAATTAGCGCCGCGTGGGCGGCGCGGCCGCCAACGGCCGCAGCATGACGGAACCACTCCGTCATGAACACACGGCAACCGTGGCTCATGACGGCGTGGTTCCGTCATGAGCACAGAACGAGTTAAGGTCTCACTATTGTTTTTTCAAAAACATTTCTACTTAATGTACATTCATAGAGATCTCCTAAATTGTAATTTATATTTTGCTTCCGCCGCCCACAGCTCACAGCATGGGTCAAAGGGTGAGTCCACTGTCATCACTGGGTTTTCCTCACTCCGAGTGACAGCATTTTGCTTGAGCACACCCACCCAAAATATAGAGATTCAGTGCCATTCTGCTGGGACAATCCTTTTTTATTACTGTGAGAAAGTGGATTATTAGGTGGGGTGGATGGTGGTCCACCAAGTAATAATGTTCCTGTTATAATAATAATAATAGTTCATTTGTAGAGCGTCTGGCTACCCCAAGAGGTGTGTCCCCGCGCTAGAAGCACAACAGCAGGAAAGATTGGAGACTGCTGAGCTAGTGTTTGTACAGCCAAGTTTTCAGTCCCCTGCAAAAGATTGGTTCAAATTTCTCAGCACGTAGCCAGAGAGGGAGAGTGTTCCAATTCTTGGCCGCTAGGTAGCCAAAGGATCGACCGCCCATCCTAGCTTTCCTTATCCATTAGGATTTTGAATAGATGGGCTCCTGTCGATCGTAACTGGTGACTGGGATTGTACGGGGTGAGGAAGTCGTGTAGGTAACTGGGGCCTTTCCCCTGAAGACGCACCCAAACCGACAGACCACGCACGCAACCTGGGCTTCATCCTGGACTCCTCCCTCTCCATGACCAGACAAGTCAACGCCGTCTCCTCGTCCTGTTTCAACATCCTGCGCATGCTACGCAAGATCTTCCGGTGGATCCCCACCGAGACCAGGAAAACAGTCACCCAGGCCCTCGTCACCAGTCGACTGGACTACGGCAACGCCCTCTACGCCGGTACCACCGCCAAGCTCCAGAAGAGACTCCAGCGGATCCAGAACGCCTCGGCGAGACTCATCCTCGACGTCCCCAGACGAACTCACATCTCCAGACACCTGAGAGACCTGCACTGGCTCCCGATCAACAAAAGAATCACCTTCCGGCTCCTCACTCACGCACACAAAGCCCTACACAACCAAGGCCCGACCTACCTCAACAGCCGCCTCAACTTCTACGCTCCCAAACGCCACCTCCGCTCGACCAGTCTCGCCCTCGCAGCCGTCCCCCGCATCCACAGAGCGACAACAGGAGGTAGATCCTTCTCCCACCTGGCCGCCAAGACTTGGAACGCCCTCCCCACCGAACTACGCCTGACCCAAGACCACCTCTCCTTCAGGAAGAAGCTCAAGACCTGGTTGTTCGAGCAGTAGCGGACCCCCCCCCCCCCCCCCCCCTAGCGCCTTGAGACCCTCCGGGTGAGTAGTGCGCTTTATAAATGCCTATGATTGATTGATTGATTGTGACAGTCTAGAGCTTTTGTTGTGGAGGCGCGGCTAGGGGGGTTGAGAACAAGGCGTGCCGCCACCTTTTGAATGCGTTGGAGGCGCATCAAGCAGTCTTTTGGCGCACGCAGGTATAGAACATTTCCATAATCAAGTTGTGAGGTCACTAAAGTGTGGACTATGGCTTTCCTGGCTGATATAGGAAGAAAGTCTATGGTTTTCTTTAGCATCTTCCAGGTGCTAAAAAATCTCCCTGCCACCTTTCTGGTTTGAGACTCAAAAGAGGTTAGGATCGAGCCATACTCCTAGGTTTTTAACCTCTGCTTTAGGCTCAGGGGTAGGCCCTAGTGTTTGAGGCCACCAGGTTGTATCCCAGATGGAGGGGGATTTTCCCACGATCATGACCTCGGTCTTGCTCCCATTCAATTAAAGACAGTTGTTGGACATCCATGACGCCAGATCATTGAGACATGAAGAGAATTTTAGTGCCGATTCGTCCGCATCTTGTGCCAAGGTCACCACAAGCTGAGTGTCGTCAGCATACGACACCATGGAGATCTTGTAGTTGTCCATAATCTTAGCCAGAGGTCCAATATATAAAGTTGAAAAGGGTGGGACTTAGAATAGATCCCTGTCGGACCCCTTGGTGAAGTGGTAGGGTTTTTGAGTGGTGAGGGTTTTGAGCGATTTGGAAACAGCGATCTTTCAAGAAGGACAGCATCCACTGTAGTGCTACCCCGTCCAGACCGCACACCCTTAGACGTTGAATGAGGAGCTTGAGGGATACCGTGTCGAAGGCGGCACTTAGGTCCATCAGGACCAAGGTCACCGTCTGACCGGCATCCGCCCGTCTCCGCAAGGTCTCTGTTGCAAAGAGAAGAGCTGATTCGGTCGAGAAGGATGCTTTGAAACCTGACTGCGTTGGATGTAGGAGGTTGTGTGTGTTGATGTGTTCCACTAATTGTTTATTCACATCCTTTTCAACGAGTTTATATAGATATATATATATATATGGGAGTAGGGAGATGGGGCGTAGGTTATCCAGTAGTTCAAGGTTTACGGAGGGCTTTATCTTTAGAGGTATAACAATCGCATGTTTCCATGCCATTGGGACCTCTCCACATTTGAAGGAGGTGTCAATTAGTATCTGTATTTTAGGGATTATTAGTGCCATGCCCTCCTTTATTCTGTTAGGTGCCGCTGGGTCATCTGGGGAGCCAGATTTGATTTGTAAAGCCATTTCCTTGAGCGCCCTTGCGGGAAGGCGGGGGGGGGGAAGAATGAGAAACTCGCACAAAGGTGTTGCGTATATCCCAGTAGATTCCTCATTTGGTTCACTAAGACTGTTACCAGCTTCCTCAGGGAAGGAGTTGTATATGGTGGATACTTTTTGGAGGAAGTAGTCTGCAATTACATTGCATCGCTCTTCAGAGCTGTTAGGTGTCGCGAGTGTTCTCTCCAAGGACGAAAGCTCTTTTAGCGCGACGTATAATTCCTCAGAGAAATTTTCTGCCATGTCAATTCTCTCTTTGTAATACATGGAGCGCCTCTTTTTGAGGAGGGAGTGGTGTTTGTTCTGTGCTATTTTGTAAGCTTCTTTTGCTTCTTTGGAGAAAGCTATCCTCCATTTTCGTTCTAGGCGTTTACAACCCCGTTTGGCTTTTTGTAGCTCTTGGTCATACCAGGGTGCTGATTTTGACCCTCGCTTAGGGGTCTTAGAGGTCCAGGGGGCTGCATCATCGAGTGCCTCTGTTATCCATTTGTTTATTGAGGTGTTCGTCAGATTGACATCATTGTTTAATAGAGGTGGATTTTTCTGAAGCTCTTTGGAAAAACTCTTGTGGTTAAACTTGGTCCAGTTTCTGCGTGGGCGGGTGGGGTTAGTGTTTTTCAAGGGGCGTTGTTTAGGTAAGGGTATGCAGAATTCTATGAGATGATGATCAGACCATGGGACAGGGTTAGGTTGTTTCACCACCAGCCCCATGTGGTTCAAAAAGATAGGGTCAAGCAGGTGACCTGCACGGTGTGTTGGCTCCGCGGATTTAAGTTCAAGCTGTATGCTGGCAAGTTCTTTGCGTAAGGTTTGTGCCTCGGTTTTAAGGTGTTTCTCAATGTGAAGATTAAGATCACCCAAGACCATGAGATTATTGTATTTAAGCGCCAGCTAAGTCACCAGATCTGTAAGATTGATTATGAAATCATTTGGTGGTTCAGGTGGGCGGTAGATTAAGAGGCCATTCGTTAGGTTCTCATTGGCTCCCCTTAGACTAAAGAAAGCTGCCTCCGCATTACCTATTTGGACTTTTTCGACCGTGCAATTGATGGATAGATGGAAAATTATAGCTATTCCACCTCCGCTCTTTAAGATGCGGTTTTGTCTGAGCATACCATAATTATTAGGGAGCGCCTCTAGTATGTCAGGGTCTGAGTCTTCACTGAACCATGTTTCTGTAAGATACAGGACTTCAGGCTGGTGGTCTGTAAGATAATCTTAGATTTCTGTCTTATGTTTGACGAGTGATCTACAGTTAATGAGGGTGAGCTTCGTGTGGGCTTGTCGAGGGATGGGATTGAGACTGAAAGGGCAGCTGGAACAGCGTGTAATCCCTTCTCCTACCTGTATTTGATGTAGACAGGCTCCTGCCAAAGGCTGCTGAAGGGACCGCACAGCGCTGCCCGAGTATCGCAGGGGCTGTTCAGGGAAAAAATGGGCATAGTGGGTGGCCCCTGGCCTCGAAAGGCCGTGGACGGGCACAGACAGGCTTGCCTTTGGTGCGCCTGCAGCGTGCTCGCTGCGCGAGTCTGCTGCGCGTCCACTGACACATGCCTCTTAAATAGTGTCAGCTGTTCAGACAGGCCGTGAGCGTCAGGGGGGAGGAGTCGCGTCCATCCGCACAATCGGTAATCACCGTTGCGGACCGGGGATCGTGACGGGCAACAGAGCAGGTGATCTTTATTTAAAAATCAAAGACTGTTTGTTTAAAAGTTTAGAAGTGCCTCAGCGTTGCAGCAGCAGTGCGAAATGCAGCGCAGTGCGGACCACAGCAGTTCTCAAGCAACAGTAAGAGCAGGTTTAAAAGGATAAAAGCGGGAAAAATCAGTTTGAAAAGATGCGAGAGGAGAGCTTACACTCGCTGAATGCGGCTGTCTGGCTTATGTCCAGTAAAGGTTTCAGTAATTCAAACCTGAGCTCATCTCTTGGTGTCTATGGCACAGAGCAGAAACTTAAGAAAATGTGTAAAGGTTTTAGATATGCCAAAACAGTTCAAAACACAAGAAAAATCCTTCCCCAATTTATAAAAAAGAGAATCATTTAATGAAAGAAATGACAACAAAAAGACAAAAATCAAATAAGGGAACCAGAGGTATACATTTTTTAAGCTGTAAAATGAAATAGCGCCAAAAAGCATTAAGCGTCAATGACGATCATCTTTGTGTACTCTCCATGCCACTGGAATCAAGCTATCCTGGCTGAAGAGGGGTGAAACCCCGAAACCGATCCTAGGATGCTTGTTTCCAGTCCAGGGAGGACCTGGTTTGGCAGTTCGGGCTGGACTGTTCCCATGAGGCACAGGTTCAAGACTGATTTGCATATAGCTGGGTTCAAACTGGAATGGCATGGGGAGCAAAAGAAAAGATGGATTTAGACCCAGAGCTCTGTACTGGGGTAAATGTATGACATTGTTCTGCATACTGTCCAACTACTGTTTTTGCCTTTGTCACCCCGAGTGGGACGGGTATGCCCAGACGGGTGTCCCATGCTCTCCATGCCACTGGAATCAAGCTATCCTGGCTTAAGAGGCGTGAAACCCCAAAACCGGCTCTAGGATGCTAGTTTCCAGTCCAGGGAAGACCTGGCTTGGCAATTCGGGCTGGACTGTTCCCATGAGGCACAGGGTCAAGACTGATTTGCATATGGCTGGGTTCAAACTGGAATGGCATGGTGAGCAAAAAAACAATGGATGTAGGCCCAGATCTCTGTATTAGGGTGAATGTATGACATTGTTCTACATTCTGTCCATCAACTGTTGCTTTTGTATTTGACCAGTATCTAGCCGCAAATTAACACTGACCGCAAAGGAGCACAGTTCGGATACAGAGACCAGATTTGTCCGGTTGGAAAAAAGTTGCCTCCCGGTGTCTGCAACCTTTACTGAAGCATACAGTGAGCTGGTGTTGAGAGAAGGGTCTCGATGTCAATGGATTCCAGCATCAGGATGGAGCTTCAGCCAAACCGTTGCTGTAGGCGGGAAAGAACTCTGGCGGGAGAAGTTAAGGGTTTCGTGCCACAGACGTCTCTGGTGCCAGTTGGTTCAGCTTCAATGGCAGCACCAATGAAACTGCAGTCTGGAACCATAGAAGGATCGCGTCGATAGATTCTGGTGTCAAGCTACAGCAAAGTCAGGGCCAGAGACGATGCAACCTCATTGGACCAGCTGGGCAGGTTGGTCCTAGTCTCCCGATGGTTCTACAGTTTTACGGTTTGTAGAAAGTTTCTACATCCCATGTGTTTCCAGGATGTTATGAGGAGTACACTTTAACACAGCCAAGAGTCCCAGAAACCCAAGGAATAACACTTGGGGGGGGGGTCAAACCTCGCTCCATCAGAAGCCAACAGCAGGGTTAAGGGCAGGACCAGTTGAAACTGGTTAGCTGTACCCCTTCAGGAAAAGGGGATTCTAGCAGCTTGTTCTGTTACTCTAGCTTTAAAGGACAACCAACTGACCATTGAAGTCCACTACTTTGACCTGGGTACAACTGGGGGCAGGGTCAGCCCTCGGGGTTCTTCTCACAGGTCTCAACAGCAGGTGCATTCTTTTTTCTGTCTTCCACAGTTTCAGTGGCCATGTGAAGACGATGCCCGGGGTGACGCATTTATATCTGCCACTAGAGTGGGGTTGAAACCTGACCCCTCCCTAACCAATGAGAAAAAAGTTCCCCCAACTACTTTTACAGCAGTTCCTGTACGCCCGACTGCATACAATCCCACAGTGACCGTCTACACCTAAATCCATCATGGCAGAACCTTTATCCCTCTGTGCAGAACTCCTGTGCCCACCAAAGAGGTATGGCCAGGAAAATGACAATCCCCTCTTATGTGGTCACGTCAAACCAGTTCTGGTGGCAGCTCCTATACCACTGGGATTGGTGCTGGTGCCTGGCTGACTAGGTGGTCAAAAGAGGACCCTGCCCAGTTGTCACCTAGCATTTGCCTGCGGTAGGCCTCTCTGAAGTTCTTGGCCATCTACTCCAGATGGTTGTTCTGTCAGAGGGACAGAACACCTCTCCACACCCAAGGTCTTTGTCTCATCTCTGGGAGCAAGTTCACATGTCATCTATGTGCTAATCAGCTACTGTCTGACAGTTCTAAGCTCACCAAATGGGCTGCAAGAGGTTTTAGGTGGATAAACGGTGACTTTTTTTTTTTTTTAAGTACTGTTTGTAAAATATGTATAATTAATCCAACTTTGCAATGAATTGAGCTTGTAATAAATATTTTTAAAAGCCCAAACAAGGACTTTGCAGCTGTTTCCTAAGCGGAGATAACATTATTTAATTTTAATGTTACTTCCCCAATTCTTTCCTATGGAACAACTAACTCTGCTATAGTGGAAATAGTTGTGAAAGGGTTTTCACTGTAAGGAAATGTTTAAAATTAAACTCTTACATGTCCTGCTTTTAAATACCATACTATCGGCCTTAAGGAGCAGTAAGGACTACTTAGGGGTGATTTATTCATATTTTAAAGGAGAGATTGGGCCTGTTAAAAGGGTTTGTTTTGATTGGTTGAAATTGCTGTTGTAAACTGCACTGACAAGTTACCATGGTAAGCCGAGGTCATGTTTTGCACTGTCACTCCAGTGGTGGCACAATGTGTGCTGCGGTTCATTAGTGACATTGGACTTAGATGCCTACACTTTGTACCATTTACTAGAAACTTATAGGTAGTTGAAAAAGTCAATTAAGCCTGCAGCCAATTTCGACATGTTTTAGAGGTCAGAGCACATACACTGGTGGCTAGTTAGCATAGTTCCGGTCAGAAAAGTCCAAAAAATAAAGCATCATGTCCAAATGGAAGTGATCATGAAAAATAAAGGCATTTTCCCCTGGCAGTAGTTAAACACATGGGGCCATATGTAGGAAGCCAAATACCGGTCGGTAACGGACGAATTTCGGTAAATATCCCGTTACCGACCGGTATTTAGGCATTTGCTATGTAGGGGGCTCATTTCTGGATTCGGTATTTACCGAATCGGAAAATAAGAAATCGGTAAAATACCGATTCGGTAAACACCGAATCCAGAAATGCAATGTAGGGAGCACTCTAAAGAGTGCAAATCAGTATTAAGAATTCGTTATTTACCACCAAATACAGGTTGGTGATAAATAACGAATACCTTGCAAAAAGCAATATTTTGCTGATTTAAGCGTGCCATGTGGCAGACATACATGCCCTTGGGGCATGTATGTGCGCCACATGTGCACACATGCAAGATTCAGGGGTGCAACAGGGTGTCAATGTGACACCCTGCCACCCTTGTATATGCTCCCCCCATTACCGAATCGGTATTTACCGAATCGGTAATGAGGCATACCTTCCCATTGATTCCTATGGGCCTCCAGGCCCATAGGAATCAATGGGAAGGTATGCCTCATTACCGAATTGGTAAATACCGATTCATAATTTCCGAATTTTACCGATTCGGTAAACATTACCGAATCATTACCTACATCACATTTACCGATTCATAAATACCGAATCGGTAAAATTCGGTATTTATGAATCGGTAAATGTTAGGCTACCTACATATGGCCCATGATCTTTTTATTAATTGCCTTGGAAGACCTTTTTTCCCCTTTAACGATAACTGTGCATTTGTATTTTCCGTTCTTACTTACAATTGAGGCTTTTTTGTTTTCGGGCTGCTTTTCATTAAGTGTGTGCAAACACTTTGAGGGACGGGGCTCAGTTTAATACATTGCTTTTTATCAGTCTGTTTTGATGTAGCTTTATACTTAATGTGAACTCTTCTGTTTAGCCAGCATTTTGCGTGGTGCAGAGTGGAAACCCTTTGTGACTGTTCCCTGTGCTTTTTTCTTTTATTAGTATTGGGGGATCTTGATTACATATGGAGTCAATATGGCGTACTACTTTACAGTCTTATAATCAAACTGTGTGGTTTCTAATCCAGCCTTTGACCTCCCCCGCCAAAATCAAATTTTTCTTCTAAATAACTAAACTTCACTATGTTTATTGAACATGCAAGACAAAAGCATAAAGGTTATGTAGCATACCATGTTTTTCAATGGCACTTGTCAAAAATACAGTCATTCATTTTTAGGTCTCGCCTAGCGACGCAGCACATGCGCTGCTCGCCTTAGCGAGATCTATTGTTGTGGGTTTTGCTTCCGATGGGGGACACGCGATGTGCACGCGTACAGACACGTATCTTTTGCTGTACAGACACGTCTCTTTTGCTGAGGAGATGTGCACGCGTACAGACACGTGATGTGTACAGTGTCTCTTTTGCTGAGGAGATGTGCACGTGTACGGACATGCGATGTGCACGGGTACGCTGTCTCTTTTGCTGTGTGGTCCTAGTGGCTCTCTCCCTTCTCGGGCCGCGGGCGTGCTTTCGGATGTTTGGTTTTAGACATAGTTTAGCAAGCAATAGCTTTAATTTATCCGTGACGTGTACGGCTCTCGGCGGCCGTGCCTGCCCGGACAACAGATGTGCACGGGCACCTCACGTGTTCATTTGCGCCACCTAAATGGCTTATGTAATTTAGTCAGCCAGCATACGAGCAGCTGCCCGCGAGGAGGCCAGCTGAGGAAGCTGAAAACGCGGCGGCGCTGAGAAGGAGTCTTCGAGGAAGGCGGAGGGCGAAGAAGCAGCATGGCAGGGCAGCTCCCGCCATGGCCATGCAGCCACCAACCTCCAGCTCCTGCATGGACTCGGCCAAACAGGGGTGCAGCAGCAAAGTCAGAGCGCAGGCTACGTCAGTGTGCTCGTGTTTTCCAGTCCATGTCCTTGTTCCGTCCTCTTACACCTCCTCCTTGTCTGCTTCTCCCTCACGTTAGACCCCCTGTGTCCTCCTTTCTCCTCCCTCTCTTCCACCCCTTCCAGCACATTTCCCCTCTCGACCGATACCATCTTTATTGGCCTTTTAACCCCCTCCCTCCTCTCCGCCCCCTAAGTAGCGTCGCTTATTCTCCGGCTTTACGCCTTTCCATTTTTCACTTGTTTTTCTTTTTACTTTGACCAAGTCTTGAACTGGTCTCTTCAAACCCCTGACTTCCTTTCTCCATCCCTACGTCCTCCGTTTCTCTCTTACTCTCTCCTATTTCTCCCCCCCTCCGCCTGTGGTGAATTATAAAGGTGACCAGCTGTTGCATTTTTCTAGCATTAACAAACCCAACACATGCACGCACGTCCTCCCCTGCCTCCTCTCCCCACCCATAAACTTGTTTGGCCTCCCCGGGGCGCTCCCTGCTCCCACCGAGAACAAGCATTTGCAATGCAATAGGTCTCGCATTTCCGTGAGTTTTAGCTATTGGCATTGTAAATGACTAACTTGTATTTGTTTTGGTTTTTAAAACTATAAATAAAAGGCATTGTCATTACAGTGCCAATAGCTTAAACTCGCATAAATGCGAGACCTATTACATTGCAAAGCTTGTTTTCACTGTAATTGTGTTTTTTGGTTTTTCTGTCCTCAATTACAATTTTGGCTTTCATGTTTTCTATGCACCCTTTCATTCTGAGGTGATGTGGTGTACAGTTTAAGCTGTTACCTTCTTACCAGACTTCCTTGGTTCTAATGTGACCTTTGCCTTGTAAAACAAAAGCATAGATACAATGTTGCATTTATTCATATATCTACAAGTGTCAGAGAATGTGCTGAGGGCTTTCACAATCTATCTTATGGACCTTCTTAACAAGTACAGCATTTTAAATGGTACTTATGGCTTAATGATGACTTCTGAACGTAACTGAATACCTTTGTGATTTTCAACATTTCACTGAATAGCTCTATACTTCATATATAAACTATATGATACACTGCATATTAGGGTTACTGTAATACATTTTAAAGCTTTTGTGCCATACCTTCCAACTTATGTTAGCCAGTTTACATTTTTTACACATATTACAACTGCATATAACGTAAGAGAATCACTTTCCTAAGACATTCATTTCAAATTTTATAACAACTTCAACTACGTATCCTGCTTAACGTCTACTAATAAATATTTACCTTATTATTCTACGCAAGACAGATATGTTATAAATTATTTTCTTTCTTTCTTTTGATGCAGCATAGGTGGGGTGGCTTAGGGCTTAAACTAAATTGCCCTGACCCAACTTATTTCTTTTTTATCCTGTTTTGACTTTTTCTTCACAACGGCTTGTCTGCTTGACCAATGTCTATGCGTACCTTGAACTCCGATACAAATATCGCTTTTTTCATTCTTTTTCAATGGCACTTGTCATATTGGTACTGGCATCCAAATTCTTGCTTCCACATTTCACTGACAAACATAAGTTATATCACACGATAACTAAGATTATGAGTCTTCATTTTATTATGGTTTCCTAACTGGCTACCTGCATTGTCTTTGTTTCCTCCTTTTAATCCCAACCCCTACCACTGGTGCTTAGGTCACTGTGCTGAACAAGGGGAGTTGCTAAATTTGATAAAACATTGAATGGGTGTGGATTTTACGGAGAACTCGGAGGCCAAACATAGGCCCGTAAAGTGTTGAGTGGGGCATGATTTGGAACTTTGGGAACTACCATAATAGTAGACTCTTTGTAAAACAAAAGTTGATTTCAAAACACTCTAGTTAAATAAAACACATAAGAATTAAAACATTTAAAAGAGGACTGTGACAATAAATGTCAATTATGAACTTATGCATGTGTTGTCTATAGTTTTGAATAAGGTCTAGTATTTGAATATATGGTTACAGTGCAGCAATTCAATATTAAACCAAATCAAATTCAAGTTGCATGATCATATGAAATAATCTTTGTTCTCCAACAGTGAACTACATCTCTGTTGTTGAGATTGAGAGCATGATTAACCCCTAAAGGGAACTCATTTTCTCATGAGCATATAGATGCCTAGGTTTACATAGGGGTATTCGGGCAATCCCCTTAACCATGCTCAGTAGGTCAGAGTGCCATACGACATGCTTTTTGTCACCAATCCCACTCCCATCTCTTTAAGTTGCTTGAGTTACTTTTTAGTTGGCATTGCGCTTCTTTTAAGTCTTAGAAGTTACAGCCAGAAAGTCTTTCACTAAGATTTTGGGCCACGTCGAAAAGCTTTGTAATCTTGGTCTGCGCAATGGAGGAGGGGGCTAGTAAAGCTGCTTTTTAAGTCTTGCCACTAGACAGTGCATATGCTTCTGTTGTAAAAAATGATCAGACATTCAGTGATCTTAGAAGAGTCCACCCATTGTTTATCATTGGTAGCATTCATTATCACTAATTTGCTCGCTTCTTTCGTTAAGCTTATGTGGGCTTCATTTTCTCTTTTTGTCCATCTTGTATCCTTGCACTGCTCATTGTTCAGATGACTTTTGGTTTTCTTTTAGCACTCCATGAGAGTGCATGTGCTTTCCAACTGTCTGCCTAGTGTGCTTCTCTTCCCCTCATCTCTCCGTGTTGCGTTCTCTCTCTTGCCCGTGTGTTTCTACCCTGTGCACTCCCACTGTTCTCTCATCCGTTTACTTTTCCTACACCACTGCACTCCACAGGTACACATATTCTATTTTTTCCTTTGTAGGTACCCCCCCTTCTTGAGCTATATAGCTGTTTACAAACCAGTGACAAATATTGAATGCATGTTTGTTTAATGCCACTTTTCTTTGCAAAATGATAATCCAGTCTGCTCGGATATATTCACAGCATTTGATCTGAACTGCATTCTATGTTCTAAAATAATTATTGTTGAGTTGTGAACAAGGTTTCATGAAAAGTGATAATTGCATTTCTCAATTATTATTAGGATAGTTTTTACACAATGAAAGTAAATGAGCATCAGACCACTTTTTCTTAACTGTTTATTCTAACAGACTCAACACTGGCCAAATAATGTTACATGCGTTTTGAACAGAGTGAGAAGAGTAAGAGGATCTTTGTGCCAGAAGACCGAGACCAGGCGGGCCTTGCAGAATCGGTTCACCTACTTTTACTGTGGGCTAATAGGAGGAGCAATGGCCTTCACTTGGAGGGGGCTTATCAGTCTTCCTTCCACCGGGCAAAAGCAGACTAACCTATTATACTGAACAATAACTTCATTGTTCAAAGTAGGTATAAGAGCGTGAACCATCCTTCAAACTCTAATTAGGCTTTTCTTTTGGTGCAGAGTGTAGCTTAGTAAGCCAAGGATGTCTTATGGTCGAGTTGATATAAAGCAAAACAGCCAATATGTTGGAATAATTTCTGTTGTTTACAATACTCTTAAACTTTGCAGCTACTATTCTGTCTGACTTTATAATGGCTACAACTCATATTGCGTGTACTAGGGCAGTATTACAATTCATTTTTTAACTATATCATCCGTTTCCTTGAGTGTGCTTTTCTATCATGAAAGAGTTTGGGTTTCACAAAAAAAATCAGATATTCCACAAGAATGATTGTTACCTCAAACGCATCTCATTCAAATACTGCTCAGTGGGTTGAGGGACAGTTGCAGTCTAACTGGCTTTCTGTCTCATACTGGCACATGGACAAGGTAGGTCTAGAAAGGCTATTTCCCGGGCCGTATTCCAAAAGATCTTGAAAAAGTATGACAACATTGCTCTCTATCCCCATTACTTTGCTTCCATCCCTGTGTCATCTGTATTGCTTCTCCCACTTTTGCCCTCCTTATTGCTTTAGCTCTGCCCGGTGTTGCTCCTCCCGCCCTCCTTTTGCCCAACCACTGTCGTCCGGGATTTCGCCCTCGCCCTTCATATTGCTATCAACCCACATGCTCCACCTTGCTGCCTCTTGCCATGTTTCTCCCTTTGCGTTTGACTCTCAGAGAAGCAGAGGATATTTGGATCTACTTTGGTAGGGAGTAAATCACCTGCACAATGTGTGCATCAACCTCTTCTAAAGAAATGCAGTAGCAGCTTGTACCCCGAGACCAACAATCATGACCTGGTATGTCGCAGTGGAGAGGTCAGGTCCTCTGCTTTCTTTTGTCTTCCCACTCTGACACATAACACCAGCTATGCTCTGCCCTACCATAAACGCTGCAGAGTGAGCACCACAAACGGGAGGCTCTTTCTTTCTGCTCCACAATTGTTAGATTTGACTCCAAGGACTCCACAAGTTTACCTCAACACAGTTTTTAGGTCTCGCCTGACCCAGCGCATGCGCTGGTCTGGCAAGACTTTTTTTGTGAGGGCTTAAAAATATGCTGCCATGGCCGGCCTAGAGCTACAGTGCATGTGCGCGCGCTTACGAGCAGAGGCTTTGCTCCTTATACCCATTAAGCGCATCGCTCGCCGCGCTTGATCGCGAATGCGATCACTTTCGCGGCCGCGCGTTTATGATCGCGCGGACAATGCTTGTTCTTTTTTTAATGTAAACCCCATTCTCAAATAATGGAGCAAAAATACCAGATTTGCATCTCACGTAATTTTACAGAAATGTCTCAATCATTCAAAAGGTAATTACGCAAATTTCTCACACCCTCAATGCTATTATCTTGTCTTAGGTCACTGCACCTAGGCGTGTGATGGCAGGAAGAAGAATGAGACATCTATATTGCCACAACTCACACAATGCGCCACTTTAATCTGTAGAGCCGAGATTTGTGGACTAACCGCGCAGGCTTGCAGCAGCGCTCGCCGCCATTTCAGAGAAGCCTGAACCAAGTGTAATGGGTTTCAGTTCAGTGCTTTGTAACACTTGATTACTTTAGAAGCCTTCGCTTCCTCACTCAGAATCCAATGACTGCGTTTCCACCTCCGTGGGCGGGGGACGTGGAACCTAACTGTTGTTGGGGGACACCGGATGGTGGGCCAGATGGATTTGTACACTCAGGCTTTCACCCCTCCTGGGAGTCTGGCAGTGCCTGCTTCCTCTTGACTCTGCCTGTGGTAAGACTGTTGCTACTAATTTCATTTCCACCTTAAATTCCACGAGTTTTGGCCGCGATTTGGCGCCTGCCCATCTGAAACCACGGCACAGACTGCAGATGTTAAAGCGCTTCATGCGGGCCTGACACTCGCTTGAGCCGCAGACCAAGTGGGAGGCAGGCTTGTGAAAGCAGACTGTTTACCTGGTGCTTGTTGAGAGCAAGTGCAAGGCCTCGACATGTAGGTCTGCAAAGGGTTGAAGACACTGAGACATGCTACATGTACATGAACACAATAACACAGTCACACACATCCATTAATATACATAAGCACACACAAAGACATGCACCCACAGCCACACACACAATAAACAAACATACACACACAGCCACACAGAAACAGACACACCTCTCAACTCAGTCTAATTAACACGGTATTAATCACTTTGGGCTCATTCTCACCCTCCAAACAAACAAGCATTGGCATAGCCAATAGGTCTCGCCTTTGGGACCTTATAAGTGTTTAGCCATGCAACAGTTGCATAACTAAATACTTATAAGGTCCCAAAAGCGAGACCTATTGGCTATGCCAAGCAGCCGTATGGCCGCGAAAGTGAAAGTGATCAAACATCAAAGCGGCCGTGCGACCGCGAAAGTAATCGCGGTAAAGCGCGCCGTGCGCGCCCGCGCACATGCACTGTAGCTCTAGGCTGGCCTGGTAGCACTTTTTGGAGCCCTCTCAATAAGTCTCGCCAGACCAGCACATGCGCTGGGTCAGGCGAGACCTAAAAAAAGGCCTCCCATGGACATCAAATGGGACACCCAACCAGAAAAAACGCCCACGCCCTCCAACAATGTTTCATCGCCATTGATGGTAATGGCAAACCATGCAGTCTCACCCTGCCTGGATACAGAAAATGTTCAAAGGTAGGCACAAACATACGCCGACAAACGCACATAAAAACACAACCGTACATGCACATCTAGCAAAAAGACACCGCATATTCACATACAGAGCCACACACAGAATCGCAGTCAGCTGCAAATGCACAGTGTCACACTTCCCCTCTCTCCCACACACATACACACACTCGCACAATCAGATGTGAGTGTATGATGCCATGCGATGACACAGCTAGGCCCTCCCAAGATTTTGGTCACTCTGAGCCTGCAGGAAGTAACAGCCCAGCTTGCTTAGACGCTTTAATGAATAAAGAGAGTAGATTCGACTATCCCAAAGGTCAGATTTTCTATACACTGGGATACAAAGAACAAACACAGCCTGGCAATATTTATTTGAACTAGTAATCAGCTAATTGGATTGTTTCCTTTGATAAGTGAACGCCAGTTCAATTGCTCAGTGAAGTAGTTGATAGGGGAAATGGATTCCTTTGTATCGATCTGTCTGCTACTGTTAAACTAGGACAGCGTCGTTATTTACTGTGAACTCGGTGGTGCAAAACCGTGCATGTGTTTTACATCTGTATTGGGCTTGTATTATTGTACTGTAAACCTGCGAGCGTCTCTTGAATAAAAAGCGCGTTATCTCACTTTAACTAGAGTTGTAAATATGTATAATGTAAGTATATCATAAATAACGGGTACTGTGTATTATGGGCTTATATTACCACCAATTGGTTCTGGTGACTTTTATAAACCAAAAGGCCTTTAGGTTTATAAATGTCAGAGGATGTAGCCTTACACTAGAGCGGTGGACCTCGAAGCTGGATAACCGGGTTCGAGTCTCGGCTAGGACGCTCAACATACTGTGATTCTGGGCAAATCACTTAATCTCCCCGTGCCAAACAAAAATGAATATGAACGTGTCCCTGTAACGAAACTGGTGCTCATTTAAAGCGCTCGGATACCCGATTCGGGTCTAGTTCCTGCTATATAAAACTCTATTAAAAAAAAAAACTGAACCCCAAGACTGCAATACAGGGCCATATTACACATTACTTATCATGCATTCTTTTTATATCAAATGATTTTTTTTAATTGATTTTAGTTCTGTTAAGAAAGATTTGGAGCATTCGAACAGCATCCGTTTAGTATTCATGGTTTGCTTGAGACTGCAGATACCTCTGGCAATGTTTTGAGAAATGTGTGTTTCTGTTGGGGATAATGTAGTAATATTTCAAATGTGTTTTATGCAGCAATGTTTATTATAATACATCAAATTTAAAATCCAAAGCACATTGTAAGGAACTTAAAAACATGCAGTATATAATGTGCTTTTCTTATGTAGTACATTGACACTATGAACTAGGTGTAACAAGGAGTACAAAGAAAGAAAATAAGGTGCAGTGTTAGAATGTGTAAGGTTTTGCTGACAAGGTTCTGCCTTTACAATGTTTACTCATTGGTATACACTTGCATCATGTATGACCCTGCAAGGGTCGGCTTGTCAGGTGTGCTGATTAATGCTCTGAAAAGCAGCACCAGCGTTTTTTTCAGCACTGAAAGAAAGACGAATTGCTGTGTTAACTATTCATTTGATTTGTGGAGGGAAGCTAAATATCCAATACCCTGCCAATAAATTCAGCATTGTGGATTACGGAAAATAATTCAGTTAAGACCTCTTCTCTGTGGAACAGGTCTTTGAACCCACTGGCAAACATTCGATAGGAACATGTAATATGGAACTGTGTGAAAAAACCTAACCATGTATGTTATGTGTAATATGTAACTGTGTGGAAAAACCTAACCATGTATGTTATGCGTAATATGTTACAGTGTGGAAAAACCTAACCATGTATTTTATGTGTAATATGTAACTGTGTGGAAAAACAGCCTAGCTTATGGTCCATTTCTGCCCTAATTAAAAGCTTCCATTCCACAGAGTTTTGGGTATTCTGGTTTCAAGCAGTCCTGATGAACACTGGGTAACATACCATGTGTCTGTTAAGGGCACAATGCCCCATGGGGCACAATGGCACCGAATAACAGATCTTTATTGTTGCGTAGCTCAGTAGTACTCAAAAGGGTAAATGGTGAGTGGATCCAATAGGATTCAAATCTTTGACCATGAGGTCAAATATAGATTTCTGGTGCGAATGCATAATTGTACTGAGCCACCAGACACATCATATACATGCCCCGCCCACATTAAAAATGCTTTCTGAAAATTACACCAGTGCTTTTTAGGTCTCGCCTGACCCAGCGAATGCACTGATCTGGCGAGACTTTTAGTAAGGCCTTCAAAAAATGCTACCATGGCCGGCCTACAGCTTGCGTGCATGTGCACGGGTGCGCGCTTACGAGCAGAGCCGCCATGTGGCTTTCCTCGTCATGCTCATTAAGCACCACGCACATGCACGCAAGCTGTAGGCTGGCCATGGTAGCATTTTGATCGCGATCACTTTCTCGCGGCGTGCGTCATTGCTCCTGGTTAATCTCTCCACTTCCTCTGTAGCCTTCTCTCTCTGCCTCACTTCTACTTCTGTATCTCCTCTGTGCCACTCAATGCACAGCCCTCAGCAAGCCACACTGCCAGTGCACACAGCCCTCAATATGCACAACTGACAGTGCATGCAGTCGTTGGTGCAAAAAAGACAAAGTTGGTGCTTTGTTGCACTGATATTGTAAGCTGCCATCAGTGTGTCCCACTGACAGTCTTCCCAGCCCGCACCACTGTCAGTACACTGAGCCCTCCATGTGCATAACACTTGAAAGTTCAGGCACCATCAGTGCACGTCGCAACAGTTCTGAGAGCGCATGCGACCCTTAGTACAGAACTTCATGTGACCATTGACCACGCCTTCTGTGAGTCCCTGTGACAGTCTGCACTGCCGTTAGTAAACATGGGCTGGCGGTGCACAGAGCCCACACAGTGCATGCAGCACAGCAGAAGACGACACATTTATTCTGAGTAAACTGGCGTCACAAGTGCAGCAGCATAAACATGCACACGCCTCTGTGTACAGCTACCAGCATTACACATAGCCTTTACTTGACAAAACATGACAGTGTACCTAGTCCTGCATGTCAGTATGCAACATCGTTACAAACTGCAGAAAACGTGAGTGCACACACATCTCTCTGCAGACAAAGGCATCTGTGGGTGCACTCTGCCCTAGTGTGCAACAGAATGTCTGACAATGCATGCCGCAATAAGTGTGCAACTCTCTACACACAACGATCGGAGCTCCCAGTGAATGCTCACACACAGCCCTAGCAACCCCTGTGTACAGCAGAATATCCCTAACTAGGGCTCGAAAAATTCACTCGACCGCTCGCATTTGCGAATCAGATTAATTCAGGACAAGCTATTTTTAGGTCCTACTCTCCCTTACTGACGAGTAGGAATACAAACTGACACTTGACCTCTGCCTCTGAAAACAGGGGAAATGTGACAAGATAGCAAGATTTAAAGGCATCTTGATTGCTCACAAAGTAAATGAGCAATAAAAATGCTTTTAAATCTTGTTAACTTGTCACATTTGCTCAGCTTTCAGATTTAGAGGTCAAGTGCATTTCCATTGGGATGAGGAAATTTTGAAGATAGTGCATTTTTTATGAATTTTCGAGCCCTGCTAACATTACACATCTCATTAAATGTGCAAACAACTGCACACTGCAATCTGAGTTCCCTGTAAACACGCACACACTATCTATGCATGAGGTGCAACTCTAAGAAAATACACGGCCCAGTAGTTACAAAACAGTGAAGCAAGACTTGTTGTACACTAGTTATTACAGTGCACAGTCCTGCTCATATGCACAGCCCTACTTGTGTTTGTGTAACAGCGCATGCAATACAAGTACACATGTCTCAGAATGCAGGCAGCCCTCTCAGAGCAACACACTGCTCACAGCAGAACTAAACGCGCACCACTGATGGCATTTGCAGTTTATTTCCAATACGTACTTGTAACTGTGCTTAGCTTGCAGGATCATGTGATATGAATGTATTTATAATTAATAAAACTTTCTCAGGGGATGGAATGTTTACAGGAGAAACACAGTTTTTATTAGGATCATTTATTGTTTATTGAGTTAGGACCTGCTGGGCTACTAACAGTGTCGCAGCCCTTACAGCCTTTTAGGCTTAAACACAATGGCCAAACCAGTAACTCTTGCTAAACACTTAAAGGCCCCACAGGCGAGACCTATTGCCTTTGCCAATGCTGGTTAGTTCTTGCCTGCAAGACAGCTTTTAGCAGTAGGCAAAAGCCTATTGTGGAACACAGTGCTTTAAGTGAAGGTGTCTAAAAGGGATGTGGCCTTATTAAACAAGCATTGGCATAGCCAATAGGTCTCGCCTTTGGGACCTTATAAGTGTTTAGCCATGCAACAGTTGATGTTGTTGCACCAAGGATATTGTGCTGCATAACTAAATACTTATAAGGTCTCAAAAGCGATACCTATTGGCTATACCAATGCTTGTTTTGAAATTATACCAGGTACATATTTAACTGTTCAACTTCCTGTGCTAAAAACTAACATAGAAACTTTACTCAAATACATTTCTACTTTGTAACTTTCAACTTCCTTATCTATGCAGTCTTTCATTTACAAATATATCATAATACATATTGCGAACACTTTGTTAACAGGGGTGTGTGCAGGACAGTGAATTATAGAGGCAATCGTGATTGATGCCTGAGAGTTTTGAACCACAATTTAGAAGCGCCGCAATGATAGCTGCACATCACAATTTTGAACCATAGCTGCAAAGTTTTCTGATTGCGTATGTGTAACATTTCTATGGATACATTGTGCATATAAGTGACATTCAAAAGCCAAATGTGTGACACTTCCAGTGACCCGATCTCACTAGTAAATCAAAGCAGTGAAGATCAGAAATTAACAATTTCCCCACACAGCCGATAGCTGAGCGCGCATTTGTAAAGCGCACATTGTTGACATTTAAAAACAACCACAAAATGCCAGAGCTGACAGTTTTTAACAAAACATTCCATCCTGTCTGTGCATCACTTCAAGAAAGATATGAAGAAAGCTCTTTCTGAGACTGGAACAAATGATCGAGGGACCAGCTAGAAAGACGGCAAAAGTGAAAGGAGAGGTGCGCGTGCCATGGCAAGCACGCGAGTGGTGCGGCAAAAGTGAAAATAATCGCGCTAAATGCTGGCGGCTGCGTGCGCAATCGCTAGGCCAGCAAAACCGTGTGGTAGCACTACGAAAACCCCGCTTACTATACGTCTCGCCAGAGCAGCGCATGCGCTGGCTCAGGCGAGAACTAAAAACGATATGGCTTAAAACATGTAGGTTACAATCCCGTGCTTTATGCAGCATGCCTCCTGCCCAGCATTTAGGTGCCTCTTCGTGAGTTTTTGGGTGTTGCATCCAAACATATTACATAACAAACAAACACCTAAAACAAGCCAGACTTATTGAGTTTGTGAATGCTTATTAGAAGTTTGGTGTGTGAATAGCAGTTGTTTTGTGGTACATCATTAGAATTGGTAATTACAAATGGTACATATGTGACTATTACCATGAGCCCACTGGAGAGAAGCCAAGGATTGGATGAGCATGTAATCGACCCACTGATTCAAACTCTCTTAAGTCTCAGCTCCAGAGCTCTCAATCGTGCTCCATTAAGAACACTCTCCCATAGATAGAACTCACTGGAACACATAAATGCAGCGCAGATCACCTGTACCCGTACAAGCATTGGAAAACCCAATGGCTCAATCAATTAGATCTGAGACCTCTTGGCTTTGCCAATACGTACTGAAGTAACTTCCAATTACTGTCAAAATTGAGTTTTCAAATGTAAAATTAAAAGTACTTACTAGCGCAATACATGCAATGTATTAAATGTATGTAACATTTTGCTAAACCAATTAACAGTCAATAGGTGCCATACGCAAGACTTATTGGCTTGGCAATGCTTAAGTTGCAGTGAGGAGGTTTTTCTAGGACATTTTGGCTATATTTATACAGCCCATTAAATTAGGAAACTACCACGGTCTATAAGTTTGCACTAGAGATAATTATGATTTTAAAAAAAGATTGACACTAGGAAAAAAAAAATTCTAATAAAATATCTTCAATATAAAAAAAACTCACTGCTAAGACCTGGCTGACTGTCTTAGCCAATTCCTGTTTGTATTTTGCCATTACCCAGAATCCTAGGTATACAGTCCCATTAATACATATACCGCTACAACTACAAGTAAAAGGCAAAAAGGAATGTGCAACATATTTTAGCTTTGCTTTCAAATAGATGGTGGAGATGTGGTTGCTCCGACGCTCATTCTCTGTAATAAGGATGCCAGCATACTTATTTCAGAGAACACAACTGGCCAGTTAGTTGGCCAACGCTTGCTCAGACGTTTACAGCAAACATTTTAAGATCTCTATTGTGTACCAGAAGCCACCGAAGACAAAGAAAATCAACAGTGAATCTAGCTTAATTTTAACATACTTTGAATAATTTTCCAACTCCGGTCACTTTCCTGCAACATAATAAATTCACCACAAATTTTTTTACGAGCAAAATCCTAAATAAGCACGTTTGGATTTAATTAGTCTTCCAGTTGATACATACTTTCACCGTTCCAAAGCATACTTTCACCGTTCCAAAGCATATATATGGACTACAATCATACTGGGTAATTATAGCTGTTATTTAATGTGCTTAAAAATGACAAAAACTGCCGTACTAAGCTATAAAAAAATAGTTTTATCAACGGATCATATCTATCAACTTGTGGATACTGGATTCTTGCAAACTATTTGAGAGAGTTACAATAAGCACCATTACGATCTAGATGTCAGAATTTGAAAAACACTAAGTCAACCAGTTGCTGAGGGGCAGGGGAATCTGAGGGAAACGATGTGTCAATACTTTTTTTTTTTAATTTTAGGAAAACAGTTCCCCCTACTTTTTGTCAAAAGTCAATCATCCCAGGACGGTTAATTCCGACAGCTGAAATGCTTCACCTGAAGTGTCATTTAGGGAGCCTCCTGTGCTGTGAAACAGAGGGAGGAGCAAACAGCTAAACGAGCCTTCTTACCAGGGTGCCTGCTTGCCTGAAATGAGTCTAAATGTGCACAACTGGTCAATCTGCAAATGTAAAGGGCACCTGGAAGCCGGTATTGGCTTTAATTGATGGAATCACTTGAAGTTTCTTGGTGACACAGATTCTTTTTGAGAGGTATTGTAAGGGAGCTACCAGCTAAGATGGAGTTTTTGCTTTTAAAAGACAGTTACCAAGAAATATTGCTTCCTGATCATACACATCCATTCTTTTTTAGGGGTATGGTAAGTGTGCTACCAGCTAAGCTGTGAAATGTGTGCTTTTAACCCCTTCCCTGCTCATGACGGAACCGTTCCGTCATGAGCCACGGTTGTCGTGTGCTCATGACGGAACGGTTCCGTCATGACAATCCTGCCGGCGGCCGCTCCGCCTGCGCGGCGCTGTTTCCCCGCCTGTGCGGGGCGACAACGCAAATGGGCGGAGTCATGACGGAACCGTTCCGTCATGAGCACAGCTCAACTGTGGCTCATGACGGAGCGGCTCCGTCATGAGCACAGGCCCGCCGCGCTGCCCCCCTGCCCCCCCCAGCGCTGCAGCGGAATGTCCGCAGCAGCGAAGGGGTTAAAGAGACAGTTGTGAGAAGTTGGCCTGGTATATGCTGTCCACTAGTTATAGTGGGCACCTTGTACCAGTCCAAACAACCCTTATTGATGAATAGATTTAAAGATAACCTCTATTGAAAGCTCTCCTAGTGGTAGCTATGGAAAGCAGCCGTCAGGCTATGTCTTGAAGGAGTGTAAAGCAGCTTGGTTTACCAGATTACAACCTCTCGAATTACTAAATGAAAGGGGAACCACACAAGGTATATATAAAATATATGTATTTATTTCTAAACACTCACTACTAATCTCTTTATGAGATTAGAGTCCAAGATACACAATAATACAGTTCTAAAACGACAGTAAATAGCACAATATACAATGGGCCCAGGGGACCAAACCATATACTAAGAAAGTGGTATTAGAACCACGACTTGGCTAGACACAGTGCCTAGAGCACGTAGAATCGCTGGGACCTCAAGGAACCACCCAAGGTAGTGACACAGGAGACCCATGGGGGACGGGTGCAGGCACGAGCCCCGTACTATTCTATGGGAAAGTCGCGGTTGGAATTTTAGAAGTTAATGACACTTAGGAGAGTACTTTGAGCAAACCCCTTTAGAATTAGGGGGTACTAGGGCCAACACCCACAGGAGCACCGGAGTACTCGAGTTACTTCACCCAGGGAAGCCGGGTGCATAGGTGTCAAATGGTGTCGGGAATCGTCGTTGATTTCAATGGCGTTCTGCTGCAAAGTGCTGCTGCCGTGAAGAGGAAAAGTGCCCGGTGTGACCCAAGCCTGGATCGAAGATCAGAAGAACCTGAAAGCAGAGGGGACAGAGTCTGGGTCACTTGCCAGTGACCAGGGACACGATAGACGAATGCCCACCGATGTCGGTGTTTCAGGTGCGAAGAGGAAAAGCTTGACTCTGCAGCCACAAGGACCAGGAGGCGTCGACGACGACCAGGAGCTGGATTCGAGCTGTCCCACGAAGGATGTCGAGTGCTGTGGTGTCGCAGCTCAGATTGAACCCAACAAGCCTTGGCAACAGCAACCCACGCAGGAAGAGAAAAATTGCTTCGGTGCAGACCAGCAAGCGATGGAGAGTCAGCGCACATCTGGAGCAACCAGGTAAGTTCAATTAAAGTTAGAGTTGCCTTCACAGAGACCCACCAGTCGACGGACCAGGGATCACAAAAGGGACCTCAAAAGGAATCATACAATACCAGCCCACGGGACACTCGTGAGTGTAGGCCAGTAATCTTCGGTGGAAACACTGCTCGGGGTGTGGACTACAAGTAGCCCAAAGCACAGCCTCAAGGATCGACGAGAAGCATATGCACTTGCAAATGTGCACGGTGTACAGGGGTTCCGGTTCCACAGTCCCCACGAGGGCTATGGGTCTCAGCTTTGCTGGGAGCTCGGGTCGGCCCCTGGGAAGTCTGGGAACCCACCTCCTGTGTTGCAAATTCTCCGGAGTCCGGCGGAAGCTTCGGCGATGCAAACCTGTCAGATGTGTCTTAGGTGCCTGCCTTGCAGGGGAGTAACTCCTTTACTCCAAGGGAGATTCTTCAGTCATCTAGCACCTTGTAGATCGAAGTTCCAGGATTACGTATCAGAGTTGCGTCCAGGTAAATCTAAAGTCCTGTAGCCAGGGGTTCCTATCTTATACCCAAGGAAGGGATGAGACAAACTCTAGGGACCCACCTATGGGAGGGTCAGGAAAGAGGGGTGGCAACACCCATTTCCTTTGTCCAGTTTCGGGCCAGAGCAGGGGCTGGTAGTCCCTGCAACCGGTTTGAGCTGGACTATGCATTGGGACACCAAATATGCCCCCAGTGCAGACTTCAAAGCACTCTTGGGGTTCACCCTCCCAGCCCCAATACACTAAAGCCTGTCTGGGAGGTGGTTACACCTCCCTGTGACAGCAAACCTATTGTCCAGGCCTCCCCTGCCGGAGTTTCGTCCAGCAGCAGGAGGGTAGACTTGTGTCTGTGGCTGGCAGCATTCATTTTGTGATGCCAGGGTCTGTTAAGCTGGTACCTGGTATACTGGTGTTGTCATGTTTCTCCCTCTAGTAGGGTGGAATCATACCTCCCACACCAGTTACTGGTGTGGGGGTATGATTCCAAGGTGTTTGACACCAAACACGACATGTTTCCATGCAGCCATTCCAAAGTTAGCATTTACCGCGAGGTTATAATGCACCTAAGAGTATATGGTTTGGCTGCATCACAAACAACCCCGGAATAAAAGTTCCGAAAGCTGCAGAGGGGCTCTGCCCATGCATGGGCACCCTCTCACATGAAACCCAGCACCCTGCCATCAGGATTGTCAAGGCCTGCCATAGGGGTGACTGATAGGTTACCTATATCACTGCACATGTAAACCTATCTCTCAGTAAGGGGTGCATACACCACCTTACCCAGGCTGCAGTAGCAGACCTGTGGTGTCATTTTTGAAGGCTTACCAGAGGTAGCACAATACATGCTGAAGCCCCTGGTAGGCCTCTGGGGTACCTATGACCTGGGTACATAGTATACCATATACTAGGGACTTATAAGGGTACCCCAGAATCCAATCTGGAGTGTACCTAAAGTACTGGTAATCAATTTAAAGAGGAAAGCAGATAGGCTGGGGTCCTGAATAGCAAGATCCCAGCCAAACTAAGTCGAAAACCAGCAAAACACTAGGATAAAAGTGGGGGCAACCATGCAGTCAGATTCCACCTTCCTACAACAGTTATTTAAAAAAAACTGCATTACAAACAGCCTGAAAAAAATCTATACTTTTGAAACACTTTATCTTAAACCTTTTCGCGCATTCTGTAGCAGCCTATCTTATACTGGGTGTAATGCAAGTTTCAAATAATGACTTGCATGTTCACAGTGCTTTCTGTCACAGACTGGTACCTTGTCTAACTGGGGTGGCTTGGTGAGCAGAAGAACAATCATTGATTCAACCTAGATCTGTGACTGGGGGCGAGTGACTGAAAAGTTTCAGCACTCCGTCTATTATCCTATTCTGTTTGCGTTGTTCGCCCTCAGTAGGAGGGTATTCCCAGACATTGGTCTAGTTTTCACTTTGCCACTAGATTTAAGCTAGCCTGGCTAATAAGGGATGATACCTCGAAACTGGTCCCATGATGCTTGTTTCCGGTCCAGGGAGGACCTGCCCTGGCAATTCGTAGCTGGACTATTCCCATAAGAAGCAGGGTCAAGACTGATTTGCATATGGCTGGTTCCACACTGGGGCAGCTTAGCGAGCTGAAGAACTGTGATGGATTCAACCCAGATCTGTGACTGGGGAGGAGTATCTGGAACGTTTCAGCACTCTGTCCATCATCTTATTGTGTTTGCTAAGTTACCTTGTAGCACTAAACATACAAAAGTCACTATTCTCCACTACACCAACCAGGATTTGGTGTTGTGCATTAACTAACAGGTTTCATAATGTACAATAATGCATTTCCCACTGATTAACATATTCATTTTCATTTAAGTTGTATGTTATTTAATATGTAGTTACCAGAAGGTGAAAGACCAAAAAAAGTTGCAGAATATTTTGTTTTAGCCATGCCCACTCACGCCACTCCCTATTCCACCCCCTTGTGCGCAGCATCACAGGTCCCATACTTTTTATTAATGCACTTCGACCACTGGTGCCAACATAAATACAAAAAGGTCAAATGAATGGTTAAATGAGAAAAGGTAGAATGAGCAGGCATTAAGCACATAACTCTTGGGTTGTGACTTACGAACTAGTTCAACAGAAGATAACTGTTATAAATCTACTAGTATGTGTTTGTAAACTATTGTTCGATATGGTTAACATACATGCGCACGAATATGTATACTTAGGTGGAAAGTACCACCTGTATCTCCAGTTCCCTCTACAAACATAGGAGCTTCTATGACTGTGGCAAATCAACATTCGATTCATTATAGAAAATCGTAAAATGGATAAATAACCACAATATAGAGCTTGGGGTCGGTACACGTCTTTGTGTTAGCAGTCCTTGGGTGACCTTGAAATGTAATGCACGTGCCTGCTGCTGTCGTGGTGGGTGCTGTTGTCACAAGCAGGACAGGCGACCTACCAACCAAGTGCACAAGGACACTAAATTTGCACAGAACTGAGCCATAGCTCCACACAGAGCACAAGGTTTCTGCTGACCACGCCGAGTATGCCTGCGTGCCAACGGGACCAGGTTATTGGACGTACACACGTTATTGTTAGGGCATAGACTTTGTTTGCAGAACACAGAGACGCCTCAGAGGGAACAGCAATACCCTACATCATAAGAACGTCACCCTACCCTAACGAACGTATGATATTGTACAAGTAAACAAGGGCTCCTGTTGGTCGTGATGAGCTAAGCCGATGCTGCGTAATGGACAATTGTCTGATACCGTCCTCACATAACCTGCATTAAGGCATCCAGCTCTCACCTCAGCGCAAGGCCACCCGGTCCCCTGTGCCCGCCAGCACGCATCAGACCCGCTCCAACTGTCCTCAGTACGTGGCTCGCCATTTTGTTTCTCTTTGACAGCCACAGAACCCTGAAGGAGGCGCATGGGGCATCCGCCAGGAGGTGACGCCAGCAGTGCACCGAATCGTGCGCACAGGGACAGCCTCTGAAGCTGGAAGGAACGCCGAGCTTGCAGGACGTCACGGCCAACCGGCGGCCATCTTACAATGGTGCAGGATCCTTTATGTTAAATAGGAGGCAGAAAGCAAAATTAAAAACCTAGAACTCGTCAAGCTGTTCTAGAAAATCAATAGCTTTAAAATATCAAAGAAACAAAAACGTCTTACTAAACCTTTTGTGGCGTCCGCTGCATGGGCACTGCCTAGGCAGCAGAAACGCTGTCGCTATCAGGAAACATACAAAACTATGCAGTCTGCCCTTTGTTTATACCCTAGGGCCATGCCAGGCCTTTTGAGTTGAAACTGGGATACAAAGTATCGTAGCGACCGGGTGGCAATCTACAGCCCTTCCAACTTTTATTACAACAGAACAAACTGGAACTTACTTCGTGGCCGTGCTAATACACGGGGCCTCATTTACAATATTTTGCCGTAGGACAGCGCTGCAGGCCTTCCTGCTGTGCTGCCTTACAGCAAAAGAAAAGAGCAGGAATACGCCGTATCTATAATATTCCTGTCAATATACGGCGCATTCCTATCCTCTTTTCCTGCGCTGGCGCTCAATGGCTGCCTTGCGCCAACACAAGCACTCTTGCACCATGTTGCAAGGGTGTGTTGTGGTCAGTGGTCGAAGTGGGGGAAAAAAAGTAGGGGAACTGTGGGCAGAGAATCAGAGGGCGGGAATAACCCAAGGATTGGATCAGTGGGCGGAGCCGGGGGTGTGGACAGAATGCGCAAACATTCCAATTTTTAGGTCTCGCCTGACCCAGCGCATGCGCTGGTCTGGCGAGACTTATTGAGAGCCGAGGGCTCCAAAAAGTGCTACCAGACCAGCCTAGAGCTACAGTGCATGTGCGCGGGCGAGCGCGTCGCTTTTACCGCGATTACTTTCACTTTCGCGGCCGCACGGCGGCTTTGATGTTTGACCGCGATCACTTTCGCGGCCGCACAGCCGCTTGGCATAGCCAATAGGTCTCGCTTTTGGGACCTTATAGGTATTTAGTTATGCAACTGTTGCATGGCTAAACACTTATAAGGTCCCAAAGGCGAGACCTATTGGCTATGCCAATGCTTGTTAGTATTTGGCATTTCACTGCCCAGTTTAATCAACCAATGGATACACATGGTTATTTAAGGTTATAATGAGTTATTGACATTAAAACACATTCACAAAGTGGGATATGCTTCTAATCACTGAATGTCCCAAATACGAGAAAATGTGGACGCACAAGCTATTTGTTGCCGAAGCCATGGAGTTTGTCAACAGCACTTCTCCCTTTTTCCACAACAACAGTTCAAACATGAATGGCAAAATATCCTAGTTTGCAAATGTTTTCTATATAATTATGGCTCTGCCATATTTGCCTCATAATGCAAGACCTGCTGCATGATCGGACCATTTAAACTAATACATTGTTTATAGCTCAAACATATTAAAAGTTAATTAAAAATGGGACTTGTTTTGCTGCGGAGTAGATGGCTTATTGCAAAGGTTGACTGATCACCTTTCTCACTGTTGCATTTGTATGTAACAGAGGTTATCGCTACTTTTCTTGTCGATATGCTGCTTTGAGTGAGGCTTGATAATAGGAGAAATGTCGCTTAGTGACATTTCTCCCGTTATCCTGGGGAGGAACGCCCACTTTGCATCTCATTAGAGATGCAAAGATGGTAGTTAAGGGAAATGGCGATCAGGCAAGGTTTCATGCGATAGCGTGACCTTCCTGATAAGGCGATAAAATTATCGCCGCTTTTCGTCCGAAAACGGACGCAAAAGCGGCGATAATTTTTTATCGCCTGCTTGTTGATATGCCCGTGAAGGTTAACCCAGACTTGCCAGTGCTAGGGTCCACCTGCTGGTGCTAAGACACCAGCGCTTCTAAGGTCTTGCGAAGCCTTCTAAGGTCCAGCATTGGATTGTGCTCTCTCAGGAGAGTCGTCTGGTGGACTGGTTATTAAGTCTGAACCTGGATCCCCAGTTCCAAATTCAGCAGCTCTGGCCATAGTGCCACATCCTCTCCCCCACTGAACACCATACTGCCCCCACTGAGAAAAACTCACACTGCCTTCAACTACAACCCAATTGCTGCCAGCTATAAACATCTGGTTGAGGCTCAATTTAAATGACGCAATAGACATGAGCAATATGCGGCCTACAAAAAAAGTAACAACATCCTGGAAAAAGCAAACACTCATAGGGAATGCAAAATTTAGCAAACCATGTGAAATGTAAGCAGGAACAACATGTTACCTTAACGCTTTTACACTCACTATTCAGAAATCAGTGAGTCCTTTTCCTGAAAAGTTAAGGACATGACTACAGGGCCTTAAATGGACCCATTTCAATGTCCATTGCTGATATCCTTACAAAACGTTAGCAGTATGGTAAAAAGACCACATCCCTGGACGCAGAGCCGCAGTACACATTTTGTTTTCCAATCCACACTTTGCAGTACCTCCAGGATTGGTGCACTAGTTGCAAGCCCAGGGAAAACAAATACAAGAAAACAAAAATAGCGCTTCACTGGCAATCTCTGTAAAAGTGGCGCTAATGTGTTTGGGTGTGAATAAAATCAATCTGGCCAGTTTGCTACCACTCTGTCTTATTTATTTCGTTATTTTTCTTATTTTTAACCTTTTATTCCAGATGCTGCACTTTGGAATTAAAATGCGACATTTCCAGCAAAAATGATTTTCTTTTTTGGATCCATTTCACAGGGGAGCAAATAAAAGAAAGGAGAGGAAAGAGAGTGAGAACCCCATCTTGAAGTCACTGTTTTCAGTAAGAGAAGCACTGCTAGACAGAAAGAGAGGGAAGAATGAAAGAGTGGGGGGGGGGGCAGCTGAAGCGGCATTGCAGAAGTGGCCACTGTATTTTTCTTCTCTGAGCAAGAAGGAAAAGGCAGAGACCTGTTACTTCTCTGCCGCCCGTCCTTGAACGCCAGGAAACGCCGAGATTTATCTAAAGGCGATGGTGATTTCTTGCGTCCTGGGACGCATTTTCAAAATAAAAAAGTAGGGGAACGGAATCCTTGGAATTGAAAAAGTAGGGGCACGCCGTGCCCTTACGATCCCGCCTACTTCGACCACTGGTTGTGGTAATGATTGTTTTTGTGCAGGAAGGGACCACAAAAATAATAAATGGAGGAGATTTCCTCCTTCTATATGTGTGCTGCTGAATGCAGCACACACAGAAAGAGGAAACAAGCATTAGTATAGCCAATAGGTCTCGCTTTTGGGACCTTATAAGTATTTAGTTATGCAGCACAATATCCTTGGTGCAACACCAACTGTTGCATGGCAAAACAATTATAAGGTCCCAAAGGCAAGGCCTATTGGCTATGCCAATGCTTGTTGCTGTTTTTGTGGTACTGCAATATATAGGGATGTTATTTGTCACAGTTTACAGTTTGGATTAGATCATTGATGACACTATTGTTCATAGGATCACGATGTCTCCAGCGACAACTTCTTGCTGCCCAGGTCGTGCCGAGGGGTTCCTTTTCCGGTGGTTCTGCTGTCCTGATCGAGCTGAAGGTCCTGCTGCAGTTGTCTCCTCCCTTTGTGTGTGTGGTTGTGTGTGTGGTTGTGGTTGTGTGTGTGTGGTTGTGTGTGGGTGTGGGTGTGGGTGTGGATGTAGTTGTGGGTGTGGTTGTGTGTGGTTGTGTGTGTGGTTGTGTGTGGTTGTGGGTGTGGGTGTGGTTGTGGGTGTGGTTGTGTGTGGTTGTGTGTGTGGTTGTGGTTGTGTGTGTGTGGTTGTGTGTGTGGTTGTGTGGTTGGTTGTGGTTGGTTGTGTGTGTGTGGTTGTGTGTGTGGCTGTGTGTGTGAGTGTGTGTGGTTATGTGTGTGTGGTTGAGTGTGTGTGTGTGGTTGTGTGTGTTTATGTGTGTGTGGTTGTGTGTGTGTGTGGTTGTATGTGTGGTTGTGTGTGTGGTTGTGTGTGTGGTTTTGTGTGTGGTTGTGTGTGTAGTTGTGTGTGGTTGTGTGTGTGGTTGTGTGTGTGGTTGTGTGTGCTTGTGGTTGTGTGTGTGGTTGTGTGTGTGGTTGTGTGTGTGTGGTTGGGTGGTTGGGTGGTTGTGTGTGGTTGTGTGTGTGTATGTGGTTGTGTGTGTGTGGTTGTGTGTGTGTTGTGTTTGTGGTTGTGTGTGTGGGTGTGTGTGTGGTTGTGGTTGTGTGTGTGGTTGTGTGGTTGTGTGTGGTTGTGGTTGTGTGTGGTTGTGTGTGTGTGGTTGTGTGTGGTTGTGGTTGTGTGTGTGTATGTGGTTGTATTTGTGGTTGTGGTTGTGTGTGTGTGGTTGTGTGTGTGTGGTTGTGTGTGTGTGTGTGGTTGTGTGTGTGTGTGTGGTTGTGTGTGTGGTTGTGGTTGTGTTTGTGGTTGTGGTTGTGTGTGTGACAGTAATACTAAAAGCATCTCAATATAAAGGAACACAAACATCGAGTTTGGAGAAAGAGAAAGCACGTTGTAAGTCAAACGGGTGCAGCAAAGCATTGACACAACAACAAAAACAAAACAAGATCACTCAGCGAAGACTGAGTGCTGATAATGGATACACACAGCCCATCATCTTAAGAGTTCGATTGCAACCAATGTGCACTCAAACCTGCCCCCTCCTTGTGAGTTGCACCTCATATTTCATGAGTTATAACTGCTGCACATTAAAGGCTAAAATAAACTGTTAACATGGGCATGTGCCATTTTTGGATGAAAACCCTCACTCACCCGAGGGTGACATGCTTCATCTATCTATTTAGGGGCAACAATTTTATTCCTCCTGCCTAAATGATAGTAATTAAAAAGCAAATGAGTATAGGGTCAAATGTACCACACACTCCATTAACGAGTAACTCCCGGCAGAGCCTTTGAAACAACATTACGCGCTGATCAACATAACAAGCGTGATGTAAGACTCTGAAGTTGGTTGAGTTGACACACACAAACTATGCTTTAGAGCCCGATGACCAATTACGTTGAACAATTGTCCGTGTGAAGGTCAAAAATTTGAGGCCTAAGTATACGATTTTTATTATGATTTGAGCACTGATATCGCAGAGTGACTATCTTTTGATCCTGACGAATGCCTTGAACAGTCATGTCATTTGGGCAGAAACATGTTGATCATTAGATAGGGTACATTTGACCCTGTACTCACTTGCTTTTTAATTACTATCATTTAGGCAGGAGGAATAACATTGTTGCCCCTAAATAGATAGTTTTTAACCATCACTGTTTTCTATTTTTTGCACTCTGCCCCTCATTACCATTTCGAGTTGGTAGATCCAACACGTGCTTCTGCACTCCTGCTCCTTCCCTTTCGGGTTAAGTCGTAGCCCACACGGGGTACCTTGCGGTCCCCGTGTGTTGGAGGAACCCAATGATGAAGCATGTCACCCTCGGGTGAGTGAGGGTTTTCGTCCAAAAATGGCACGTGCCTATGTTAACGGTTTATTCTAGCCTTTATTGTGCTACCCTATATCACATATGAGATGTATTCAAGATTGAAGATATATAGGACAACAGTTGTTGTATGTAGCGTAGTTCTTCACTCAACCCCATTGTGTGAGCCGCTTATAACTGCTGCACCCACCATAGCGCTTTGAGATCTAAAGAGCAACATAGGTTTAATCGACTAAGCAGTCGCCAACATGCTGTGCTTTTAAAGAGAATGTGCTAAAAGTTTCCAGCTTCCTCATCATGTCCTCATGAAAGCGCCAACAAAAGGACTCCCTGAATGGTGCAACGGACATGAAGCAGCCGCTGCGATCAGAAATAAACACTGTGAACGCTGTCCAGTTTCACGGTAACATTTCCTTAATGTTCCTTAATTCACAAAACAGTAATACTAAAAGCATCTCAAAATAAAGGAACACAAACATTGAGTTTGTGGAAAGAGAAAGCACGTTGAGGCAGTGATGGAAGATACATTTAAGGTGAGCGTGATATTGCCTGACAGAGATGCACACACTGGGAGAATCCCGAACGCTTGTAAGCGCGAAGGCGGGACGGAGGCAGGGAACAAGCAAGAGGAAAGACAGATGGCGCTTAAGGCTGGCGGTTCGTGTGTGCACGCTCGCGTGAACGCAGGCTTGTCTCCAGCCAGCAGCACTTTGAAAACATACCTACTAAAGTCTCTCCGAGCAGCGCATGCGCGCTGACTCAGCGAGACCTAAAAATGAGGAGAAATAAAGTTATATCTCCTTATTGTGCCTCCCCTTGGGAATGCGTAGGCTTTTGACGCATTCACAGTTTTACAGAATGTTGTAAATCTGGGAATGGGTCAAATACCATGGGTGGTCCCTGGGAACACCCACCGTAATGACCATGACACTCCTCCCCTTCGTAGGGATGGAGCAGGGTTTTGCAAAAAAGAAACCTGCTCGGATTAAAACCCCCATAATACGTACTAATAGTATGTAGAATTAGAAAACTAACGTACACCCGACATAAACACAGGGGAAAATTGCTTTTGCGCATGCATGAACTAACATGAAATAATACACGAAAGAGTTAAACCGTAATAACGTTTGTGCTTTGAAAGAAACAAGAACTATTGCATGACTGGGCCGCATGTGCATCAGTGATTTCATTTTGCATTCTGCTTTGAAATAATAATTAATGCCGCTTTTGCCTCAAGGTATGCTAGTAAATAAGCTAACAGGGAATAGTGCAAAGGTGGGTGGTGAACAGTGAAGGTTTCATTATCACATAATTAATAAATGTTCATATTTCATTTACTTTAGTGTGCTGGAAAAAGCGCCATCTTTGCTGAAGTAGGAGGGGGTGACTCGAGGAATGAGTCTGAACTGTCAGAGGCAAGACAGAAGCGCTGTGCACCGCAGATGACATGAGAAAGTTGAAGGCCAGAGTGCAAGTGACTGCCAGGTGAAGTGCCCAGTCGTGGGACCAGAGATTCATTCTGCGGATGATGTTAAATGATGAATAGAAAAGGTTTAAATTGTATCATGTGAAATAAACGTGAGAACGAGCTAAGACCCAAACCCTGGGAACAAATGTAGAACAATAAATTAGTTGAATTAAAGGTGAAGTCATAGAGGTGTGACAACGCCACCTCCCAAGCCCACCAATCCCTTTGCGAGTTGTATGAAAGTTTGCAACAATTGTGGGATGGACATGTTAGTTTTAGGGTATAATTGGGGTGCCTTTAGGGGTGTGGTTTAAGCTTAGGCTGGCAGGAGAGAGAGAGGAGAGATGCGTCGCTGTCTGTTGGTTTGCATGGAGGACTAGCTGTTCCTGACCTGTCCTGTTCTTGTCCTTTTATCCTTTGTTCCCTGATCCTATTTCGGGGAGCCTCCACCATCACCTAGGCCGAGGGGGTAGTTTTCTACCGACTGATAGGTTTGTATTTAGTCTGACTAGTTCTCGAAAATTTACTTATAAATGTATTTTGCCTCTGAAACTTTTGTCTCTTCAACTATCCACTCCGTCAAATGATATATTGATATGCTATTATTTAGATGAAACTAATGTCTCTTCATCTATCTCCTCCGTTAGGTGTATTATGTTCCGCATACTATTTTGCTGAAACTTTTGTCTCTTACTCTATCCACACAATCATTGCATAAAGTCGTTGCTTGTTTGGATGAGTTTGTATTCATTTAAGTTTGCATATGTAATTTCTCCTGTCGTGAGATTTCAGTGTTTGTATTTTGTGACCAAATGCAGTTGAGCATGAACTTCATATGTGAGATAAAAATCATCATTAACATTACCGATAGTCTGAGATTATTCTAGCTGACTAAATAGTTAGCTAGACTGTATTATCATTGTCATCAACTATTCAACTAATTCGTCCATTGACCAGGTGGAAGGAAAGTTTATGTATAAGTTAGAAATGTTTATAAAGATGTCTCAAAAGAACTTATAAAAGAAAATAATTGAACGTACATATAAATTGACCCCAGCGCATCAGGGATTCTGGGTGAATGTGTATGGCCCATTGTAGTATGATGATTATTGGGTGTTGATCCCTGATCAATTATTGGTTTTGCACTGGATCAGTAGTGTGAGGCAATGCATCAACTTGCAATGCCTTACCTCACACCATGTCTACAAGGCAATGACAAGCCACACAGGGTGGCTTTACATGACCTTGTAGATATGGAACTGCAATGTGTGTGCTGCTGGAGCGTCATTACAAGTGACGTTCTGGTGGTGCAGGGGCCTTGTAAATGAGGCCCATAGACCTTCAGCCTCTGGTTCAGAACAGGGATGGGCCTGAGACCATTTTGACTCCAGCCAAATGGCTCTTGGCTCCAAGGTATGCGATGGCTGTACCCCTGGATTAGCAGCCATCTGGGGGCTCGCTGCTCTTGGCTCTACCGCAGCACGCTCTTGCTCCCTTTGCTTTGCAACTTGCCGAGGGCTGAACACTTCAGCATCCACCTCCAACGTATCATCCACCCTTTCGTGGATGTCATCTAGGTCCTTTGCTTCGGGTCCAACTCACTTGAACCAGGAGACGTTCCTGTCTATGGAGGATTGGCCCTGTTGGACAGTGACCATTGTTCCTAGGATTTTGATGATCTCCCACACCTCCTTCTCGGATGAGGTACAGAACTTCCATCCTGGGTATCCGCCCGGCATGATCACCTTGTCTCCAACCACCAGGTCAGGGGCCAGGGCCCTGTGGGTGTGACTTGCATGATCATTTGTGATTTTCCTCTTCTCCAGAGTGGCCAGTATGTCAATGACCGCAGTGGTCCAGCTTGGTCCTGTGGGGATGATATCTCGGATGGGCCTCTTCATCAACAGGTCACTCTGGGCGTACCCTGTAGTACTGTGGGGTGTCTGCTTGTACGCTCCTAGTAATCGGTGCAGGCAGCACACCGCGTCCTCCCCTTGTTCCACTTCAATTCATAGCGCCCTGTTCAAAGTGCGCATAAATCGCTCCACCTCCCCGTAGGCTTGTGGCCACAGCAGGGTTACTTTCTGGTGTTTGATGTTTAGGCTACGCCAGTACGACTGAAATTCCTGTCCCTGGAACGGGGGCCTATTGTCAGTCTACAACTCCTTGGGGATTCCCAGCAGTGCAAAGATCTTCTTTAGTACAGACTTCATGTTTACGAATGCCGTGGACACCAGTTCCACGACTGGATACTTGGTGTGGCTGTCAATCACCATGGCTGTGAGGGGGCCATCGGGAAAACTGCCAAAGTCCATGCTAACACAGGACCATGGGGTTAAACATGGTTCTTCGGTGATGACTGGGGCATACGGGGGCTCTCCACTTGGTATCATACAGGAGTAGCAGCCTCTGACTTTGTGCTCCGCCCGAGGAACCATACCTTGTCCCTAAGCCTTGCTTTTATTTTCACTATGCCCTGGTGTGCTTGGTGGGCCAGTTTGATGACTCTCGTCCATAGGCTTTTTGGCACTAGGAGGATTGTTCTTCCCCGAAGTCGCAGGCCTTCTCCGCTCATACTTATCTTGTCCCTGATCCTCTAGATTTTGCTCATGGCTGCCTGGTCATCTGCGGTCAGGGCATTAGCGGCATCCAAGAAGTTGCACCGCAGCATGCTTCTTTGGCTTTAGAGAGACTAGTGCCCACTTGTGATGACTCCGCCCTTTATTTATTCCCTTGGGCTGCGTCCTTAGGTTGAAACTGTTATACAAAGTATCGTAGAAGCTGGGTACCAGCCTACACCCTTCATACAGTAATGCATTTTCAAACATTTGCCCAATAATGCCTAAAATATGCATGCCCCCTTTTTATATATTTCAGAGTATGAAACACCAGTGTATTTTGCTTTCACCTGCCTGATCTTCTGTACCACCGGCAATACTGAGAGAGGAGCACCTCATACGTGAGGACACACTTCAGTTATTACTGCAGCGCAGCCCCTGTGCAGCACCAGCTTATGAAGGATGGGCAGGAGAGAGGCACAGCGAAGCAACTGCACTTGAGGCCTGCCCACACTTCATCAGGACAACCAGTATGCTCCTACATCCACAACCACACGCTTGCTCATTCCATTTGGCACATTTGTCCTCCTGTATCACTGAGCCTGTGGGAGTCAAGGGCCCAGGGCCGCATGGCATACATAATGCCCCCTACAAGCTTTATGCAATGTTAAAACATGATGGAAATGAAGGGATACATTATGTAATGTAGGTACAAGGTTGTCACTTATCTACCTACCAGGAACCCATCTTTAAGCCTTCCCCTAGCCAGTCGTAAAGTGCACAATGCTGGAACCTACTTGAATCATGGTTACTGCAAGGGTAGCGTGCATGCACTCACAGTAACATACAATTTGTATGTTTAGTGAATGCTGTTTCTTCCTGTTATTAAACAGGCATTAAATCTCGGATCAGGACCTTTTGATATATAGGCCCATCAACACAGCCAGTATCCTGTGGAAATGTTGCAGTGTGGTAAATCCCAGCTTGGTGTCTTGCAACGCTACAAGACTGGTAAACCACTGCTGGCACTTCTTTTGCCGAATCCTTGGGCCTTGTCCCTAATACGGCCGCTTTGTCACTTATCCGGAAACCCGGTAGGAATATCCAAAATTGTGCCAGTGATTGTTCTAACTCACTGATTATTATTGGCCTGAGACCATTCCGCGAGAGCAGTCTTAAGGTTTTTTTGGTTCACGTAATCTGGAGATTTGAAGCTCAGAGGTTCTTATTAATACTGGTGGTTGACACATTGAGAGGCAGTCAGAGAGATTGCCCACAATTTGATGCATATTGGGTAGCTGTTTGGGCAACCATGTCATCTTCCAGTGAATTTACGTTCACACCATCTCCACATCTACCATGCTAAATGCTCAGTGAATTTCCAGCTCCCCTAGGTTGGAAAGAAATCTGCAAACTGAAGTACTGGAGGTGCCCACTGATAATAACACAGGCTGAATGGTTCATAGAATTGTTTCATGTGGCTTCACAAAAAGGAAATATGTAGAAATAACGATTTCATGGATATATTTATGGAGATATGGAGCGATATATAGATAATTTTATATAGAAGCATTATCTACGGTTTTCAATCACTGATACAAAAGTGTATCACTGGGACAATGTCAATAGAGAATTGTTTTGGGACAGTACTTTTGTTGCCCTACGCGGTCCCTATGATTAATGGACTGTTACAGCTTGATTGAGCTGAACCTACTGAGGTAAAAAACGACATCTAATCATCTATTGAAGAATACCAATAGTTGGATAAGGAAGATACAAAAAACTGTGATTGATTAGTTTTGCATGACCCTGCAGTCACCAGTAATTACAGGCCCATTTCTCTGCTCCCGGCCCCCACTAAAGTCTTAGAGAAGCTAGCCCATCAGCAGCTGGCAGCTTTCATTGAGTCCAATGGCTTATTGCATGAGTCCCAGTCTGGCTTTTGTTCCTGGCTTCAGTATGGAATCGGCACTGATTGAGATGGCAGATGCCATTCGCTGGGCGGTGGATGGTGGCTCTGCGGTCATGTTGGTGCTTCTCGACCTGTCAGCGACGTTTGATACAGTGTCCCATTCCATCTTACTGGATCGCCTTAAGCAGATTGGCATCCAGGGGACAGTGCTGGACTGAATCGCGTCTTACCTACATGGCCAAGAACAACAGGTCTCGATCCACCCTTTCACCTCCCCGCGAAACCATTAAAATGGGGAGTACCGCAGGGATCGGCCCTGAGCCCGCTACTTTTCAACATCTATTTGACACCGCTCGCGGAGCTCATCACCACGACTGGGATCAAGGGGATATCTTACGCCGATGACACTCAACTGATATTTACCTTCAGTGGGGTGTCAGCATCCTACTTTGACTCACTGAAAGATTGCCTCAAAAGTATTTCTGCCTGGATGAGCACTAACTTCTTAAAACTTAATGCCGACAAGATGGTGGTCCTGTTCATTAATCAAGCTGGATCACCTCCCTCAGCGTTATGGTGCCCAGCAGAATTAGAATCTCCCCATACACCTAAGGACTCAGTTAAGAATTTAGGAGTCAGGTAGGACAAAGACCTGTCCCTCACTACCCATGTTCAACAGGTATCCACAGCCTGCTTTGGAAAATTGAAAACCATTAGAAAATATATTGACTTCTTGCCTGAGTCAGCTCGCAAAACCGTTGTCCATGCAATAATCCCCTCCCATCTTGATTATGCTAATGGTCTCTACATGGGTCTGCCAATCGGACTGATCTGTAGGCTCCAGATAATACAGAATACAGCAGCTAGACTGGTCTGCAAGGTCCCTCTTCGCCAACGTATTTCTCCTCATCTGAAACATCTGCATTGGCTACCTGTAGCCAAGTGCTTTGAATTCAAGGCCCTTACGTTTGCTTTTCGGGCATATCAAGGTAGGGGGCCCAACTATTTGAGGAAGAGACTTCGTCCTAACCAGCAGGTCAGATCCCTTAGGTCTAACCACAAACGATACCTTACCACCCCCCGGTTCGCAAAGGCTAGAATGGGCGGTAGAACATTCGTGGTGGGGACCACTAAATGCTGGAATAACCTACCTGCTCACTTACGCTCATTGCAGTCCAAACAGGAATTTAGAAAGGCCTTGAAAATCTGGCTTTTTAGTCGCAATGACTACTGACCACTTTTTCTGCTGCTGTCCGTAGTAGCGCCGGGACACCCCTTCTGGGGTAGCTGTGCACTTTATAAATATCTTTTATTATTATTCATATTTACTGCATCTTAGTAGCCCAGCTATTCATGTATTATGTGATATTTGCTCATGGTTTGCTCTGCAATGTTTTATCTGTATTATATTACTCTTTATAGCCCAATTCTTTTTTCTCAGTCACTTCCTTCTTCACTTTTTATCCTTTGCTCTTCATACACATTCCCCCTCTTCTTTGGATGCTAACACATTTTGTTGTATGTACTGTTTCCTGTGTGTTTATAGCACTGATGATAATTGTGTCTGTAATGTGTAGCATTGTGTATCAACAAACAATAGAATGGGGAACGCACACCACCAGGCCAGCAAATCACTTGCAGTGTAGTTCATGGTTTGAATAGCCCTTTATTTCTTCCTGGTCATGTTTGGACTGTGGACCAGGTAGTTCTGTATCATATAGTCTATCTTTCCCCAACTTCATCAAATCCAGTCTTTTGGCTCATTAGCCCATGGCAGTGCATGATGGTCACAGCATTGCAACAGATATATTGGGTGTAATACCTGATAGGTATTTCACTTTCTGGGAGCTCCTCAAAGGTGTGTAACACAGATAATCTGAAAGTAGGTAAAATTTCAGATTTTCACAAAGTACTGTGAGTATCTATGAAGTACCAGCCACTCTAAAATTAATCATCTTGACTGTGTCAAAGGAGTATTGCCATTTTGGAAGTTCCTGGTCCATTCATGTCCACAAGATATAGGCGGAGCTGTTTTCCCTGAGAGTGGAAGAGTATTGCAAGCCTTTTGCCGATTTCCTGATCACTGTGGCTGTTGATAGCCAGGTGCAGACCTCTTTGTGCCTCTGTTGTGGGCACTCCAGGCTGGAGACTACCATTTTGTGACAAGCATCACTCTACAAAAACACGGTGTCTAGAGAACAGCCTGAAAAGGACACATGAATGAAGAACCACCCAAAACCGATTCTGAAAGTTAATATTGAGAATCTGCATATCCTGCCTGGTTTGACTAAATAAAAGCAGGAGGTGCTGACCTACTTGTTTCAAATCCCAGTTCTCTTCAACCAAAGAAGGGCGTGCTCCACAGAGTACTCAGGGGTATGCGTGCCACAAGAGCTGGTGTCTGCCTAACAGCAAGCTTCCAAGAGCTGAGAGTACATCACCAATAGTCTGGCCTTTCTGGAAGAAGTGGAATCTCTGACTTGAAGTGCTTTGAAGCCAACCTGCTGCTGAGAGAGGGAAGAAGCATGCCAACCAAGCAGAGTTGGGATCGGACTGAAGCACCAGAGCAGGTTGCCGCTTAGTGCTGTACGGATCCCCTGGCCAAAAATGATCTGTGTTCCCTGAGGCATGTGGGCTGCAGACTCTCAGAGCAGATGATTCCCATAGGAATCGCAGACATTGAACGTCACCACTGCTCACAAGAGACAGTGCCCATGGAGACAGTGCCCATGGAGACTGTGCCACTATAACTACTAATTGTGTGCAAGCAGACTGTGCCACTGCAAATACAAGCTGTGCCTAAGTAGACTGTGCTGCTGCTACAAGCTGTACCTGAGTGGGTTATATCACTCCAACGATGAAATATGCCCATGTGGCTTGTATCAATGCTACTATGAACTGTACCCGAGGTGGGATTGCACTGAGCTGCATCAAAGTGGACTATTACCTCTGACTCCACAGGCAAAATTCACAACTCATCAAAAATCCAGGAGCAATGGAGGGAAGGAATACCAAGAATTAGACCATGGCATCTCAGGCTGCCCCGAGTGAGGAATGGGCTACTTTCGGGAAAACTAAAAATTGGTTGACCCTGCATCGACTCCCTGGGAAGCATTCAAGGTGATGGTGAGGGGAAGCACTATCTCCTTGGTAGCTGGGGTCAAGAAAGAAAAACGTGTGCTAGGGAAAAGCTAGATAGTGAAATTGCACAACTAGAGGGGGAATTGTTCGGTGAAGGTGCCGAAAAAGTCAATAACACACTGAAGATTAAACTGAAAGAATGCATAGCCCTCGTGGAGCAGGCTGCCAAGGTCAGAGAAAGAACAATACGACATAAGATATATGATGTTGGAGACAAAGCGGGGAAATTACTCGCCTGGCTCGATTCCCGTCCACGAGCTAGTAGATTAGTACCCACACTCACAACGGGCCTGGGAGAGACGATCCATGACCCGCAAGCAATAGCGGAGGAGTTTGCAAAGTTCTACGAACAATTCTACTCCCCAAGTCAAACCTCTGATGGGAAGGCATCCATGGAACCCTTAGAGGACATGCCTCTCTCCTCCCTTAGCCCGGAAGACCTAGAACTTCTGGAATCGGATATTACGGAGGAAGAAATAACCCTGGCCATCAATGCACTCCCTTCAGGGAAAACAATGGGACCGAATGGCCTGCCAATAGAGCTTTATAAGATGGGAGCAACAAAATTAGCTTCCCATCTCAGAAATATGTACATTTGAGAGCAGGAAACTGGATACCCTCCTGCGAGATCAGCGATTGGCCACAATTGTGGTTATACATAAAAAAGGCAAATACAAAAGATGGCTGCACTTCTTACCGCCCCCATCTCGCTGTTAAACGCGGAAGCTAAAATCCTGGCGAACTGATGGCCTCACGACTAGTACAGATCCTCCCTAAATTAGTACACCCAGACCAATCGGGCTTTATGCCCGGCAGGAATACCGCACTAAATATCCGCAGACTACATGGGGTGCTAGGGCGCATAGATACAATCAGGGAAGATGCAATTATGGTATCACTGGATGCCAAAATGGCTTTTGATACCATTGAATGGCACTATCTGGAGAAAATGGGATTTGGGCCCAACTTTACAGCGTGGGTGAGACTCCTTTACAGTAGCCCACTGGCGCAGGTGATGGTAAACAACAAGACTTCTTCAGTCTTTTCTTATGGACGAGGGATGAGACACTGCTACCCCCTGTCGCCCCAGATTTTTTCATTAAGGCTTGAGCCACCGGCCGCCTAGGTCCGTGGTGATCCATTGATATGAGGTTTATGCTGGACAAGGGAGGGGGAGGATCGCATCTCTCTTTATGCCAACAACGTGCTACTATACCTGATAGATCCTAGGGCCTCACTGAATAGAGTCATGAACATACTTACCAACTACAGGAACTAATCAGGATACACCATTAATTGTACCATAATCTATGTACTCAGTGGAACACCCCCCCACGCCAAAAGGATGCGAGGCCCCAGTGACCACTGAGGGGTTCCGCTACTTGGGCATATATGTAACCACTGACCCGGCTCACTTTTATGACAAAAATCACTACAAAGATGAAAGGGCAACGTGCGTCATTGGAGGTCTCTTCCGCTGCTGGGCCGTGCGAAGATTGCTCTTGTGGGCCTCCTCGAATTGCCACACAAAAATTGGTGAGGGGATGGTATGACAGAGGCATTGGACATCCCGATATGCGTAAATACTACTGGGCTTCACATCTCATGATGATTAATCTATGCATGCTTAAACCCCATGACGATCCAGCATTTAAGTTGGACAAATACGTCCTGCCGGGTGGAAGATACGAGACAGCACTCTATGCTACACCAAAATGACTTACACTAACAGGTCCAACAAATCACACTGAAAATTTAGCAAGCGGAAAATAAAAGTATGGGTTGGAACAACAAAATGACACTTGCCTCCTCACTATGGGATACGAGACACCTGGGGACCCTTAGATACTCCAAATGGTTTGATAAATGGGACCTAATAGGCATTTCCCAGTTGGGAGATTTATGGGATCGGGAGGGGGTGAGCTCCTTCTTTGCCCTTCAGAGAGAATATGACCTTGCAGACACTGAGCGGTTTAGTTATATCTGAATTAAACATGCTCTCTTGAGGGCAGTCCCTGGGGCGGGGGAGACTCCCTGAATCCTCGCCACTTGAAGACAGCATTCTTACTGAGTACATGGACCATGGGGCGATCTCCCAGACTTATAAAAAACAAATTAATATCTCCCTGGACCCCCTTGCCCAGCTTACGCAGCTCTGGATACAAGACGTTGGGAACTTAGAAGACGAGGAATGGCAGGAGGCCATGTCCTCGCCCAAAGAGGTAGATATCCCTGCTCGACTGGTACAGCTTAAGATACTGCACCAACTTTATTATTCAGGGCATACACATGCCAAGTTCACTCCCTGGGTAGATTCGACATGCAGAAGACACTGCGGTCAAGAAGGCACCTTCTACCAAATCACCTAGGATTGCCCACACACTAAGAAATACTGCGGCCAGGTGACACGCACTATGGGGGAGACATTAGAGAATACAATATAACCAAAGCCGTAGCAATACCTTTTAAATATATGGGGTGCAACAGACTTGAATAGCAAAGAGAGAACATGGTAGGGTGACCAGACGTCCTGGTTTTCCCTGGACAGTCCCGGTTTTCGGAGCAGTGTTCCGGTGTCCTGACACTTTGCTCCAAATTACAGAAATGTCCCAGTTTTTGTGCAGTGCACGGGTTAAACAGAGAAATGTCCCAGTTTATATATAGTGTCTCTGCTTACTTGCACAGGTGCTGAGATGGGTCTCTATTGGGCTCTCCATTTCTGTCCACATGATAAAAAAAAATCTTACCGCTGCAGCAATACCACCCTTCTTCACTGCCTTCAAAGAAACCCATTATGGTACTTTCACATTCTCATCATTTTTGAGCTGAAGCTTTTTCAATGTTATGTACAACAAAGCCAAAGTTGTTGCTTATTTATCTTATGCAGCTAACAACAAATGACAAAGCTAATAGTCCTGGCTTGTTGAAGGTGTGATAATACATGTATTATTTATCTGAATACAATGACAGAAGCAGAATTGTTTTGGGACGGGACACTAGAGTAAGCATAGATTATTTTAGCTTATGTGTTTTAAGCCACACCCTTAATTACATCAGCCACACCCCTTTGAGAGACCCCCCCAGTTTTTCTTATCCCAGTTAAAGCCTGGGTACTTCTGTCATGTCACCTGGTCTCTGTGGAGCACTGTATGAGACTTCAGTGCGCTGCCCTGTTTGGGAGTGCTGGGAGGGCACAGGGTGCATGAGTAGTTGAAGGGAGTGTGGGGGGAATCTTTGGGTTTCGTGCGTGAGCGGTGATGTGGTCAAGTTACCGCAGCCTCCAAGCCAGCTTGGGTAGTATTTCTACTACATTTGAAGGCCTTGTGGCGACGTAGAAGCGGTAAGACGTCTGCGGGGGCAGTTGTCTCATGGGTCATGGTTGGATGAGATACACAGGGTCAGAGGCGAGCTCTGTTTGCTGTGACCTACAAAACATCCGTGCTCTGCACTAATCAGACCACCTACCTGGGAGGAAGCTGGGTGGTTCTACCAGACAACCAGAAATGCTGGCTTGTAATTAGTCAGTAACTGCCCCTAAAGAAAGGCACTCCCTAAAATGCACTCAGGGGGAATGTATTTGAGCACTATGATGTCATGGGTTTTACCACAGCAAAGAATGGATGCATACACAGTGCCAAGAGGTATTTTTAAAGCTGCTCAACTGAAAACACTTATGTGTGACAGCAGCGTGCATAGAGAGGTCATCACCAGTAACATACTGCATCTATTTTAGAGTTAGTCATGTACATGGGAAATGTCACAGTCCCCGTCCCCTCATCTCAGAGACAGGCAGGGCACAAGTCGGGAATACACGCAGGTACACTGCGTCCACACACTTTTTTCACAGGTTGGACACCGTCCACCCTGCCAAAAAGTTGGGCCCCTCAGAAATATGCTGAACTGTTCCTGCTGTCATTTTCAGACACCAGGACATGTTCAGCAGCAACGTGCAGGCAGGGAAGGGAACTTTTTATTTTCACCTCCAACTGGGCCATCCATTAAGGCCAAAGTTAAGAGGCCATCAGGCTTCCTTTTGATTGAGTATCATGACTGTGGTGGCTTGGAACCTCACACTTGAATGCAAATGCAATGGATGGGAAACAAAAGCACACAGCTTGTTACCACTTCAGAGGTACTTAAGAGAGGCATGCTTTTGACTTTGCTAAGTCCTTGTATATAAAATATGCATGCACTGTAAGAATGTCAGATGTGTTGGTCTGTCCCAGTATTTACGCAAATAACAATTTAAATAGCAGGGTGTCACAGCGCTTTATGTAACATACACATTGACAATAAATCATGTAATTGGGAAAATAAGTGTACAAGATGCATTACATGAGACAGTGAGGGTTACATGGCGTTGGAGTCACATGTCCTTCATAGCTCACTGTGCTATATTGGAAGGATTACAATTTATGACCTTGTAGTAACAAAAGGATCTCTGTGTAAAAAGCAGTAATCCACTTACCTATCTCCATAACATAAAAAGTTTTCATCTACATGTCACATGGTGTCCTTTGCAGGAGTCACATTGACCTTCTCTACTTCTTTGATTCAGATCTGGGACTACACAAAAGACAGATCTCTTCAATAAACACGTTCACCTCCAGAGTTATCTCACCATTATTATTATTCCCAGAGATTTACTGGGCACCTCTTCAGCAGATGTCTTAAACCCACATAATATTTTAAAATGCAAACTTTTTCGCAATGGGCCACACTAGGGTTCATGTTGGCCAAAAGAAACAACCGCCCACTTTAGAAACCTGGGAGAACAACCTTGATTGGTGTATGTTGAGAGAAACAACTGTATATTTGGCAAGGGGATGTCCTAGGAACCCGTGGAATGTTTATAGAGGAGAGATCTGTACACCGCCTCAAAGTATTGAGCATGATGACCCTATATCCCCATAATGTTCCTCTCTATGGAGAAGTCAATGTATCCATCTGCCCATGCGTTCTGTAATGTATAACCTGCACGACCCTCTGCATTGTATTACTTACCTATGTATGTTTAATAAAAAGATTTATAAAAAAAAATTAAAATGAAAACTTTGCAACGGAATAAGCAGAACAGATATACTGCCATGCTTCTCCTTGTTGCCAATTTCATTGTGGCAAGGTTTTTAAAACAATAAAGGTATTAGTTGAGGCCAAGATTTAGCGTCAGGATTGCGCCACTTTTTTGGCACAACCCCAACGCAAAATCTCAATCGTTAAATCTCATAATGCGCTTAAATGTACTCATAATATACCTGATGTACATTTGTGTGAGGTCTTAAAATCAGATGTTACTTCTTGTGATGTCACTTCCAGTGATGTCACATCCTGTGATGCCATGTACGAAGTCACACGTCTTTACGTCATGCGCTGTGATTGCACGAGCCGTGATGTCAATTGCATCCTGCCTAACTTGGTTAGTCCCCCCTTCTTTTTTTATGATTTGTGCCTTTGAGACAGGCCTATAGTCACAGACCATCCCACACCTCAGAGGCACAGACATGCCTTCTCTCAGCCCTCTCCTCATCTCTGAGGCACAGACAGGCCTTTTCTCATCCCTCCCCTCATCTCAGAGACACAGACAGGCCTACCTCCTCACCTCTTTCCGCATCGTAGTGCCTTTTGTCTCCCTTTCTCTTCCTTCTTTCCCTTTCCCTTCCCCACTTCTGGCATGAGGCAAGCGTTTTAGCCATTTTTGCAAGCTACTAGTTTGGAGGCTGTTCTTGGCATTGTTAAACTAAAAACCCAACATCCTATAATGCACATGCTGTTAGCTTAAAAATCAATTTCTGTCTGTGTCACACATCTGATCTGTCATCTGTAATTCTTCATCTGTGTCTTTGGAGGCAGCTGTCATTGTAGTCCTTTTTCTATGTCTACGACAGCTGTCAAATAGTACTATTTTTATGTGGACACTTATAAACTGTAGTCCTATTTCTATGTCTATGAACTGTCCCAGTTTTTTGTTTTGAGAATCTGGTCACCCTAGAATATGGGCTACCTTGGGATGGCTGACAGCCAAGCGTAACATCGCAATGCTGTGGGGGGCTTTGGAGGTGCCAGCACTTCAAACCTGGGAGCAGAATATGGACTGGTGAATGGCCACTGAGAAGACAATCTATGAAGCAGAGGCTGTCCTAAGAAATGGACGCAGATTTGGGTTAAATGGAACCTCTTCGGGGCAAATATATATACGCCTCCCATGGCCTCGTCCTGATCTCTTGTCCCCACAGAAAATGAACAGGAACTATGAACAAGGTCGGAAATCATGCCGTTGATCAGAATCATGTCAGATGCCTCATTCATGACCATAATGTCCAATCTTAGTGAATGTGTTGCATATTTGTTGATGTGCCTACTTTGTATGTTAATAAAAAGATTGGTAAAAAAAAAGAATACAGAAGCAAATTCGCCATCATTCGGGCACCTTTATCAAAACTGTAGCCCTGCACCCCAAGAGCGGTAGTACCTGTAGCCTGCATGCCACTCCCAGAAGGGAGAGTGAGGCTGACACATACTGCTGGTCTTCGCTGGCCCCCCCAGATGAACTGAGGGGAAACCACTGTGGTGAGAATACCAGTTGAGGACTGCTGAAGTGAACTGAGTGCACTATTGTACAAGAGTTAATACAGACTTGTGCCAGAACAGTGAGGAACCCACCTAGATTCTGTAGAAGGGCCACATGAGAGGAAGGAGAAAAGGGGGAGGAGGGACCTGGGGCCTAGACGCAGTGGCCCCTGCGCCATTGAAGCACGTAAGTATATTGTACCTATAACTTGTAAGCAACTAAAGCACTAGGTTGGACTGTCTTTTAATGCATTGCTGGGTGATTGTTGAATTCTGACCTTGAAAATCCCCACAATACCTCTCTGAGAAGCCTGTGACCGCACTGACTGAGAGTCCAGTGCTGAAAGGGATGTACTTGACTAAATTTGCAAAGCCACAGTAGGACAGAGCCCTAGTAGCCTGTGTTGGCCCTATGGCTCCCCGAAAGGCGTCTGATTACGTCTGTAATCTCTCACCATCAGACAGGGCACCTGAGACAGTGGCTTGCAAGTAAGCTAAGCTATGTGGATGGCCTCACCAGAGTGCACCAGGGTGTGCATGAATCCATTTATTATTAAATCTGTTTCAGGCTCGAGGTGGTTGATTTTCCGATAATGGAAACCTGTGTATTTTGGGAACTCACAGAATTCCTTCTCGTTGAAAAGAGGTCTATTATCTGACTTGAGTCCCGAGGGGATTCCAAAGGTGCAATCGATTGTATCTAGAGCTGGAATGTCCAGATGTGCAGATGTGCAGGGCACTGTCACAACTGCATGAATCTGATGTATCACTCCTCGACAAGAAGATGATGTTGTACTTAGTAATTAGTAGGGGGACAAGGAATTGGATTACAAACCCCTCCCACAAACCTTGTGCTTGTAGGGGCTTGTGCAGTAACTCAGGTAGACTGCCTTTGCTCGGGCTTTGACATCAGTTGTGAGTATAGACTTGTGCGTTGCATATGGCATCAGTCTTAGTCCTGAAGAATGCGCATTACTTTGTAGAGCACTCGCTGACAGAGAAACAAATCAACATTTTTTTTTTACATAGGTCCAGAGTACAAACCCTTTATAATCTGTGATATAGTTGCACCATAGAGGGGACTGACTTTGACGACGCCAGGGAACGCCATACTTACATTTCTTGTTTTATTAAAAAAGGAGGGGTGCCATACAAGTTACATAGTAGTATCCAGGCCAGCGAAGGTTAATGGTGATTCTGTTAACTGCCCCTTGCTAGTGTTGTATTCATGAATTATATTTTCGGAGTGTAAGGCTGCAGAACGGGCTTACTACAGAATTTAGCATGTGCATTGTTGGGTCTCATCTGATGCTCTGTGACACAATGGAAATCAGCAGGGGGGTTAGTAGTTCCCCAGCTTGAGAGTGATGGGGAACCGGTCGTCCTGCACAGTGCTTTTAAAGGGTATAAAAAGTGCCAGTACTCACTGTTTTGATTGGAGGCCTTGAGGGGCATGGCTCTGAGGCAGGCATTTAACAATATCAATATCTTCTTGGCGTCTATCAGAGGCCGGTGATCTTTCAGCCAAGTATTGCACTTTTAGCAACATTTTGACACAAATTTGCAAAAAATTCAACTGGTTTTGAAAGAGTTCCATACAAACATCTTACAGCAGAACAAAAGGTTAAAGGTGGAGCACAGCTGAGATGATGTATTCTCGTGGATAGTTGTAAACTGTCCCCTCTGCCGACTCCCCCCCCCCCATCATTTCTGGATTTGAGAGTGAGAAGGAGTAAGTGCCAGCTAGTCTCTTCCTGCTCTCCCACTAAGTGTGGGCCTGTGACAGCAGGTATAGGCACATGCACATGCATAGAAGCACACTCAAATCGCCCCTTACAGCAACCTTCAGTACATTTAAAAAAATAAATGTAGCTGAGGTCCCGTTTATGCATGTTGTGCCGCAACTCACCACCTCCAGACTCAAATCAAGTCAAGTAAGCTTTATTCGAAAACACGTGGTGCATCATAAAAGCTACATAAGAAAACAGTATCTGAATTAAAAAGACATCGATTAAAAGAAGGTCGCAAAAATGAGGAGTAAAACACATGAATAAAAACAAGCAGAGACATCCCCTTGTAAACAGTAACATTTCTACAGCTGCTTCCTGCGTCTTATGACAGCCAATAAGTAACGTGACAACACAACACATGTATACAGGCTCGGAAGCGATTGTAAATAAATAAAAGCTGGGCGACATTGCACAAATCCAAGTTGTTGTAGCAGCAGCTTAATAAAGCATTTTCTCAACTCTGAGTAAAACAAACGGAAAAAAAGAATGTGAATCGTACTTTGCTTAGAAACGTTGTCACATGGACATAACTCGAGATCGGGGGCCCAGTGATTAATATTTGGAAAGGTCATTAAATATTGAAAAATATTCAGCCGAAACTTGGTCAGCACAAACCTATGGCAGTGATTATATACATTGGCTAGGTAGGGTTGCATATCATAGCTGGTCAGAATTAACTGGTTCTTCTGAAACGAGGGTTTCATAATCTCAGTGGATAGCCTCAAATCCTCTAATAGGGATAAACATTTTAATTTGAGAGCTTTCCTTTGAATGCTGGCCAAAAGCTCTGGTTGGTCAAAGAACTCAGGGGGGCCAATGTCTTGTTAGATATGGAACTCCCAGTTCAGAGTGACAGACGTAAGTGGAACAACTTTTTGGAAGAGCAAGGAGATTCCTTAAAAAAGCATTTTCTGCACGCTGTAGTAATTCGACATTTGCATGTCCCCAAAGCTCGGACCTGTACAGGGCAGTCAGTCTACATTTGGCCTTATAAATGGACATCATTTCCCTCGGATGTTTAATGCTCAATTTTCTGGCAACATCCAGCACGACTGTAGTACTTTTGACAAATTGGAGCCTCCTTGACTTAATTGCATTGGACCAAATCCCATCTTTGTTAAATAAAATACCTAAATAAAAAAATGTAGGTGTGAGCAGAATCTTAGAGCCCTCTATGGAAATGTCTCTGCAGTTTGTGGACCTATTCCCAAGTTTCATGATGAAAGTTTTACTGATGTTAATTTTTAAACGCCGACCCTGCATGAACTGGGCGAATTCATCGAGTGCTCAATGTAGTCCTAATGGAGTACGAGCCATTAGTACAGCGTTGTTGGCATATTTAAGTGCCGGAATCGGACGCTGTCCTACATGCGCTAAATCAGAGCACTTGCTTACAAGGGTACTGTCTAAACTATTAAGATAAAGGTCAAACAAAAATTGGGCGAGTATGCATCCTTGGCGTACTCCTCTTCCTATAGCGAAGGGCTGGGTGTATTCAGCTTTTAGGCCATAACAAACTCTGCCCCGGTCCAGTGCATATAAGTCCCTAAGGGAGTTTACAATAGTGTGATCTACTCCCATACTGACCATGATCGACCATAATTTGTCCTGCACCACAAAATCAAATGCTGAACTTAAATTTAGAAATGCTAAAAACAAACCGCCTCCTTTTATAGGCACGTATTTCCCTATCAGTAGATATAAATTAATAGCCTGTTCGGTGGTCCCCACACCTGGGCTGAACCCATACTGCAGATCAGAAATAACACTGTTGGACTCTGCCCAGTCCTGCAGTCTGCCTAGGAGTACCACTTTAATTATGGAGTCCAGCAGAGAAATGGGTCTGTATTGTTCTGGGCTTTTGCGATTGCCTTTCTTGAATATGGGAACTATAAGAGACTTGGGCCATGTGTGTAAGAAACCTTTACTCCGACAGGCTTTCAAGAGTAGAGTTAAAAGGGGACCCCAGAGGTTAATATTGGATTTTAACAAGTCGATGGAAATCCCATCAGGGCTCGGTGCTTTACCGCCTTTGCTTGTCTTTAGAGCCATGACTACCTCATCTGAGGTAAAGTCAGGGTAAAACTAGTCAGATGAGGAGGAGGTAGAGGTGGAAATACTCGTATGAGTGGGAATTGGGAGGGCCATGGTAGAAGCTTCCTGTGTTGAGTAAAGACTCAGCCAGGCCACAGAACACTCAGCTCTCAACACATATGTTTGAATTTTGTGCATCCGCCTCTATCTCATATGTGCAGGGCCTACTTTTTTGCAGTTTTTAATGTAGCGCAAATTTGGCCCAATGGCCCTTGAGCACTTTACATGGCAATCAGTAGTTTCACATTAAAGCATAATTTTTTTAAGCACCGGTGGTTAAGTTAATTGGCCAGAATCATAGAATGATGAGCTGACGCCAGGAGTTGAACCTGGTTCCCCAGTTTTACTGTTGGCAGCTCTGGCCCCATCTCCTCATTAGAACGTAACCCCGCAGTAGCAACCCAGAGTTGGAATACACTGGCTATTGGCTGTCAGAGCGACACATAGACACGCTCCATCTGAAAGGCTCATTTTCAGCAGCTTTTGTGCTGCGCGTACCCATACTTCAGAGCCTGAGCCCTGTTGCCACTAGGAGTTCCGGTACTCTCCTTGCCCAAGGAAAAGTTCCAGTACTCGGGGGAGAAAACTGAGAAGTGCCGGTACTCAGTACTGGTGAGTACCAGGGAACAGCCATTAAAACACGGTTTTTACCACGTGTAGCCATTACATCGCATGCGTTACAACGCATGCGATGTTACAACGCGTGGTAAAAACCAAGCATACTATTACATTGCATGCGCTTTTACAACGCATGCGATGTAATGAGTAATGGCGGCTATCCAAGTCGTTGTGAGGAAACGGAGTCTGTTTCCTCACAACGACGTGCACCGCCCCTCGAAGCAGGAAAGAGGAAGCACGAACCGGGAGTAGAGACGGCGACGCTGGAGAGGAGAGAGGTAAGGGGGTTTGCACTTGGGGTGGGGGTTAATTTTGTAGGGTTTAGGGTAGTGTAAAAGTTGTGTTGTAATGTTTGTGTTGTGTGTTTTTTTTTACATTTTAGGGTGTTTTTTTGTAGTGTAGTGTAGTATTTTAGGGTTGTGTTTGTGTTTTAGGATTTAGTGTAGTGTTGTAGTGTTTGTTTAGTGTAGTGTATTAGGGTTTAGGGAAGTGTTGTAGTGTTTTAGGGTTTAGGGTACTGTTGTAGAGTTTGTGTAGTGTAGTGCTTTAGGGTTTAGGGTAGTGTAGTAGTGTTTGTGTAGTGTAGTGCATTAGGGTTTAGGGTAGTGTTGTAGTGTTTGTGTAGTGTAGTGTTTAAGGGTTTAGGGTACTGTAGGGTTTAGGGTAGTGTTGTAGTATTTGTGTAGTGTAGTGTTTTAGGGTTTAGGGTAGTGTTGTAGAGTTTGTGTAGTGTAGAGTTTTAAGGTTTAGGGTAGTGTAGTAGTGTTTGTGTAGTGTAGTGTTTTAGGGTTTAGGGTAGTGTTGTAGTGTTTCTGTAGTGTAGTGTTTTAGGGTTTAGGGTACTGTAGTGTTTTAGGGTTTAGGGTATTGTTGTAGTGTTTGTGTAGTGTAGTGTTTTAGGGTTTAGGGTAGTGTTGTAGTGTTTGTGTAGTATTTTAGGGTTTAGGGTCGTGTTTGTGTAGTGTAGTGTTTTAGGGTTTAGGGTAGTGTTGTAGTGTTTGTGTAGTGTAGTGTTTTAGGGTTTAGGGTAGTGTTTGTGTAGTGTAGTGTTTTATGGTAGTGTCGGGGGGTTGTGCAGGGTAGTGTAGTGTAATTGTAGGGAGAGGACTGGGGGTCGGGGGAGGGTTGTGCAGGGGTAGTGTAGAGTCACTTACCTTGAAAACTTTAACCACGAGTATAGCTGTACCACGCATGCCTTTGCGTTGTAATGGCATGCGTGGTAAAAGCATACTCGTGGTAAAAGTTTGCGATGTAATGGCATTTCGTTGTCATTGACATCGCGTAGTAATACCCGCGTTGTAATGGCACGTGTGGTATTAGTATGCGATGTAATGACATACATCCGTGACTACCAGCCCATTTAATGAACTGGGCCCAGCAGGAAAATACCCACCTCTCAATTCAGGCAGTCATTTTAGCTTTCGGCTTTCCATATATGTAGATCAGTTCCAGATGATCAGTAACAACTGGGAAGTCCTTGCCACAGAAGAATAAATAAAAGTGTTCACGTGCCCAGACCACTGCAAGACTCTGCTTTTCTGGCTGAGACTTAAATAGACAATGATGAGCCTCTGGAGGTTGGAACCTTGCTCCTGCTAAACTGAGTTTACTCCAGTTTTTCAGGGCTGGCATCATTGGTGAGCTCGGTGTGCGGTGTAGAATTAAAATAGGAAATGAGGTTTGCCTCAACAATGCAAAATGCAATGGTCTCAAATGCTACCTGGCATTCTTTTGGCACTGAAACTGTTTGTCCCTTTACCATGAGGTGTCTCAGAAAAGAACTGAGGGAGCAAAATATTGGATGTAACTGGTACAATAACAGGCCAAGGAATAAATGGCGTGATGAAGTATCAGCTGTATGAGAACCTCAACATTGTTTGGGTCTTGTTGCATGTCTGCTCTGGAGAAAACTGGATGCAAAGAGCAAGATGTCTTTCTGTCTGCATCGCCATGTTGGGCTTTCTCATGCCAATACAGATTCTGATTTGCCCACTCACTGCATTTTGAGCACAAAAACAGACAATCAGGAAAACCCACAGGGTTGGCTAGCACACTTTCCAGGGATGTCTTGTTGAGGCAGATTTTGTATTTTATCCCTTTCCTGTTGGGTATAGTATCAGAATATAATTGTCAGGATATCTTCTGACATAAATATGGTGTCCTAAATATCGTTTACCAAAATATTATCCCATTGCATACTTTTGAAAAATTATAATTAAGACACAATATTTATGGAGCTAATAATAAAAATCTAACCCAAGAGGAGGATATTTTTCTAAATTATACTTAGAACACAACATTTATGTCAGACGATCTTCTGGTACCATTCCATAAAGGTAGTCCTGGCAAATCTCTGTATATTTTGAAAAGGGTTTCTCCTACCTCATCAATGAGACTTCTGTCCCTGGCATTGTGGCATACAGTGCATCAATTCTCTTTCACGTTCTTAATTATTCTTTCCCAGGGAAACAATGAAGATTTCAAATTCTTTAATCCTTAGCTCCACCTGGGCCCCAAGATTTTTTATTCACACAGGTCAAAACATGGGGCATACCATGGATTCACTATATGTGGGGTAGTTTGTAGAACTGTCCCCTCCCCCTCCTTCAAATGACACTAATCCCAACTTCAGACATGTCATGGCTTTTTCTTGCATGAGAGACTAAGGGACTGATTACAAGTGTCCTTGATGGATAGTTGTTATTTACACGTCTGATAAAATCCGTCACAGCGGGATTCGGCATTATCAGGTATGACAAATAGCACCTATTCTGTCTATTTTTCCTTATCTTTGAAATAAACAGCGGCGGCTCTTTCGCTATGGTGGAGGAGCAAAAGTGCTCCGTGAGCACTTTAAAAAGGAAAAATAAAATGATATGGAGGCTACGCCAATCCCGCCCCTCAGTGTTTCCAGATCTTCACCACCCGCCTGGTGTAGTAAGAAATGACGGTGGGGAAGGTCTAGGTCATCTTTAAAGTCTTCAAATTGGAGGAGTTCCCTGTCTCTGTAGAGGTCTCTCAGTCGTGTAGCCCCTGCTTGTTCCCAGTCCCTAAGGCCCTACCATCGTCCCCCATGTGGTAGTATTCGTAGAATTGTTATTGGGAGATCAGGTGAGTAGGGGATCTGAACTTGTGTTTTTTGGAGGCACCTCCTCCAGCAGGGCCATATCACTTGGACCTCGCTTGTATCGTTCAGCGGTGTTCTCAATAATATTCTCAATAGAACATCCAAATCTGGTGTGAATGGTCCCAGTTCACGTGCCTGCATCTGTCAATCCTCCACCCAACGGGTGAGCTACTGCAGTTGCCCAGCTAGGTAATACCTTTCAAAGTCAGGGACTGCAAGGCCCCCTTCCCCAGTCGTGCACTGCATTGTTTTTAGGGCTACACGTCTACAGCCAGTACCCCATAGAAAATTCGATGTTAGGGAATGCAGGTCAGTAAGCCATTTTGTTGTTATCCATATGTGCAGTACTGTAAAAAAAATATAACAGGTGTGGTAGCGTCACCATTTTTAAGAGAGCCACCCTTCCGGCCAACGACAATGGTAAGTAAACCTTTCCAGAATTCTATACTGGTCTTCAAGGACCGCACAGCCATCCCCATATTTCCCTCAAAGAGGTCAGGTTGAGCGTGGTAGATTTTCACCACTAGATATTCCAAGCACCTGGGTTCCCATTGGAGATTTTCCAGCCCAGTGGGGAGGTCTCTATTTCTTGTCAGTGGGAAGAGTCTAGACTTTTGCCAATTCATTTTCAACCCCGACATTTCTCCAAATTCCATCATCAATTCTTTAGCACAAGTTAGGCATCTTCTACGTTCCCCAAGAACATCAACAAGTCATCAGCATACAGCGCTATACGGTGTACACTGTCCCTCAGTATTCCACTGTACTTAGTTCTTGTTCGGGCGAGACAAGCCAACAGCTCCAAGGCCAGGGCAAGCAACAGTATGGAGAGGGGGCACCCTGTCTCTTGCTCCATTCTACCCCGTACTGTTCTGAGATCGGGCCGTCCGAACCCGTGCCAGGAGACTCGTATAAAGCAATCAGACCCATTTCAAGAAGCCTTGTCCCAATTGCATTTGTTCCATGACCTCATAGAGGAACTCCCCACTCAAGGCTGTTGAAGGTCTTTTCAATATCTACAGCAAAGACCATTTCCTCCGTCCGGTCATGTACCTCCATGAGTGACAGAAGGCGTCGTATATTTAGCGCAGTGCTTCAGCCTTGAATGAATCCCGCCTCTGTGGATGGATGAGGGTAGTCATATATGGCAAAAGTCTAGTTGCTAGCAATTTGCTGAGTATCTTAAAATCTAAATTAAGCATGAATAGGGGTCTGTAGGTGCCACAATCCAGGGGGGATTTACCCGGTTTGGGGAGGGGGACAATCAACGCCTCCCGTGTGGTGTTAGGAAGGTAGCCCTCTTCCGACGCCGCTTGCAATAGGTCTACTAGTCCATGGGCCAACTCCTCTATAATGGTAGCATAAAATTCTACGGGGATCCCGTCAGTTCCTGGTGTTTTGCCTCTAGTAAGTCCCTTAATAGCCACCCCCACCTCTTGTATGTCTGCAGGGGGCCCCAATGCCACTGCTTCCTCCACTTCTAGGGTGGGAAGTGGTACGGTCGCTAAGTATTCTCTGATAGTTCCCACTTCCCGACTTGACCTGCTGCTGTATAGATTGGTGTAGTACCCCGGAAATCTTTGGTTGATTGCCTCTTGCCTGTATATCCTATGTCCTTCACTGTCCTCAATTTCTAAGATTGGGGAACCCCTTTGGGCCAGGTTAGCCAACCAAGCTAGTAAGGAGCCCGCTCTGTCTCTTTCCGCATGGGTCCGTTCCATATATTTCTTATAATCAAAACACCTTAGTCGTTCTACTTGTGTGGCCACCCTCTCCTTGGCATCCAGTAAATTCTGACCTAACTGGGGGTGCCTCAAGTGGATCAAAAAGTCTTTGTTTTTCTAGGTCTCGAAGTGCGTGATCTGCAGTCTCTAGGTCTGTCTCAAGTATATGTCGGACTCCCACAGTAGTTGCCATACATCGACCCCTAAGTACTGCTTAAAGGCATCCCATTTAGTCAGCCTGGATGGGATTATATTAGCGGTTTCAATGAAATAATTCAAAATGTGTCCTCTAATGTCTTCAAGAAATACCTGATCCTTTAGCGCTTCTGGTTTAAGCTGCCATGTCGGTGTACACTGGTGTGAGTGTCCCCATCGGAGATGAGGGAGGGCCGGATAATGGTCCGATATTGTGCGTGTCACATATTCTACTGTATGGGTCAAGGCATTTATGTCCTGGAAGCATAGGAAAGTATCCAGACTAATGTGGAGGTCATGCACTGGAAAGAAATAAAAATAGTCCCTGACGGTAGGGTGGAAGTAAAACACACAAGATGATGGAGGGAATGTTGCACAATGGCAAAACATTCACCCCCAGTCACAGATCTGGGTTTAATCCATCGTTATTTTGCTCACCACGCCACCCCAGTTCAGACATGGCCATATGCAAATCAGTCTTGAGCCTGTGCCTCATGGGAACAGTCCAGCCCGAACTGCCAAGCCATGTCTTCCCTGGACCGGAATCAAGCATCCTAGGACCGGTTTCTGGCTATCAGCCGTCATCAGCCAGGATAGCTTGACTCCAGTGGCGTAGTGAGCACGGGACCCACGTCTGGGCTTACCCTTCCCACATAGGGTGAACAACAAAACACACAAGATGATGGACGGAATGTTGCACAATGGCAAAACATTCACCCCCAGTCACAGATCTGGGTTTAATCCATCATTATTTTGCTCACCACGCCACCCCAGTTCAGACATGGCCATATGCAAATCAGTCTTGACCCTGTGCCTCATGGGAACAGTCCAGCCCGAACTGCCAAGCCATGTCTTCCCTGGACCGGAATCAAGCATCCTAGGACCGGTTTCTGGCTATCAGCCGTCATCAGCCAGGATAGCTTGACTCCAGTGGCGTAGTGAGCACGGGACCCACGTCTGGGCTTACCCTTCCCACATAGGGTGAACAACAAAACACACAAGATGATGGACGGAATGTTGCACAATGGCAAAACATTCACCCCCAGTCACAGATCTGGGTTTAATCCATCGTTATTTTGCTCACCACGCCACCCCAGTTCAGACATGGCCATATGCAAATCAGTCTTGACCCTGTGCCTTATGGGAACAGTCCAGCCCGAACTGCCAAGCCATGTCTTCCCTGGACCGGAATCAAGCATCCTAGGACCGGTTTCTGGCTATCAGCCGTCATCAGCCAGGATAGCTTGACTCCAGTGGCGTAGTGAGCACGGGACCCACGTCTGGGCTTAACCTTCCCACATAGGGTGAACAGCAAAACACACAAGATGATGGACGGAATGTTGCACAATGGCAAAACATTCACCCCCAGTCACAGATCTGGGTTTAATCCATCGTTATTTTGCTCACCACGCCACCCCAGTTCAGACATGGCCATATGCAAATCAGTCTTGACCCTGTGCCTCATGGGAACAGTCCAGCCCGAACTGCCAAGCCATGTCTTCCCTGGACCGGAATCAAGCATCCTAGGACCGGTTTCTGGCTATCAGCCGTCATCAGCCAGGATAGCTTGACTCCAGTGGCGTAGTGAGCACGGGACCCACGTCTGGGCTTACCCTTCCCATATAGGGTGAACAGCAAAACACACAAGATGATGGTAGGGTGGAAGTGTCACCAAGAATCTATTAATCCCATCTGCCCTGCCAGTCTTTAAAGGCCCTCGCCGTTCTGTGTATCGAAGTCTCTCTAAGTGGGGGGTGTGAGCGGTCCATCAAGAGGCCAGCTAAGCAATAAACGTCCCCCCCCAATGATTATGGAGTGAGGAAGGTAGTCCACGAGGGTGTTCGAGAGCACAGCCAGGAAGGTCCCCTGCTCTGTATTCGGTCCACAGACGCTAACTATTGCTACATACCTGTCAAGAATCCGTCCCAGGTCCAATACTCCTCAGGATTCGGGCGACGCTATATGGGGTCCACCTCTCGACGTCACCAACTTCCTGCACTAAAGGCACGGAAGACTGGAGCAGTCAAGCGAGGGAAGGGAAGGATGGGAACAGCGGGGATTAGAACCTTTAAAGTACGGTTAATATACAAACAATAATATACAATAGGCACGCCAAATTCTACTCTCAGTAATTCTCGCTACTTGGCACAGAGAAGATAATGAACTTCCTATTTCCTCATAACACTCATATCACCACTCCGTGATGTAAACATACACAACTAGCACCCTGGTAACCAAACCAATGAGACCCGAAAGATCTGGGTTATAACATTGAACCACTGAAATGGTGGATAACTAAAGAGTATTGGCGGTCTCTTTCTATGCTTTAGATAAATGGAAAAACTATTAGGAAAGTAACATGTGGCGTCTATCCTGACACCTGGTCGGTGCTCCACTTCTGTAAGCAGAACCGCCTAGATAGGGGACTCCTCCCCGTCTGTATTTTCTTTGGAATATGATTTAGTTATTCTTGGAAAGTTATACTAATACAGCTGAAACAAGTACTCTTGAGCTCTGACACCGAAATGATGTACTCTTGACCCCCACCTGCCTCGGTACAGATTACTTCTCTGTGCTAAGACCCGGATGTCTTAAATATTACAACCAAAATTATCCATAGGTCTTACTTCAGACCTTGCTAGTGTCTTTTTTGTTTCACAAAAGTGTTTGCCTCTGACCATCCGGCCAGAGAACCTGTCCTTGATACGAAAGCTCTTCCTTCTTAGGAATTTGATACACCCTTCTGATATTTGCAGTTTGTCGGGGTAGACCGGGACTCCGCCGGGGATATCCCTTGGTAGCGAGTTCTCCGCTCTCTCATGGGATCAGTCCGGAAGCCGTCTCGGACACTGGTGCTTGCCTCTCCAAACCGATGAAAACCGCAGGGCAAAAACCGGGACTCAGGAAACAGATCTTTACCCCCGTGGTCTCCAATCCTTGAGACTCAGATGCCGAAACTGCTCGGCCGAAATGTGCAGCTCTCTCCTCGCATCTCTCTCACGCCGCGGGAAAGAAGATTACGGGACTCCGCCCGTCAAGTCCGGAAATACAATCAATTACGCACAAATGGTGTGTGCGTTCCGAGCGTTTTATGCCCGTGGCTCCTCCCCTTCAGGCACGTGGGATTCTGGGAACCGTAGTCTGGGCAGGCGCTCCGTGCACCGATCCTGACAGTAGGTCCCCCGCCAGGCACCTCCTAGAACCAGGTTTATCCGGGTACTTCCGATAGAAAACCTTGAGTTTAGCCGGCGCATGTACATCGCCGCGGGGCACCCACGAATCCTCCTCAGCAGAGTACCCCTTCCAGGAGATCAGGTACCACAATTTCCCCCCTCGGTACTTGGAATCCACCACACTTCGTACCTCATACTCCTGACCCATATCCGTAGAAATCGCTGGGGGAGGTCTGCGCACACCTCCTTTAGCAGGTTTCAGTAGGCCACAGTGGAACACTGGGTGAATACGCAAGGAGCCCGGAAGCCTCAATTTATAAGCTACAGGATTCACCTGTTTCAATACTCTATAAGGCCCGATGGATGTTTTTCGTGGACAACCACACCATGTCCCCTTTTTTGTAATGTGGGCCCTCCGCCCTGTGTTTATCAGCCTAGTTTTTATACCGAATTTTAGCCTCCACCAAATGTCGCTGCACTCTGGAGTGACCTTGCCTCACCTCTCTCATATGTGCTTGTAGTGAAGGTTGATTCATGGCCCGACCTGGCATGACTATTGGCAAAACTCTAGCGTCATACCCGAAGTTGGCCCTGAAAGGTGATACCCCAATGGAGCTGTGAGTGGTGTTGTTATACGACAACTCCGCCATCCATAACAAGGACACCCAGGATTCGTGTGCACTTTCAGCATAACATCTCAGATATTTCTTCACCGTTTGGTTTAACCTTTCGGTTTGTCCGTCAGTTTGTGGGTGACAACTGGAGGACAACGCTGATTCGATCTGCATAGCCTTACACCACCCTTGCCAAAAGCGTGCCACAAACTGAGGGCCTCTGTCGGACACAATAACTTGTGGAATTCCATGCAACTTCACTATGTTTTGTAACAACAGCTGCGCTGTTTGACCAGCGGTAGGTAGTGTCTTGCACGGAATAAAATGGCCCATCTTGGTGAGGCTGTCGATAACTACCAAGATGGCCGAATGCCCTTGATCTACCGGGAGGCCCGTGATAAAGTCCAGGCTGATGTTTTGCCAGGGGGCCTGTGGTGTTGGTAAGGGAACCAGTTTGCCTCTACGGGTGGAGGTGTCCGTCTTCCCCCGTGCGCACTCCTCACACCTCGACACCCACGACTTTACATCCTGGACTAGCGATTTCCAGATAAAATATCTTTGCATCAACTGTGTGGTCTTTAGAATTCCCGGATGCCCTGCCAGGGGAGAGTTGTGACACCATTCAAAGGCTCGTCTAAGAAGGGCTGGTGTGGGTAGGTACAATGTCTTGTTTAGGAATGGCAGCCCACCCTGGATCTTGCGTTCCGGGCATTTGTCCGCCCAGCTGCTCCAAGCATCCTGACTCCTGTTGTTTCTGATGCTTTCCAGATACTCTCAGCGCGTAAGACACATATCACCTTTGATGGCGGTATAATAGCCTCTTTTGGGTCTTCCTCGTTTCCTTCAACCGCCATTACGCGGGATAGAGAGTCGGCCTTTCGGTTGTCGACACCGGGGCGGAAGGTGATAATGAAATTATACTCTTCAAAGAAAAGCATCCACCTCATCTGTCTTGGTGACAGACGCCTGGCTGTTCGTAGATACTGTAGATTCCGATGATCGGAATACACTGTTACCGGGAACCTGGCCCCCCATAGATACGGGCGCCATTCCTGAAACGCCTTTTTAATAGAGAGGAGTTCTTTCTCTGCAATGTTATAATTCCTCTCGGCAGGCAATAGCTTCTGTGAAAGATATGCCACCGGGTGAAGCTGCCCGGTGTCTTTGTCTCTTTGTGAAAGGATGGCCCCTATGGCTTCATTAGATGCATCTGCCTCAACTATGAAAGGAACATCCATTTGTGGGTGACGCAAAACTGGTGCAGAAGTAAATGCCTTCTTCAGATATTCAAAGGCTTGATTAGCCTCGGTGGTCCATTTGAACGCCACCCCCTTTCTGAGCAGTCGTGTAATAGGAATGGCCCGTTGGGAGAAACCTTGTATAAATCTCCGATAATAATTAGAAAACCCCAGGAAACACTGTATGTCCCTCATGTTTTGAGGAACCGGCCACTCCTGTACCGCCTGAACCTTTCGCTCTGACATACTCATACCATCCGGACGGAGTATCACTCCCAAGAATTCCACTTCCGTCACCCCAAACTCGCACTTGCTAAGTTTACAATATAGCCTATGCCTTCTCAACTCCGTTAATACCTGTGACACATGTTCATGGTGACTGTTAACCGACTCAGAATAAATCAATATGTCGTCTATATAGACGACTACTGTTCTATCCACAAAGTCTTTAAGAACGTCATTCAAGAGGAGGAGCCTAGCGCGCAACCAAGATGGCCGCGTAGGTGCGAGGCTCCCGAGGACCTCCGCGACCTCCTACGTCTATCCTGTCTTCATCCTGATTCGGTTGAGGGGACTGTGTCGGTGAACCTGAGCCGAGGTGGTACCCGTTTTCCGTTTTTGAATCGGACCCCGTGTGCCGTGATGGGCATCGATTGAAGTTTGCGGCCTGCTCCTCTCCTGACCCCGGACTTGAGTTGGGGGGTGATCCAGTGGCGAAGTGAATAACAACGGCGGGACGAGCCTGGCTAGCCGCGTACCCCACACTTTCACTTTCGCTTTTGAGTCCCCTTGCCATCATCGCGAGTGGGATCACGGCGTTTCTTTGTGTGGTGGTTGCCTCGCTGGGGGACCCTGCCTGCCTGCGGGGACCTGCTCCGCCTTCCTGAGGTGACCTCTGGGGTCCTCAGCCTCGATTGTTCGTTCTCCGCTGCATGACTCGTGGGGGTACGGGATACAGGACGATGGCCACGAAGCAGGATGGAGATCGGCTGAAGGCCAAATCGACCCGGCGTGGCGCCGCACTTCAGGTCAACATTATGGATCGCTACACCCTACCGAAAGGTTCTCCCGGCGGGTCGCATAAGTCTCCTGAGTGCCCCGCGGATGCCCCGGATTTGCCGACGGACCTGACTTTGCAGGTGGGTCAACAATTTGACACCCTGGCGCACAAACTCGACGCGGTTCTCATCGATGTCAACCTTGTTAGAGCAGATCTCTCCAAGACAAATGATAGGGTTGACTCTTTGGCCCATACCGTGTCGGGCCTCACGACTGAGGTGGCGGCCCTCCAGACGGAGATACGTCGGCTCCGGCAGGCCAGTGCGCTCACGGATCGGCGACTGGAGGATTCCGAGAGTAGGGCCCGGAGGAACAACGTTCGCATTATCGGGGTGCCTGAGGGACTGGAGGATTCGGCGGCGGATCTCTTTGTGGAGGGTCTGATCTCTAATCATCTGCAGCCTCGAGGATTGAGGAAATTCTTTGCGGTGGAGAGGGCCCATAGAGTTCCTGGCGGCAAGCCGAAGGTTGGAGCTCCCCCGCGGCCTCTTGTTGCCCGTATCTTCAACTTTCGGGACAGGGATGCGATTCTACAAGCTTCTAGACTGCAGGGGCCGCTTAAGCTGGAGAACATGGAGGTGAACTTCTATCCTGACTTCACGCAGGCGGTCCAGAAGCAGAGACTGGGTTTCATGGGCGTCAAGCGGCGGCTCCGAGATATGAACTTGAAATACGCCATGCTTTTCCCGGCCAGGCTGCGTGTGGAGTCCGAAGGTCGCTCTCATTTCTTTGACCGTCCGGAGACGGCCGGGGACTGGTTGGACACTTTGCCTAGGGGACATGATCGAGAGGGGATGGGGGCCGCGGGAGGAGAGTGCCCACTGGACCGGGCTCAGGGTTTCTTGACTGTCGTGTCTTGCTCCCCCTCCATTGGAGGTTGTGGTGTGTCTCGAGGGGGTTCTCTTTCCTCCTCTAGGGGGTCTTCGTAGTTTAGTTCATGCAGGGGCGACAGGCACACTGCAAGTTGGGGGGGCTGTTTGGGCTCATGCAGGGGTGCAGGGAGGGAGGAGTTTTGTTTGGAGATGATGCAGGGTCTCGGGCCACCATTTAATAACCTACATACCATTTCCTAACTACCCTGACAAGAAGAAGTGTTGATGTCAGGCCCCTGCTCCCCGATACAAAACCTGAAAACATGCTAAAGTTACCATATTTCCACTGAGCATAGTAAATACACATAGAAGCCATAGAACCTGTAAACCCAACATACATAAGCCCAAATAGGAGGCCCAAGGCCCAAAGCCCACCGCCCCACGACATCAGTATGTAACCTTCAGAAGCTACTAGGCCCAGAGTTTCCAGAGCTTGCATTTCAGTTGCACCAGAAAACACGAGAAAGCCCAAGCCATTAGAAAAACACAGTAACTTTCCACCGTTACAAGGCCATTGCACACCCACACGTAGACAGAAAACCAGCTGGTACAAGTTGACACATTGTTTATCATCACTGAAACCCTATTTTTGAAAGTTAGCTTGCTCAAGATAAACCGCAATGTCTGATGAAAACTGCACCTGCCTTGTGGTCTTTGGTCACATGCATTCTGTAGAAAATGTACGTGATCGCAACATTTTCTTTGTTTATACGTTGCGGTCAGGCATGACCTACCAACCGTTGTGCCACCTGGCCACCTAACCCCACCCACGGTCTTAGAACACATGCAGTTGACCCTTTCCTGTATCCTGGAACACATGCGGTCAAGCCACCTGTTGGCAAATGCGTCAGAAAGTACGTCAGATGCACCCCTGGTTCCCCATATCAAGGTATTTAAGATCCAACACGACAGTTGGAAGGTAGAACTTTTCTGTGCTGTCCACAGGCCTGTTCTCCAGCCGGCTGCCTATCTGATTTGGGACCTTACAGCCTATTTCAGGTGGTACATCCCCCTTTTGGGGATTATTCTTTACCTCTCACAAGATATCCTTCTTAGCTCTGTATTTTTGATCCACACCCATTCCCTTGCATTTCAGCTTTTAGTAACTAAGGTTTAGAGGACTACTTGTCTTAAATTGAGGTTGCCTCTGGGCACTATGCTTCCCTAGGATAGCTCCTGTTTCAACCTAAGTTGCCTTAAACATATTCTCAAAGTCTTAGCCGTAGCAAATGTAGTCGCTTTGAAATGTTTGGGCTACCTAGATCTTTATTCACAGACATAGCTTTACTCCAAACGTTTATCTGCAAAAAGAATGCATTGCATGAGCATTTAAACCTGTTGCGGGTTTAAATACGCCATATCATTAATCATTAAGAGATCTCCAACGGATCCATCTTATCATCTATCTTTAGTCAGTATATTGCATAAAAGTATGTGCTTATGATACTCAAATGCTTTTCCCTGGCAGAGTGAAGCCAGGTTTTTGCTGAGGTTTTAGCCTAGATAACGTGAACCCTTTTTCATATATTTAGCATGCTTGTGATAATCAAATAAAATGTGCCACTCCAAAATAAATGCTACTGCGTCATCTCACTTCTTTGTTCCTTATTTCAGTAATTGTCGAGCTGTTGCCTGTGATCACCCACGGAAGGTATCTCGCATTCTTGAGGGCCAGTGACCACGCCCTTGGGGCTCTGATCTAAGATCTCCCTTTCTCAGAATATTGGGTTGGGGTTGGGTATTGTTTGTTTGTACCACAAGGCAGAAGTATTGTTGTGTTATATCTAAAGTGCTCTCTGGGAGGAAACTGATTGGTTTTGGCTGTGATGGGGGGTAGGGGACTGAGACTTCTTTCCTGGAATGTTAACGGACTGGGGGACAGGATAAAACGGGGGGTGGTCCTGCAGTTTTTAAAACGGATTTCACCTGATATTGCATTCTTGCAGGAAACACACCTTATTGATAATTCCTTTTGTGCTATGAATAGGCGGGGCTATCGCCTTGTAGCTCATTCGGGCTTCACCTCTGGTTCGAGGGGTGTGGGCATTCTGGTTAAAACCTCGCTCCCGTTGGAGGTTGATGAGGTGTTCCATGATGATAGGGGGCGATATATGGCTCTGGTGGGTAGATGGGAGGGTAAAGTGGTTGTTTTGGTTTCTGTTTATGTCCCGCCGGGGTTGCAGACGACTACTTTTGCTGATTTGGGGCGCCTTCTTCTTGGGCTGCCGGAGGGGATTCTAGTGGTTGGGGGGGATTTTAACGCTGTAGTCTCCGGAACTGAGGATCGTCACCTACCCAGAGATCTCCCCCGAGCCCAAACTTGGTTGTCTGGCCTCTTGGATACCCTGGGACTGGTGGATTTCTGGCGGCTGAAACACCCTGCGCAGGTACAATACACCTTTCATTCCGGGGCTCATGGTAGTCTTTCGAGACTTGATTATGTTCTGATGCCAGCGGCACAGGCGGGGAGGGTCGGGGAGGTGCGACATCTTGCTCGGGGTATTTCAGACCACTCCCCGCTCTTGTTACACTTCGATATTGTCCCGGGGGTGGAGGGGAGGGTGGTCCCGATCAACCCCTGATACCTGCGTAACCCCGCAATTCGCGCAGATTTGGTTAAATCCCTTGAGCAATATTTTGGAGAAAATGTGGGATCTGTGTCGTCTGCTGTTTCTCAGTGGGAGGCGTTCAAGACGGTTATCCGGGGGAAGGCCCTGTCCCTCATTTCCCATTCCAAGAGGTGCGAGCGGGAGGAGGTGACCCGTATCGAATCTGAGATAACTGAGTTGGAGGGTGACCTGGATTGCGGTGTCACGGACGACAAACTGCATGCTCTCAGACTCAAACAAGCGGACTACAAGGCCCTAGTCACCGAGGCGGCCAGGGGCCTGAGTAGGGAGCAACAGGGGCGACTGTATGATGTGGGTGATAAGGCTGGAAAACTGATTGCGTGGCTGGATAAAAAGGAGAGAGCGAGTCGAGTTGTCCCGTCAGTTGAGAGAGTGGATGGTGTGTGTGTTACTGAGCCGGAGGAAATTGTTGATTGCTTCGCAGAGTACTTCCGCGGGGTGTATTCCCCGGAATCTTCTCGCTCGGAAGAGGACTCCCGCGACCTGCTTAAAGATATTGCGTTGCCTTCCCTTTCGGAGGAGGATAAATCGTTGATGGACGCGGCTCCGACATCTGAGGAGATTGCCCTCGCCATACGTTCAGTCACCTCTGGCAAGGCCATGGGTCCTAATGGCCTTCCCATCGAATTGTACAAATTGCGGCCGGACACATTGGCTCCGCATCTTCGTGATATGTTCCTCGCGGCCCGTTCGGCGGGTTCCCTCCCGCTGGACCAGCGTCTAGCCACTATTGTGGTTATTCACAAGGAGGGGAGGCCGCGGGACCGGGTCACGTCTTACAGGCCCATTTCGCTGTTGAATGCGGAGCCGAAAATTCTGGCCAATGTGTTGGCCAATCGGCTGGTCAGCGTGGTGTGCGATCTGATCCATCAGGACCAGTCCGGTTTTATCCCTCATCGCAACACCGCGCTTAACCTGCGGCGTCTGCATGGGGTGCTCTCGAGGGTTCCGTTCATACGTGAGCCAGCCATTTTGGCGTCCCTGGACGCCACTATGGCGTTCGACGCGCTCGAGTGGCCATATATCTGGGCGACGCTGGCGAAGTTTGGGTTTGGCCCGGGATTCATTGGCTGGGTGAAATTGTTGTATTCCGGACCGCTGGCGCAGGTGGTGGTGAATGGTAGGGTATCGGCTCCTTTTGAATTGGGCAGGGGCACGCGGCAGGGTTGCCCGCTGTCGCCTCTCCTCTTTGCGCTCGCCTTGGAGCCCCTGGCGGAGTGGCTGCGGTGGCACCCTTCGATTCGTGGTCTCCGATGGACTCCTGAGTATGAGGATCGAGTCTCTCTCTACGCGGATGATATTCTTTTGTATCTTGCTTCCCCGCGTGAATCGTTGATTGTGTTAGTGGATGTACTGTGTTCATTTGGCCGTAACTCCGGCCTAGTCATCAACTGGGCTAAATCCTGTGTATATGTCCTCTCAGGGGAGGCTCCTATCCTCCCGCGGGGTTGTCCTATCCAGGTTGCTCAACAGGGATTCAAGTATTTGGGTATCTTTATTACCCTGGACTCTGCGGCCCGATATAAACAGAACCTACTCCCCCCCCTCCAGCGTTTGAAGGCGGATGTGGCGCGTTGGAGGCGCTTGCCGCTCTCGCCGCTCGGCCGGGCGGCGCTGTTTAAGATGATGTCGTTGCCACGGTTTTTATATGCTTTACAAAACACGATGGACGTCGTCCCGGCTCGTTACTTTCGGGAGGTGGAGGGTCTGCAGCGCCAACTGTTTTGGGATGGGAGGCCGCGGATCGCCCTCGCGAAGCTGACGCTCCCGTGGTACGATGGGGGGGTCGCCCTCCCCGACATCAAACGTTATTACTGGGCCTCCCAGCTGGCTGCGATAAACCACGGGCTTTATGGGTCCGCCCTTAATCCGGCTTTTGAAATGGACAAATTGTTATTGCCGGGTGGCGACTACAATCGTGCGCTCTATTCTAGATCGTTCGACGCACGTTTGACGGGTCCGACACGGGTCGCGGTACGGGTGTGGTATGCGGCAAATTCGGCGATGGGGTGGAAGGATCGGTTGACCCGGGCGACGCCATTGTATGCATCTGAGCGACTGGGTTGCTTGTGGACTACGAAAGGCTTCGAGAAGTGGGACACGATTGGCATTAGCAGGGTGGGCGATCTTTGGACGAAGGGGGGATTTAAAACGTTTGATGTGCTGAAAGCTGAATATCAGTTGCATGACAGGGAGTACTTCCGGTATGTGCAGGTTCGTCACGCGTTGTGTTCTGTATTCCCGGAGGTCGCGTCCATCCCGGAGTGCTCCCCATTGGAAGATAGAGTGCTAGACGGGTATGTACCGGATGGCACTATCTCATTGATTTATAAAAAGCTTATCAACGATCGATCGGGACTGCTGGCCGGCCTTCGTGAGGCATGGGTTGCCGACGGATTGGAGCTGGATGACGAGGATTGGGTATCTGCGGTGGCCTCCCCGAAAGAGGTGGCCATACCGGCCCGCCTTCGTTTCGTCCAGCTCAAAATACTCCACAGGGTCTACGTTACGGGACCGGGTCTGATGCGTATGGGATATGCGGTGGATGGGATGTGTAAGCGTGGGTGTGGCTTGTTAGGGACCTTCTTCCACATTTTGTGGGAATGTCCGGAGGTGGCTCGATTCTGGCGTGGTGTACATGCGGTGTTGCAAGCGGTCACGCATGTGACGCTATTCCCCGAGGCTAGGAGATGTTTGTTGAATGTGTGGGAGCCGACTGATTACACGGTGACGCAAACGTGGTGGGTGACACTGGGGTATATGGTGGCCAAGCGTAACATAGCACAATTGTGGGGCTCCCAGAGGTCACCAACGATTTCGGTATGGAAGGAAAATATGGATTGGTGTATGTTTCGAGAAAAGGTAGTGTATGTGGCGAGAGGTAAGCCTGGGAAATGGGCAAAAGTGTGGGGCCCCTGGAACTCCTATCGTGGCGGGATTTGTACCCCGCCACTGATGCCTGACTTGGCGGCGGCCCAGTCTCCCTAGTCTGCACATTCCCTTGATTCTGTGTTATCGTGACCACTTTGTCTCTGCCCCTGCCCGTCCCCCCTCCTATTCCTGTAGGTTGGTAGGGTCCTCCCGAGGGGAGCACATAATGTTGCCTAGACTTTTGCCGCCTTGTGGGTTTGTCTTTCGTTTTTCATTTAAAATGGAACCGCCATTTGGGATGTTTGGGCAATGTAGCCGTAAATGCTACTTTTGATTTGTGGGACTTTTACCGCTTGCCGCTTGTGTTTTATAATATGTGTTTTATGGTCTCACTGTTTGCTAGCGGCCGGCCTGAAGGTTGTAGGCCCATACTTGTATATCTCTTGAATTTTGTAATAAAGGTTTCAAATAAAAAAAAAAAAAAAAAAAAAGAACGTCATTCAAGAAGTACTGGAATGCCGCCGGGGCGTTACACAACCCGAACGGCATTACCAGATACTCGAACAAACCATAGCGTGTTTTAAACGCGGTTTTCCACTCGTCCCCTCTACGAATGCATACCAAATGATACACCCTGCGCAAATCCAACCGCGTGTAGATCTTTGCTTCCCGTACTTGATCCAACAGGACCGGTATAAGGGGTAGCGGATACCGATTACGGACGGTGTTTTTGTTGAGCATGCGATAGTCACAGCAGGCTCTCAAATCCCCATTAGCCTTCGCTATAAAAAACAAAGGCGAGGCCGCTGGGGAACGGGACGGTCGAATGAACCCTATCTCCAAAAAATGATCCAGATACTCTCGGAGATGTTTTGTTTCTGGTTCTGATAGCGCATAGACCCTACACGTAGGAACCACTGCTCCTTCCACCAAATCTATCTGGCAATCATACAGACGATGTGGGGGAAGCGACTCTGCCTGTTCCTTGCTAAACACGTCTGTAAAAGCCCGGTATTCCTCGGGTAAGCTAATGTTCTTTTCGGCTGCCGTGGCTGCTACCCACTTATGTGCCACTGCGGTGGCCCCCGAACTCCCTCCTACCAACATATGTTCCTGACATTCCTCAGACAAAAACTGAACTGTTCGGCCTCTCCAATCGATGGTGGGATTGTGAAGGCTGAACCAGGGCATCCCCAAAATTATCTCGTACTGAGGAGCATCTATAATATTCAAGGCCAAGAAGTCGATATGGTACATCTCACCTACTTTACACGTTAACTTTAGTAGGTCTGTTTGTTCTATGAGGAGACCTGAGGTGAGAGTTTTGCCATCCACGGCTAACACTTCTTCGGGTATTTTCCTAGCGATCTTTCCTATCGCTAATCTGTCAACCAGGCCACTATGGATGAAATTACCAGTGGCCCCAGAATCCAACATAGCTTTGATCTGATAAGTTTGTTGACTGGTATCCAGCCACATGATCATTTCGAAATGTTTTTCTACCTCACCCTGTTGAGTGGTTGCCAGGGACGGAATTTTCCACCGGAGTACCTCTGCATCTTCGGAGTCTTCCCCACCCTTTGAATGACCGATTCCTCCCGCCACTGTGGCTATAGCTTTTTTAGTCCTATAATTGCCCCCAGGTCTTTTGGGACGGGCAGGACACTCACGGACGTAGTGACCCTTTTTTCCGCAGTACATACACAGGCCTTGTGTATGACGACACTCCCTTTCAGTCTTTGACAATGGAGCACGGACTGCGCCGACTTCCATAGGCTCAGAGGCCGCACCACTTCCCACGGCTTCCTTACTCATTCTTTCCCCCCTAAACCTATCGCCACCCCGGTCGGTAATCCTACCGTCCAAACGTAAGGCTAGACTGACTAAAGCCTCACACGTTTTTGGCTGGGGATCGATTCGGGCTATGACGTCTTTTAAGTCATTGCATAGACCCTGATAGAAAAGAGACATTCTCTTCTCTTCAGGCCATGCGGCTTCCGCTACCAAACGGGTAAACGTGGTTAAATAAGTTACCAACTCTGTTTTTCCCTGTTTTAATTCCAACAGCTCCCTATCAGCACTGAACGTGGTAGTTCTTCTGTCAAAAACCCCCTCTAAAGCTGTTCTGAACTCGTCCCAGTCAGATAAGACAGGATCATTATGGCGTACCAAGGGAACCGCCCAATTGGCTGCGTCTCCCGCCAAATATGAGATAGCAAAGGCCACCCTCAAATGGTTGGTAGGAAAGGAGGAAGGCCTACAAGAGAAGTGCATCAGGATCTGAGTAAGGAACACCTGTATCTTATGGGGATCTCCTGCATATCTCTCGGGGTTTGCTAATGGAATAGGGGGAGGTACTGTGACCTGTATCGGATGCATACCTGCTCCTGCATCATATGGATTCCTTGACAACCTCTCCACCTTGTCCCGTAAATCTGCCGTTTCTGCCCTAGAGGCTGCCAACTCTCGCTGTACTGCGGTAAGTGCAACTAATACCTCTTCCATTATGCGTCTCTACTCACCCCCCGAACCGGGAGGAGTCTTAATACGTGGGTGCGTAATTCTGTCAAGAATCCGTCCGAGGTCCAATACTCCTCAGGATTCGGGCGACGCTATATGGGGTCCAACTCTCGACGTCACCAACTTCCTGCACTAAAGGCACGGAAGACTGGAGCAGTCAAGAGAGGGAAGGGAAGGATGGGAACAGCGGGGATTAGAACCTGTAAAGTAAGGTTGATATACAAACAATAAAATACAATAGGCACGCCAAATTCTACTCTCAGTAATTCTCGCTACTTGGCACAGAGAAGATAATGAACTTCCTATTTCCTCATAACACTCATATCACCACTCCGTGATGTAAACATACACAACTAGCACCCTGGTAACCAAACCAATGAGACCCGAAAGATATGGGTTATAACATTGAACCACTGAAATGGTGGATAACTAAAGAGGATTGGCGGTCTCTTTCTATGCTTTAGATAAATGGAAAAACTATTAGGAAAGTAACATGTGGCGTCTATCCTGACACCTGGTCGGTGCTCCACTTCTGTAAGCAGAACCGCCTAGATAGGGGACTCCTCCCCGTCTGTATTTTCTTTGGAATATGATTTAGTTATTCTTGGAAAGTTATACTAATACAGCTGAAACAAGTACTCTTGAGCTCTGACACCGAAATGATGTACTCTTGACCCCCACCTGCCTCGGTACAGATTACTTCTCTGTGCTAAGACCCGGATGTCTTAAATATTACAACCAAAATTATCCATAGGTCTTACTTCAGACCTTGCTAGTGTCTTTTTTGTTTCACAAAAGTGTTTGCCTCTGACCATCCGGCCAGAGAACCTGTCCTTGATACGAAAGCTCTTCCTTTTTAGGAATTTGATACACCCTTCTGATACTTGCAGTTTGTCGGGGTAGACCGGGACTCCGCCGGGGATATCCCTTGGTAGCGAGTTCTGCGCTCTCTCATGGGATCAGTCCGGAAGCCGTCTCGGACACTGGTGCTTACCTCTCCAAACCGATGAAAACCGTAGGGCAAAAACCGGGACTCAGGAAACAGATCTTTACCCCTGTGGTCTCCAATCCTTGAGACTCAGATTCCGAAACTGCTCGGCCGAAATGTGCAGCTCTCTCCTCGCATCTCTCTCACGCAGTGGGAAAGAAGATTACGGGACTCCGCCCGTCAAGTCCGGAAATACAATCAATTACGCACAAATGGTGCGTGCGTTCCGAGCGTTTTATGCCCGTGGCTCCTCCCCTTCAGGCACGTGGGATTCTGGGAACCGTAGTCTGGGCAGGCGCTCCGTGCACAGATCCCGACAATCTCGGCCATCCAGTCTGCCTGTGACTACCACATATCGGTCCTCTGGATCTATCAAATCCCCTGTATGCTGGATTGGGACTCCCGGCCTCATCCAGACCATCACTCCCCTGGCGAACGCCGAATACGATGTGTAATATGCCTGCCCTCGCCGTCTACACTTGAGTGCCCCCCCTTCCTTAGCTAGTAAATGGGTTACACGCAGTAGGGCTACAAGAACCCCCCTTTATTCAAGTAGGAGAATATTTTGTAACATTTGAATATAGTGTGCATCCGTCTAATGTTACATGTAATAACCTTTTATGTTTGGAGGCCGGCCATTGGGGCAAGTCAAAGCAAGCCCAGAGGTGCCCCTCCAGCAGTGTACCCATCGTTCATATAGGTGCAAGCCCTCCTTCTTGTTCTGATATATAAATCTCTGGTGTGTGATATTCCTTAACTACTAAAACTAAACGAAAACAACTCTCTCCTCCCCAGGAGAAGTGAGCAAGCCCCCATCATCCAAACGTATGCAAACTGTGCAACAACAGTAAACCCGTTGGGTCTTGTAGGCCTCGTTCACTACCGAATCGGTCACTCCCGCAACCTCATAGGCCTCTCACCCACCCAGCAATTGGTTCAAATCTCAGTAACCCCTACCTCGAGTAGTCCACTCTGCCCCTGATCCTATCTTGTGGCCCGTTCTTGGCAAGAATCCCTCTCCCCCCATAGCCCCTCATTATACTTGCAGTAAGAAAGTGGAATCAGATGATCTCGTCTGCTTCTTCCAGGGGTGACTGTTGGCAATTCTTGGTTGGGTCCCCATCGTACTGGAGCTGTGGTCGGAGTCTGAGTCTTTGTCATCATCTCCAGTTAAGAAGAATGCTTCGCCTGTTCCAGATGCACTCAATGAAGCAATCGCTGCCACTACTTTGTCCCTTTCCTGTTGCGTTTCTGCCCAGGAAGAGGCTACTAGAGGTGTATTTCTTTCTTCACGCCATTGACTGCCCCCTTCGTACGTTGTTCTAGGGGAGCTTGACCAGGAGCCCGCTGGTCAATCCAGTCTCATACCTCCTGAGGTGAATTAAAGACGTGAGTGCCAGTTGGAGTCACCACTCTGAGTCGTGCGGGAAAGAGCATCTCATAATGGATTTCTATTTGACGCAATGTTTTCTTCACTGCTAGGTAGGATGAGCGTTGTTGTTGAACCTCTGTAGAAAAATCTGGGAATATTCTGACAGTGCTATTGTCTACTACTGGATGGTCTTTCAGTCGGGTCTATCGGAGCATGTGATCTTTATCCTTGTAAAATAGTAAACGTGCCACCACCGGTCGTGGCGGACTTTCAGGAGTGGGAGGTCTTGCAGGTACTCTATGGGCTCTCTCTAGAGCGTAATATGGAGATAAGCCTTCCACCACCACTTCCTCTCTACCATACTGCTACCTTCCACCTTCTCTGGAAGTCCTATTATTCGCACATTATTGTGGTGGGATCGGTTTTCGGGACCTTCGGCCCTCAGTTCAAGTATACGCATTGTTGCTTCCTGTGTTATCAACCTGTCAGTTGTTGATGTTAGGGTCGGTTTCAACTCCGCCACTTTGGCCTCTGTTGCAGTGACCTGCTCCACCAGCTGGCGATGTTCTGCCCTCAAGAGCCCCATATCTTCTCGTATGGTGTCGATCTTGGTTTCAAAGGACGTCCTGGAGGCAGCGATAGCCTGAAGATTGTCCTGCAGTATTGGTCCCTCATCAGGGTCGCTCTGCAATGGGCTGATAGGGACCAACTGGTTATTATCCTCTGTGTCCACCTGATTCTGAACTGAGGGTTCAGGACCCCGCTTCCTAGTAGTCTTCCCCATTATGCAAATAGTGGTGGAGGAAGGGAGAAGAGTGTTTCCACTGACAGCAGGGAGGCTCCTCATTGAAGGCCCACTTCCCTCCCGGTATTCCAGGTTCAAAGAAAGTGTGTCAATTCGGGCATTTAGGCAGTTCGCCCTCCGCAATGCTCAGTGTCTATCGAAAGCTCACTTGGCCCAGGAGAGGTGCCCAGTGTAGTGCACTATGGGTAAACAGGTTTCTGTCACCTAGCGGTGATGTAGTTGCCACCAAAGAGTTTCCCGCAGAAGGATAAAGCACTCCTGCAGTTCAGGTTTCTCTCTCAGGCTGATCAGTATGTTCAAATGCCTCCCATTACCTTCACCTGTGTTGTAGTCTGGGGCGCTCAACTGTCTCAGCCGTAACACTAGTAATTAAGCTAGGCACTCAGAGTTACCAATCTCCCAGGGTCAATGTCTCCTGCCCTTGCGTAAATGCCAGGATTTCCCTGTGTTGTCTCTTCCTTTATGGTGCCAGCCTAAACGGCTATCCTCAAGGTGGTGTGTGAGCTACAATATCATCTTTACACAGGGTGCCGCATCTCACCAGGGGGGAGCAGTTAGCACTGGGGGGTTCTCTATGCAGGCGCCCCTCTCTTCCCCAAGGAGCAGCTCAAGTTTTCCAGCTATCTTTCTCGGCCCGGTGTATCAGTGATTCTCGGCGTGGACATTGATTTGCAGGTCCTCTAGGCCCCCGCTCTCACCACCGCTCACCTTTGCTTTCAAGTTTTGTGGCTCCCCTCTGCTCCTCCACCTCTCAGGTCACTGCTCACAGTGATGGGGAACGTTCGTCCACCGCCAATAGCACTGGTCAGGTACCTGTGGTTGTAGAGCGCGGGTCCGGAACTCAGCCCTTCGTTGTACAGGCTGGGCACTCAGTCTGCGTTTTAAGCCGCACGTCTCGCTCTCCGCTTCATGTGGCCAACAGCGTGCAGCAGGCAGGTCAGGTCTGTGCTGTGGACCGCTCAGTGCTGGCAGCGCAGTTGAGTGGCAACGGTTTGTTCTCATTCCTTCAACTCCCGGCGGCAGAGGCGCAGGTCGCGGCCTTTGCCGTCTCCCTCCCCTCACCACTGCAAGGACTCCCGGTAGTCCGTTTGATCTGCTCCCGTTCAGGCCTGATTCTAGGGGAGGCTATCGCTCTCAAGGGTCTTGGGAGGAGTCCCCTCCGATATCAGGCATCCACCGCAGTCAACTCCCCATAGTTTTCCTGGGCCTTGTTCGCCGGCAGCTGCCACCATCTTGCTACACGGCTGTGTCTTCCTTCAATTGGGATAATCACCTATAGGCGTCGTTTTCGGCAAATGAGCATATTGCCCGAGTCCCCCGTATTGTGAGGATAAAATAGGGACTAATAGGAGCCCCCCGGGCTTATTCCGTTCTGCACTATGGCACTGAGTGGGGTTCAGCAGGCCGGAGCTACACGGGAAGCGGCCTACTGCATCAGTTTCTGGCCACACCCCACAAATTATTTCATTTGTTGGCAAAATGCGATCCAGTGCTACATGAACATATTGTAAGAATCATCGGAAAAAGTTTGCTAAATCCTATATGTCGCCCACTATTCACGAGTTTATAGAAATTTTGGGAGAAAAAGTAAGAAGCAAAGTTATCAACAAGTAAAAGAAACAACATATTTTTCTAGGATATTCAACAGCACTTCTGATATTTCTCATCCGGATCAAATAAGCCAAATTTTACGCTACGTTATGACCTATGGAAATAAAGTGAAGTTTGTGGAATCATTTGTTGATTTCATTGAAGCAAAAAGGTAAAACCGCAGAGAATATTTCAACTATGATTTTGTAAAAATTAGAAAACAATGGAATTGATATTCAAAATTGTAGTGGACAAGCATATGAGAATGCAGCTGTGATGGATTGTCGATATACTGGCGTTCAGAGACGCATCAAGGAAATGAATGGAAAAGCAGAATTTGTCGCATGTACAAATCACTTGCTGAATTTGGCTGGTGTACATGTAGCTTCTGTTGCTGTGAATTCTGTTACCTTTTTTGGAACTGTAGAGCGTTTGTTCACGTATTATTTCCTCTGCCCATCGCTGAGATATTCTGAATTCAGTCACTGGTCAAAGACTCAAGCGTGTAGGAGAAACTTGTGGAGTGCACGGGGAGATGCTATGAGTGTTGTAAAACATTTTTGGGGGGAAATCCTAAGTGCTGTAGAACATTTAACTGGAGAAGAAGAAAATAGAGTTACCAGGTCAGATGCTGGCGTGCTGCTTGTTGCATTACAATTGTTTTCCTTCCTGTGCTTTCTTGGCTTGTGGGAATCCATCATTCTAGAAATGAACGACAGGTCTACCTCCAAACCAAGGGATTGAATATAAAACAATGTGACACAAAACTTGAGGCTTTAAAAGCATTTTTGACTGAAAATAGGGATGAATTAGTTAACAATTCAGTAGCTTCCGCCAAAGAAATTTCTGATGATCTGGAGATAATCATGGATCATCGGTGTAGAAAGAAAAAAATGATGGCAAGTGAAGAATCACTGGATGCTGAATTGTCATACAAAATTGAGCTGAGGAGAGAAACGTTTTTTTCACTGGACAGAGTGATCCAAGAAATCACCACGAGATTTCAACTGCTTCATGTTCTTGCTGAAAAATATGCCTTCAGTAATCCATCGAATCCTTTGAATGATAAATACGAATGTCAACAAAATCATGACGACATTAATAAGGAATAGTTCCTCGTTGAGAGAAAAATACTTCAGAGTTTTATTTCTGTAGCTGCTACGCAAGACAAAACAGAGATGTGGAAGGACGGTCCCCTTGAACTCAGTTCCAAATACTGTAATACTATTGAGAATATTCCTCAAAATAGCTGTAAGTGTTGCTGGTTGTGAGAAGGAGTTTTTCTAAATTAAAATTGATGAAGAATTACCTAAGATCTACAATGAGTACCTTGCCATTAAAAAATCTTGCCATACTGTCTATAGAACAGCAACCGAGTAATGAAATAGACTTCAACTATTTTGCTTACAGAAAAGCAAGAAAATAACATTTTAGAATGTTGGAATTAAAGTTTTACTTGAAAAATAAACATAGTGTTTTAATTTGTTGCCCTATACGGCGTTTTGGCTTTTAGTAGTATTTTTGGTGTTTATTGAGAGAGGCGGCAAACTAAAACAATAGTTTTTATATTATTGCAGACCTAATAATAATGTTGTTTTAACCTTTGTTTTTTTCCAGTGAATTCACTATAATGAATTCATGTCTGTGCAGAACAGTGACTTTAGTTTTATCTCTTATCATCCTCTGACTTATAAAACCTACTTACTAAATTGAGTGCTCAAAGTCTCTTACTCTAAAAATATTGCTTACATTTAAAAGAGTTGCTTTTGGTAAACTCTACAGACTAAAAGAGTGGAACAATGAGCCTGCCCTATCACAGTGTGATATACCTAAGACTATTTTCAAGAAATTGCAGAAAGTGCATTTTACACTTATTTTCCCTTAATGATTATAAAGCCACAGTCTTCAGATTCAGTTTGTACATTAAGTTAATTTGCCCAATATTCCAGGTTAAATCACAGCATCTGCAGCATTCATCTGCAGAGGCAAATATGCTGTTAAATGGTAGCGGCAGTTTCAGTCGATAACCTTTCAAGTATTGCCCGGCGGTAATCGCCTCTCATACCACTCGATAATTTACCAATGAAAGAGGCAGGCGCCGGAGACTGGAAGGCAGGAAACAAGGTTTTTATTCCGTCGGAGCAGAACACATCAGATCAGACAGCAAGGTATCGTCACGAGGTGCTCTAACTGCATCTCTGAGACCTGGTCTCTTATACACACGTTTATGACTTTATTGCAGGGTTAATGTACATGGCACATTCTTGAGATTACTTTGATGTATAAAAGAACGTCTTCGGAATCCCCACTTCGAACTCGTTCCCACACATATCTACAGTGGAAGTCCCCACCCCATCTACAGTAGGAGATGGCTATCACGCAGCTGGACATTCCGCCAATTCCCGGGGGTGTGTGCAACCGGCCGGGTCTCAGGGGGTTGGGGCTTTGATCCACTGTAATCCCTTTGATGTGGGGTGTTTCCCTTACAGTAGGGGCAATAAACTGCATCCGCAGGGCTAGGTGATGGCCTGGGATCGGTTCGGACAAAGGGGCGCAGAGGAAGGGGGTTATCAAAGAGAGGCATGACCATGTATGGGATGTCGGTCAGGCGTGGGATGTGGTTCCATGGCAGGGTCGCGCAGAATGAGAGGGTTTACGGCCTGTGTATGAGAGAGCGGGGGTGGCCGGCGCGCGGGGGATGCTCGCTGCACCAGGGGAACGCGCTGGCGATCGACAATGAGCGGGGAGAGAGTGGGGTGCCTAAAATGGCGGCCGTGCGTTCGCTGTGCGTGGAGCTGGGGAGAGGCAAGATGGCAAAGATAATGTTCAGTTACAAGCTAAATTTCCACAGTCCTCCCTTTTAACATATCTCGCCAGCTTGTCTAGTTCGGATCTATCCCCATGATACTACGAATTTCCACCTCATACAGAGCTTTCATTCGCTCTGTTTCAAAGTTCAAAGTCTTAGGGCAGATGCAGTTCATGAAAAGCGAACATAAAGGTGGCAGACACTGAATCCCCAAGCAACATCCACATAGTATCACAATCGGTATTAGGATAAATGAAAACAGCCTCCATCCCCAACTTTTAATAGTGTCCCAAAACCAACTCCCCAGTGACCATTCTTCTTGCTCTTGATGGACCTCTGCGGATAGTCTGTGGAGGTGTTCAATTGCTTTGTAGACTGAGGGTGAGTTATCCGGTACGTAGGTACAACAGCTGGACCCAATGATGCGGCATGCTCCTCCACGATCAGCCAGAACCACATCTAGAACGAGGCGGTTCTGGAGAGCCACTAGGCGGACGGCCTGGAGCTCGGCGGTGTTGTTGGCGAGGATGCCGGCAGTAATGTTCATCGCCGTTTCGACTGCCTGGGTTAAGTGGCGGATGGCACGGCTGTTTGCCATTGGACCCCAGAGTGGAACAAGACCTTTTACTGCGTCCATGAACTGCGCTCCGGCGGAGTCGGCTTGCACAATGTCTTTGGCACGTTTCTGTCGGTGATGGTTTGCTGGACCCACATATGTCGGAGGAAGGACAAAGGCGATGTAGCAGGTGCCTCCCCAACCTTTCGGAAGCCAGGTGTAGGCCTTAGTACCACAGACGAAGTACATATTCGGGGAGGCAACAAAGGAAGGTGGATCAACTGAGTCCAATGTTCGGGTGATGAGGCAGGAGCTGTGGCCCACCAGCTGCGCCCCCAGGCCTTCGAGGCACACAAATCAGTGATGTTGACGACGGATAGGGCCACTGTCAGGGTGGCGGCCGTTCGTTTCCGGAGGTAAGAGAAGGTGGGTCTGGCTGGGTTGTTGAACACTTGCATTTCAACTCGTTCTTTGGCAGGGATGTCCATGTGAAAGGAAGTGTTTATCTCAGAGGACAGAAGGGGGCAGAAGTTCTTCCAGTTTTGTTCAGCCAGAACCCATGGTAAAAGTGTGACATGGTTCTGCCGGAAGTGGCATTGTCCTTGTAGCTTTCCTGCAGGAGGATTAACCAGGCGAGGCAGGAGCCATGGACATAAAAAGGTGAAGGGATGAAAGGGATAGAGTGTCCAGTGGCATGTGGTAGCAATCCACAGATCCAGCAATTAGTGGCGTTGGCGGCAAGATTGTGTTGGTGGAGCAACTGCACAAAAGAGTTATTCCAGAACTCCTTACGCCTTTCTCGGAGTTGGGGTGAAAGTGAGATCAGATGGTGTTCTTTCATGGTGGTAGGTTGAACGGTGGTCAGCAATGTCTTATGAGCGGGTGTGCTCTCCTCCATGATCCAGAAGGTGACCACGAGGAGAAGCCAAAAGAGAAGGGTAATGAAAAGTGCAATAGTCTTTGAGCTGTGCATTCGGTCAGTCTTTGGGTTTTTGTAGTGGATCTTCGGACGTCCGGTTGCTTCCATCATCTTCATGTCGGGCGCTTCCATCACCTTCAAGAGACTCGGTAGCGGGCAGAACCACAGACTTTGTTTAGTTTCTCTCCTGGTGGCCTTTGAGGTGACTAGGCTACCGCTCTGAGATTTCCACTTAGCCTGTGGTCTGTTTAGCCGAAGTTCTCTCCTTTCGTCGCAAGTTATACCCTTCCTTGGATGGCACGGTGGGATCGGGATATTTTACTAACTCAAGTGTCTCTGTATCTGGGCAGCGGCTCAGGGATGGTCGGTCTTTGTCCAGAAGTTCTTCTTGGGCGGTGATGTTGTCCGTGGTTGTCAGGGTCGGTGATACCTTCTTGCAGTGGTGTGCATGCAGCCAATTGCGTTTCCCCTCCACTCGAAGAGCTGTTCGGGTGGTGATCAGGACTTGCAGGGAGCCCGTCCACCGGGGCTCCAGACTCTTGGTGCGCTGGAAGTTATGCACTAAGACGAAGTCACCAGGTTGGATGTCGTGTCCGGGGCCCCTGGAAACATCGGGAATGGCGTGCAGCACCTGCTGATGGATAACAGACAACGTTTTAGTTAGGTTATACAAATAGTCAGACATGAGGACGTCCGGGACGTCGTGGATGGATGTTGGCTTTGGAGCAGCCCAAAGGTTCATGGGCCGCCCGAAAACGACCTCGTAGGGGGTTAAGTGGTGTTTAGTGGGGGTGGAACGCATTGATAGCAATGCTAGCGGGAGAGCGTCTGGCCATCTCAATCCTGTGGTGGCGACTATTTTTGCTATCTTAAGCTTCAATGTGGCATTGTGTCGCTCAACCAAGCCTGCAGATTGGGGATGGAAGACCGCATGGAATTTCTGTTTTACACCCAACCCTTTTAAGATGAGTTGGATAACTTCGGCTACGAAGTGGGGGCCATTGTCGCTCCACAAAATTCGACAAAGGCCGTATCGGGGGAAGAATTCCTTCAGTAGTACTTTTGCGGTAGTCATAGCGGTGTCGTCATGGGTTGGGTAGGCTTCCACCCATTTGCTGAAGGCACATACAACGACAAGTACGTACTTCAACCCTTGGCACCTTTCTAACTGGACATAGTCCATTTGTAGGACTTCAAAGGGTTGATTGGGGACCCCAAACCCTCCCCGGGGTACAGCAGTTCCTTTCCCAGGGTTGTGTTGGAGGCATACTAGGCATTGTTGGACCAGACGTTTGGCTGAGTCTGGGATTTTGTCGTTGTGCCAGACTTTGGAGATGAGTTCGATCATGGGGGCAGACCCTATGTGTGCGGGGGAGTGTGCCATGGTCAGCATGGGGATCAAGTATGAGTCTGGTAGCAACCATTTGTTCAAGTCTTTAGTTCGCCAGCAACCGTCATCGTCCTTCAATCCCACCCGGGCCCATTCAGTTAATTCGTGTGGTGTGCTGGCTAGTTGGATATCCCTAATCGTTTCCCTAGCATCCTTCCATTTCTCAGTTTGTGACCTGGTCACGTACATACGGGTCGTGGACCTATTCTCGGCTGTGGTTTGGGCAGTAATGTCAGCTAATGCATTTCCCTGTCCTATAATGTCTGTCACCTTCTTGTGTGCCTGGCATTTGATCACAGCTAACCGTGTGGGGAGGAGGACTGCTTCGGCCAGGGCAGAGACTAGATCTCCATGCAGGATGGGTGTGCCATGAGAAGTCAAGAATCCCCTCTCTTTCCATAAGAGCCCAAAGTGGTGAACTACCCCGAAGGCGTACTGACTGTCTGTGTAAATGTTTGCGGTTGTCCCTGCTGCCAGGATGCAGGCTCGTGTGAGAGCAATTAGTTCCGCCGCCTGTGCGGATCGCTGTGTGATGCGGGCTGTCTCAACAACTGTTCGGGGTGTGGTGACTGCATAGGCAGCTGAGGTGGTGCCATCGGGGAGCTTGATGCATGAGCCATCCACCCACAGTTCTCCGTCAGGGTCCGGGAAGGCAGTATCCCGGAGGTCAACCCTACTCTTGGTTGGTTCGTCGGTGAGGGTCACGCAGTCATGTATAGGGGACGCATTGGGGTCAGCGTCAGGGAGAGGCAGTAGAGTAGCTGGATTCAGGGTGGTGCATCGTTTCAATGTGATGTGGGGTGCAAGCAGAGTCAGTTCGTAACCAGTCAGTCGTGCGCTAGTCAGGTGTTGAGTCTTGGTTTGGTTCAGGAGAGTGTCAACCGCATGGGGTACCAATACTGTGAGGGGGGTTCGAGAGCACGATCCCCTCGCTTTGCCGGATAGAGACAGCAGCGGCGGCTACTGCTCGAAGGCAGGCGGGCAAAGCTCTGGCTACAGGGTCAAGAGTGGCAGAGAAGTAGGCACAAGGGCGTTGTTTAGGGCCTATGGACTGGGTTAGGACAGACAACACACATCCCTCCCTTTCGTGGGTGTAGAGGGAGAAAGGTTTAGAGTAGTCTGGGGTTCCTAGGACTGGGGCCGAGCAGAGGGCGTCTCGTAATTCTTTGAAGGAGGATTGACATTCGGGTGTCCAGGGGAGGGGGAAGGGGACATCTTTAGTCAGCAGGGAAAGCAGAGGTTTTATGATAAGACTGAAATTTGGCAACCATTGTCGACAAAAGGAGGTGAGGCCTACTAGGGACCGTACTTGCTTCTGAGTCTTGGGAACAGGGGTTTCTAGGATGGTCTGAATTCGGTCAGGGGTAAGTTTTCTCCCGTCTTTGGATAGTAGGTGGCCTAGATATGTTACTTGTGGTTGGCAGAATTGCAATTTCTTCCTGGAGACCTTGTGACCGTTCTCCGCGAGGAAGCGGAGGAGGTGAATGGTGGCTGTGACGGCATGTGGAGTGGTGTCGGCCGCCAAAAGAATGTCATCGACGTACTGTATCAACACCACTCCATCGGGTAGTTGGACTGCATCCAGTTGCCTCTTGAGGGCTTGGCTATAAATACTGGGACTCTCAGTGTAGCCTTGGGGTGCCCTGCAGAATCTGTACGAACGGGCTTTTAAAGTGAAGCCGAACAGGTAGCGGCTGTCTGGGTGGATGGGGATGGAAAAGAATGCGTTCTTGAGATCAATAACAGTAAAGGTGGTGGCAGTGGATGGAATCAGGGTGAGGATGGTGGTGATGTCTGAGACCACGGGGGTACTGAGGTATGACTACTTTGTTAACCTCTCGCAAGTCAACAATGAAACGGTAGGCTTTCTCATCTCCCTCGCCTTGCTTCTTTACAATGGGTAGGATAGGGCTGTTGCAAACATTACTGACTACTTCTTCTACCACTCCTGCCTCGACTAGGGACTCGATGATTTCCACCAATGCCTTCTCGCCTTCGGGCGATATCCGATACTGTGGAAGCTTTGGGAGCACTGCGTCCGGTCGGACGGTTATGTGTACCGGGTCGATCACCATGCGCCCTACATCTGAGTCGGTTTTAGCCCGTAGATGTGAAGGTAATGTGTCGAGTAGGGACATGTCCGCATCGGTTATAGAGAGCATACGCCGTGTGTGACAGGGTCTGGACAGATCTGGGTTATCGTGTAGGATGACTCGAACTCCGTCTGGGGAGCATCTGATGGTAGCTCGAAAATGTTTTAGCAAATCAAGTCCCATAATAGCATCGGGGGTGTTGGAGGAGAGCAGAAAGGTCGTGTCAGTGGTGTTATCTTCTAAGTCGAAGGAGATTGGTGCTGATAAGGGGTTAGTGGAGGGCGTTCCATCGAAGCCTATTGAGGTTACATGTGAGCCAGACAAGGGTGCCCTAGGAATCAGTCGTTTGGATAACGCGCTACGTGTCGCCCCAGTGTCTACCAGGAATGGAGATTTTGTGCCCAAGACCTTAGCAGTGACTTAAGGACCTTGCTGGTCAACACGGAGTTCGACTGGATCCCTCCCTTGCCCCTGGCGGTCCTATGCGAAGTCATGGGTGCTTTCATAGTCTGACTGTTGACACTGGTTTTGTTGGGGGCGGTCAAAGGTGTTTGGTCTGCCTGGCCTGTCGTTGATGGCGTCGTTCGTGCATCCTCGTCCCTGTCCTCTATTTCTGGGGTCATATGCTGTGTCTCTGGGGTCCCTATTTTTGTTCAATTCCAGAAGGACCGGGCACTGGGATTTCCAGTGTCCGAACCCTCTACAGAACGCACATTGATTCCCATCTAAGTCTCTCCGTCCATTGTAGGGTGCAGTTGTATGGTCTCTAGGGGGTAGCTTTCTAGGGGCGGTTGGTTGATAATTCCCTTTTGGGGGTTCCCTTCCTAGGGTCACCCCTTGCAACTGTGCTATCATTACCCTCTCCTTCAGTTCCTTTTTCTTCCTCTCTGACGCCCTATCGTTCTCGTTCTTTTGGTTTTCGTAGTATTGGGCCATCTGGAGGATTGTTGCGGGCTTGGAGGCTGCCCAACTACTTTCGCTGGTCTGTAGCTTCTTGGAAACTTCTTGTGACAGACCCTTCACATAATTCTGGACAAAGAGGTGATGTCCGGTTGCAGTGGTCATGTCCTGGCCACTATAATCGGAAAACACCGTCTCGAACCGAGAGAAGTATTCAGACACATCCTCCTGGGGTTTCTGGCGACAAGCCGTCACTATCGACCAGTCTACCTTTCTTTCTGGGATTAGAGTCTTCAACTTCTGTACAATCTTGTCTGGGAGCTCCAATATGGCTTTCGGGGGTTTCTGTCCTGGTTCTCGCTGTTTATCTATGGTATCGAGTTGTACCCAGGTATATCCGAACGGCTCAGCGTGGTCAACTTTCCGGATTTGTTTCCACACATCAGCCGGCAGACATAATCCGACGAACAAGTCGATATCTGCTAAAGTCATTATTGTTGAGCCTAAGGCTGTACCTAGTTCGGTGTAGAAGGCAGTCGGGTTCTTTCTTAAGTCGGGTAGAGTTTTTCTAAAGGTCAAAATATCTTGTCGGTCCCATGGCTGGTAGACCCAATTATATACAACCCTCCCCTTCGCATCTTGGTGGTTGATGTCGTCATGTGTTCCCTGACCTCGTGGGGGGACCCAGTAGGGGGCGGCCTCTTTGATGGGCATCATGGTATCAGTCCTTCCTTCCTGGGGCTTAGTCGCTATGGGGGTTTCTGTTTTGGTTGTCTGCCTGTGTTCTTTAAGGTGTCGATAGACCTCGAGTGTACGAGTGAAGAGGTTCGTCACATCGCCCTCTCCTTCTTCCCCAATGTCTACCTTCCTATATAGGGCCGCTAAGCCTTCGGGACCTTTATCGCGGTACCTATCCTCATATGCATTCAGGGCGTGATAACAAAGTCGTGTGACAAAGTGTCGTCTGCGGCTGTCAGCATACGAGTTATACACATCTGTTATATACTCCTCACTTTCCTTTCGTTCCACCAGTGTCCCTACTATCTTGTCGATTCCTGCTCGTTCATCCTTTGTTAGTCGATTCATCCTGGTGGGATCTTTCTTTCTCATCTCAGGGTCATCCAACGTCATTGCCGACGTTGTGTTCAGTACAAGAGGCTCGGCCGGCGCGGAGGCCGTGAGGACCGAGGCCCCTGTACTGCTTTCGCTCGTGTTTGGGGGTTGTGGGTGTTGCACTACCGATTGGGAGGGTGCGTATGGAGGGGGCATGTAAATGATCGGGGGACCTAATAGTAATTCGTCATTCGTTCGTTGCTTAGAGGACAACTCAGGGTAGAGCATAGAGGGGGTCCTAACAGCGTACTGGCCTGAGGTTTCGGGCTCCTGTCTTAGTTTAGTTTCCCTTCTCTCCTTTATTTCTTCTTCTAACTTTCTAGCGGCAAGGTGAGCTGCCTTTCGTAATTCCTTTTCTGCTTTTACTTCTTCCCTCTTTTTCCATTGCGTTGCTTCTTTGCGCCACATGCCGATACTGTCAAGCATAGTAGGCGTCGTCTTATTGCTACGTAGAGCCATTTCTAGCACTTCTATCTTATGGTCGTCGAAGGATCCCATCAGTGGCCACTGACTCTCGGGGTCCTTCCTTGTATATTTATGCCATAGCTTGCTATAAGCTACGGCGACTAGTCCATATTTAGTGAACATGTCCTTATTAGGGGTGCCTTCCAGTGGAGCCGGATGGTCCACCTCTAATAAGCGGTCCGGGCAGAACCAACTACCAATCAGTGGGGAGAAGATAGGCATGACGGGTTTCAACGGGGACAAAAGTCAGCACTACCTATCTTTTCACTGCTTGCAAAGACTAGACAGAATATCTCTATTCCTCGTTATTTGTAAGCAGAGAATACCTCCAAAGAACCAATATCGAACAACTAGTGTTCGGACAATCAATCAATCAATCAATGGGGAGATAAAGATAGGCACGACGGGTTACAACGGGGACAAAAGTCTGCGTTACCTACCCTTCACTATCTGCAAAGACTAGACAGAATATTTCTATTCTACGTTATTTGCAAACAGAGAATATCTCAAAGAGCACTATTCTTCAAAAACAATCAATGTTCGGACAATCAATCAGTGGGTAGATAAAGATAGGCACGACGGGTTTCAACGGGGACAAAAGTCTGCGTTACCTACCCTTCACTATCTGCAAAGGGAGAGAGAGAGTTTCTACTCCTCCCCGTTTGTAGACAGCGAATATCTCAAAGAGAACAATCAATGAGTAATACTAGTATTTTCAAAAACAATCAATCAATTATTTCGCAATTTGTCGTGTTTCACGACCTTACCCGGACCGCGTGGACAGTTTCTCGTCTTCCGCCTCCAGCGCCCGATCGTCCTCTACTCTCCGTATTTGCCGCGGCACTCCTGATGGTTCCCAGTCAGGACCGTAGATCTCTCGAGAGAGGTCTGCTCAGAACCAGTGAAGTTCGGATGATCGGCTGCCAGACGAGGGTCTATCGGGCAGGAGCTCTCCCGATCGTTGCAGTCGTTCACTCTGTCGTCAGGACCTCTCCCACTGGATCCACGTGTCGCTGATGGGCCCCACGCTTGGGATGCCAATTGTTAAATGGTAGCGGCAGTTTCAGTCGATAACCTCTCAAGTATTGCCCGGCGGTAATCGCCTCTCATACCACTCGATAATTTACCAATGAAAGAGGCAGGCGCCGGAGACTGGAAGGCAGGAAACAAGGTTTTTATTCCGTCGGAGCAGAACACATCAGATCAGACAGCAAGGTATCGTCACGAGGTGCTCTAACTGCATCTCTGAGACCTGGTCTCTTATACACACGTTTATGACTTTATTGCAGGGTTAATGTACATGGCACATTCTTGAGATTACTTTGATGTATAAAAGAACGTCTTCGGAATCCCCACTTTGAACTCGTTCCCACACATATCTACAGTGGAAGTCCCCACCCCATCTACAGTAGGAGATGGCTATCACGCAGCTGGACATTCCGCCAATTCCCGGGGGTGTGTGCAACCGGCCGGGTCTCAGGGGGTAGGGGCTTTGATCCACTGTAATCCCTTTGATGTGGGGTGTTTCCCTTACAGTAGGGGCAATAAACTGCATCCGCAGGGCTAGGTGATGGCCTGGGATCGGTTCGGACAAAGGGGCGCAGAGGAAGGGGGTTATCAAAGAGAGGCATGACCATGTATGGGATGTCGGTCAGGCGTGGGATGTGGTTCCATGGCAGGGTCGCGCAGAATGAGAGGGTTTATGGCCTGTGTATGAGAGAGCGGGGGTGGCCGGCGCGCAGGGGATGCTCGCAGCGCCAGGGGAATGCGCTGGCGATCGACAATGAGCGGGGAGAGAGTGGGGTGCCTAAAATGGCGGCCGTGCGTTCGCTGTGCGTGGAGCTGGGGAGAGGCAAGATGGCGCAGATAATGTTCAGTTACAAGCTAAATTTCCACAATGCTACTGTCCACGTGTTCCCACATGAAATGCAGCTCAGAATACAAACACACAGCAGAAATGATGATGATTTGAAATATGCTGAAGTACTTTGTACCATAGGAATGGTTCTTAAAATCATACATCACTCCTAGTACCGCGAGTCACACAGCTACTGCTAGTACCATTAGAGGGTCACACAGAGTACTGCTGGTACCAGTAGGGGGTCCAAACTGGTGTGGCATAGTGAGCAAAAGAACGATGGATTAAACCCAGATCCTTGTGACTGGGGGTGAATGTTTGCATTGTTCAGCATTCCGTCCATCAATTGTTTCTTTTGCTTTTGTCGGTCTAAGTGGGAAGGGAATGCCCAGAAGTGGGTCCCGTGCTCACTGCACAACTGGATTCAAGGTAGCATTGCTGATGAAGAGTGATGCCCCAGAAACCGGCCCCTGGATGCTTGTTTCTGGACCACGAGGACCTGGTTTGGCAGTTCGGGCTGGACTGATCCCATGAGGAACTGGGTCAAGACTGATTTGCATATGGCTGGATCCAAACTGGGGTGGTTTAGTGAGCAAAAGAACAATAGTTTAAACCCAGATCCTTGTGACTGGGGGGGGAGGGGTGAATGCTTGCATTGTTCAGCATTCCGTCCATCAATTGTTCGTTTTGCATTAGAGGGGCGGCACACTCAGGGACTTCCCCATGCGGCAAAAGCTACATCACTTACTGTAAGGCAGTCCCATGAATGACTAGGGGATTCTGGGAGCCTGTGTGCTGCCTGGTTCCTGCTCCTGGAGTCGATCAAGGAGCCAAAGAGGACCAAGAGGCGGTGGCCGGCCTGCAGGTAAGAATTTATTTTCTCTTCTATTACCCACCCTCTACCCCGCCGCACCACCCCGTTAAGTAGCGGCCACCACTATGAATAACATGCAAATTTTACTTCTTGAGAGTATCAATAGAAAGGTTTACTAGGCATAGAAGTGGAGAGGCCATGACCAGCCCCAGATAATCAGGATACAGTCCAGGAGCAGAATATAAAGGTTCCCCTCCAATAGTAGAGCTGTCAGGATGACTTGGAGTGTTTGAAGCTCGAGCAGAGATTCCAGAATGACAGTAAACAAAGCACAGTATCTGTGGAAGTGAGGGCTAGTTTGAGTGGCCTTAACCATCTGATAGAACAGAAGGGAAGCAAAACTAACAAGCGTTGGCAAAGCCAATAGGTCACGCCTATGAGAGAGCTATTGGCTTTGGCAATGTTTTTTAGCCATGTTGTACACCAATGTGGCTGCTGTTCAGCACAGCTAAATGTTAGTGGCTTGGAGTGCAGTGGGGTAGATTGGAGTGAGTAGACTGAGGTAGACTGGAGTGGTGTAGTTCGGAGTGGCGTAGAGAGGAGTGGGTTATACTGGGGTAGAGTGGCGTGAGATAAAATGGGGTAGATTGAAGTGGGGTAGATTGGAATAGAGTGGGGCCAATTGCAGAGGAGTAGATTGGAGTAGATTGGAGTGGGGTATATTGCAGTGGAGTGGAGTAGATTTGAGTGGGGTGGATTGTGGTAGATTGTAGTAGAGTTAGGTAGATTGGAGTAGAGGTGGGTAGATTGGAGTGGGGGAGTGGAGTAGATTGGGTTAGATTACAGTGGAGTGGGATGGAGTGGCATCGTTTGGGGTAGAGTGGAGTGGGGTAGGTTGGGGCAGAGTGGGTTAGAATTGTATGGAATGTGGTAGATTGAGGTAGAGTAAAGCGGGGTAGATTGGAATGGAGTGGAGTAGACTGGGATAGATTGGAGTGGAGTACAGTGGGGTGGGATGGGGTAGACTGGAGTGCAGGGCCTCATCCACTGGGGCATTTGAGGGTCAGGCAAGCCCAGAACAATCTTTGCCCCCCCCCCCAAACGACCCATGCACCTGGTACAATATAAAAGTGTGGGAGTTCAAAAGGGGAATGAGCAATAAAAATGCATTTCAATTTTGGTTTTATCTTGCATTTGCTGCCTGTTGCAAGACAAGTTAAATACATGTCAGGCTGTTTTCTAACAAATGGATGCTTATCCTTTTATTGTCGAGATGCTGTTTACTCTTCTTCCTTTGACTGCAAAGTGAGAGTATTTTGTAAAGTGAAGTATGTGCCAATCTCTCTGTGCTGCAGACAGGGCCACTGGAATTAGGCAGCAGTGGAAGACCAAATTATGACACAATGTTGACCAAATTATGTGACAAGAAAGCACAAATCATTCAGTTTGATGCAGCACATGTTTTAATAGTATCACTTCATTATTTTGTAATTTTTGCACATGTTAGCACTGTCTGGGGAAAGTTTTCACTTTATTAGTACCAGTTCCACATCTAAATACCACTTGCTATAAGCAATTGAACGGTGACCAGTCAACCTTTGTAAAGGACCTTCCACTACATGACAGCACATGTGCCGCATTTTTTGTAACTTTTGATCTGTGTGAGCTAGAAAAGAAAATAATTTTTTGTTAAAATCTGTAGATTATGCAGCAGGTAATGTGTTATATGACAAGTGGTAAATTCATAATCATGTAGTAAACATTCCGGCGGTAGAATCTCAGAATTCCGCAGCCGCAGTATTGCATAATTCCAGTGGGCTTGTGTCCAGGGAGCGCGAAAAGAAATACTGTAGGATGTCAATTTGTTTTTAATCCATAAAAAATTTAAATACCTATAAATGAACTGTACAATTATTCCACATACACTAGCAGTTACAAAAGCACAATTGAAGCACATTTTGTTTTATAATTCTGTAGTGCAATAGAAACAAAGATTTTAATAGGACCAAAATAAATCTTTGTGATGCACAAGTGATAAATATTTTATTGTACTGCGCATTTGTGTAGCAATTACTACCCATATGTGTGACGCTGATGTGCTTTCCAATATGGGCAGCAAGGTAAGCCAGATAGGGAAGCATGTTATTAGAAGAATGTAGTTTTTGTTTTGTGATCCAATGTGGGAAGTGGTTCCTTGCCATGTGGGATGGACATTGAGGTGTGATTATCATCTCATGAGATGCAGCGCGTAGCAGTGCGGTGGATAATGAGTTGTGAGAAAGACAGACGCATAATTTATGTGTTTTCAGTATGTTAGCAGCTTTGAACAGCTCTGTGAGTCCCATTATGGTTTTTATTATGAATGTAGTCCGCATAACTGATTACTGCACTGGGTTGGCCAATCAGAAATTTGGGGGGAGATGTATTTACATTTCACGTAACACAAATCAGCGAAACAAATTGCTGCCCCCCCACTTCGTGAAAGGCAGATAGCAGAAATTTGCCATTTTAACAAAATGATGGCACATTTATACTGTTTCCTAGCTTTGTGTACTGTGTGCCACCTAACACCAATTCAGGGACCGTTGCACAAAACAACCCACTGAGGCACATTTCTCTTTCTATGTGTGCTGCACAATGCACCACACATAGAATGAGGAAGTAGGTAGACGAAATAAAGACATTTATTCTTCTTACGCCTCGCCTCACTGGGGAAAACGTAGCATTTTGTCACATTCCCCAGCTTACTAGCTGTAGTAAATCTGGGAATGCACCAAATTTCATAGGTGGATGTATGAGAATGCCCATGCTCCACCCATGGAACTGCTTCCCAATACAAGGTAACACAAGGCAGCAATATGCGCTGCCTTGCATTATTTTGCATTTACTAAAATACACAAAACCAAGCAAGGTGGCTTTGTATTGCTTAGTGACAAAAGTGATGCAAGCCTGACGCAAAATCTTAGTAAATCTGCCCCTAGTGTATAGTTCTGGGCCAGAGCTAGCAGTGTTGGAGGGAGCGAGAAGTGGAAAGATCTGTTGGGATGTGCATTCTTACCGTCATCTCATATCTGAAAGCCATCCTGAAGTGCCCATTGTGTATAGATTTTTGGGACCTGCAGTCATGGACTAGATTAAAGTCCTACAATTGAGCCGCAGTGTATGACGGATCTCTTCAGTTATTCCATGCCTGTTCATTTAGTGATGGCTGGTTTATTGGCTGCACAGTACTGATTATGGACAACACTCCTAGCAGATATGTCTTATGTGAATGTAAGAGGTGTAAGTTACAGTTGACTGCTGACTGCTGGATGTTATGGTATTAGTATATAGTGTGGGCCAGAAATTTTATGTATGAACTTACATAACTATATAATACCCCGGACAAGCAAAGGTCAGCTCTACTTAACTTACCTGTCTATCAAAAGAAGTTTGCTCCATGGTTGTTTCCAATCTGTGGATCATAAGCTGAAGATTGAGTTTGAGGGTGCAACTGTCTTTCCAGGTTCTGTTGCAGAAATGTGTGGCGGTATAGTTGTCTTGGAAATAGTCATGTTTTCAAATGTCTTCTGACGTGTACGGGCTCTTTGATGCTTCTAATGTTGGCTGGTAGGGTGTTCCAGAGCTTGACGGCTTGTATTGAGAAAGCAGTGCCTCCTACAAATTTCTTATGGTAAGGAGATGTGATAAGTGATGCAAGCCTGGAGTGCAGTGTCCTGATTTGTTTGTATTGCTTGAATTTAGCTTGAAAGTACAGCGGTCCTTTCTTGGATGCTCTGTGAACAATACAAAGCCCCTTGAACATTGCCCTTCTTGCTATAGATAGCCAGTGGAGTGTTTACAAGACTGCAATCATGAGTTCTCTTGGGCGAAGGTAGAGAAGAAATATTGTAGCAGTATTTTGGATGAGTTGTATTTTGCATATCATGAATGTGGGTGTGCCAAGGTATAGGCTGTTGGCATAGTCAAGCTTGAAGATTACAAGTGTGAGGATGGCTTGCAGGTCCTGTTGGCATCCAAGGTATGGGAGGATGCAACCTAGTGTTTTCATTGTGTAGAAGGCGCTCAGTTTTACATTGTTAAACCAACAAGTATGGGTCTGAATCCATAGTTAACCTTAGGATTCTGACTTCTCTTAATATTGAAGAAATTGATGTTGAAGAAAGGATATTGATGTTCCTTAAGGCATTTGGCAGTAGGCTGGAATTTTTGTCACTGTCTGCAGGTAATAAGCTCTGTCTTCGCGGTATTTTGCTTTCTATGTTTACTTATCATCTATGTGTTTATGGCCTAAAGGCAGTCATCAAGTTTTAAATTGTAGAGGTTTTTCAGGCCATCCATTTAAAAAAATCATATGAGTGTCATCCACATAGTTGCAACAGGTGAAGTTGAATGATTTAACCAGGTTGGGTAAAAGGTTAGGTAGATGTTGAATTGTAGCGGGGATATGATGGACTTCTCTGGGACACCACATTGTTGTATGTGAGGAGCTGATAGAAAACCCAAAGCTCCCAGTCATTCGCAAGCGATGTTCAATCAGGAAACTCCAGGTTCCAATATGACATGGTGCTTTGATTAGCCTATTGTGCTGGGCCAGATTTATCACGTCAAGAATGACTTATATTTGACTGATATTGCTCCAATCCACACTGACCTGTTCTGAAATATAGGCTGGTGAGATTGGTTATCTGTGCAACAGATTGTTTGCAGGAGCCACATAGTTTTCTAGGTTAATGTGACTACTGCAGAGGGGTTCAAATACCCTAACTAGCAGTAGTGTGAATCTGAAATGACCCAATGTAGCCTACCATGTCACAAAGACCTGCTATAACTGACTAGCTCTCAGAAATGGTTTAATGTAATTTATGATGTGCAGTTTGAATCTGCTCTTTAAACTTTATTTTTTGTTTAAATCTTTTTTTTATTGAATTTATGCATTCACGGTTGAATGTAAATATGCTTACAATGCCCCTCTATGGCTTTCCTTTAACAGTTGCAGTTGTTAGTGTATACACATTAACAGATTGTCGGTACTGTACAAGATGTAATATTAACAATGCAGTGTTTATCATGCATAGCCGTTATATATAGGCAACTTTATGAGATGAGGAGTTATTACTTTCTTTACCTTTGGGCATCGTTCCACTCTGTGTAAGACTGCCTGTCAGGCACAGTTGGGTGTAGGCATAATAGACATATTGTCTTGTATGAGTTCATTTAGTCCTAGCATATTAAACATAGAAAAGAAAGGAACAATGATACAACAATAGAAACCAACAAGTTTGACCTTGCCCTTAGTGTCTTGCCCGGGTTTCCCGCATGTGTTTGCGTATCTTGGCGCTGCTGTTGTGTCTTTCGGCACCCCTTGTCTGTGGTGTGTGCGCCTATGTGACTTTATGTTTGTCAAATAGTTGCCCATGGAATATCGCGCTCTACCCTCAAATAGCCTGTCTGGCTTATGCCTCCTGCCTGCCCGTCCCACCGTCAGATGGTCTCTCGGGCCGCTACCCCTCGCATTGTTGTAGCTCACCCAGGAGAAAATCCCACTGTGTTGCTATGGGGGTCTGACGTAGACCCAATGTTTCCTTGCGCCTAATGGCGATGCTTTCTGCCTTGGCCCACGCTAATAGTGAATGGCGCCATGCCTGCATGTGCGGTGGTTCTGCTGCTTTCCAGCACTTAGTTAGCAATCTTTTGGCTACCATCATCCCCAGGTCTAGGAACCTCGATGTAACCTTAGCGGCTGGAGTTCTCTTAAACTTATGGAACAAGTATGTCGGCCATTCAAAGGGCAATGTACGGCCTGTGCAGGTATGTAATATTCTGGCGATCACGCTCCAATATGCACCAATGCGGGGGCAGCTCCATGACAGGTCAGCTCCCTGCTCTGCGCATCTCGGGCACTTAGCGTCTGCCCCATTTAAATATTGATTGATCTTAGCAGGTGTGAGGTAAGCCCTGTGTATAATATATAGCTGGATTTGCCTGAACCGCATGTTTCAGGGTATGCGTGTTGGGCTCTCTAGTATTCAATCCCATTCTTTGTCAATGAGTTGGCACCCTAGGTCTAGCTCCCACTTCCTATGGAGGGGATCCAGGCTTACCGCCGCTTGGGTCCTAAGCGAGCCTGCGAACCAGCATATGAGATGCTTGGCGTGTCCCATGACGTGTAAATACTGTACAGTGAGGTGTGTTTGCAACTCTGTAGTCATGTCCCCCCACCTGCCCGTCAATGTGGCTATCAGTGAGCAGTGTGTAAGGAATTGTCCCGGTGGGAGTCCCTCTTCTTTTTTTTTTGTCCTCATTTGCCTTTTTGCCGCCCAAAACTCAATGAAACCACCCTGGGCTTTTCGACCTCATTTACTGGATGCAGTTTGAGAGGGAGGGGAGGGGAGAGGGAAAAGGGGGGGGGGGGGGCAGGCCGAAGCCCTGAGACCAGAGGCTCCCCTTACCCCAAACCCTCCCAGTCACCCGAGAAAACCTTCACCAGCCGAGGAAGGCTAAGGCTTAATCATTGGACCTTTACCACTTACAAGTCAAAACACCCTAATCTTCCCCCAAACGTGCAAAAAAAGGATTCCAAAATGTATATCTTTTCTTTGATCCGAAATATCCAGTTTTGCAATATATCTCATGGAACATAACCAGTCATGGTCTGTTGGAGGCGCCGGAGAAACCCATTGCTTGCATTTCTCTCTACGGGCCAAAAGCACAGCATAAAAAATAAGCTTGGCATTGTTATCTGTGCCCTTACCTTGCAGATTGGATCTTCCATATATAACCAACTCTGGGCTTACCTGAATCTGCACCCCCAGGATATTTGACAGAAAACAACTCACGGCCTCCCAAAAAGCCTGGATCTTTGAACACCGCAGAAACATGTGCAGATCATCTTCACTCGGGCTTTTACACTTGGGACACACCACCAGACCTCCTGAACCAAACTTGGAGAGTCTTCGAGGAGTCCAATACGCCCTGTGCACCGTGAAAAAATTATTCCTCCTTAAAAATGCAGGTTTTACAATTTTATAAAGCATAGACATTGTTACTTGCCATTGGTCTTCCGTAGCAACCTCCGGCAAGCAATCTCCCCACAGGGTAGGAGTCCATCTTCTTCTACCAAGGACATACATGGTGTGAGCGCTCCATCTCGGTATATATCCCCTAGTGTCTGGACCCCTTTCTCCTGCCACTCTTCAAGTGCCCTTGCCGTAAGCACCGTGCGGCCACTGGGTGACCCCTCCAGTGGTATCGCTGGTGGGTAAGGAATGATGGTTCATGTTATGTATAAGCTCCTGTGGAAACATTTACATGCCACTGCAAGCGGTAGTGTCTCCGTTGTCCTTGATTTCGTGGTGGGGTGAAAGAGACGCACTATTTGTTCTAGGGAGTAGCGTGGACGCGTATTGGCCGTGTCAGCACGGTTCCTATCCGCTAGCTACTGCTCTTTGAACTTTATTAACTCCTATGCTATTCTGAATTATCCTCATCTAACAGATAGATTGCTTTTATGAGGTCCAATATAATTAATGTACTAAATGCAAAATATATATGGTGAACATTTGTGGTAGTGTTTATATTGGGAGAAATGTGGGAACGCTGGGTGGTATGAATGTTATGGCTCCTTTCAGATTTCAGAATTTTCCTTCACAGAAATATGAGGAAAATAAAAAATAGCCAAAGTTTGGAGTTTGCAGGCTATTCTAGATAAGAAGAAGTATCAGAATTCATGCAAACTGCACCAGCCCACTCTTTCCTTGGTACTTTGTTTAAAAAAATGTTTGGGTCCAGAAGGTTTATCTGGGTGCCGACCGAGCCCTGGCCTAAATACCACAGCTACCCACATCACCAGAATTGTTCAATTTTGCTGTGTAACGTCAGTGTGCACAATGTGCTGTGTAATACAGGAAAACAAAAATCAAACTTGGGACTCGCTGGAAGCATTTTCCTCAAGTACTAACTATGATTTTGGAAAAGAAAACCTTTCTTGTATTTTACCAGATGCATTTTCTTTTCCAGTACTGTCGATGACCAATTGAAGTCCATCACACTGTGAAAGTAGTTTGGTGGATGTTAATGGGTCATCTGCACTAAACCATTTAAAATCCACCAAATTCATGCAGCCTGATGTTCTGTCGAACAAGAATTGACGACAAGCAGCAGGGTGATGATAATCACATGCATTAACGACTTTGTTCCATGATCATTTGGGACTTCTCCAGTTCCAGGAGGCCCACAGGATGGTAGGCTCCTGGGACTGGGGAACAGCAAAAAGCACAGTGGTCAAAGAAAGGTGCATGGTGCTGCTAATAGCCATGCACAGCCATGAGAAAGTCTCAGTTGCCATACATGGTCTATGGAGAAGAGGGCTAGAGAGAGGATAAATATTATTGAGAAGTACAAAGAAGGTAGAAGAGAAGAGAGGGAGGAGAAGTTCTAAAAAAGGAGAGAACATTAAGAGAAAGAAAGGAGAGTAAATAGAAAAAGCAAGATAGAGCTGCAGTGACAGGATTGGGAAGATAGATGCAGCAGCAAACAGAAAGTGCTAGCAGGGAAAAGGTTGAGAGAAGCAGCGGGCCGAGATTGGGAGTGAATAGAGAAAGTAAGAGAAAGCCGAAAGCAGTGAAATGATAGGTACATGTAGACAAATAGTGATTGGCGATTTTAAGTGAAATTATAGCTTATCATGTATTGGCAAATACACTTGGCCCATGTGATTTCTAACCACCATTTTGCACTTCATTATCTAAAAGGGTTCTTAGTGTAAGATCCACAAATCACCTTGCATAGCGTTTTTTTTAAATTCAAATAAGCTATAACCATTGTTACTTGGTCCACACTTCTTTTTGCAGAGTGCTTAAAAATGACCCGAACTTGTCATTTGTGACTATGTGCTCTTTGTGAGAAGTGCAGATATCTTCTCTTTTAAAGCATATCAACCATGTCTACATTTGTTGGTATAGTCATTGAAAAGTACATTCTATTGGCTGAGAAAATAAAATAAAGTTCTGTTAAGGGGGTGATTTCTCATTCTAGTGTACATTTAAATATGACAGCCTCTCAAATGTTTCATTACATGAATCTTGACTTTTATCTGGACTTGTAGTAATGGCAAACTATTCATTTGCAAGTAAATATTTTCAATTTCCAGTACATGTCTCAAGCTTTCATGCTTTACACATTCAACGCTCAGAAAAGAGCATTATCATCCAAGCAATGTTAGCCATGGATTGTTGTTGCCACCTTGAGGGTCCTACGCAAGGAATCTATTGTATGTGAAAGAGCAGAGAAGGTACATAATTCTGGAATCATTCTGGAAGCGGAGGACTTTGTAGCATCTAAATAAGAGGTACCATGGCAGAACCCTCAATGAGAAACGTTATTACAGAACAGGGTCTAGATGCAAACTGTGAAACCACCCCTCAGTGCCTTAGAGGTATTGCTGCTGGTTGTGACCTCAGCCAGGCCACAGACCTCAAGTGGACCCATCACGGGCTCACACAATCACCTATCCTTCACCATGCCTATCTGTCTTGCTGGCCAATGTCTAACAAAGGTCTTCTTTTGTACAACACCTTTGGCACAATCTGCCTGTAACTATGAGGGGTATATGCCAATGTCAGAGCATGCTTCAAGTCCATGCAGTTTTTATTGGTGCTTTGATGAAATGTAATTGAAGTATCCATTTTTGTCACCACCTTACAGTGAAATTAATTGTGAGACTTTCCCTGTAAAGTGACATCTAAATTCTACTTAGCTTCCACAATTGTTGCATCCCCAAAATGTTTAAAATACACTGTTCGCTCTATAATTTCCAAATATGTAATTGATGGATATATTTCCAAGGCCTTTGAAAAGTTATTTTAAATTAGTGGCAAGTTAAATTAAAACTTCCCTTATAAAGTTGGTAGGAATTAGGAGACTCCACACTTTATGAATCAGATGAAGTTTCCTAACTTTACTTGATGTGAGGTTTATCCTTTTGGGCCTTCCATGTGTGATGATTTCCTGATGCAGAATGTCCCAAGTAAGACATCCTCCAGCAAAAAGATTTTGAGTGTTGAGGTTGTACATCCAGCACTTTAGGTAAGAGTGTGCATTACACTAGGCCTAAATAGTTTAGAAAACACACTAAGCTGCCAGTCAGCCTACTTTACTTTAAAACCTTCTACTTTGAATCCCATCTAATTAATAGGATTGAATGTTGTATTGTAAAAAGCTGTTTGAGTGTCTTTTAATATGTACCTAAAAAAATCCACACATTCCTTCCCATAAAATTACACTGTGTGAACCCCGAATATAAAAATCAGAATATCGATGACAACTGCAAATCAAAAACATGGACAGGTAAGTAAGCACGGTTTTTCTATTCCTTACACCACATATATGTACCTACACAATATATATATTGTGCAGGTATGTAAATGTGGAGTAAGGAATAGTAATTTTATACTTCCCTGTATTCACTTACCTTTAGACATTCTGTCAGTAATATTCTTGCACCTCAATGTTCTGAGGGGGTCGATATATATTAGCACCATCAGTATTTGGGAAATAATGCACCTATAGAGCACATCTTTAATGTTTGGTCTTCTGACTACGGGCCTGCTGGTGTGGAGTGGGGTAGATTAGGATACATTGGAGTGGGGTAGATTGGGGAACATTGGAGTGGGATAGATTGTGGTGGGCTGTGGTGAAGTGGGGTAGATTGGAGTGGATAGGGTAGATTGGAGTGCAGTGGAGTGGACAGGGGTAGACTTGAGTGGAGTGGGGTAGATTAGGGCAGAGCTAGGTAAATTGGGGTAGAATGGAGTAAAGTTGAGTGGAGTGGGGTTAGGTAGATTGGAGCAGAGTGCAGTGGGGTAGACTGGAGTAGAGTGGAGTGGGATAGATTGGAGTAGAGACAGGCAGATTGGAGTGGAGGAGAGTGGGTAGACTAGAGTGGAGTGAGGTAGATTGGAGTGGAGTGGTGTAGTAGATTGGGGTAGAGTGGAGTGGGGTTGATTGTAGTGGACTGGAGTGAGGTAGATTGTAGTGGAGTGGTGTGGTAGATTTGAGTGGAGTTGCAGTACTCCATTTCTCATAACATTGGCGGGTACCCAGGCTGGGGAGGATGCTACCAATAGTAACGAGATAGGGTATAAGTAACTCCCACAGAGTTTGCCATGGTCCAAGCAAACTGCTTGTGTATGCCACGTGTGTTACTGTTGAAGACCGGAATCGATTGTTCGTGCGTGTGGAGTCACAGCACAAGTCCAGTTGCTGGAAAGTAGGTGAAGATATTGGTAGCGTTGCACAGACTCAACATGTCGATGGTCCAGAAACTGCTGGTCATCCCCTAAATAAAAGTACCACGCTGCCATGCATGATAAAGTTGTACAATATACGGAGCGATACAGCAAAACACAGTTACATATTGATATGTGAAAAGGCGCTGGCTGACAGAATAAGATAAGAAGTATATTATCACTGCACTTGCCACAGCCTTGATAAGCAGAGCTTTATGACCTCAGCACCGGGCAAGGAGACCCAAGAAGAAGCACAAGGGTTGTGCTTACTGAGCTGTCCAATACATGAAGTGGCCCACCACCAAAGCTGCCATGTGATGGCTCAGAACAACTCCAGAGGTCTCCACGATTGTCAAAACAAAGATCTAAACCTCGGCACTCTTATTCAGTTTTCTATTGATTCATAAAGTTGCATAAAAAAGTCAATCCAAATACCAGCAGGACATCAATATAATTCTTGCTGAATCAGTTTAATATGAATATATAACAAAATCTAGAATTACAAAGTTAAAAAGCAGTAGCAACATGGTCAGGATTAAACAGCTTGATGTGACAATCCTCCTTTCAAGCGTTGAACCGGCAGCCGACACGTGTTTCGTTTCTTATAAACTTTTTCAAGGCTAGGTATGTCTTAACACTCTGTTATAGCAGGCGACTGCATCTCATATTTTTCGTATGGAGGCACTGGTTATTTTCTAATTTTAGCAGTCACACAATGTTGGGCTATGACATGCCCCTATTTGTATTCACGATTCCCTCACGGCACAGTCGTTCCCGAAATGGCATGTCTCCACGATTGTCCATGATGACTCTGAGGCAGGTCCATCACAATGCCTCAGAAATACAGCAAATGGAGCAGCCGACGGACATGGCCGCACTTTAACGCGCCACCGGACCCCGTTGCCGCATATCCTTCATAAATCAGAACAACCTCCTGTAAACTACCCCACGGCGGAGTGGAATCTGGCCCCAGAATCCAAGGGCAACATTCAGTTGGAGGAGGAGGAAAGTACCAGGGCTTCTCAACTGCGTACGGAGCTCTGGATTGGAAAATGGCGGCGCGCCCTCGCTCCACTGTTTGATACGGTGGCTGCGTGATGGTGCCAAGTGTAGTGTGACCTCCAACGGAGCCAGCCGCAGACGGCAACACACTCTCCAGGTGGTGTGCGGGCCGTAATAGACCGGGGAAGGCAGCATCAGATGACTCTGACAAGTGCCCGTGGAAGGCAGGATCCAGCCGCCGGGCGCGGACATAGCAGACCGGCCAGACTCCTAACGGAGGCCCCGGCTTCACGGGCCTTATGGGCCGCAGTACTGGACGACCAAGATCAACTGCAGTGGCTGCCAAGTACCGGCGGTGAGTTCAGTGAATCCGGCCCTCCCTCTCAATGGACCCCTGCTGGGACTCTGTGGCAAGCGGCGACAGGGAGCGATTTTTTTTCACGAGGTTAAGGCGGCAGGCCTGAACAGCAAGCGGTGCACTTCAGTATAGACCTGGGACCCTGGGACTTGGAGTACATAGCGAAGAGTAAGGGACATAGACGGCCCGACTGAGGAGAGGGGAGCTTTGGAGGTCGATCTGTACACTCAGTGTGCGACCCTAACGTGCTCAGGCCGAGTATCCAGCACTACCCATGTAGTATGTGGAGAAGGGGGTGAGGGAGAGCAGTACACTACTAAAGAAGGGCTCTACATAAATCGACAAACACTGTGATTACACCTGCTCTGTTTTGAGCTCCGTCCTTTGTCCTCCCCCCAACTGTAGAGGGGTCAGTAGACTAGAAAACCCGACAGGCTGGCAGGGGACAGTACTTTCCCCTGGGCAGGCGGCAGCGAGTACTGGGACTGATCTCCTGAAGCTCAGCCATAGACCGAACATCACAGTTTGAAAATGGCAAGCGGGAAAGGAACAAAAACACCTGCGCAGAGCAAGATGGCCAAATTTGCCTGGTCGAAGGCAGGTGAAGATGAGGACGCAGCATCTCAGGGGGTCTCCGACAGCCAGCGACACCCGCCACCGCACCAGGACTTGATGCTCCAAGACATTATGGTGGCCATTACGGGAGTGCGGAACTCCCTAGAGACTCGTATTGACACTGTGAATGTTGAGGTTTCCCTCATAAGAGCTGACCTAAGGAAAATGAACACCAGAGTAAAGGAAATACAGAATGTCACAACAGTATTGAACGCAGACACTGTCCTGCTAAAACAGCAAGTATGCCAGCTACAAGACCAGCAGACCAAAATGGAGGGGCTGCTCGAGGAGTATGAAGGTAGGGCACGTAGAAATGATATACGAATCCTGGGAGTTCCGGAACGAGCGGAAGTTCCTGCAGTAGACTTATTTGTGGAGGAGCTAATCCTGAAGCAGCTGTAACCAAAAAGACTATCAAGCTACTTCTCCATTGAACACGCTCATTGTGTCCCCGGGGGTAGGCCTAAACCAGGAGCCCCTACGAGGGCGGTTATAGCACCAGTCTTCAAATTGAGGGATCGCAACATTATACTTCAGACTGCACGAGCAAACCCGCCACTTAAATTTGTGGACAGTTTGGTTACCTTTTTTCCGGACTTCACCACAAAAGTCCAAGATCAACGGTGCAGTTTTATGGCGATCAAGCGGGCATTGCGCGATAATGAGATAAAGTACAACATGCTTTTCCCGGCGAAACTTCGTATTGAATCAGAGGGCAAGACATGGTTCTTTTCCTCCCCTGAGGATGCGTGGGATTGGCTGGAGGGCTGGCGCCGGGTGGAGAAATCAAATAAAGACCGAAACTGAGGACCCCACGCTAGCAGACATGAAAATAGCGCCAGGCAACGAGGCGAGCCTGTCTGGAAGGAGACAAACTCAACATCACGCAGCTGAGGAAGGCGCTAGTGGTGCTGACATATAGCAACTCTGAGGTAGGACAGTGACGCAATTAGAAAGTAGGGGAGTATTCTCCACTGAACCATAGCGGACATTTGTGACTTGGTTCCAATAAACCTGGTTTGGAAAACCTGTTATATGACACTTCAGTACCAATAGCATGTGAGGGGGTCGGGACCTATCCCCATTATCTAGTGTACCGTGAAATCATCCTTAAAATACGGCGGGGGGGCAAGGCTGTAAACCAAGTACCTCTCGAATAGGAGGTGGGGCGATAGGCACTCTGCCTTGTTGGGGAGTGGGTAGTTTGAAATCCACTGACAGAGGGACAGGGAGCAGGGTGGTCGGGGGGGAGTAGAGTATTAAGGGTTGTTTTATTTGTTCGTTTTTAAATCACAAAGTGTCGAGTATCAGACTCAATTCTCCCTGTTCTCAGTTCAAATTCAGAATATGCAATTATGTGGTTCCTAAGACAGTGTATCCGAATGTCATTTCAGGTCCATCAACTTGGCTACAGGGTTGGGGGATGCAGCGGTTGCCCCTCTCGATATGTTCGCAGGTCTTCTTATAATCTTTCATCTCAATCCGTAATGGGTAGTACAGAAGAAAAATCATTATCCATTCTGACGTGGAATGTAAACGGGTTGAGGGACAAACTGAAGCAAGGAGTGGTGCTACAATATCTTAAGAGACAAGCCACAGATTTGGTTTTGGTGCAGGAAACACACTTAATGGGCAATAACTGTAGGGCCCTCAATCGGTGGGGATATAGACTCCTGGTTCATGCGGGGTTTACCTCAGGTTTGAGGGGCACCGGTACCCGAGTTTGGAGAAGCCTTGCACTCACTCCAGCCCACACATGGGCAGATCCCCAGGGGCGGTTTGCAGTTTTGGAGGCCAGCTGGGAGGGAAAGCTCACTTAATGTGGTCTCAGTGCACTGGGCAAGGAGGCGCTTAGTGACCTGGGGAAAATTCTGATAGATCTACCCATAGGCACTCTAATTCTGGGGGGGGGGCAGATTTTAACATGACCATGGACAACCTCAGAGATAGATATCCAGGCCGACCCCTAGCACGTCCTAATACTCAGATGGAGGAATTAATGGGCCATGGGGCTAATAGATGTGTGGCGAGCTTTACAACCAGACATGACATACTATACTTACTATTTCAATGCACACAAAATCATGTCCCGCATAGACCATTTCCTTATGCATCTAGCAGATATTGGACATTTTAGACATCCACGTGGTCTGCCGAGGGGCATTTCAGATCATTCCCCAGTGTGGTTCGAGCTTACCTACCATAACAAAAGGCAACACAACACTATAGTCCGCAATCCCTGGTTGCTTAAAGTTCCGGACATAAAGGAGAACCTGATTATGCACGCAGACCACTTCTTTACCGAAAATGTCGGCTCAGTGGACTCAGCACAGATAGTGTGGGAGGCGTACAAGGCTGTGTTGAAAGGGCAGGCTCTAGCGATAAAAGTGGGGTATGTAAGGAAACAAAACCAACAGATGTCACAACTAGAGAGTGAACTCCAGCAACTGGAGGCACAAAATACCTCCTCACCCACTGAGGCCACCACACACCGATGAACTATCAAGCAGCTAGAATATAAAACGTTAGCGAGGGAAAGGACTCGGGCTAGACTATTACAGAATCGTCATAAGGTGTAAGAGCTGGGAGACAGGGCCGGGAAAATGCTTGCTTGGTTGGAGAAGGGGGAACAAGGGTACCTAGACTGTCCATTAAGGGGGCAGCGCAGATCTCAGATCCACAAGACATCGCGGAGGCATTCGCTGACCATCTAGAGGTGGTCTATACCTCAACTACGTATACGGCTGAGGACTCCGGGCAATTGTTAGCAGACATACGCCTTTCTACCTTATTGGGAGATGATAGGAATGTAATGGAAGCAGATCTTACAGATGAAGAATTTTGCAAAGCAATATGTAGTATTCAATCAGGGAAGGCAATGGGGCCCAATGAAGTCCCTATTGAATTCCTTAAGTCCATGGCCCTACGGGTTGCGCCCCACCTTAAAAACATGCATAATATAAGCTTCGAGAAAGGAATCCTGCTGGAAGACCAACGTCTGGCTTCTATTGTAGTCATTCGAAAGCCAGGAAAACCCGCTGACAGCTGCGGTTCTTATCGACCGATTTCTTTAATTAATGTTGAGGCTAAAGTTCTGGCAAAACTCCTGGCTTCTCGCTTGGTGTCAATAATCTCATAGTTGGTCCATGCTGATCAACCAGGCTTTATGCCGGGCCCGAACACGGCACTGAATATCCGCTGCATTCACAATGCCTTAGGGCGTTAACAATGTATAGATGAAGATTCAGTGGTGCTCTACCTTGATGGCTCTATGGAACTCGACTCTATAGAATGGCCTTATCTTTTCGAAGTGCTGGGACGCCTGGGGTTCTGCCCGCAATTCATGGGGTGGGTTAGGTTACTTTACACAGAATTGAAGGGTCAAGTAAAGGTCAATAACCACACGTCTCGAATATTTACATTAGGCAGAGGCACTAGAAAGGCTGCCCCTATCCCCCCTGCTCTTCTCCCTGATTCGGGAACCACTGGCATCCTGGGTGAGAGGGGACGTAATACTTAGAGGGCTGAAATTGGAGGAAGGTAATGAAGATAGGATACACTGACGACCTTCTGGTATATCTGGCGACCCCTATACTTCAATATACAGACATAGTGATAGTGCCCAAAAAGTACAGTAAAGGAGCAGTACACATATGCATTGACATGCGTCAAGCAAATAAGGCAATTGAAAGAAAGAAATCCCGGTCCACACATTGCTGACATGATAATGCAATTAAATGGTGCAAAGGTCTTCTCTAGCTTTGATTTAAATAAAGGTTATCATCAGTTTCAAATCGAAGACGATTGCAGGTATATTACAACCTTTTTTACACAAGTTTGTCTTTTTCGATACAAGAGACTCCGTTTTGGTGTGTCATCGGCTGAAGAACCTTTCAAAGAAGTCAGTCAACGTTTCATACAGCCTGTTGTGAAGGCATTCAATTATAACAATGGCATATTGATTTTCAGCGCTACATAAAAGGAGCATGATACAGCTCTCACACAAATATGTTGTTTACTTACTGATGCAGATTTTACTTTGAATGCAGACAAGTGTGAGTTCCACAAGATAACGTTCAAGTTCTTTGGCCATATCTTTTCAGATGGGTGTATGACACCTCATCCTGCAAAAGTACAAGCCCTGTCAATTGCTGATAACCCAATAAGATGTGTCTATGATACAGTCATTTCTTGGCATGGCCAGTTACTGTTCAAGATACATACAAGACTTTGCTACTATAAATGCGCCCTTAGAAGAGTTAATGAAGAAAAATGTTTCATTCACGTGGTCACAAGAATTGAGGGAAGCCTCCTCGCATTGAATGGTGGGGACTACGAATCTAGGAGTACAATTACACCATTGTGCATCGTCCAGGCAAGGATCAAAACCCTGATGACTACTTTGCCAGAGTGCCTATACAAGGTCTGGGTACTCCATTCAAGACGGCGGAAGCCTACATTAATTTAAAAGTAAAATCAAATACAGCAGCTGCTATATCATTAGCCCAGATCATCACTGCCACGAGCGATGATAGTGACATGCTGAAGTTTAAAGATATAATTACACATCCGTCATATAACCAACACACTCGACCTCTCATCAGTGATGGTGAATAAATAAAAACGTTAAAGATGAACTGTCAATAACTCAGGAAGGAGCTAGTCTGCGAGGTTAGAAAATCCTGATTCTAGAGAGTCTGCAACAGAAAATAATTAAAGTAGCTCACATAGGACATAGTGGCATTATTGACACCAAGAGCTCTCTGAGACAGAGTTTGGTTTCTATACGTAGATGAGAGGGTTGAAAAGGAACTCAAGGCCTGTCATCTATGTAACTGCCTTTCCACAAATATTACTCAATTATTATTATTGTTATTGGCTTTTATTGAGTGCAGACATATCAGCCTGTATGGGTCTCATGGCGCTGTTACGAAAGCGTTAGCAGATATTAACCACGGTGTTAGGGATGCTTAAAACATCCAGGTTTTAGCCCTTTTTTTAGGTCTCGCAGACCTGCGTTGCAGCGCGCATGCGCTGCACGCGTATGAGAGACATTTTGTGGGTGAGTATATTTCAGAAGGGGGCTTGAAGCCCCGCCCCTCATTTTCATTGGGTAGCATCACCATTTATGGTAAACGGTGGCTTCCCATTAAAAACTAGGCTTCTGTGTTACCGCCCTTTGTCCTTTTGGGACGGCCCATCCGGACTGGGTCTCCTTCTTCACGGCTGTCGTGAAGCAATTTCTTATCTCAGAGGCGTGTTATGTAAACAAGCCTCTGAGATCCAGTCCTGATGGGCCTCCCAAAAGGAGACAGGCCGCCACGTGTTTATTTTTGCATCGTGCTTTCGCTGAAAGTGAAATCGCGATGCAAATATAAACAGCGCTATGGCGAGCGCTTGTCTGAAAAACCCGGCCTTGTCTAATTAGGGCGAAGCATGTTAATGATGGAGCGGCACGGCCCTGAGACGCCTTGAGTTGCCATATTAATTGTGTTTAGGGAAAGAAACATGAATTGCGCTTTTACAAACTAATTAGTGGTGGATTTGTTAATTAATACAGGAAAGTCAAACTGCCTCGGTCTTGTCTACTGCAATTAGCTAAAGCCGTTTACAGTTCTGTTCTTTCAGCAGCAAACTGACTTTTTGCAGAGCCATAATTGAATTGTGATCCTATTGGAGCGCACTCGTCACTGCCGCCATCTTCACGAACCTTTGCGCGAAGAGACAAATGTGACCCCACCTGGCACCCGTAACAGGAAGAACCGCCACGCTTATGCCATTCCCTGACCTGCTGCAGTGTTACCTCTGCAAACTATCTGTTAATAAAATAAAGACTTCCTTCTTAAAAACAACGATAGGCAAACCAAACAGATATGAGGTAACAAGTAGATCCCAGTGACGCAGCCCCCACAGCACTTAGGACCTGGCCCACTGACACTCCTAGAATGGGTCCTTTACATAACTTGTTTGTATGTAGTGCTTCATGATTCCACGCTCTTGTTTCTAACTGCTGTAAACAACAGGCGTAAAAATGAGCGCGTTCACCAGTGATAGCTCAGGAAGATAAACAGAGGGGCCTCTACATGTGGTTCTTGTGGGTGAGGAGCACACAAGGGGCTGCAGATAAAACGGGCGAGCCACCTACAACGGGCGATCATGAAGATTGTGTGCACGTGATATGGTGAGAGGCCAAGGATTGGATGAGCATGCATTCAAAGCCCTTTTATGACACAGTGACAGGCACTGTGACAAATTCACACGGCATTCTGCCTGAACTCCACTTCTGCCAATCGTGGCCCGCCCGCAACCTCAACTCACTCAGCTCAATAGAAGCAACTCGTTTCACACTAGGCACTATAAATGAGTAATGCGTTGCATGAAAAGCTACGGAAACTCATCATCCCGAGAAAAACAAATACTCTTAGGGAATGCAAGAGTAAGTAAAATATGAAACTTGAACAAGAACAACATTACTTTTCCGAGGTTGAAGGCAGTGTCTGTTTTGGCTTCTTCGGTCGTGTTTTCTTTTGATCTCTCGTTAGTGATGGGGAATACCAGAACCACGTTATTAGAACTGGAAAACCCCAGGGTCTCAGCTCTATATACAATTCAGTACTGCCGCCTGCCATTTAGAGCCCCAGGATGCCATATCTATGTCCAGGCATTTACCGACACTTGGGCATTTGTATGTCAAAGCCAGTAGGCAAATTGGAGGACAGTATTTTCCCCATTCGAAATTAAAACTAAACTGCGAATACAAAGAAATCACTTCAAAAGTGTTTGAGTTACGTCGGCTATTCACAAATAATTATCGAGGCAAATAAAGCCAGTATTTCAATGTTTAAAAATACAAAGGATTTCACACAGTTAATTATTTAAATATAAGTTACCTGTCTGTCCGGGATTTTAAAACGTGGAAAAGCCGCGCATACTTCCCAGGGAGGTAAGGGTGGCCGCAGTCTCTGCGGCGCAGGGGGCCCTCAATCTTTCAGTGGGCCCCAGAACTTCAGAGGGACCTCTTTCAGCTCAAGGCGAATAAATATCTTTGAGATATGGGAAGACCAGTGACCTCGTCACATTCTGCAGGGGGAGAGGAGGGGTGTCATTTTGTGTTACGCCGCAGATGCTACCCTGAGAAAGATGCCAACCCTGACTCCAAGAAGCATTTCCGTTTTCGGCGGGCGCTGTAAGCATAGTGCCAATATCGGCAACAGTTATCACAAAACACATAAGTACATAAATAAAACACACGACAATGAATGTAAGTGGAGAAATATTGCTGCAGGTTTATTAGCATAAGCAATATGCAAACATGGTGGGTTATCTTACGGGCGATCCCAGGGCAGGCCAGCCCCTATGCCGCCTGCCCGTCTGATAAGCCTAGAGTCACCATGGCAACGCCAATTGGTGTATACCAAATGTTGGGAGGGTCCCCCCCTCCCATACGTGGACCACCAGTCCACTTGCTTCACACGCCCCCCCGTGATGGGTGGGCGGAGCATACATGGCAGCCCCCGGTTGCTCAGACCCACAACCGCCTGTCGGATAGCGGGGCGCCGTCGGTCTTCCAGTGGACACGCTAAACATCCCTGGGTATCCTGGCTTAGCACCACGCGGTGCTGCTGCATGCTATACCCCTTGGTATGTGCAGACCCTGGATCGCCCTGTAACTCCTCCTGCAACACAAAGTGAAAATTGTTAGAAAACCTGGCCCCCCCTTTGTCCCTCCGGACGCCGGGTAAGCGGATGGGCAGGCAAGGCGAACGAGCGGACAAGAGGGCGAGGAGGGGGCGGAGACAGAATATGTACCCCCTGACTCCTCCCCGCCGGAAGCAGCTATCTGCTGGGGTCTCCCTTGGTCTATCCCAGGGACTCGACCACCTACCCCTGTGCCTTCCTGTGGCACTAAGGCGGCCGCCCTCCAAGGGGCGGGCCGCTGTGCGACCCCCCCCCGGGCAGCCTTACAGAGGGCTCAGGGTGACGGCTCGAGAGGCAGAGGGCGCAGTAGCACTCATGATAATAATGTGGTATTTGCATAGTGCCAACATGTCACACATTTCGTCTTCAATGCACGTTACACAGAAGCTGCTATTGAAAATAGTGAAATAATTGAGACATCTGCCCGCTGTGGAGCGTATGCTCCTAGGATCTAGCGTCCTCCACTGTCCGTGGCACTCAAGGCGGCAGGCGATTGGTGTGTGTGTAACTCCAAGACTGATATTGTCACCGCCCCCCAGCCCTCTCACTCACTCCCCCTTTTCATCTTTTTTTATTTATTTTATTTGTGCATTTTTATAAAGCGCGGACATTACCCGAAGGTGTCAGAGCGCTGTACAATAGAGCCAGTTACATTACAAAAGAACCGTGGAACACAATAAAACATTACAAAGAAAAAAAGGAGACTAAAAATGAAGGTTACGTAGACACAAATTCCGATAAAGCACGCAGGAGAGAGGAATGTGCAGGAAAAAATAAAAAAAATTACAATGAGGAGCGAACTTTCAAGAGGGGCCTGAGAACGAGAACTGAGTATTAGCTCTCAAAGTGTCTTTGGAAGAGGAGAAATTTGAGATCAGCTTTGAAGATCCGGGTAGAGGAGGTGGCACGGAGCAATGGGGGAAGTGAGTTCCATATTCTCACTGCATTGCCTGAGAAGGATTGCGCCATCGATCTTTCCCTTTTGAAGACGGGGGGCTCAAGCAGAAGCTTTTCCACATTGCGAGAGGGTCGAGAGCCTCCGGACAATTTAAATTTGTTTGCCAGGTAATGATAGGAGGACGTGTGTAAGGCTTTATGCGTGATGCAGGCAGTTTTGTAAATGGATCTTGCCTCAATCGGAAGCCATCGAAGAGCGGACAGGATAGGGGTGACGTGGTCGCTTCGTTTAGACCCTGAAATGAAGCAAGCTGCTGAATGGAGGATGGATTGGAGAGGGGAGAGGTGGGATTTGGGTAGGCCCGTCAGAAGAGAATTGCAATAATCCAGTCTTGAGAGAACCAGCGATTGTACCAAGGTTTTTAAGTCTTTCTCCGGGAAGAGCCAACGGATCCCCCATAGAAGGCGCAACTGGTACCGTGCGTTCTTGGCAATAGAGTTGATGTGGGAGATTAGGTTGAGTCTTTTGTCTAAAATGACAACTAGGGATTTAGCGCTGTCGACAATGATGGGGTTGCTGTTTAGTAAGTTCGGCTGATCCATCCATGATTGAACGGGAGGAGGTGAGAGAGAGGTAGAAAGGAGGAGGAATTCAGTTTTGGCAGGATTTAGAATGAGTTGGTGAGCTAACATCCAGTTGTAAATGGAGTTGAGAGTACAGTTGAGTAGTGAGAGATCATGTGCGGAAGACACCTTGAGGTACATTTGAGTGTCATCCGCATATAGATGGTAATGGATCCCAGATTTGCTTAGGAGGTTCCCTAATGGTTCCAGGTAGAGATTAAACAAGGTGGGTGCCAGGATAGAACCTTGAGGGACGCCTTGACCTACAGCCAATGGGGATGAAAGACTATTCTCTATCTTAATCATTTGGGATCTGTCCGAGAGGAAAGAGGCAAACCATTCAAGCACTGTGCCATCCAATCCCATTCTCTGTTGAAGAGTGTTCAGGAGGGTACTATGATTAACAGTGTCAAAGGCTGCAGAGAGGTCTAGAAGAATCAGAAGGCACGATTGCCCAGAGTCGAGTATATGCAGCGCATCATCAATCACTTGCAGCAGGGCTGTTTCAGTGCTGCAATTTTGGATGAAGCCAGATTGTTAAACGTAGAGGAGATTATTGTCCATAATATGTAGGGCCAGTTGTTTCGAAACACATTTTTTGGTGATTTTCGACAGAAAAGGGAGGTTGGTGATAGGGCAGAAGTTGTTGAGGTCGTTCGCATCAGCGGAGGGTTTTTTAGAAGAGGGGTAACCTGTCCTGATTTAAGGGCGACAGGGAGGGAGCCTTGACTGAGGAAGAGATTAACTAGCCTGGTCCAGGAAGAGAGAGTATGGGTGTAGAAATAGATGGCAATGCCGCTAGGGATGGGGTCAGAAGAATGGTTGGATGGTTTGGTTTCGAGGATGCATTCGAGGAGTTCATCTTCCGAGATGACGTCAAAGATTTGCCAGGTGACTAAGGATTTCCGCTCCTCAAAGGGGGTGGGGTGGGCGACCTGATTCACCAGTGCTTTGAACTTTTCATCAAAGAAAATAGCAAAATCGTCTGCTTTCTTTGTAGAGTCCTCAGGCTTAGTAGTTAGGGGAGAACAGTTTGGGTTTTTGATGAGGTCAAAAAGTTTTTTGGGTCTGTTTTTGGCTGAGTCGAGGAGGGATCTGAAATGTGATGCTTTTTCATGGAAGATGTGGTTGTGGTATTTGGATCTTGCTGAACGTAAATGAGAGAGATTAGAGGTGGAAGGAGATTTTCTCCAATGTTTCTCCAGGGTTCTAAGGTTTTTTCCTTTCATCGTAGAGGGCTTTATTGAACCACGGTGCTGAGGGGGTGGGTCTTTTCCTTTTGAGTGGAGATACATCGTCAATTTCGACTGCTAGGACTGAGAGGCATTGAGAGGTGAGAACGTTGACATCCATGTTGGGGTCAAGTCTAGGAAGTGACCGCATTGCAGAGTCACAAAAAGTGACAAGATCAATGTTTTTAGTGTTGCGGAACCAGGTAGTAGCTCTTTTAGGTTGACCGAGTGTTATAACGTGCGAAAGGTGAAAACGGAAGGGAACAAAGAAGTGGTCAGACCAGTCTACATGGATAGGGGGAGCAGTAGTCAGCAGGTCTGCTTTGGATATGACAAGAACCAGAATTGAGCTCTTGGAATGAGTGGTTTTCGAGCAATGTTGGAATAGATCATTGGCTGAAAAAAAGGTGGCAAGCTTGTTGGCAGCCGAGTCTTCCTGAGAGCCCCAATGGAGATTAAAATCACCCAGGAAGATCTGCCTGTCATTTTGGGAAAATTGGTCACTGATGAAGTCAGTGAGTTCCTCCACAGAGGCAGAGCAATTACCGGGCAGGTGGTAGATGGCATGGAATCTAAAGGGTGAGCCATGATGTATTTGAAGTTGTAGGGATAGGCATTCAAATGTACGGAAAGGGATGATAGGGACGGCTTTCACTTGAAGGGAATTCCTGAAGATGATAGCGACACCACCCCCAATTTTGTCTGGTCTGTCATTTCTGAGGATAGAGTAGTTGGTGGGTACCAGAAGATCAAACAAAGTATGAGAGGAGTCATTAAACCAGGTCTCAGTGAGGAAGAACAAATCAAGATTCTGGAGGGTGATAATGTCAGAGAATTCCAATTTATGTTTGATTGCAGATCTGCAGTTGTGGAGCAAGCAGTGCAGCTCTGACACAAGTGTTTTGGTGACAGGGATGTTAGGGCTGTTAATAGAGATAGGGATGAGATTCTTGAATGAGGGTGTCCGGTAAGAGGGAGGCTGGTAGGTTCTGACAGAGGAGATAGTCTGAATAGTGAACTGCGTAGAATTCTTAGAGGATGGTGGAGGGGGGTGATGCTGGTGGACTTGTAGCTGGCTAGTAATCTTGTCGATACATGGCAGCGTTGTAGATTTCCAGCACACTTACTCCCGCCATGATAAATCATGTAATTAAATCAGGCTGCCATGGCAACAGACAGAGGTCACCCATCCATTCAGGTGTTAGTTTCGCGCCCGGACGGCCTTGGGTGGTCCATGTGGCTGTTGCATCTCAGCCATGGCATGCCTTCAGGTATTTTTCAGAGCACTTTCTCTTTAAGCAGAATGCTGTTGTAAAATTCCTCACAGACTGCGCCACCCTAACAAGCGGGCGTGTTTGAGTGCAGAGTGAACCTGTCTACCTGCAAGTACTTAGACAGGATCGGCTCTGTATTGTCAAATTTATACAGGAACGCACTGCCCGTGTGGGGCGAGGAAACGCTTTGCCCACCTAGGTCGCAAGTTACACTGTGAGGGGTGAGTGGTTGGAAGAGGTTGTGTGTTGATGGCAACCGGAGTGGTTAGTGTGTGTTTCTTTGTAGTTTCATAGAGCGAAATTGACGCGAAGGTATTGGAGCGCTTTACATGGGCACCAGTTACAATACGAAACAACATCTTTATTATTATTTTTTGGGCGTGGGGACATTAAGGGATTTACCCAGAATCACAGGCTGTTGAGCGAAGCCGAGACTGGAACCTGGTTCCACCAGCTCCAAAGTTGGCAGCTCTGACCTATACACCACATCCCATCCTCATTGTGCGTGAGCGATCAGACAGATAGGGGCTCTTATTGCGTCTTGGATCACAGTGCTTAATAACTGGTGAGGTGATGGGAAGGTGTGTGTGGGGGTAAAGTGCACACACTTTACATTGACTCAAAATTTCAAGGCACTTTTAAAGAAAGGGGGGGAGAGAGAGAATTATCTATATCTAGTTTAGAGGAGGAGATTATCTAGTTTAGAGTGAAAAGGCAGGATAGTATAGGGCCTGGGTACCCAGGGACCAAAACGTTTGGTCTGTGAAGTGACGGAGGGCCGCATTGAGGCCAGCAGGGTGGTGGTGGGGGAGAGGGGTTGGCAATAAGGTGAGTGTAGGGGAGTGAAGCATATACAACTAGTGTCTGAATGTGCAATGTGAAACTAAAAATATGGGATAACCCCGGCTTCTCCACTTAACTAAATTGTGTGATCCTAGGCAATTTTTTTTATTTCACTTTCTCTCCTTTTTTCATTATCACATATGAGGATCTCAAAATACACCACTTCAGGATGTATGCTGTACAAAACCCTCTCCTGTGTTTGATTGAATAAAACATAATGCTGTTCATGTATATTATAAATGCAGGCTACCCAAAGAGTGCACATAAGAACAGACTTGCGCTTAGTTCACTATTGGCATTCTTGTTGGAGCAAGGGAAACGGGCTGAGGGAGAGAACAAAATAGTACACAACTCTGTCGTACTCCAAAGCAGGCTATCTTTGCCTCTGATGTAAAGGAGGAAGGGAAGAAAGACAGTTTGAAAGAGACAGTGAGTAAGAGACCGTGGATTAAAATCTCTGTTCTTAAGTCAGTAAAGTAGGATGGCACAATCAATTGTGTTGAACGCAGCTCTTAGATCAAATAGAACCAGGGCATCCTTATCAGTCCGAGCTTCGCCTGAGATCGTCGAAAACCAATGTTACCGCAAACTCTGTGCTATGACCTGCCCTAAATCCAATTTGTGGACAATGGAGAAAATTGATGGCTTTGAAGAATTGGAATTGGTTGAAGATCAATATTTTAAGGGCTTTGGCAAGACATGGTAAACAAGCATTTGCAAAGTAATAGGTCTCGCATTTACACTCAGCTATTGGCATTGTAAATGACAATGCCTTTTAGTTATGTTTTAATAACGAAAACAAAACAATTGCAATGTCAATAGCTCTAACTCGCTTAAATGTGAGACCTATTGCATTGCAAATGCTTGTTGAATAATCTATGGTCCGTAATGGCCCAAAGGTGTATTGGGAGCTGGTTCCCCAGTTGAGGGGCTAAGTAGGAAAATTATTTGCCACCATTTCTAAAAGTTGTGGCCCTAAGGGGGATCAATAGATGTTAACCTCGTGACCAGAAATTCCTTATTGGCACATACCAATTAAGGTTTCTCAATAAGCACTGTGGCCCATTTCCATGTAGAGTTTTTGTGTGTAAGGCAAATAAGCTTGAAACATGTTTGTTTCCTTATTGGTAACCAGTGTAGGGTTTTTAAAAGGGGGGCAGATGGAGATCGAGGTGCAAGGTGTTGTACCAATCGTGCTGCAGTGTTTTGCACCACCTGGCGGCAGGTATATAATTCCTCATTTAAGTGCGTCATTAAGGCCTTTCCATAGTCCAGTCGAATGATTCTCAGTGCCTTTACCAGGGATTTCCTGGGCTCCAATGGAATCCATTGAAAGATTTTTCGTAAAGTTTGCATGATGCCAAACAGGTACTCAAAGTATGGTTTACCTGATCCTTTTGAAGCAGGGTCTAGTTTTACAATATAGTACCCCAGGCCCATTCTGCCAACATCTGAAGCATGAGAGTCTCAAATATCCCTGCCAGCCCATAGACAGGGTTGTGCTAAAATCGTCCACACTGCCTTGAGCGTCCACAGAGGCAGTAGGCCTCACACCCTCCTGTAACCTCAGATGTATCTCTCCTATGAAGGCCAATGGCTTCAGGTCACGGTCTTTCTGATGAACAAGTCTCGGAACCCCTGTCCTCTGTGTGTACGCAATAACAAGATGCATCTGTCATCTAGAAGAACAAGATGGGCTAAGAGTAGGATTGGGGGCCAACTGGGACTTTCCGCAGCTTTGGAAACTAAGATAGCGACAGGGCTTAAAATAAACAATAGCTTTATAAGGAGCTTCCGCCTTAAAGCTTCCAAGAAGTGACGTAAATTGTTTTAGATAAAATATGCAACTTTTTGTTATGTTCTGCGGTTAAACACCTGCTCAAATTAGATCTTGCGGTTGTGGAGAGGTGTGGCTCACTGGTTAGAGGCGGCAGATCAGTAAGCAGAGAATCGGCCAGGGACCAGGGTTCAATTCCCGACGCGGCAGGGTCGTGGACCAGGGTCAAAACGGACTTGATAATTCTTGCCTCGGTACCTACTCTAACCAGGAACACACTCGGCAACTCTGGGCATTAGCTTGCCTCATCTCCACAACGGCCCCCCACATTCGCCGGGGATGCCTGGTTTCACCTTGGAGATACCCTGGAGGGACCATCTCACAGGGATAGCCAGGACGGGTTCCCCAGCGGTCTACAGCGCCAGGACGCCTCAGGGCAGCAGTGCGCTTTACAAGACACTTACATTTACATTAGTTCCTCATTAAAATTGTATAAAAGGGCCAATTCCCGGCAAATTCGTTGATCACTTAACACAGTGGTATTTCACTGTGAAGTGCTCCGGTTAACCGTTTTATTTAGCATTAGATTGAGGTTATAATGCCTCATTTTACTTTGATGTTCATTTTCTCTCTCTTTCTCTTACTAGATTGCATGTTTTTGCTCATGATCTGCGATGTACCTTCGACACTTGTAACTTACTAGATTGCATAATGTGATTTTGGACTAATGATGTGTATTAGCCTTTATTGTTTAGTTGGTTTCAATAAATAGTGTCACTCCTGACTCAATCCCTGCATTTTCAGACGTGTCTTGTTATTTCAGATAGCACATTTATGTGCCAGTGTATGTGGTATAAGCCACACTCCAACACTTTAGAGACGGTTTGTTATCAATTATAATGCCTAGATTCCGTATTGTTGTTTTTGGGGAGGGACATGGGCCAAGACTCGAGGGGGAACCAGGCATCCAACCAGAATGTGTTTGCTTTCACAACTAATATCCCCTCAACATCCTCTTAACATGTCAGAATTCCCTTAGCATGCATGGGAAAGAATAGCCATAGGTTTCTTTGGTCCACTCAATAATGGACATCACCTGATGGTAATTGTAGGCAACTCCTCACGTTTCCCATTAATATAAGATCTCTTATCCACAACTCACGAGCGAGCCATTGAAAGGCTAGATGGCATCTTAGAGACATGGGGCATTTCAGCCATTTTTAAGTCTGATATCGGCCCGCCGTTTAACAGTTGCGAATTCAAGGATTTCCTGGAGCATCTGAACATAAAGCATCAGAAGAGTACACATTTGTGGAAGCAGGCCAACAGACTTGTTGAGCAATTTATGAGTACGCTAAAGAAAGCAGCACAGCGTGCAACTCTCGAGAGGCTCAGTTCTAATTTGCATATGGCTGCGTCCAAACTGGAATGCGAATGGCGTGGTTGCAATAAAACAATGGATTTAGGCTCAGATCTCTGTACAGGGGCTAAATGATTGACATTGGCCAGAATTCTGTACATCATTTGTTCTTTGTGCATTTGTCGCCCTAAGTGGGACGGGTATATCCCGACGTGGATCGTGTGCTCTCCATGCTACAGGAGTCAAGCTATCCTGGCTGATGAGGGGTGGTACCCCCAAACCGGTCTATGATGCTTGATTCGGATTCGGGGAGGAACTGGCCTGGCAGTTCGGGCCGGACTGTTTCCATGGGGAATAGGGTCAAGACTGATTTGCATATGGCTGGGTCCAAAGTGGAATGGTATGGGGAGCTAAATAACTATGAATTTAGGCCCAGATCTCTGTACTGGGGATGAATGTTTGACATTGTTCAGCATTCTGCTCATCACTTGTTTCTTTTTGCTAAAATCATGCCTGGCACAACTATACCTGGGTAGTGAGTTTCAAGAGTTCATGCTTTGGTTAGTGGTTCTTAACCTTTTGACTTCTGTGAACCCCCACTGAGTCATTACTGGAAGCCAAGGAGCCAAGTCTAAGAATTTTTAATAATTTGGACTGCAAAGCAATGCACATAATTTACAAAAACAAGTATTCATCGAACAAATACACAAATGATGAAATATTTTATTTAATTCACAAACAAATGTAAAAAAATAAATCATAGTAAGGTTGGAGCTTTTCCAAATTCACTTTAGGCCACCCATTATCCATACTATATTTTGCTTGATGCACCTGCACTGTCCTCACAAATCCATCTGAGGATACTAACTTAATTTTTAGCATCCTTTATCAAATTCCTTCACGTTTATAGAACATTAAAAATATTTCAGTTGCGTAGTTTGCTTCTTTGTTTATATACACTTGGTTAATGTCTTAATATTGTTACATTTTCTAAGCAGTTGTGGACTCCCCTAGTAGGCTTCATTGATCCCCAAGTCATCCCGAGCCACAGGTTAATAACCATGACCTACAACGCGCCCAAAAGATTTATTGCCTTTTTATTTTCATCATTAACCCGTGTTTTAGGATGTGATCACCAGCAAGATGCTTGTGGTAAGAGCAAGAGCAAATGTGGGCAAGCAGAAGATACGTGAGCTCAAACTGTGCTCAATTATCAGCCGAACCCGGGTGTCCCACACAGCTCTAAAGGATCCCGTTAGCGTTGTTTGCTGAAATATCACGACTGGTTGAAAGTCACCCTGGGTCCAGCTGAAGAATAGAACAATAGAATAATTATAAGAACACAAAGCCCATAGCTATGTCTTAGGTTTGGGGTTGCGCTGGGACGCCCTGTTGCTGGGGCAGCCATGCGCTATACAAATCTGACTAATAATAATAATAAACCAGTACAGCCTTTGGACCCACAAGGAACCAGGCTGCCTTTCATCATTAAAACGAGCACTGCTTGGGTAATAATAAACATCGGTCTTCATAGAGTCTGCAATGTCAGCAGTTAGTGCAGACTGAAGTTGTGATGGGCCAGGGTGGGGGCTGCTGAGGCAGGGCTCCCACACCTGCACTGAACAATGATGCTCTTGTGAAGCTGAGCTGCCTGCCCTTCCTGCTTTCACTGACTAAACACCTCTTCTTCTGTCCATAAACTGCCAGGATTGAGGCTCGGCTCAACAAACATCCGTGATCCTGGACAAATCATGTAATCTCCTCATGCTTAAAAACAAAATGAATGTATTCTTGTGTAATGTAACTGGTGCTCATGCCAAGCGTTTCAATGGCTTCGGGTCATGACTGCGCTATTTATAAAAAGTGCCTATCGCATGATTTCTTTTTGCAAACCGCAAAATTGCTATATCTTTGGGGGTCTGAGTAACAGGCAGGCTCCAAGCCCTTTACTGTTTACAATGCCCCTCGCAGCAACAGCGAAAAAGGTGCAGGGAACCCAAATGGTGCAAACTATGTGTTTTGAAAAGAACCAACCCATCAACAGCTGTTGCCAAGCAAAGTGTAATGCAGTGACTGGTACTTAAATCGTCCCATCTCTTACTGACTCTAAAGTGTCTGGAACATTACGGCTCCTTCCAGATTTTGCTGGATTTTCCAGAATGTTACAACTCTTCCAGCATGACTCTTTCTACCTTGCCCCTGAAGTGCTCATCGGTGTTATCATGTCACTCCACCTTCCTTCGCCTCCCCAACTACCACTGGGCCATCTGCCACAGTCTCCAAGGCCAGTCCATAGCAAGCTTGTTTTGTGGAGTCTGAAAAATTAGAAAGACTGCATGCCTGCAACACTGGACATGATCCCTGGAGAGCAAAAACTCCAGGATTCCCGAAACTGGGAAAAGTACCCTGTACCCTCAAGAACTTCAGGCCCATCTCACTGCTTCCTCTTTCTGCCAAAGTCATTGAAAAGGGCAGCAACACCCAGCTAGCACACTTCATAGAAACCAAGATCAGCCTCGACACCTCTCAATCCGGATTCCGCAGCAACCACAGCACCGAGACCGCCCTCCTCGCTGCCACCGACGACATCCGCACCCTCCTCGACCAAGGCCACATGAAAGCCCTCATCCTCCTGGACATATCTTCAACATAGTCTCCCACCGCACTCAAGCCACCAGACTAAACGACACCGGCATCCAAGGAAAAGCTGGAGACTGTATACGATCTTTCCTCTCAGGCAGAACACACAGATAATAAGACTTCCGCCCTTCCTCTCAGAACCGACAGATCAGATGCAGAGTACCCCAAGGATCCTCACTCAGCCCCACACTCTTCAATGTTTCCGTGGCCCTCCTCGCAACCATTGTCAGAAACCTCAGGCTCAACATCGTCACCTACGCCGATGACACCCAGCTCTTCCTCTCCCTCACCAAGGAACCCAACATCACCAGGCACAACTTCCAACAAGCATTGGCGTAGCCAATAGGTCTCGCCTTTGGGACCTTACAATTGTTTAGCCATGCAACAGTTAATGTTGTTGCACCAAGGATTTTGTGCTGCATAACTAAACACTTAAAAGGTCCCAAAAGCGAGACCTATTGGCTATGCCAATGCTTGTTCTCTTACCAACGGATGCCTTGCATATTTGACTGAATGACTGCTCTCTCTTACACCGCTGCCTCAATGAGTTCTGCATGCTGTGGGTGATGCACATTGCTCAGCAGGGGAGGAGGCAGATTAGTTGCATCTCATACATTTTGTATCTTGATATTGGTGGCAGGCGAGTAAATGAAAAAGCACTGGCAAAGTCAATAGGTCTACTCTTTAGAAACTAAAGGTTGTGTTGATACTGTTTACCAGTGCTGCGGAGCAGTCGCAAAAGCGAAATCAAAAGCGCTGAGAATGGTGAATAGGAAAAGCCCAGGAGTGCTTTTGATGTAGCAGAGCGCACAGCAGCAAGAGGCAGCTGCCAAAAGAGGACCAAAAAGTATTAAACTGCCCGTTAGAGGTGGGGAAGGAACAGAGCGACGAGTGGGGGCAAGCAATGTGATGGAAGAAAATAAAATAAAGCCAAGTAGGGAAGAAGAGTGAACGATGGACAGAGCGACATGGGGTGGAGGATGGGCACAGGTGAGAGAGAGTAGCGCCCCAAGGAGCGAGAGAGCTAGACAACACATGCACCCCCATGGAGTGCTGAAAGAAATACAAAAAAGTAGTTCTCGAAATATGAACATGAGAAGGCTAAAAGCCATCCACAGGCGAAAGGATGTGAAAGATGCTATGCTCTAGGGGAGGGACAAAGATAAGAAGGGGAAGGCGAGCCAGCAAATAGAAAGCAAGCAAATGAGAGTGACAATAAAGACAACCAATGGTAAGCAATAGGTGGAGTCTAAGACCACTGTAAGTTTTGGGTGAGTCCTTATTATGTCTATCACAACCAGACAGCTTGCACTGGTAAGTAAGAATGAAAACCCAGGAACGTCTGCAGTTTTTATTTGAGATCAACATGTTTAAAAATATCGATGTATGAGGTACATATTGATGGGTGGTATGTCAGGAGCATGTGCCACAGAGATCAGCTAAATGGTCGCGTGTCTAGCATAAGTTGACAGACAGTACAAGGACAGTATATACTTTATTTTACAACTAACATACGCTGGAAGAAATCAGACATAGAAATACACAACACACCAATGTCAATAACAGGGAGCAAAGATTGATTGCTGATTAGCCCTTCTTGAAGAATAAAAGGCTGCACGTTCTATTGCACATAAATTGCAATTCTCAGAAGAACAATCCTTATGCAATTTTGCTGATTAAACCCTGATTGTTGTTGATATCCAATTCAGAAGCATTCATGTATCAACTGCTGAAGCTTGAAAGGCTGAGTTGGTGAAACATGTCCGCTCACGTGTGTGTCGTTGTATCAGACCTCAGCAAAGCAACCATCGTAATTGTTTGAGCTTTTATTAAGAACAGATGTCGAAATCGATGAATTGGGGAAAGACGGGAACACACCTAGTACCGACCCTACCTGAGATTGAAAAGGGACACATCCTTTGAGAGTTAGTACATGGTGAACTCTAGTTGAAAATCGGAAACGTAGGCCAAATAATTATCAAGAACAAACAGTCTAAAAAAAAGAGTAGGCACGGTGGCTTTTTGTAAATGTAAAGGGTTTTTTTCATCGAAAAAAGTGCATAATATTAGAAAGTGCTGCCAGAGTTTCGGGCGAAACTTCCCGAATCGTTGGCACACAAGTCATGCCAGAGAATGAGCACTTCGAGAGGTAAATAACAACATGAAGCCAGAGGGCTGATATTTGGCAGGAAAACAGGAGGGAGAGAACTGACAAAAATTAACTCTCGTGTAGTGCTTAAACAAATAGAAGAAAAAGCAGATATTAAAAAGATGCAGTGTAAAGATGCAAGTCAACTAATGAGGAGCATGGTAAAGAGTCTATGCTCCAAAGGAGGGACAAACATAATAAGATGAAGGCAAGCCATCACATGAGAATCAAGCAAATTAGATAGACAATAAAGTCAACCAACAGTAAGCAATTGGCCGGCTCGAAACATCTGTAAGTTTTTGGTAAGCCCACAATAAGTCTTTTGCAACAAAACATGACTGCTGTGTGTCAGTGAGACCTAAAAATATCCTTAATAATTGTGTGATACATAAATCACATTTTAACCTGCTTACTGGTTTAATCTAAAATTCCAGGACGAGCAATATACGCCGATATATTTAAATGCTTTTTTGTTAACAATTCCAGCATTTTAGCACAGCAACCGTGCCCTGTTCACATTTTGAAACACTTCTCTGTTCTCTATTATGCGAGAGCCTTAAGCTTTGCCAGAGTCCCGAGAGCTTGTAGAGGCCCAAGGTGGACGCAAGAGGGCACCCGTGTGTGGCAATTGAAGCAGCCTAGACGCTTGGACCAAAGGCCCAAGTGCTTTTCGAGAAACAGAGAGCTGCAGCATGCTGTCTACTTCGATGAACTTTTTAACCACATTTAAATACCAACGAAATCATAACTTATTCAAACGCTAAATTGCAATTTCGTCTGTCCCAGCTTATTGAATCTTTTAATGTAAGTACTTACTGTTTTACCTACATCTTTAAGATCCAATCTGCAATACAGCACTTGAGAGTCAGGTTATCACACATGGGCAATACCAGCAAAGTTGTATTAATGCATATTTTTAATAAACAGACAGGAAGTTATCAAAAGTCACAAAGACTCCTCCTGATGTCACATATGCGTCCGCGTGAATGCCCATTACAATAGTCACCAGCAATGACCCTAAATTAATGGACAGTTTCCAAGGCCTCAGTCCCTCCCTTGGCGGTGGCCCTGATCCAAGCGTCTGGGGTTCAAGGCATCCGACCTGGCCTCCTTAACCAGGGCACTGCTCCTGCTGCCTCTGCGCGCTTGCGCGGCTACTGAGTCAGAAGAGACACTTTACAGTTCACTATCTACTGTGCAATAGTAACACATTATTTACAGCGTTGAGAACGGCAGAAATGCGCGTTTTAGCATATAGAACACACGTTACTTACACGTTAAGAGCCTTCTGGGGCCGCAAGCATCTGGATACCCTATCATGTGATTAACAGCGCTATAGAAAACCCTGATTGGTTGACGTTAATATTAATATTGAATAGAATGAGCCCTTCATATTAAAACTCGAAAATAAAGCATTTTTTCTCGTGAATTTTTCTTGAAGAGTTTGCCTGTACCCATCACGACTGCTTAATTCTGGGATTTTATAAAGAACTCCTGAATTACATAAAACCAAAAGTTTTAGGCGACCCGCCATCTCAATAGGTTGAAATTAAAGAGAAACCACCTTGTTATACACCCCAGGAGCTGCATCTACTGACGACGGGATTTAACAAGCATTGGCCGCGCGCGCGCTAAAAGAAAAACAAGCAATGGCCGCGCGCGGCGAGAGAAGCGGGAGTTGTGCGCGCGCACGGCCATTGCTTTCTTAAAAAACACGAAAGTCATTGCGATCACGATTGCTGTGAAAGCAAAAGTGAACGCTCTAAAGGCGTTCCGGAGTGCTGCTGGCTGGCCTAGCGCATGGCGGCAGCGCGCGTGCATGCTCACGTGCACGCAAGCGCTAGGCCAGCCAGCAGCACTTAAAAAAGCCACATACAAAATGTCTCTCCGAGCCAGCGCATGCGCTGGGCTCAGCGAGACCTAAAAAGGGATAAAAGCTGTCGTGACCTGGATGATCAACAGCTGCCTGAAGCAAAACTCGGAGAAAACAGAAGTCCTTATCCTCTGCTCTACCGCCTCTGCATGGGACAACACCTGGTGGCCTTTCGCCCTCAGAATCCCTCCCACCCCAACGGACCATGCAAGCAACCTCTGGATCATACTCGACTCACCATGACTCATCATATCAACGCTGTATCCTCCGCTTGCTTTAACGCCCTCTGCATACTTCGCAAGACGTTCAAGTGGATCCTCTCAACTCCCAAGAAAACCGCCGCCCACGCACTCATCACCAGCAGCCTAGACTATGGCAACACTTTCTATGCCGGAATCACCAAAAACCTCCTCCAAAAACTCCAGAACGCCGCAGCCAGACTTATCCTCGATATCCCACGACAAGACCACATCCCCCAACTCCTCAGCGATCTCCATTGGATCCCTGTTGAAAGAAGAATAACCTTCAAGCTGCTCACACACGCATACAAAGCCCTCCACAACACCGGACTCCAATACCTCAACTACCGAATCGCCTTCCATGCCCCCAAAAGAAACCTCAGCTCAGCCAACCTCGACCTAGCTACCGTCCCTAGTTTCTACAGGACCAGAGCAGGTGGAAGATCTTCCGCCTGCCTCGCATCCAAGACCTGGAATGAACTCCCCCCTCACCTCTGACGAAGCCTAACACTGCCCCAGTTCAGAAATTACCTCTAGACCTGGCTCTTCAGATGATCCCAACGGAGCTGGTCACCGAACCCCGCCTCACCCCTCCCCCCAGCGCGTTGAGACCCTCACAGGTAAGTATCACTCTTCACCAAACCCTGATTGGTTGGTTGGTTCTGGCAGCTAGTCAAATGGGAGTAAAAAGGGATGGTCTCCAAGCTCATAACCCCAGTTTTGGAACCATTTAGCCACAGGAATTTAACTTCCATCCAGTAAAATATATGTTTACTTTCATTTGAGATCTTAAAATTAAAATACTGGTTGTTTTCAATTTGATTATGTACTTTTGTTGCCATTAGACAATCGAAATTGCAATTGGTTCCAAGAAACAACCTGTTAGTGGTCCCTTATAGATAGTGAAGAGATACTCTCCAAAATTTCCAAATATGTCGCACACTGCGGTTAAGTGCAGATTTAAGAGTACTTTATCTTGATTAACGTTGAGAAGTCCTCCCTAATGTGTGCCAATGAGGTTTTCGCTCCCTTGCCTGATCTGAAACCTGATCGACAGTTGTGTGCTTCCCCAAATTGGCAGCATTTTTGGCGGTGTTCTAGAGTGCAGTGGTGTAATGGTTGCATGTTTGAATGCTATTGGGACTTGGCCGGGTTTGATTGATATGATCCGAAAGTAAGTGAGGTCAGTGGCAAGTGTTCATTCATTGTTTTCACCAGGCTTAGACACTTTGAATTCAGTAGTAACGTGTAGAACTTGTTGGGTTAAAAATGTTTTAGTTCAGAGAGATTAGGTGGATAGAGAACATTGAAATAGGGTTTAACTTGGGAGCCTTCAATCAATCAATCATTCGCATTTATAGAGCGCGCTACTCACCCGCAGGGGTCTCAAGGCGCTGGGAGAGGGGGGGGGGGGTGCTGCTTCTGCTCAAAGAGCCAGGTCTTAAGTTGCTTCCTGAAGGAGAGATGGTCCTGGGTCAGTCGGAGGTGGGTGGGGAGGGAGTTCCACGTCTTGGCAGCCAGGTAGGAGAAGGATCTTCCTCCGGTGGTGGTTCTGCGGATCCGTGGGACGATGGCGAGGGCGAAGCTGGTGGATCGGAGCTGTCGGGTGGGTGTGTAGAACGCGAGGCAGCTGTTGAGGTATATGGGGCCCGTGTCGTGGAGAGCCTTGTGAGCGTGAGTGAGGAGCCTGAACGTGATCCTTTTGCTGACGGGGAGCCAGTGCAGGTCTCTCAGGTGGGCAGAGATGTGGCTTTGTCGAGGGATGTCCAGGATGAGTCGTGCAGAAGCGTTCTGTATGCGCTGGAGTCTTTTCTGTAGTTTGGCTGTGGTTCCAGCGTAGAGGGCGTTCCCGTAGTCCAGTCGGCTGGTGACGAGGGCCCGGGTGACCGTCTTTCTCGTTTCGGTGGGGTTCCACCGGAAGATCTTTCGGAGCATGCGCAGGGTGTTGAAACATGATGACGAGACGGCGTTGACTTGCTTGGTCATTGTGAGGGAGGAGTCCAGGATGAAACCCAGGTTGCGTGCGTGGTCCGTGGGCTTGGGGGCGGTGCCCAGGGCAGGGGGCCACCAGGAGTCGTCCCAGGCGGAGGGGGATGGTCCGAGGATGAGGACTTCCGTTTTGTCTGAGTTCAGTTTCAGCCGGCTGAGCTTCATCCATTCCGCGACGTCTTTTATTCCGTCCTGGAGGTTGGCTCTGGCGGTGGTGGGGTCGTTGGTGAGGGAGAGGATCAGCTGGGTGTCGTCAGCGTAGGAAATGATGTTTAGGTTGTGTTGGCGTGCGATGGCTGCGAGGGGGCTCATGTAGACGTTGAAGAGGGTGGGGCTGAGCGAAGAGCCTTGAGGTACGCCGCAGATGATCTTGGTGTCCGCTGAGCGGAAGGGAGGTAGGCGGACTCTCTGAGTTCTGTCGGAGAGGAAGGAGGTGATCCATTCCAGGGCCTTTCCTTGGATCCTGGCGTGGTGGAGGCGGTTTGTTAGGGTGCGGTGGCAGACTGTGTCGAATGCGGCCGATAGGTCGAGGAGGATGAGGGCAGCAGTTTCTCCGTTGTCGAGCAGGGACCTGATGTCGTCGGTGGCTGCGATGAGGGCGGTCTCGGTGCTGTGGCTTGCTCGGAATCCGGACTGTGATGGGTCGAGGGAGCCGTTTGTCTCGAGGAAGGCGGTAAGTTGCTTGTTGACGGTTTTCTCGATGACTTTGGCGGGGAAAGGGAGGAGCGAGATGGGGCGGAAGTTCTTGAGGTCCGTGGGATCCGCGGTGGGTTTCTTTAGGAGGGCGCTGATCTCCGCCTGCTTCCAGCTCTCCGGGAAGGTGGCAGCTGTGAAGGAGTTGTTAATGATGTTCCGGAGATGAGGTGCGATGATGGAGTCGGCCTTGTTAAAGATGTGGTGTGGACAGGGGTCGGTTGGGGAGCCGGAGTGGATGGTGTTCATCACGTGGGTGGTGTCTTCAGTGCTGACGGGGGTCCAGGTACAGAGGGTGGTGGTGGGGGGCGTTGGTTCGGTGGTTGGGTGTGTGAACTGGGCGCCGAAGCTGTTGTGTATGTCTGCGATGTTGTGGTAGAAGAATGAGGCGAGTGCGTCGCAGAGGTCTTGCGAGGGCGTGATGTCGTTGCTGGCGCTGGGGTTGGAGAGCTCTTTAACGATGCTGAAGAGTTCCTTGCTGTTGTGGGTGTTGTTGTCTAGTCGTTCTCTAAATGCTGTCCTTTTGGTGGTACGGATCAGCTGGTGGTGTTTGCAGATGGCGTTCTTGAGGGCTGTCATGTTTTCTGTTGACTGGTCGTGGCGCCAGGCTTTCTCGAGGGTACGGCAGGATTTCTTGGAGTCTTTGAGGTTGGTGGTGAACCACGAGGTTTTCTTGCTGCCGGGTCCGCTGGAGGGGTTCTTCAGTGGTGCAAGGGCATCGGCGCAGCTGGTGAGCCACTGTGTGAGGTTACGGGCTGCTTCGTTGGGGTCCGTAGTGTTGGCGGGAGGGTTTTGGCTCAGGGAGGTGGTGAGCTGGTTGGTGGTGATCTTGCTCCAGTATCTTCGGGGAGCCTGTTGCGAGTGGTGGCGGGTCGTGGTTTTTCTGAAGTTGAAGTGGACGCATCTGTGATCTGTCCAGTGTGGTCCGGTGGCGTGGCTGAAGGAGATGTGGTTGCTGGAGGAGAAGACGGCGTCAAGTGTGTGGCCGGCTCGGTGAGTGGGGGTGTTCACTAGTTGTTTGAGTCCGAGGTTGGCGAGGTTGTCTAGCAGGGTGGTGGTGTTGTTGTCATTGTTGTTTTCCAGGTGGAAGTTGAGGTCCCCTAGAAGGATGTAGTCTGAGGAGTTGAGGGCAAGCGGGCTTATGAAGTCTGCGATGGCTTCGCTGAATAGTGAGCATGATCCTGAGGGTCTGTAGATGAGAGTGCCTCTGAGGGTGGTTTTGGGGTCGGTGTGTATCTGGAAGTGGAGGTGCTCGGCGGAGGTGAGGGTATCGTCGGCGTTGGTCGTGACGCTGATGGTGTTTCTGTAGACAATGGCGATGCCTCCTCCGGTTTGGTTGACGCGGTCCCACCGGGTGATCTTGTAGCCATCCGGGATGGCTATGGCGATGTCGGGGGCTGAGGAGGCGTTCATCCAGGTTTCTGTGAGGAAGTCGACGTCCGGTGCTGTTGTGTCGAGGAAGTCCCAGAGTTCTACGGCGTGCTTGTGGATGGAGCGGATGTTGAGCAGGATACACTTGAGGTTGTTGTTGCTGGTGCCTTGTCTGGCGGGTGTGGTGCAGGTCCGGAGGCAGGTGAATTTGCAGGCTTGGCAGGTGAAGGGTCCATGGTTGCGTTTCGGGGTGGCTCGGTGGCAGGCGGGGGTCCGGCCGGTGGTGAGTGCGCAGAGAGTGGCGGTGTCGTAACTCAGTCGGGTGGGCTGGCATCGTCGGGGCCAGGGGTCCTGGCGCTGGGCGCAGACGGGCGCAGACGGGCTTGCCTTAGGCGCGCCTTAGGCGCACCAGCGGCGCGCCCGCTGCGCGGCCGTTTTGCTGCCTCCATATGCGGGGGAGAGGGAGTGAGGAGCAGCTGGGAGGCGGGAGCGGGGTGGCCAATGGGGAGCGAGGGGGCGGGGCCGTGTGGGATGCGAGCGGCGGGAAAACAAGGGTCACAGAAGGCAAGAGGGGGCCGGGGGGGGGGAGAGACAGGCACAGCGGGCACAAAAAGGATAAGAAATAACAGTGAGCACAGTAGGTGAAGAACGAGCACACAAATTAACAGAAGGCAGCACCTAAAAAATACAGCGGCACACAGGGGGTCTGCGCGGTGGCAGAGGGAGCAACCTGCCTGGTCACAGGGTCAAGGGTCGACTGTTCTTTTTGATATTATCAGTCTTAGTTTGGAAGAAGTGAAGGAGACTGTTGCGATATGAATGGGTTGCTGTCGTAATGTTTTTGATGGAATCAAGAGATCTCTCTGAAAATTTTGATAATTCTCTTTATTTATTTACTTTCAGGATATTAAAAGTACAATTAACCTTTTCGGTATTTGTACATCTCTGTTGTAACCTTGCCTTTAAATTTTGCAATTAAGTTTGTATCTTTAGTCATTAGATGTTTTTTCCAGCAAAATTTAAGTTTATTATCCACTTTTTTGAGTTGCTCTAAGTTCAGATAAATTCATTGGTTAATTTGTGTATATAAAATATAATCACACAAGTGATAACCTATACCTTGCAGGTACTTCCAGTCAGATGAGGACTACAAATACTGTGTTTACATTTTTATTTGTGTAGCTTTTTGTACATGTTCAAAACTACTTAAGTATAGAAACGCTTCTTTAGTTTTGCTGGCCGCGTTGTAAGCACTAGTACTATCACTGAAACAGGAAAAGGCTTCCTCACCTTGTTGCTGATAAAAGAATGCTCAGTGTTTTGCAGAAAGGATCATGGTTTTGTTCTTGCCAACAGGAGAGTGGCACACATCCATTCCAAACTCTAGGACTTCCTGTTACTTAGAGCTTACATCCTTCCCTTAGTTTCCTTCTTCCAAAGATTTGCAACTCCACTTTCAAGGTCATATATTTGCCATACAATAATATAAAATTGAGATTAAAAGGGCTTGTGCTATATTTTATGCCGCTCAGTATTTTCCTGATAACATTGAAACAATTAGACCAAATATTTTTTTGTATTTGCTTTTTAACTCCCAGAATTGGAGCTGGTTGGCAGTATCATGAACTGTTTAAGATGTTTCCTTCAAGACAGACTACAATCAGTCCTTCATGGAAATTTTAAATCTTGTGAGCAAAAACTGTCCTGAAGGGTTCCATAGAGGTCATCGATCAACCAGACTTCTTTTAACATATACATGAGACCTCCTGTCTCTATATGTTCATTTGATTTCATCTTCTCTTGTTGGCGGCATCCAGCTGTTTATGAGGACGGAGGTGATGTTGACTACACCTGCATTAATTTCCAGACATGCTTATCAGCAATGGTAGTTTGGAGAATGAGCTGCATTTGACACAGCTAGATCAGATATGTTAACAGTGGGCAATGACTGGAATATCTGGACCAATGATTTGTGCCCAAATCATCTAGGGCCCATACCTTCAGTTACGGTGAATAAACAGGGGCTAATTATCGATTCCAAATTAACTTTAGTCCCTCATCTTTAAGGATATTGCATCTTGCGTCAGCCATGCAAAATACTTTTTGTCCCAACATAGCCTTCCTTTCACATGATGCAAGATAGAAGGTACCTACAATTACTTGTACCAAATCTTTTCTTGAGTACAAATTTAATTGCCTCTTTCTTGACTCACTCCATTTTCATAAAAATACTCGATGCTCCATAGTTAAGCAATACTGGTTCTTTCTATCTGCTCTGCAGCATTATATATTTAGCGAATACAAAGGAGAAGATTGACTTGACACCCCAGTTACTAATAGTTTTTTTTTTAACTGAGAAAGTCATGTAATGCCTGGTCATTACTTTTACACAAATGAAGGTCTGTCATGTTTCTTGAATTTCTGGATGGACAAATGGGACAGAAAAGCAAAAACAAATCACAATGATTACCACAATACAAACACATACCAACTTTGTCAACAGGCCTCCAATCATACCTATCTGAATTAACTCATCTTGTGGTAGACTACGTGTCCACCGTAAGAATTGGACCCGTAATATAATTTTTTACTAGAATACATTTTTTATTTCATTTTTCTGACTTCCCCACAGCATAGCTAAATATAACATGCAAGATTAAGTACTCAGTTACGGAATAGTTAGTATGACAGGTGTATGGATGAGTTCATTCTTGTCCATCAACTCTTGTGAGAACATGATTATTATGGTTCTTTAAACCCAGGTAGTCTCAATCGCCTACTGTTTGAATAGGGTCATGAATGCCTGTTGCCATGGTGTATGTCACATGTATGTTGCATAAAATATTTTGGCAATATTTTGAACTCAGTCAAGAATACACAGTCAATTGTCCAGCCATGGTGTGATAGTGTCTATCAGGGTCAGAGCTAAAGACAGGGCTCACACCGACAGATAACCACTACCACAACCATACCATGCAGAATTAGGATGCGTGAATGGCAAAGTGCCTCATCCAGAAATTTTGTTGTGTAGTGGCCAACAAGTCCAAAAATGGACACTTGTGTTGACCAAGATAACCTGTGTGGATGCCCAAGGCAGAGAACCTAAAAACGTATAAAATGAAAAACTGAGGTGGAACCAAAGTGGCTCCAAAAGGGCAGGTTTTTTTTCCATAAGATTTGAGCCTGACTAAGCTTTGAGCACCCACACAAGTGAGGTATTACTTTTATCGGGAGACTGAGGGGAACGCTGGGTGGTGGGAAATTTGTTCCGGCAAGGTTATCTTATGACCTTCCCACACAGAAATGTGAGGAAAATATTACTTTTTAGCTAAATTTGAGGTTTGCAGGGGATTCTGGGTAAGAAAACTTTGGGGGATCAATGCAACCCACACCTCCCTGGACTACCCCGGGCATCAAGTCTTCAGAAATGTCTGGATTTGTTAGGTTTCCCTAGATGGCCGCCAAGCCCGGGACCAAAAACGCAAGTGCCCCTTATCTATCACAAAACAACCTGTTTTTGCAAGTGAGGCAACTGCAGGGAGGTGTGTCTTGCATGGATCCCCCTTCGTTTTTTTACCCAGAATCACCTGCAAACCTCAATTTTAGCTATTAAAAAAGTTGTGGGATCACCGGGTCTGCACAAATTTCCTACCAACCAGCGTTCCCCAATGTCTTAGGGGAACACAGAACAGTAGAACAAGTGTTATTATATTTGTCTTTCTATGCATTTCTGCCTTCCAAATGCAAGACAGTGTGTAAAAAAGAAGTCATTTTGAAAGATACCTTCTAAATCACATGCTAATATGGGTAACCAAAAATTCAGAGATGCACAAATAACCACTGCTAAACTCCATATCATGTCCCCATTTCAGACATACATAGGTTTCCTATTTTTCACTGTTTATATATTTTACCAAATGAATTGCAGTATACACAACATTGTAAGGTGCAATTTAGTTATTGGCTCTGGGTACCTCGGGTTTTTGGTGAACCTACAAGTCCCATATATTCCTGCAATCAGAAGGGTTCCACAGACGTAACGGTATATATATTGCTTTAAAAAATCTAGGCTACTCAGACTGACGTTACAGAGGAAAATAGAGGCACAAATGTCTGTTTTTTCAACTCAATTTCAATATTTCTTTTTATGTCAACTGTTACTTTATTTAGGAAAACCTTGAAGTGTCTAGACAAATGACCCCTAGCTTAATTCATAATGTTGTCTACTTTTCAGAAATGTATAGCTTTCCAGGATCCAGGATTGGTTTCACAAACATTTCAACCACAAACTGGAAGGAGGTTGAAAGCACACAAATTAGGGAAAAATAGGCTATGTCCTAGTAAAATGCCAAAACTCTGAAGGCAAAGGCCTGTCTGTTCCTGAAAGCTGGGAAGATTGTGATTTTAGCATCACAAGCCCTTTGTTGATACGATTTGCAGGGAAAAAAACAGACTCTTTCTTCTGCAGCACTTTTTGCCCATTTATCCCCCCAAAAACAAACTTTAGCTCTATTTTTCCTAATTTCTCAGTCCTCTCCAGGGGAATCCACAAACCCTGGGTTACCTTTACAATCCTCAGGATGTTGGAATAACAGGATGCAACTTTGGTGCAGATACCTTATGTTGTCAAAAGTTTATGGGGGCCCAAGTGTGAACAACCCCAAATAGCCAAAAAAGGCCATGGCACGAGAGGGGGAGGCCTGTCGGTGAAAGGGTTAATATGGGGAGCCGACAAGATAGTAAACTAGTATTGAATAATGAACAAGGAAATGCTAAACAATTGACAGAATGGCAATGCATTCAAAATGGCCATGACAAATTACTTCAGAGATCATGCAACTCCTGCACCAATTGCCTACTCCTGTGGGCTGTGTTCAAAGCCACTATTAGAGGCATAATGATTGGCATAATGGCCAATAAGAACAGAGAAGGCAATCTGAAACTATCTCAACAAGAAAAGAGATTAAACAAAAAGAACTGACATACAGACATTATTCTATACTTTTCTAGAATCCCTACATATGATGTACCTCATTGCCTGCTATGCCGAACTGGTTGCAAAGGTGAAATCTCGGTGAGTGATGTCACATCCTTTTCAGCTTAACCATGTTACAGGACAGGACTGCTATAGTCACTATTTTCTTACTGGAGACAAAGCCGCAACGATATTCCATAAGAGCAAACCCTGAAATATTTGGAGTGACTCTGAATACTACAGGTTATAAACACTTTTAAAGCCTCAGTTTATGTATATGATATTCATGTTTAGACGAAAGAAAGCCAATAAACACAACTGAACTCTATTCTGTAGGCTCTTGGTCTATTTTATATAAGGATAAAGATAAATCAGAGGCGAGAATTTTGAATATCCATTACACAAAATAGTTCTTTGGCTTAGCAACCAGGCTTCCCAAAATACTAGCGAACACTTTAATGATGACCTGACAGAAACAGTGAAACACAATAAGCAAAATAAATAAAATCTTTGATCTTGGTGAGAGTTGGTCACCTAAATTCCTATCATGGTGGGGAATGGAAGAACTAACAAGGATGATAATTAATCAGATGATTGACTAACCAGTATGGTCTCAATCAGACTCTAAAATGAAGTTTGAAAAAGGAAATAGGGATTGGTTTCTTAATGGCTAACTACACAAGGGCAAACACACCTGCATCTTCCTGAAAAAACAATGACTAACCAAAAGCATCAGACTTCAAAACCTATTGCACTTAGAAGGTGCACTCTGGTTCTTCCATGGAGACTCACGTTGGCTAAACAGTGGAAACACCTTAGTTAAAGGCTATCCTCTAGTATAATTATATTCAACCTACAAGACCACTTCTTATCTCACTAAACTAATTTTGGGAGGCACAAAAACTGCTTCGACTTCATTAGACAGCAAAATAGACTTTAGAATCCATTACTTTTCTCCTTCTTCAATAAGGGCCTCAAAAAGGTCACATCTGAAACTGCAGAATTTTTTATTTGCATATAAAGCAGTTGTGGTATCTGTGCCAGAGGAAATGGACAGAATAATGTCTGCATGTTGGCAAATTTCAATGCATATACTAAAAGATGATCTTTAAGTACGTTTTAAATAGGAACCTGAACACAATTTAATCAGTATAATATAGCCTAGGCTGTTTCAAGGGACATATACTCCAGAATAATAAAAAAAATATATAACACAAACAGGATACCAACATTCCTTTTGTTTACGAGTTGGCATGTGTAAGGTCCTCAAATACATTTGAAAGTAGCAGTGGAGACAGGTACACACAACACTTTGATATCTGGCATCACGAAGGTAAAAGCCACCATTTTAGACTGCATTTCTGTTCTTCATTACTTCGTTTAGGACATTCTATTAATGTGCTAACACAAAAGCGAAACATATAATGGTCCTTGTTGGGCAAAAAAAGTCTCAAAGCTTGGTAATCACAATCCTCCCTTTATTTCTGATGGTGTCACACACCACTGAAGAAGAGTCTCATTTAATTTCACTGGATCAAAAGTTTGTTTCAGAGACAACGAAGCAAAACGTCTACAACTTGAAATTGAGCAGAGGATCTTTACGTAATAGTGGAGATGTACGGTGTCTGTGAGAATGTTTCTGATGCGAGACTGAGTTTTCTGTTCCTATATACGATCACATTGCCCATAGGAACACGCTCCATGAACGATTACTTCTTGTTGCTTTCAGGGCAAAGGCCTCTTTTCGCCCTCTTCGATCTCTGTGGAAGAGATCTCAAGGTCCTGTAATTTGTCATTCAGACTTGTGTCAGAGTCTACCAGACTTTCCAGATATCTACTTCCAGCACAGGCTTTTCCCGTCACTGGATCAATGACATTTCCAACTTTGTATACAATCTCAACCAACTCGTGTTTGACATGCTTCGATCTCCTCTCAGGTAAAGCTTTCAGAAGGACAACATCCCCAACAGTACACTGTTTCAGTGCATCGTGAGCAAAATATGTTTTGCGCTTGTTGTAAAACTGTTGGAAGCAAAGAGAAAAAAGTCAATATATCGACAAGTACCAATATGCATTAAAAATTCATACATATACAACACAGAAGCATGCACATACTCTCTGGGTCAGGTCTCTTCTGCCACTGGTCTACATGAGGCCCATTCACACTCCGCTTCTATCCATGACGGCATATAGGATGGGGTAATGGATCAGTCCACTTCAACAACAGGCTCTCCTACCCAGTGAGCCCTTAGATTTGTCTGATAACACGTGCACATCCAACTGAGTGTGTGCCCTCTTTAGTACGGGGCTGTTGGGCTAATCATTTAGCTTTCTTTCTGTCTCCTTTCATAGGTCCACTTTAATTTCTTTCCCAGTCCTCTTATTTTAGAGCACACTATAACTCCAAATACAGGCCTAGGGTCCCACTCGCTTGCTGCTAATTTAATCTGCAGTGCACCACATAAGGCACCACCACTGCATCAAAAACAGGCGACCATCATGGAATGGTATTATCCATACAGTATTTTGATTTTACTATTCCAAGATTGCCAACACATTGATTCTACGTTGGTAGCCATCTTGAAACTTTACAACAGTGACACAATATTGCATGAAGGCCACCCGCAGCTTTGTTTATGTAAGCGTGTGACCGCCATGTTTAGGCTACTTTATTTTTTTCTACTTTTATTCCTTTAATTTATCTTCAATACGATCTCGAGTTTGAATGTGTATTTTACTGTGGTCGTATTAGCAGGTGAATGCAAAAATTAAATTAGCTAGTGGTGGCTTATTAGATGCATGAGTGAAAGGATGAGTTGCCAGTGAATGTATGAAGACTTACAGAGTGCTTAAACCCATCAGTGACTGAAAATTCACCTTCACTATAAGCCAGACGTGTCAGCATTGCCAGTAATTGTTCTGTTTACAGTTGGTTGGAGACTGGTATTCTCCTCATCATAAACATGTTGAATTATTTTCGTTTACAATGAATATGATCTGAAGTCTCTATTATGAGTAGCACATACCTAATCAATTACAATATCACTGATGAAGAAAATGGAAGTTAAAAAACATATATTCACAACCCTGCCAGAATTTTGAAACACAAATATCTAACATCTAATGCTGATGGTCAACTTACCTTAAGTAAATAGGGGTCTAACACAAGCCTGGTTACGCGAACCTTTGCAGTTTTCGGCATTTTTGTTCCTATCACTTTTCCCACAATCCACTTTGCATGGACAGCAGCAACCTTTGCTGCCATTTTTCAGCAAAAGAAGCGGAGCTGTAATTGTAGAAAATAAATGGCATTCAAAATTCACTGGAGAAAGCCACAACATGTTCAATTATGCCTTAAATATCAAAATGATTAGTTTTAAAGGAGAGTAGTCAATAGGCCTTAAAAAATCTACTCACCTACTCGGTATGGAGAGAGAGTGAGCTGAAAAAGAAGAGGTGAGATGCCTTTAAATCATGTTTTTATCTCATCACATCTGCTGTGCATTCAAAGACAGAAGTCAAATGTCAGCTTATATCTTCTTACAAATTGCTGCTTTTTTATCCTGGAGATTGGTGTTTACTTTGTTTTTTCTCGGACTGCAAAGTTAGGATTATGTAAAGTGAACTGTCTGAAAAGGGAATGTGAAATGAAAAGCTGTATGATATCAGTTTTGCTTCTAACATACATTTAAATGCCTTGAAAATTAACTGTACAATATTTCAAAATACATCAGTAGTTAGGAAAACACTTTGTAACTCTGAAGTGTGATGGAAATAAAGATTTTAGTAGGATCAAAACAAATCAGAACAATTTACTTGGTGATGTGCAAATGGTAAATATTTGCTGAAGCCAGATTTCCACACATTGTTTGTACACTATATATGTTTATCAGTACAATGATATGTCAATCGGGAAAGATTGCGGCAATTGCAACGGAAAATGTGCTGTCTGAAAATGACAGTGAGCGACCACATCATGCTTTATTAATGTATTTATTAAAAGTGAGAGTTTTTACACATTAACGGAGAGGCATTCCTCTCCCTGTCCTGATTACAATGCCATTAGTGAACTAAGAGGCAAGTCAGGAGTCAAGTCTACCCTATATATGCAGGCAAGAATCTTAATATACATGGAGCAAACGTCTGGTCTATTAAATCAAACAAAATAAAAAAATTTACAGCAGCCATGCTGAACTTACATATTTGAAGGTGCCCTCTTATGTGATAATGAATAAAAAGGATAATGAGGAATGAAATATTTGCCTAGGATCACGCAATTTGAGACTAGTTTATGGGTCAAGCGTATTACAGTTAAGTCAAGTAGATTATTCAAGTCACCGAACCTGCAGGTCTGGTTACATTTTAAGGATTTTTCGAGATGTGTTGAAGTACCACTGTAGCCTGTCTGTGCAGCTTTAAAAATGCAAATTCGACCTGTCAAAATTACCCCTTATGACAGGACCAAACCCTCCTTTTAAATATTAATAGGTCGACCCTAAGTAGGTCTCAATGCCCATAAGGTAAGGTGCATGGTATTTAAGGTAGGAAAGGTTAAAGTTTCATGTTCAACATATGCTTACAGTGAGAAGGCCCCAAAGGCTATTTTCACTGACGCAGAGTTAGCTGTTCCGAATGAAAGCCATGGAATACCAAAAGTAAGAGGAATAATGTTATTTCTGCCTAGGAAACAACTACAAAGTTAATTCTTGGACTTTTATATCATATTTATAACAAGCCCAATTCACTGGAATAGTCAGATTTGTAATAAATATTTTGAAAAAGATACTTTCCTAAAGCCTCTTCTTCCCTGCCTAAAATCTATAGAAGCCCATTTGCATGAGCTTCCAGCTGTCACCCAGTAGCTGAGTAGGCAACTTGATGATGTGTGAACTTGCTCCTATATGTAAGACAAAGGTCTTGGGTGTGGGCTGCTGTTCTGCTCCTCTGGCAGAATCACCATCTGGGCTGTGCCCAGGAACTTAACTTAAGAGTCCTACCCTGTCACAGGCAGATGTAGGTAACACCGGGGCACGTCTCCTCATTTGTCCCTCTAGTCAGATAGGCACCAATTTCAATAGGAGAGGAGCTGCAACCAGAACTGGTTGCAAGTGACCACAAAGAGGGGATGCTCATTTCCCTGGCCACACTTCTGGGATAGGCACAGGAGCCACGCACTGGGGAAGAAAGGTTCTGCCATGTTGGATTTATGTTGAGCGGGGCACTATGGGATCATTTGCAGTAGGGCACACAGGAACTGCTACCAAAGTGGGCAGGGCTACCACTGGTAACTTTATCCCTATAGGCTAGGGAGGTGCCCGGAGTAACTCCCACCAGTAGGCTAGTGCAGGCATAAGTGTGGCACTCCTAGGCACCCTCTTCAGAACACTACTAGACCTGCGGATAACAGAAGAAAGCCTGCACCCGCTGTTGAGACCTGTGAGGAGACCTGAAAAGCTGCACTTTCTCTCACTTATATCAAGGACAAAGAAGTAGACTCCAAGGGTCTGATGGCTGACCTATTAAGCAACAGGGACAAAACAAGCTGCTAGAAGTCCTTTTCTTTCAGAGCCCAGCTGACAAGTTTCAACAGACCCTGCTTTGGACCCTACTGGCAGCTTCTGCTGGAGTGAGTACTGACCCCAACTACTGTCCCTGAGGTCCGAAAACCCTTGATTGTGTCAAAGGTTATTCCTCCCCACATCCTGAAAGCTGTGGGGCTTAGATTGGCTCCAAAGACCTCCGGAGGACCAGGACAAACCAGCCAAGTGAATCAGACATAGGTGCATTCCTGCTGTGCCAAAGATTCAGGATGCTCCCACTCAGAGCATTTCCATAGCAGCAAGTCCATTTCAGCCAGACATCGTGAAGAAGGTATACGACCTTGTGGAGACCTGTTCGGCTTCAGCTTGCCCTACTAGAGGAATCAGAGCTGTAAAAAACGGACTAATTCTGAAGGTAGAAATCTTTGCCGGGGGAAGATGCCAAAAGTAACCAGCTGGCGAGGAATTGTCCTTGGAAGTGCATATTGAATTTCTCCTACTCTGAGCTTTCCCCCTTTACCCGGACCACATCCAACGGCTATCTGGCCTACTGGAGCCCATCTCTGCCATAGTCGTCTGCTTTGCCCCACTGAGGATTTCGGACTTCCATTTCAGAGGCTTAGTTATGTTATGTTATGTTAATGACATTTGTAGACATTTGTAGAGCGCGACAAATACCCAGGGGTGTCCTGGCGCTAGTTAGAAGGTACATCTTGCGACCAGGACAAAGCTGGTCTCTGTATCAAACCCACGCTCCATCGTGGTCAGCCTTAAATCGCGGCTAGGTACCGGTCAAGAGCAACCAGATTTGTGATCGTGGTAATGCTTTTGGTGCTATTTTTATTTAAAACTTTAAAAATCCATATCTCAGGTTCCCCTTATTGTATTTTGTCACTTTGGTTTAATTTTGTTCATTAAATTATTCTCTATTTTTAGGTCTAGCCTAGGCAGCACGCATGCACTGTCTGCAAGACCTGTTATCTCCTCTTTCGGCTTTTGGCAAGCCCATGAATTGCCATTTGTTCGTTGTTGTGCCATTTAGAAATACAGGGTTTTTACTGATGTATTGCGTCTAATTCTCTCGCCTTTGTGTGCTTGGGTCACGCCCTGGTGATTACTCATTATTTGCTTGCGTTGACCATCCCAATACGTCCCCGGTTCCTCCTGGTCATCCTGATCTGCCTTTTTATTTTGTAGGCTATTAACATCGTTTTAGGCTTTCAGGCTGTTTCATTGAGCAATGCTCTGTTCAGCACCTGCAAAGTGGCAATTTCTGACCTGTAGCTGTTGGGCTATGCCAATAGCTCTAACTCAAAAAAATGCGAGACCTATTACATTTCTAATGCTGGTTATAAACTGGAGTAGGAATGTTATTGTGTTTTTAACTTTTTAACCATTTTGCTACTTTTAAATGCTTTACAAATTTTTCCAGGTTAGTCTATCTGCTCTGTGCCATAGCTACCAGGGGCTGAGCTCAGGTTGAAATTACTGAAACCTTTACTGGACCTAACAAGAATAGAGACATTATTACTTGCTGTGGACTACCATCCATCCCAATGATAATCCACTTTCTCACAAACACATGAATCAGTACACTAATTCTATTAATGTATCTGTTTGAGCGATTACCAAGCCATACTATTCCAAGTCTTCAATGGTAGCTGCACCTTCATCTCCTAACTGCAGCTATGATGACAACACACAAAAAAGCATCCAATCATTTGTCACGTCAACAACCAAATAGAGACTAACAGCACCATGCCAGATGCTGTGCAAGGAACATAATTCACAAAAAAACAAAAACATAGAACCCACATTGGAGGAAACCAAATTTTAAGTAAAGACAATTTTAAGGAAACACTGCATTTTAAAAGAAAGATAATTTTATAGCAAGTCCAAAATTACATTAAACTTGGGCAGAGTCTAGGACTACTGTGGGGTTTTTGGGCTCAGGGATGGTTCAAGTTTAGGGTGAAGAGGTGGTTCTTTGAGATCAGAAATAATTGGCCTAAGGGCATATAATGGAATTTTTAGGGTTCACAGATGGGTGAAGTGCAGGGGCGGTGAAGGCTTTTTAGGGTTCACGGATGACTGGTGTTTAGGTGTGAGGTGTTTTTAGTTTTCAGGGACGAGTGGGGTGTATGGGTGTCAAGAGGTTTTAGGGTTCATGGATGGGCGGAGTTTAGGGCTGTATGGGCTTTTGAGGTTCAATTATGAATAGAGGCTGGGGTGGTTAAAAGGATTCAGGGATGGGTGTTTAGATGTAGAAAGGGGTTTTTAGGGTTCAGCGATGAGTAGTTGATGATGACTAGTTGTAATGGGTCATGGATGGCTGCTGTTTAAGGGCGGTGAGGTTTTTGTGTGTGTTTTTTTTAGAGTTCAAGGAAGGGTATAGTTTTGGTGTTTTAAGGGGTGTGGGAAGAGTGGTGTTCAGGCATAGAAAGGGGTTGTAGGGCTTAGGAATGGTTAGGGGTTGTGAGTGAGTGATGAGTGTTGTTTAGGTATGGTGGGGGATTTTAGACCGCAGGGATCGATGGTGTTTAGGGGTTGTGAGGGGTCAGCTATGGATGTTGTTTACAAGTGGTGATGGGTCAGAGAATTAAAAGCATCCCAAGTAATTATCTGACAATGTTGATAATATAAATGTGAAATATTGTCCCCTGAAGAAAAGTACTGAAATAAATATCACCAACAAAAATGTTTCTGAAATTAAGATCTGCAACCATTGCATTTACACATAATAAATAAACATTCAAAAGCCAATTTCTACCAAAAAGACTTTCTATGAATTGGTTTCTACAAAAAGGCAAATGCCATTCATTCTGAAAAATTTCCATTAAACAGTTTTGATGAAATGGTTTATCAGTAATGGTATTCCATGAAACGTTTTTCTATGAAATCACATACAACCACATACACATATACCTTGCCCTGTGCAAAAACAGGCTTACAAAATGATAAACAAGGTACTGCAGTGACATGAAGGTATATTTGAAGTACAATTGAATTCTGAAATAGTTATTGATTTCTAGAAGGGAATTCCCCACATATATTAAGCACATGGAAAATATACTGCCCAATAAGTATTATGATTATATTGCTAGCCTTCAAACGTCTAAGGCGTACAATAGTTTAATGTGTATTGATAAAACGCAGTTAAAAATAATACTAATTGTTGGACCTAGCCCTTTTCTTGGCGTCTCTTATTTGCAAGTGATAGAGTCTGAGTGCAGCCTTATAGGTAGTTCTGTGAGTGGAGTCTCACTGGCTCTCCATTTCCTTTATAGTATAATACACTGTACAAACCTCCACCATCAGGCGCCATCTATTAATGCCAGAACAGCAACTTACATAAATGCATGTTAATAAAACACTACATATGCACATAGGCAGCTATAACTATAACTGCCTAGATCTCTTCCACTGATATTTGGAATGGAGATCTCACTTATTCACTTGAAGCCGAAGCCAAGGAATCAAGTTAATACCGTGGTACACCCAAACATCCTATATTTGCAATTTGATAATGGAATTTAAGATAAGGGAGGTATGACCGTGGACAAATCAAAATATGTTGTGTGAATCCTCACATCTCTGCGGTTCATGCTATAACTGACCAACCATAAGCATGCCACCCCTTTATAAAACAACAGTTTCAATGGCGACTAACCTATGGCTTGCTATCTTGGTTACAGGCCTTCAGTTTTTATTACCCTGTTTCTTTGGCCTGCTGCCCCTGCTTGTGTTTTATGGATTATCTGATGAATAGGGCAATCTGAAGGGATGGAGGCCTCCTGCTCTGCTGAGGTTACAGAGGTATGTGATACTTTCCTGGAAAGTGACTTGACACATTTTAATTAGTGAGACTGCAGACCAGCAATATGGAATGCAAAACAGTGCATTAATGTGATGTAATTGCACATATAGCAACACAAAATGATTATGGACAGAATGATGAACACTGTCAAACATTCGCCCCAGTGACAGATCTGGGTTAAATCCATCAAGTTTTTTTTGGGCCCTCATATCACTCCAGTTTGGACCCAGCCATAAGCAAATCAGTGATTTGACCCTGCTCCCCATATGTACAGTCCAGCCAGAATCGCCAGGCCAGGTCCTCCCCGGACTAGAAAATAAGCATAATCCATAAAACATACAAGCCTTTTATGGCCAAAGAACCAAGGTCATAAAAACTAAAGGCCTGTGACCCCGATAGCAAGCCACAGGTTAGATGCCAGTGAAACTGTTGATTTTTAAAGTGGTGGAATGCCTATGGTTAGCAATCAATAACCACGTGGACACCTCTATTACTTGTCAGTCTGTTTCTTTCCTTGTAGCACTAGCGTGCATGGGAGGTGGCTGGCTCCCGTTTTTTGCCCTCCATCTGTGAGTGGTTGACCATTTTAAGATTACTCATCTCAGTGCATTATCAGCACCGGAAAAACTGGTTTTATATTTGTTTTCCTTGTAGGCATTAGCTGCCCTGGAGGTGCCTGGCTCCGGTTTCTACCGCCATTCTGTTATGGCAGATTTTATTCATTTTATGTTTTTCCTGTTCTCCCTGTTCTTTTAACTCTATTTTGTTAACAGAAGCTGCGATCCACAAGGGAGCTTGCTCGCGCAGCCTTGGGTAGCTGGACCCCCATTTTTCCATTTATTTTATCCTCCCTTTTCTCCTCGTAAGCCCTCGCGCTTCTTGCCTGTGGCCACGCCCCCTCATGCCCTCAATCTCACCCCCAGATGCTGGACTACAAAGCAGGATCTCTAGCGCATCCGTGCAGCGGGTGCGCCAAAGGCACACTAAAGGCAAGCCCGTCTGCGCCCGGACTGTGCACAGCGCCAGCACTATGTCGGTTTCAACCCAGATGATCCCAGCAGGATTGGATGCCTCTACTAGAGAGAAGCATTGCTGAAACTTGGGCCTAAAGGTAAATCCTGCCCCGGAGCCTGTTTTGCTCTCCAGCTGAGCTCGGACACAAAACGTTGCTCTCACTGTCAAAAGGAAAGCCGCCTGGTTCACCACTGATCTCCAAGAAGCCAGGCGCACCTGCAGACGCCTGGAGAAGAACTGGAGAAGCACCAAGACAACCGACGGACTACCACAACCAAATCAGAACCACCAAGAGGAACTTCATCCACAACAAAATCCTCGCCAACTCCACCAACTTCAAGGAACTCTTCAGTGTCATTCAGGAATTCAACAACCCATGCAGCGAATCTACAGACATCAACCCGTCCCAAGACCTCTGGGACTAGCTTGGAACCTACTTCCACCTCAAGATCAAAAACCTCTATGACAACTTCGTCGACCATCCACCAGACGCCACAATCGGCCCCCGCCGCCCAGAGACACCAGCCAGCCCACCATCTCAAACTGGACTCCGATCACGGCTGAAGACACCGCCTTGACCATGAAAGGCATCCACTCGAGGGCCCCCACCAACCCCTGCCCTTCTCACATCTACCACAGAGCCGCTGTCGCCAGTGCACCCAAACTACTACGCACCATCAACAACACCTTCAAAACAGGCTCCTTCCCACACGACTGGAAGCGCGCAGAAGTCAGACCCCTGCTCAAGGAGCCCACAGCTGACCCCACAGACCTCAAGAATATCTGCCCATCTCGCTCCTCCCCTTCGTAGCCAAAGTTGCAGAGAAAACAGTCAACAGGCAACTGACACGATTCATCGAAGAGAACGCTGTCCTCGACCCGTCCCCATCCGGATTCTGAAGCAACAACAGCACAGAGACCGCCCTACTCGCCGCCACAGATGACATCCACACCCTCCTGGACCAAACCCACTCCACAGCCCTCATCCTACTCGACCTATCAGCAGCCTTCAACACCGTCTCCCACCGCACACTAGTCGCCAGACTATACAATGCAGGCATACAAGGAACACCCTGGACTGGATCCGATCATTCCTCACCGGAAGAAGCCAAAGGATCAGACTGCCACCCTTCCTCTCCGATCCCACGAAAATCACCTGCGCAGTCCCACAGGGGTCATCTCTGAGCCCGACCCTCTTCAACATCTACATGCCCCCGTTGCAGACATCATCCGACAACACGGCCTCAACAGCATATCTTACGCTGACAACACCCAGCTCATCCTCTCCCTCACCAATGACCCCACCACCGCCAAACTCAAGTTCCAGAAAGGAATGCAAGACGCTGCAGTCTGGATGACCAACAGCTGCCAGATGCTCAACGCCGAGAAGACAGAAGTCCTCATTCTTGGAACCACCCCTTCAGCATGGGACAACACCTGGTGGCTGACTGCCCTCGGAAACCCACCTAACCCCTCAGACCACACCAAAAACCTCGGCATCGTACTCGACTCATCACTCACCATGAACTAACAGGTCAACGCCGTCACCTCCAGCTGCTTCAACACCCTCCGCAAACCTTCAAATGGATCCCCCCGAGCCAAGGAAGACAGTCACCCATGCACTCATCACCAGCAGACTGGACTATGGAAACACACTCTATGCCGGCATCAACAAGTCCCTACTCCGCAAACTCCAGACAATACAGAACACCGCCACCAGACTCATCCTCAGCATCCCCCAGCACGAACACATCAGCCAACACCTACGAAGACTGGACTGGCTCCCCGTGGAGAAAAGAGTCACCTTCAAAATCCTCACGCATGCCTACAAATACCTCAACAATAGAATCAACTTCCACGTACCCAAAAGAAACCTCCCATCTTCTAAACTCGCACTGGCCGAAACCACAAGCATCTACAGAGCCAGAGCAGGCGGAAGATGCTTCTCTCACATTGCAGCCAAGACCTGGAACGAGATACCAGCAGACATCAGTCGGACGCCCTCCCTGACCCTCAAGACCTGTCTCTTTTGGCTAACAGATCTGCTGAACCCCTTGCCCCCCCCTCCTCAGCGCCTCGAGACCCTCACGGATGTGTAGCGCGCTTACAATTTCCCTGATTGATTGATTGAAAATACGTTCCACCTTCTCCCTCTGCCACAATCAAGACGCTGGAATTTTATTAAGTCAACCTATGAACAGAGAGAGACAAAAGTTCTCTGTACTCTCCTCAATGCAAGATCTCTTGCCAAAAATGCATTGGTTTTCCGCGACTTCATGCATGTGCATCAAATTAATTTGCCCTTTGTCACAGAAACTTGGGCTTCCGAACCTGATCTCCTAGAGGCTCTCCCTAAAGGTTTTAAAATCCACAGAAAAGACAGAGTGGGGAAAAGGGGAGGCGGCATAGCTTTAATATGCAGAAATGGTTTTAAACTATGGTTTAAACCAATCTTAGATAACAGAGTGTGAGGCAGCAGTCTTTAAAATCGGACTCGATAGCCAAACTACCTTTTATGTAACATCACTGTACCCGCCTCCAAGAACTAAAACAACTTTTTTAGACTTAATAGGTCAATTCCTGGAGCACAAGCCAGGCGAGTCAAATTTCTCCATATTGGGAGATTTCAATATCCATTTGGAAAATACTGTGGATAGGGAAACTGAAGTCCTCCGTGATCAAATGACCAGCGCAGGACTTAGTCAACTGGTCAAAGGGTCCACACATTCTGCTGGGCACTTTCGGATCATCTCAACCTAGTATGGACCTCTAATCTGGTCAGATCATAACGCAATTATGTTTGAAATCACCTAGCCGCTTAAAGTGCCCACTAGATCTTTAAACAAAGCCATCACCTTTCGACCATGGAACAAGGTAAAGACGGAAGATCTCAATAAGGTGCTCACCTGTTCCTTACAGGGAGTAGTTCACTATATAGTTCGGATTGCGTGTTACAATAGAACATGTCTTTAGACCATTGCGCTGAGGTGGGGGGAGGGCCTCTGGCCCAATGCATTGCAACCACACGTTTTGCTATTAATAGTCCCATCCCTACCAAGCGCCTAATGTCTTTGCGTATATATTTTGAGAAGCCTGGCAGAGCCAACGATGGGTCCCGGTTCAAAGACTATCCTGTGATATCGCTAAGTTTCCGGAAAATGGCTATCCAATAGTTGCCTACGTCAGGACACAGCCAGGCCATGTGGATAAACCCTGCGGGATCTATACCACACCTTTCACATCTCGCCATGTCCCGGAGGCCGTATTTGTGTAAGCGGATCAGGGTGTAATATACTCTGTTGATAAATTTGAAATGTGTAAGACGGTGTCGTCAGTTCAGAGAGACATGCCGCGTAGCCTCACAACAATAACGCCATGTATCGTCGTCTAATACGGTTTCTAGATCGGTTTGCCAGTCCAGCCTGGCTTTAGTGAAGTGATTTTTCCGATAGTCTTGGGCTAGAATATAGATATGAGAGACAAACTTCTGAGGGGACTCTACATGCAACAGGAAGGAGGGAGGGAGGGGGCAACCTTAGGCGGTTTAGTCAGTACATCTCCCAACATATTGCGGAGCGCATGTCTGACTGTATAGTATTGGAACGTCGTAAGTGCTGTGACGTTCCGCCTGTCCGAGACAAACTTGAGCCTATTTTTAATCATATGATCTCCTCAGGGTGTTTACCCACTGAATGGAAGAAAGCTTCCATGCTACCACTTCTGAAGGAATCCAATCTGGATCCCAATGACCAATCTGGATCCCAATGACCCCTTAAACTATAGACCTATCTCTCGGCTGCCTTGGGATCAGGGATAAAACACTCCACCTGCTTAGCTCGTTTCGGTCAGATAGATCTCAAATGGTGGCTCACAAATTTGTCTCCACGGCTTTTTCACTTCCATGTGGAGTTCTGCAGGGTTCATCGTTGAGTCACACCCTTTTTAATATGTACGTCACCCCTCTGGCCAAGTTAATTAAAATCTTTGGCTTCACTTTGGTGTCTTATGTGGATGACATGCAGATCATTGTGTCAATCAACAGCACTTCCACTGATACTGCGTCTCGCTTTCAAGAATGTATGGGCCACATAGGAAAGTGGATGCAAGACAATTGTTTAAAATTAAATGCATCAAAAACAGAAGTAATACTTTTTTGGAACTCCGTCCCTAACTTGGTCAGATAGTTGGTGGTCCGACCACATGAGCACATGAGTCCTCTTCCTAAACCCGCTAATAAAGTGAAAAAAGTTATATATTTTTTTTTACACCACGTTGTCATGCGAAACTCAGATCAATCACACCACATCGGCATGTTTTTTTTATCCTTAAATTAATGAAAAATGTACTTCCTTTTATTCCTTTTGATCTAAGAAAAACAGTGGTCACAGCTTTGATTGCATTCAGGCTGGATTATTGTAATGTCTTATTTACCAATGTGAGTAAGCGCAGCATCCACAAACTTCAGATGGTTCAGAATGCTGTGGCGAGAGTCCTGTTTGGGCTCACTCAGTATGATTCGGTCTCCAGGGCTCTTACACAGTTGCACTGGTAAACAAATGTATTCAATTTAAAGCACTATGTATAGCCTTTAAATCAAGGCATGGCCCTGGTCCGTGGCAATTGTCACAATTGTTTTAATCTTATATCCCAGCCAGACCACTTAGGTCTTCAGACTGCAGTATTATGATCATCACCAAGGTACAGAAAGTAAAACGGGGAGGAAAAAGCTTTTCCTATACTACCAGTAAGCTTTTTTTTAACGGAGCCTCCACTATAATATATATCATCTTGTAAGCCGAGTGAGCGCCTAGACACCTTCGGGTATATGTAGCGCTATACAAATCTTTCATTTCCTTTCATGGTTGGTCAGTGATACAGTGAGCAGCAGAGATGTGAGGATTCACACACATATTTTGCATAGGACCACATAGTTCATTTCATGGTTGGTCAGTTATACAGTGAGCAGCAGAGATGTGAGGATTCACGCAACATATTTTGCATGGGACCACATCGTTTTCCATAAAGCCTGTGCAGCATGTCCTGGGTGAGTGATGTGCACTGTCAATTTCAAAAAGGAATTGCATAGGGTTGAAAGGAATCAACCCCCTAATTAAGATTTTGGCCCCAATTATTGTGTTTTACCTGTCACTTGCCCACAAACTGTGAAATATTATGTAAAGACAGAAAAACAATATAATGCTGTTTAAACGTGCATGTTAAATTGCACAATTGTATCTGGAAATAACCTACAGCCTGCTTTCAAAAAAAGGTCTAAATGCGGTCTGGTTTAAGAGTTTTTTCCTTCCCATTGTATTCGGGCTGAGAAACGTCCCGTCTGGAATATTTAACAGGAAATTCAGAGCAGCAAGAATGTTACCATTGTAGTCTGTAAGTTTGGCTTGAGAAGTCACGAACACAGGAAAGTGCTGTTCTTGAAATAAATGTATGTAATATAGGTGGGACATAACGGAAAAGCAGGAAGCTTTTTCTATTGTGAACATTGTATTAAATATGGATCTAATCCAAAATTAGTATTATAAGAGTAGACTCAAAGTGTATGTAAGTTGAGACTGACATGTGCTTCTCTCACAGCACATCACTCTCCCAGCTGAACTAGCCTGGCATGTACCATAAACCTTTTTGTGTTGTCTTTTGTTGCAGATGTGGTGATTAAATGATTTGCACTGCTTAAAGGATTTTTTCCCCGACATCGTGGCAGAGCCAGCCAGGAGAACCCCTTTGCTGCGGCCTGCCGCTGGGGAGGTTCCCCTTCGGACAACTAATTTAGTCATAAACAATTTGAGGAGGATGACAGACACCCGTTGAGACGAAAGATCTGTTTTTTGGACGACAGGGGTACTGGTCTGGGGTCGTCTGCAGCAGCCAGATAAGGTAGGAAAAAGGGCGAACGTCGAAACCTTGTGTATTGATCCACAACTCTCACAAACGGAGATGTGTGTTTTGTTAATCCTCGCAGACCTTTGTTTAGGAATCATCAGAGAGGAAGAGAGAATTAAATGCGTTTTGTTGATCCCGACAGACCTTTTGTTTAGGAATCGTCAGGGAAATAGATGTTTATTTTGTTAAACTTGGCAGACTGTTTTTCTTTCCCTTGGGGAATTATTAGAGAAATAGGAATTATATAAAAAGTTTATCCTGACAGTTTGAATTAGGAAAACGTCAGAGAAAGAGAAAAATTTGACATTTCGCATTAATATGTTATAGGAGTTGTTTTTCTAAACAAAATATATATTATAATGTAGATGTTATATCATGTGTAATAGATTATGAGTTCTCTTGCATTATGAGAGGTACCAACTGTTTTTTTTTTGTTTTAACCCCATTAGGGCAGGAGCCTTTAAGAATAGTAAATGTTTTTGGTAGATTAAAAGGAAAATTGTGAGGTCATGCCTTTCTTTAAGAAATATTCCCAGGGTAGGCAGGGAGAGAAAGGGACTCCTTTAGTCCATATGATTTCCACATTTCCAGGAGACTCTGATAGAATAAAAAGACATTGTCAGGAATGGGCAGAAGGCACAAAGACTTCCCTGGTTCCATGGCCACCAGATGGCTATTTTGATAAAACAGTGATAGCCCATGTAATATCATATATCTTAGGAGCATATAAAGGAGATAAGAGAAGAAAAAGATTAGCATCATTGGACATGTGGAAGATATTCAGTCAGGATTCCCATGTAGAAGCCACAGCACCACCCTGACATATTCTGAGATAATTTAAGGGCCCTTATGCCGTCAGGGTATGTATACATCATTGTCAGTGGAAGATAAGGAATCCACTACCTCAAAAGACTCAGTGGACACTGATGTTCCAGCTTTAGGCTATAAAGAGCCGATATTAATACCCCTGACTGATATAAACAAAGTTACACCACAGGTTGATGACTTATTAAGAATGGGGGGGGGGGAGAGGTTGATCTTAATCAAACAATAAAGAAGGATTTTCTTAAACCTGAAAAAGTATATGAGGGAACAGTGTCCTTAACAGGAGACATTTCAGTAAAATTAAGACAAGACGGTAATGGAAAATTGCTGGAACAAAAGTCAAAAGACATATTAGAATGGGCTAGCAAGATTCCGCAAAACTCAAGTGAGGGAACAGAATACTATACTAGCACCCCACATGTGAAGTTTGATTTAGGGGCACAATCAAAAATACATCAGGAAGAGGATAGGGGTTATTGTGACATGACCACCAGTGTAAAGGGAATACAGAATACTTAATAATGAGATTACGCCTTATTGCTGATGACTGTACAAATATATGCAATTCCATATCATTTAAACCAGATGAAAAGCCAGTAGTAAGGGACATAGGATATGATCTAGAATTCAAGAATACGACCGGAAAGGATAAGATAGATGAGGAAGAAATAAACTCAGTGGAGAGTGAAATTAAAAGGGTTCTTGACTGGGAACGCATGGAATTGTGGCAAGAGGCTGAGAACAGAAACGCTGAAATAAACCGAAGAAGATTAGAGGAACAAAGTGCCTTTAGAGAACAAAAAAGAGGAGAGCAGGTGTTTCCCAGTAGTACAACAAGGTCTGGGCGTCCATTTCAGGCAGAGGGTATGATAGAGTTAGGACAAAGTTCCCCTCCGGCTGAAGTAAGATTCCTTCATGTACAAAATATGCAGGGAATGACACGTTTTATCCAGGGAAAAGAAAGGAAAGGAAACAGTGACTTGAAACCCAATGAAATAGTAGCAAAGGGAGAAAATAGTTGGTATAATGTTGTCCCATTTACTAATAACCTTGCAGGATGGACAGCAGGTATGATGCCACAGATGAAAGTGTGGCCAAGAGCAGGAATCTTTGAACCTGAATTGATAAATATGGCTGATTTATGTATTTTTCAAGGTTATGGGGGCCCAGAATGGGATTACGATTACATGCAACAAAGTCTGTGTGTGTGGAAGAAATATATTTTAAGGTCTGAGACACCTTATGAGGGACTTGGTGGCAGGAATACTGCTGTAATGTAGATGCCACTGGTGTATAAGACACAGGGAGCACAGCCTGTCCATGTTCCATGGCAAAACATGGATAAAGAAAATCTAAATAAAAAGGCCTGCCTCCATGACATGAAGCAGCAGGGAAATGGATAAAAGCATTTGAAAATGCAACAGCTGAGATACCTTTAGCTCTTGGGGATGTAAAGAGCCTGTTGAGCTCCACAGTAGGGAATGAGGTGGACAGTATAATGAGAAGTGCAGGGATACAAGGAGTAAATATTACTAAAGGAAAACGTGATGGGTCTGCTTTTGAAGTAGTGCGCTCTAGGGTGTGGACTGAATTAAGGAATAGGTACCCAGACCGACCAGATATTGGGGCATTGATAACACAAACTATGTCTCCAGGACAGTCCTGTGCAGACTACATAACAATGATGAAGAAAAAGTGGGAAGCAGATGTAGGACCTGTAGACATGGGAGGTAGTTGTAGATTATTCTACAATGTTTTAAAACAGGGGTTACCAGGAGACATACAAGACCATTTACATCAGGTTGTGCCTTTAGATGTAAAACCCTGGGCAGAAATACAAGCACATATTATACATTTTTGTAGAGAAAAGGAAGAAGATGAGAAATAAAGACCAAAGTGACAGAGTCCAAGCCAAGCTGGTGATAAAAAAAAAATACAGAAAAATGAGAAGGAAAAGACCGAAAAAGAAATGACTGTGCAGGTTCCTGTTGCAAACAGGGTGCAAGGAAGGGGTCAAAGAGAGGGGAGACAGATGCAAGGAAGAAGACATTTTAAATGCCAATACTGCTGTATCATTGGACATTTTATTGCTGAATGCCACTTTAAGAAGAGTGATGAAGTGCAGAAAGTGATAGGAATGGGGAGAGGAAGGGGAAGACTAAATGTGAACACGTCGGGGCCAGCGCCTCAATATGGTCCATAGCTGTATGCCCCCTATCCTCAACAACAACAAATAACTCCACTACCACAGATTTATATGCCACAACAGCAATTTACTAATGTACCTGTTCAATGGGCACCAGCACCTGTTGTGCAGACAGGAGGCCGGCATCAGGTGCAGACTACTGGTGAGCACAGGGAGTCAAGGACAAGGGGGAGTGACTGTTCATGGCAGAAACCCCTTTAATAATACAGCCTGATGGGACGCACCAGGGAATCCTAGGACTCTAGACCCAGAGGAAGATCCAATGGTAGAAATGATTATAATGGGAAGGGGGTATGCTTTTTTTGGTTGATACAGGGGCAACAAAATCTTGCCTCTCAGAAGGAAATGTTCCATTGTCCTCTGCCACCATGGATACGCAGGGCTTCTCTGGTGAAGTACAGTGCATTCCATTCCATACACAACACATGTGCCCATAGAGGTGGCAGGAGTGCGAACGCAGGAGCGTCTCTTTTATTTTCCAAATTCACCAGCATATTTATTAGGAAGGGATATCATGTCTAAATTAAAAATGACAATACGGTTTTCCTCTGATGGGTCCAGGACATGTGAAATACCAGGGCAAGTGAAATGTGGGATACATCTGCTAAGAATACCAGAGGAAAATGTGGTATGACTGCCAGAGTTAATACAACCAGATTTGATACAACCCCTGAAATTTTGCAAATTTAGACAGATAAAACAGAGATAATGAAAGAGATATCCAAAATGAAGAGAGCAGGGCACAAATATAGTTATGCAAGTTGGGAGGAAGCAGTATTGGAACAAGGTATTCTAGGGAGATCTAATCCACCATCCACCTGTAATAATTATTCTACCAAATCACTGCCCCCAGATTGCGCAGCCAGGCCAGTATTAAGTATTGAAGCTTCAGTATTTGCCAGTAATAAATGGTTTACTGGAGCTAGGTTTTCATGTAGGGCCATATCTTTTCGGAATGGCACTGAAACAAAAAATAAATCATTTGAGATTTGATGATATAAAAGCATCATTTCAGCAAGTATGGGATGAAAACATACAGCGATATACATGGACTGGAACTAAACGTTATCCAAAACTGGCTGTGAAACTAATGAGATTTTCTCTTTGCTTTCAGGGACATGGTATTATTAAAGTGGGAGGGAATCTCAATTGCAGCTCAACTATTTACACTGCCGATATGCAGGGCGGGACCTCCAGCCTTATGGATTTTTTCTGGCAGAGTGGATCTCTAATATACACTCAATTACCCCCTGACTGGAGCGGAATCTGCTCTCTGGTGACTTTGCATACCCCATCTATGGTAATACCAGCAAAAGAAATAAAAGATTTGCATTCCACGAATAAAGCATCATCTTTGCTGCATCATCACAGAAGAAAAAGGATGGCTAAGTACTTTGGAACTTCAGTGTGTGCCTAAAGAGTATAGGTTGTTCAATGACTCCCAAACATTTTTGGGGAGTCTGATACTATGTTTCAAGCAAAAGCAACTGCTCGCTGGGTTCAGATCACCCGGTGGGAGTTAATGAAAGCCATAAATGCTACTGAAGATGGCTTTAATGCAATTTAAGAAGAGCTGCGTTCAATCAGACTTATGGTGATGGAAAACAGATATATTTTGGACTTAATGACAGCATTCGAAGGAGGAGTATGTAAAAAACTTAATTCAGTATGCTGTACTTTCATACCGGCGAATGATGAAGATGAAGGAAAGTTAACACAGGCCATATTGACTTTGCATAATTTGCATACACAGATGATGAAAGAAGGGGTTGCTCCAGATGAGTGGTTCACTGGCTGTTTTGATTGGGTGCCGTCCTGGATGTCGGGGTTGTCGAACACCTTGTTGCCTGTAATAGTTCTGTTGCTATTGATGTGCCCAGTATTTCAGGTTATCTTAGCATGTGGCAAGAGGGTTACTGCTAAAGTGGGAGGTATGTTCCCTAATATATGAAATAAAGAGATGCAAAAAACAGAATTGAAAGAAATGCACAGGGGTAGAGAGGAAGTAGTTGAAGAATCGACTAGAGAGGAGAATGAAAGGAATCAAAACCCTAATTTAGATTTTGGCCCAAATTATTCTGTTTTACCTGTCACTTGCCCACAAACTGTGAAATATTATGTTAAGACAGAAAAACAATATAATGCTGTTTAAACGTGCATGTTAAGTTGCACAATTGTATCTGGATATAACCTGCAGCCTGCTTTCAAAAAAAGGTCTAAATGCGGTTGGGTTTAAGTGTTTTTTCCTTCCCATTGTATTTGTGCTGAGAAACGTCCTGTTTGGAATATTTAACAGGAAATTCAGAGCAGCAAGAATGTTTCCATTGTAGTCTATAAGTTTGGCGTGAAAAGTCACGAACACAGGAAAGAGCTGTTCTTAAAATACATCTGGGTGGGACATAACGGAAAAGCAGGAAGCTTTTTCGATTGTGAACTTTGTATTAAATCTGGATTTAGGCCAAAAGTAGTATTATAAGAGTAGACATGAAGTGTATGTAAATTGAGACTGACTTGTGCTTCTCTCATAGAATATCACTCTCCCAGCTGAACTAGCCTGGCATGTACAATAAACCTTTTTGTACTCCCTTTTGTTGCAGATGTGGTGATTAAATGATTTGCACTACTTAAAGGATATTTTCCCGACAGGGTGAACATGTGAACTGCTAGGTTTGCTACTACAGCACGCAGTGAAGGAATCCCATTGTTCCTTGAGGGCGTGTAAGTTGCAAGACCTCACGTTATCGTATATATTGCGTAATAAACACATGCTATCACCTTTTGCATAATGTGCAACTTACTTATATATAACAGGTGCTTAGTATGTGCAGGTGTTGGAAAACGAGGCAGTATCTGTGAGGCCTGCACAAATAACATGACTACATTTGTCCTTCACTGGGAACCAAACACCCAATTGTAGCGCCTGACTCTCAGAGGGTAGCGTTGCAGAGCAGTCTGGCTTACTCAAGTGAGGTGGTGTGGGCTAGTAATCGCCATTACCGGTGCGCAGAAGTGACACTCAATAATTGATTGTCCAGTCTGTACTTTGCTTTATAAAAGAGTACATTTACTAAACACACACATTACTCAATACTATGCACTAATTTACAAATATACATAAGCTGTTAGAATTACTTTGTGGCATTGCATAACATCTCCACCCCTCCCGCAGGGGGGTGGGTTCTAGTACCACCACTCCCATGCATGCACATCATCTTGCCCCCTAATGCAGGTAGTTGAACATAACCTGGAGCGAGGGCCCTGCGCACTGGCACCATCCCAGTGGCGACCCACCCCATTTCCTCAACAAGCTTTTAAAACAAGCACACCTGTCCTGGTGACACACAACCCTGACTTCGCATTTCCTAATGACCATGAAGTATACACCTCTACATCTTAAGGGCTAACAGTCTGGGTTCTTCACCTAAGCGCAGCAGCAAGAATACATGTTTTGTAAACTTCTTTATTGATTTTACACAAGAAAAAGTTGAACGAGCCAGTGTGCTCAACAGTCTTCGGCTTGCAAGCCGGCATATCACTGTCAGGCATATCAGGCATAAACAAATAAAGAAAGGGAAATTAAACCACCCCTCCCTTCCCTGAATTGGTCAAGGAGACAGATCTTCTCCATCCCTAAGATGGATCATAGTCTATGAAGCCAGCCTAGGCGTGTAGGGACCGTCTTGGTACCCCAGTGCATCAAAACATTTTGGACTACCGCACCCCGGGCTAGTGCTGTTTGCCTCTCCTGGACGTAAGAGGGAAGGAAATGGCGTTTGGGAGACCCAGGAGGGTGTACACTGGAAATCTAGGGATCTGGGTATCAAAGTGAGAGTCGACTTCATCCAAGATTTGTTGCCAATATGTCCCCAGGTCAGGCAGTCCCACAGTAGGTGAGTAAGGGTGCCCGGCGACCCGCAGGATCGCCAGCACAGCGGCCTACGTGAAGTGTTACCCCTGTGAAGTCTCACAGGGGTTAAATACCAATAGGTGGCCAACTTAGAGGCTGTTTCAATAGATGCTACATTACGTGCCATATGGCTGGCCCGATAAAAGATATCCTTCTACTCCTTTGATATGAGTTCCCTGCACAACTCTCCATCCCAACGCAAATGGCCGGTGGACTTCTCAGTAACTGGGGTGCCTCGAGTGAATTTATACAAGTCAGATGTCAGTTGTGCGTCGCTATGTCGGGTCAGTAACCATTTCTCAAATGATGTGAGCAGCCTCTCCGCACCCTCCCTCACCCCTCCGTGAAGTATACAATGTCTGATCTGTAAATATCGGTAACGCTCCGTTTCGGGAAGTCCATGATCAGTACGGCACTCAGTGAAAGAGCGTGGCCCCGAAAGGTCAAAGAGATGTCCTATGGAGCGGCAAGCTTCAGTCGTCCAATGATGAAATTCCCGGACGTCCAGTCCGGGGGGAGAAGTCTGGATTCTGTACAATGGGTGTGATAGGGGACGGGAATGTCGTGAGCCCCCTAGCAGTGGCAGTCTTAACTCAGGCTAACAGTATGGGTCGACTTACCTCCGAGAGGTAAAGGTTGCGAGGGCGTCCTGTGCGTGAGAGGAAGGGAACTCCCCACAGGGGCTGTGCTGCGAGGGACCTGTCCATAAACAACCAGTGTTTCCCGGATTCGGGGCGTGACCACTCCACTAGTGCTCACATCCGAGCTGCCTGCCAGTACGCAAAGAGGTCAGGGATACCCAGTCCTCCGTCAACTGGGTCTCTATACGCAAAGTCGCGGCGCAGCCGAGGTCTCTGGTCTCGCCAGATAAAGCATTCAATATCCCTCTGTAAGGCCCGCATGACCCCGACAGTGGCATCTGCGGGAGGGTGTGGAATAGGTAAAGAATCTGGGGCAACAGCACCATCTTCACCGCTGCGATCCAACCCAGCAAGGAGAGGGAGTGGGGCCTCAACTTTCGATGGGATTTCCGAACCAGTTTCAGGAGCGCCGTGTAGTTCGACTGCCTGGTGGCAGACATAGTAGGGGCCACTTGGAGGCCTAGATAAGTATTAGAGTTGTGGACGCACTGCATCTGGAAGGTGCGCTGTAGGAGGTCCAATGTTTCGGGCTCTAATGATAAATTAGGAGCTTGTGACTTGTGCACATTGATCTGGAAGCCCGAGGCAAGCGCAAACCAGGCCAGTTAGTCTAAAAATGCTAGCAAGGATTCCCGAGGGTGCTCGAACGTCGCAACCACGTCATCGGCATACAAGCAAAGTTTGTGCTCCGAACCTCCAAAGCGCGCACCTTTAATGGCTGGATCATCTCGGAGCCTTTGAGCCAAAGGCTCCATATAGAGAACGAAAAGAAGCGGTGACAGCGGGTACTCCTGTCTAGTCCCCCTACGAATAGAGAAGGCCGCTGACGCCACACCGTTCACCCGCACCGTAGCCGTAGGGTTCGCATAACTCTGGAAGATCCAATCAATAAAGCGGTCTGGGAGGCCGAAATGGACCAGTGTTGCCCGGAGGTACGGCCAGTGGACCCGGTCAAACGCCTTTTCGGCGTCAACCGAGAAGATCATGCACTCCGTCGAGAAACGTTTCGATCGGTCCAGCAAGTGGAAAAACCATTTGGTATTGTCGGAGCACTGGCACCCGGGGACAAAGCCTGATTGGTCCGGGTTTATCAGATCAGGTAGGTGGCGGGAAAGTCTAGATGACAGAATTCCAGCGAAGATCTTTAGATCCACATTAAGAAGGGATATGGGGCGGTAGGCGCTCATCTTTACCCGGCTTAGGAATTACTGTTATTAAGGCCTCTAACATAGAAGGGGGGAATGTAGAGGACGATGACGACCCGATCGAATTAAAAACACGTACTAAAAGCGGAGCCAACGTCCCACAAAACTTTTTATAAAACCCGGAAGTGAACCAGTCTGGGCCAGGCAATTTGTTGAGTTTCAGGCGGAAAATTGCCGAAATGACCTCCTCCAGCCAAATGGGGGCCTCTAGGTCGGCGGCCTGGGCTGGAAGCAACTTAGCGGTAGCGGGCCGGTTCGGTCTCAGGCAGAGCCTGAGCTGTACATAACGTTTCGTAGAAGTGCCTAAATGCTTCCACAATCCCCGTGTCTTCCCCACACTCTCTTCCCTGGGGTCCCTCACCTCTACAACTCTGTGAGCTTGTATTTGCGCCCGTAGACGTATTGCAAGAAGGCGACCGCATCGATCTCCCCCACGTAAAATGCATGCTTAAGGTGCAAAGCCGCGTATTCAGCCCGGTCGACGTTCAACCCCGCTAACTGTGCACAGGCCGCCTTTAGGAGCTTCCAAACTCTAGGGGCTCCAGTTCTTTGGTGGGTGCGCTCCAGCTCAGTAACCTAGTACATCAGGCGTTCCCGTTTCTCCCGTCTATCCTTGTTGTCGGCCGACGCTATGCCTATGAAGTCTACACGGACTACCGCCTTCATCGCCTCCCATAGAATCGTCGTGGAGATGTCAGGCTTATCGATTGTAGCTAGATAGTCAGTCATACACTTTTGAATCTGTTGCAACACTGAGGGGCGTTGGAGCATGGTCTCACGGAGACGCCAGAAACGACAGGTGGTACGCCGCGGGGGCAGGGTCAGAGAGAGCCACGGCGCAGGGTGGTCAGACAGGGGGCAGAGGAGAATCTCTACCTCACGCACCTGTTGCGTCAAGGGGCCGGAAGTAAAAAAACATAGTCAATTCTGGCGTACTTTTTGTTGGGATGTGAGTAAAACGTGTATGCCTGGAAGTTGACATGTCTGAGCCTCCAAATGGCTGCCAGTCCGGCCTATGTCAATAAACGCTTCCCAGTGTTAGAAAGAGACCCCGATTGTCCCCATCGTTGCCCAGAGCGGTCCATATCTCCATCCAACACGAAGTTAAGGTCTCCCACAAGAACTATCGTTGTGTCCGGCAGGCTTGTAAGCTCCTGTATAACAGTTTTAATAAAAACCTCCTGCCCACTATTGGGAATGTATACTGAGGCGAAAACGTGTGCGTGTCGAGGGTGCATGTGCACGCTAAGAGCCGACATTTAATTTCGGCCTGTTTATTGCCAATGTGTCCGGGAAGCCTGGAAAAAAACAAAATAACGACTCCTGCAGTTTTGGAAGTAGCGGAGGAAAACATCTGGTGGGGAAATGCCTTGGACCTCAGCCGGTAAGTATCGGTAGAGAGCAAATGCGCCTCCTGAAGTAAGCAAATGTGTGCGTCTGAGCGTTCGAGGTAGGACAGGAGGGCTCGCCATTTTGTGGGGTTATTCAGCCCCTTCACATTCAGTGACACAATATGAACCGCAGAAGACATAAGATTAGGATCTTAAGCGTACTATAAGTTACATCGCTGATCCCATGAAGGTAGGGTGCATGACGACGTAACAGATAACAAACACTTAGTGGGAGTCGGATGAGGAGGAGAAAACCCCAAACAAAAGACACAGAAGAAAAAACATTTAAATGTGCAGTCCACAAATGTCCCAGGCATTCTGCCTGCGGTGAGGAGTGGGATGGATGGCAGGAACTACCACCGCCCCCTCTCACACCGGACCCGGCCTATGACAGCCGGCAAAGCTCATTAGGAAAGCGAAAATTGGCACCTTCAAAGATGGAAATCATACTGTGGTGGTGGAGTCGTCAGACAAGGACTGGAGGTCTGCCGAGCGTTCCTTGGCAATAACATCTGGATCTGGGCGTGAGTCCAGCGGTGAGGCTCCAACTCGGTGCCAGCGGTTGTTGTCAGCCCGACGTCCGGAGGTGGTGGGTTTCTCTGGCCTGGCAGGATCCGCCAGTGGAAGCCGAAGAAGAGAGGACGCCTCATCAAAAGAGCGTATCTGGCAAAGCCTGCCTTCCCATTTAAAGATAAGACTAAATGGGTGTCCCCAGGAGTAAGAGTCATCTTTGGAGCGGAGAAATTCAGTGACGGGGCAGAAGTCACGTCACTTCTGTAGTGTGGAAGCTGACAAGTCCTAGAAGAGAAGAGGCCTGCAAGAGCGGAAATCAATAGGATGATTGGCACGTGCCTCACGGAGAATGCATTCTTTGAGCTTGAAGTTGTGGACACACGTCAGGATATCAGGCGGGGGAGCCGCTGGTGATCTCCTAAGTCCCACTCGGTGCGTCCAGTCGAGTCGAATCTCCTGGTCCGGGGAACCTCCCAGAATATGACAAAACAAGTCCACGACAAAGGCCTCAATGTCCTGATCTTCCGCCCCCTGAGGTACCGCCCGAATTCTTATGTTGTTGCGGCAGGAATGGTTCTCTAGGTCCTCTGCTTGCGATTGGAGGTCCAGGTGCTGATCTCGTAGTCGGAGGACCTCCTGTTGGAGCTGGGATACCTCTTCGTCCCTGGCGGCCGTTTGGTTTTCCAGGTCGTCCACTCGCTCCCCCACGGAATCTATATCCTTGCGCATCTCTCGGATTTCAGCTGTGAGGTCTTTCTTCATCGTATGGAACTCTCTCGTGAGGTCTGCGAAGAGGGACTCCAGGACGCTGCATGTGAAAGGCCCCTCGGGTTCTTCCGGACCCTTCCGGTCGGCTGCCCCACCCGAGTGCGGCATCGTCTCTGCTCCACCTGCCCCCGCCTTGAGTAAGAGGTCTCTAACAGACCGGTCCTTACAGGCCCTGACTGCGGCCATCTGAGTCGGTCACCTCACCCTCCTATGGGCAGGGGGCTGCTCGTGTGCAGGGATGTCGCGTGGCGGCCAGCCAGCGTGCACCGCAGGGTGGGTTGCAGCTCCCAATTCGCAAGGGAACCCCACCAACACCTGGGTCTGTCTGGCGGTGACGGGGTGTTGTGCTCCGGGGGATCGGGTTGCGCTTGCTGTAGCAGGGGGCTCACCTCGGCCAATGTCTGCTCCCTGTGTTCAAGTTGTGAGGCAGGACTCTGCGCTGTCGACCCCTCAGGGGAGGGAGAGAGAGCTGGGGCCCAGCAAGTGCAATTCCCTGAAGTGTCTCACCTGGCTAGGCCAACCGCCAAGAATCGCGGTGACCCAGTGGCCGTGTTGATATGGGGGGGGAGGCACCCTATCTATCGCACCTGAACGGGCACTCACAATGCCGCAGTCGCTAGGGCTCCGATCCGCTCCCTCTGGGATAAGCGCTGCGGTGAGGCCGTCTACCACCACCTTCCGGGAACCGTTAGGCCCCGCTCTCACTGCTCCCAGTCTGTCCCCAAGCACAGCAGACTCCACGCCGGCACCAAACGTCTCTGGAGGTGGCCGCCCAGGGCCCTGCAACCACCCAGCGATGTCAGTACAGGTGCGGGGGGAGCCGCAGGCAGCCGTGCCAACAGCCGGGGCACTCGCAATGCAGCTCACCTCGGGTCCGTGTTGATCGAGGCACGGGAAGTCAGGCCACCGCCGTCGATTCTCACTCAGCTGGGTGCGATCGGTAGAGCCGTGCAGTCTCCCATATCTATGGGGGCCGCTCTTCCCACTTCACCGTTTTCAGGCCCAGACTTCACAGCACCCTGGATTCTCGCTGTTACAGCGGCTCGTCAGGCAGGACGCAGCCGTGATCGCCATCACGTGGTCGGGCTCCGATGTCGGCTACGTCGGAGCTCCGCAGCACCAACACAGGTCAGAGGTGCCAGGGCAAGTTCCAGACCCGAGGGGCGTCCGTTATCATATCTAGGGTCACTTGGGGCAAAGCTATGTAGGCCGGACCCGGGTTGCAGGAAGGAGCGGCGAGTAGACTCGTCCTACTCGGCCACCATCTTGGCCACGCCTCCAAGAATACATGTTTAAGCATCACTTCAGAATGACAGTACTCATCATATTTGTGGATCAATAGAATGCATTGCAATTACAGCCCCTAAGGGCATCACAGATGAAATCACATGATTAAGCTTATACAGCCAGACAACCTAGTAGGAATGTTTGGCAACATAACCCCACTTTGCTTATGAAATCACCTTGCACAGGTACTTCACATTACACACGTGACCTTCAGTCCCTCTGAGAGAAATAACATTAGTAAGTGCACTTCAGGTGCAATTACACCTCTTCACCTCCAGGGGATGCCCTTCTCCAGACATCCCCAACTAAGCATTTCACGCCTTGAGGCAGTCCCTAAATCACCCCCAGCTGTAGAACAAAAATTCCAACCATGGGGATGCAGATGACTCCTTGATGAGTCCTTGAGGGGTAATTTTTCTTAGTCCCCATGAGACTTAGGGAGGGACTTCTTTGCGTTGTGCTGGGGGAGACTGCGTTGCTCCTACAGCCCCCCCTGCACCCATGTGGTGGTGACACCGTTCTCCCGGGCCACCACAAGCAAATAAAAACGCTGTGTGCCCTTGCAGGCCAGTCCTGGCCTGCAAGGCATTATGGGAACTCTTGCATAGTAGAGCAGCGGCTCCCCCACTGCTCTGGAGAGAGCCGCGCCCCCTTCTTTCTGGCACTTCGTGCCTCATTCAGTCCACAGTGGGGGGCCCAGTCCCACCCGTACCCCCAGGTAAGTGGATGCTGCTCAGGGAGCCCACCCCCGGCCGCTCTGCAGGTCCCACCTGGGCCCCTTGCAACTCATCTTTCTGTTTTCGGGGTCCTGGTCACACCTGGGACCCCACATGCCTCCGCGTTGGAGGGCAGCCCGGGGAGCCCACCCCCGCCGGCTCCCCACACGGCCAGCACCCTCGCGTGCTGCCGCGGGAGCCGGCACCATATTTCTGGTCTGCCCGCTCCAGCAGGCAGACACGAAGACTCGTACCGGCTCAGTCAGTCCTCGGGGGAGTACCGCTGCACTCCCCCGGCCTCCTCCTCCTCCACGGGGCCCGGACATGGGGTCCCGGGACCCCATACATCTTCGAGGGGGGAGAGATAGCGCTCCCCTCTCTGGATTCTTCGGGGGCCAGGGTGGGCTCCTGGCCCCCCACGGGGGCACCTTCGCAGGGTGCGCGACGGCTCTCCTCCTGGGCCTCTCTTCTTCCTGCGCAGAGGCCCCTGCTTCTGCACACTGGTCCTGGTCTCTTCTCCTGGCGCCGTTCAGAATGCTGGGACAGTCAGGGGATTCCTCCTTCCAACTGCCCATTGCGCTAGGCTCCAGCACCCTCTGCCTCAGCAGACCACACCCCAGAGAGAGCTTCTCTTCCTGTGCAAACACTTTTTAAAGTATGGGGAGGGGGCTGGCAGGAAGTCTCTGTTTGTCCTATCAAACAGCGACACATCACTTCTCTGCCCTGCTCCCTCCTTCCTGCCCAGGCCTCTGGGTTGCTTCAAGATGGCGTCGTCCAGGGTCTCCTGCCACATAGTCTCTGAAAGCCCCTTCCCCCTCGCTGCCTTCCCTCCAGAGCGGCCTGGTGCCTGGCACCAGGTGTCAGGTGTCAGCTACTGATGGATGAACCTGTAGCTCCACCCATCTTCTCTTCTTGGAGTGGAGGCCCTCACCCTTGGAATGCTTGTGGTGCTGGGCCTCTGAGGCCACGGCTTGGAGAGGAAGGTCATTAAATCAGCCTGGCAGGGTTAGCCCCCAGCCAGGCCCTGGTTATGAGCTGACTCAGAGAAACATAACATTTCTGGATGACCCAAAAGCAGTACAAATATGACTTTGGACTCTGCGGAATACTTCTTCTCACACAAGTTACAGTGGACTTTAGTGCGTGTCTGGAATTTGTAGGCCTTAGGAAAGTGTCACTAGCCCATGGGCTCCACATCCCCATAGTAGAATAATGAAGTGAAAACAGTAAAACACACTGACTTTCCCTGGCACGTTTCTTCCCAGTGTATAAAGCATATTCCATGTCACCACCCAATTCTGCATAAGTACTGCTACACCAGTCTATCTGCACCTGCTCCTTGGCTGCGCACGCCAGGAATCTCCCCAGCGCAGCCCCTACACGTGTGCACACGCATGTACACGTGGCTGCATGTAACCAGCCCAGTGCCCCTTACTCCAGTTGCTGCGCAGCGGCTTAGTCAAGCAAGGGGGACACCAGTAAAATCCACATACAGTCTCTTTCATCTCGAGTTCACTGTGGGTGAGTCCCAACTTATGAGGCTCTCCCCCAGTAAAAACTCAGCAAATAAGTGCTCAAAAAGCGAAAAATCCGGACGACCCAGAGTGTCAGAACCACCTTCTAACAGCAGGCATTTGGGCAAATAACGCGGACATCAGGAGTCCCCTTACATGCAGATCCTGGCTCGTAACAACCAAGAGGTATCCATCATATAGGAGTCAGAATGGGAACGGTAAGACTTTGTATTTGGCGTTTACGGTCACTCTGATTTGCTAACCGTGGTTTGTCCGTGGCTGCGTTTAGGAAATATCTGGGTGTAACAATATCGATCCTCTTGTCTAATTTCGGTTAGTTGTTTTGTGTAGCTTCTCGTGTGTTGGCAATGTCTGCATAAGGAAAGTTAAACGTCTTCACATAAATCGCACACACTGGAAAGGTAGATGCCTAAGCTTCGATTGTACATTTTAGAGAGCGCAGAGCAACGTTCAACATTATCAATTCAATATTTACATATCTATACACCTTTGAGTTTGACCAGCGGCGCCAGTGTGCTCCTAGTAAAATCGCCTCACGAAAATTCAAAATCATGCACAAACGGCACTTCAACATTCTACAGAAAATAGCCACAATTCAAATGTACTGATCATTCAAATTCAACATCATGCAAAAACGGCACTTCAACATTCTACAGAAAATAGCAACAATTCAAATGTACTGCGGACAATGGGCAGGGCACCTTTTGAGCAAGAGAGCAACAGGCGCTTCTTGGTTGGTGCTTTTGGAGGGGCAGTACCAGTCTCCACTAGGTCACCAGCATGCAGCATGGTCTGGGCTGATGCTTGATCATGCCACATCCTATTGCGTTTTGTTTTGTTTTATTTATATTCTTTAACTATTTGTCTGGCAATTTAGAAAGCATAAAGACTACAAAGTCGCTTCGGCAACGCTGGTTAAGTGGTACTAAAATGACAATAGTTGTGCTACTTACACTGACCTTTCGTGAAGCCAGGCTTAGGCTAACATCTAGTGTCCGTCATTGAACTATTGAAAATGATGCAGTATTTCCGGGTCGTCCGACAGCCATTCATATGGCTGCACATATTCCATAGGAAGTCTTGGAAGTGGGAGGGGCTGGTAAGTGTAAAAGGGCTTGTGATTGGAGCCTTGGTTGTAACACAGCCAATCCTAGTGCGCTGCGCATAACACCGAAATATTCATTGGCTGTGATATTTGCTCGTGCTTCTGCGGTATGTAAATCGTACACACCGTTCCGTTCCTTCCATTTATGTAGTCACCTGCAGGTTGTCTTGGCTGGGATGTTTGGGACTGTGCGTCTCTCACGAATCGGACTGTTAACTGGACCTTGAAGTGTTAGCCAGTCTCGGTCGGGGAAGGATTTGCTGCTGCCAACCTCAATTCTGGGCGTCTCAGATTGGGGCAGGGTAGATATCTGGTTTTGAGTCTGACAAGTCATTGCGCCTAATGGTGTGTAACACTCAGTATACCCTAGAATTTTCCTGCTCTTTGGCTGGTTTCTGAAAATAAACTCTGCCCTGGACGGACAGGCAGCAGTATCGGAGTACTTCTCTAGGTGGCTTAAATGTAGATTCAATACTACTATGGGATGCCAAACTCTGCTTGGGCTCTATATTATCTCACACTTGTATAATATTACTGCGGTTTATTACAACAAAAGAGACAAGCAGACTAGTGAGATAAATAAACAAGCACTGGTAAATGCACTAGGTTTCGCCTATATAATTAATAATAGTAGACAAGCACAGGAGATACGAAAATACCTGTTCAAGAAATGCGATTATAAATGCCAGTCCAAAAGGTCCTCATGCATGACAGGTTCACCGAAGAAGAATGGAAGGTGCACTCGTTGTGAAGTCAGTACAAATCAACAATAAGGATTGTTCCAGACTTGTTTTTTTTTTATTCAATAGATTTTTAAAACTGGCACAAAGCCAACGCATTTCGTTCCCGATTCTTTGCCAGAGGGAACTTCGTCAGGGCTCCTATCTGTTTTGTTGGTCAGTTACCAATGGAGGTGTATATATTTCGAAAATCCAATCCAAGAGGGCATAAGATAAGCCTCAGTGATGGTTTATAGAACAAAGCTTCTTTCAGCTTCAAATACTAATCGTGGGATCAATAAAGCAAAAAGTGATTGACCAATATTCCGGTCCGATTTAAATAATTTCTCACAACTCCAAGTAATTGGCGTGAAAAATTTCCTATGTAGTAAAGTAGCACTGAAAGTAGCATCTAAAAAGTCTATTCATCAGCCAGCTGTAAATCTATGCAAAACCAAAGGAAATGATGGACGGAGTGTTGAACATTGCAAGCACTCACCCCCAGTCAACTGATCTGGGTTTAATCCATCACCGTTCTTTAGCCCACTCTGCCACCCCAGTTCAGACATGGCCATATGCAAATCAGTCTGACCCTGTGCCTCATGGGAACAGTCCAGCCCGAACTGCCAAGCCATGTCTTCCCTGGACCGGAAACAAGCTTCCTAGGACCGGTTTCTGGCATTTCAGCCGTCTTCAGCCAGGCTTGCTTGAATCCAGTGGCAAAGTGAGCAAGGGACTCACGTCTGAGCATACCCTGCCAACTTATGGCGAACAAAGCAAAACCAAAGGAAATGATGGACGGAGTGTTGAACATTGCAAGCACTCACCCCCAGTCAACTGATCTGGGTTTAATCCATCACCGTTCTTTAGCCCACTCTGCCACCCCAGTTCAGACATGGCCATATGCAAATCAGTCTGACCCTGTGCCTCATGGGAACAGTCCAGCCCGAACTGCCAAGCCATGTCTTCCCTGGACCGGAAACAAGCTTCCTAGGACCGGTTTCTGGCATTTCAGCCGTCTTCAGCCAGGCTTGCTTGAATCCAGTGGCAAAGTGAGCAAGGGACTCACGTCTGAGCATACCCTGCCAACTTATGGCGAACAAAGCAAAACCAAAGGAAATGATGGACGGAGTGTTGAATATTGCATATGGCCATATCTGAACTGGGGTGGCAGAGTGGGCTAAAGAACGGTGATGGATCAAACCCCGATCTGTTGACTGGGTGTGAGTGTTTGATTGGTTCTGATGCTCCGTCCATCACCACCCCCTTTTGTACCGCTTTGTTCGCCATAAGTTGGCAGGGTATGCTCAGACGTGAGTCCCTTGCTCACTTTGCCACTGGATTCAAGCAAGCCTGGCTGAAGACGGCTGAAATGCCAGAAACCGGTCCTAGGAAGCTTGTTTCCGGTCCAGGGAAAGCATGGCTTGGCAGTTCGGGCTGGACTGTTCCCATGAGGCACAGGGTCAGACTGATTTGCATATGGCCATGTCTGAACTGGGGTGGCAGAGTGGGCTAAAGAACGGTGATGGATCAAACCCAGATCTGTTGACTGGGTGTGAGTGTTTGATTGGTTCTGATGCTCCGTCCATCACCACCCCCTTTTGTACCGCTTTGTTCGCCATAAGTTGGCAGGGTATGCTCAGACGTGAGTCCCTTGCTCACTTTGCCACTGGATTCAAGCAAGCCTGGCTAAAGACGGCTGAAATGCCAGAAACCGGTCCTAGGAAGCTTGTTTCCGGTCCCGGGAAAGCATGGCTTGGCAGTTCGGGCTGGACTGTTCCCATGAGGCACAGGGTCAGACTGATTTGCATATGGCCATGTCTGAACTGGGATGGCAGAGTGGGCTAAAGAACGGGGATGGATCAAACCCAGATCTGTTGACTGGGTGTGAGTGTTTGATTGGTTCTGATGCTCCGTCCATCACCACCCCCTTTTGTACCGCTTTGTTCGCCATAAGTTGGCAGGGTATGCTCAGACGTGAGTCCCTTGCTCACTTTGCCACTGGATTCAAGCAAGCCTGGCTGAAGACGGCTGAAATGCCAGAAACCGGTCCTAGGAAGCTTGTTTCCGGTCCAGGGAAAGCATGGCTTGGCAGTTCGGGCTGGACTGTTCCCATGAGGCACAGGGTCAGACTGATTTGCATATGGCCATGTCTGAACTGGGGTTGCAGAGTGGGCTAAAGAACGGTGATGGATCAAACCCAGATCTGTTGACTGGGTGTGAGTGCTTGATTGGTTCTGATGCTCCGTCCATCACCACCCCCTTTTGTACCGCTTTGTTCGCCATAAGTTGGCAGGGTATGCTCAGACGTGAGTCCCTTGCTCACTTTGCCACTGGATTCAAGCAAGCCTGGCTGAAGACGGCTGAAATGCCAGAAACCTGTCCTAGGAAGCTTGTTTCCGGTCCAGGGAAAGCATGGCTTGGCAGTTCGGGCTGGACTGTTCCCATGAGGCACAGGGTCAGACTGATTTGCATATGGCCATGTCTGAACTGGGGTGGCAGAGTGGGCTAAAGAACGGTGATGGATCAAACCCAGATCTGTTGACTGGGTGTGAGTGTTTGATTGGTTCTGATGCTCCGTCCATCACCACCCCCTTTTGTACCGCTTTGTTCGCCATAAGTTGGCAGGGTATGCTCAGACGTGAGTCCCTTGCTCACTTTGCCACTGCTTCAAGCAAGCCTGGCTGAAGACGGCTGAAATGCCAGAAACCGGTCCTAGGAAGCATGTTTCCGGTCCAGGGAAAGCATGGCTTGGCAGTTCGGGCTGGACTGTTCCCATGAGGCACAGGGTCAGACTGATTTGCATATGGCCATGTCTGAACTGGGGTGGCAGAGTGGGCTAAAGAACGGTGATGGATCAAACCCAGATCTGTTGACTGGGTGTGAGTGTTTGATTGGTTCTGATGCTCCGTCCATCACCACCCCCTTTTGTACAGCTGTAAATCTATGGCGGTTTGATGTATAGGTTGATAAAGGAAAGGCTCTGCGTAGCGTGGTGTGATAACCAGCTGATGAATAAAGACTTTTTAGGTGCGTCTTTCAGTGCTACTTTACTACAGAGGAAATTTTTCACACCCATTACTTGGAGTTGTGAGAAATTATTTAAATTGGACCGGAATATTGGTCAATCATTTTTTGCTTTATTGAGCCCATGATTAGTATTTGAAGCTGAGAGAAGCTTTGTTCTATAAACCATCATTGAGGCTTATCTTATGCCCTCTTGGATTGGATTTTCGAAATATATACACCTCCATTGGTAACTGACCAACAGAACAGATAGGAGCCCTGACAAAGCTTCCTCTGGCAAAGAATCGGGAACGAAACGCGTTGGCTGTGTGCCAGTTTTAAAGATCTATTGAATAAAAAGAAACAAGTCTGGAACAATCCTTAACGTTGATTTGTACTGACTTCACAACAAGTGCACCTTCCATTCTTCTTCGGTGAACCTGGTTACTATTTGACACGCCTGGACGGCGGGTGTGGGAAGAGAATTGCACCGCCCTTTGAATTTATAGTAGATATGGACTGGATGTGCATGACCTTGGTCTGCCGTTTGTTCTTTCCTTGATACCACATGCATGACAGCGCGTGAGATGTCAATATGCGTGCAGGTTCAGCAGCTGTGCAAAGCCCCAGTACACATTGGAGCATGCCAGCTTGTTGTTCGCATAGGTGTTGAAGCCGTGCTCTCTTGCCTTGGGTCAGCCGGTGAGACATCTCTGGAGGAGGAAGGCGATATGGGGCCGAGCCCATCCCGCTTTACGTAAGGTGTATAATGTGCCACTTACTTTGTTGTATAACAGCGCTGTTCGAGCCTTGCCTTCTGCTCACCAACCTGTGACTCTGGGCAAATAACTTAATCTCCCAATAAAATCAAAAAGCCCTAAAATTAAGATGTCCCTGTGTAATGTAAGTGGTGCACATGTAAAGCACTCCCAACACCTTCGGGTCGAGTTTGTGCTACATGAAAGCATCCAAAAAATTAAATAAAAATAATAAGCCCTCATTGGAGGTTAAAAGTAGAAAAACAAGAGAATCCTATATTTTGTATACGATTAACCTTAATGTGCGATGAACAAAGACTAGAGACATTGCATTCCAGACTGAATTCATGGAAATTAGGCCTCAGTGCCTCCATGTGTTTAGCAGTGCACAACCATAATTGGGCTGAGGTGCACACCTCAGACCTGTGTCCTGGTATTTTGCACCTGCTACACTAGTGACAGCTACACACCCAAAAGACAGCTTCTGTTGTTTTGTGTTACATAACACACTCACACACTTGTAGAACTGAATCATTTCTAGGCAAGCTCCTCAGGAGGAGACCATCAGACTAGAGGAGGAGGGATAAGACATCCGAGAAGTCTGTGGGGGCTTGGAGAGAGGGGACAGAATGATGTATAGAGACCAACGGAGATGGAACCTCTGTATGTTTTCTTATGTTAGTTGAGTGTAACATGCACCTTCCAAACTTATCGCACTGTAGGTGTGGGCCTCAGGAAAAGACTTGGTCTGCAGAGGATGCGAACAGGGATATGAAGAAAGATTCAATGTGACATTTAGTTTCCACGGCATGTTCTTTCTAAAGCAGCAGACCTTTTAGGAATCTCTGTATCGGCCATCAGCAGCCTTTAGTCTGTTTTGGTGCCATTACTTTTCCAGTATACTCGCGTCCCTTAAATTCCAACTGTGGGACTCTTGAGCAGTGAACACACACTTGTCTGCGGCCTTCTCACCGATAGCATCAAAGCAAACATTCTGAACTACACCACAGGTCATGACAACTCTCAGGCAGCTGAGACTGCCAACAGAGTGTTTAAAAAAAGTGTGCTCCATCCACTATGAAAAGGGGTCTGCCGACAGATGTAGCGACTGCATACCTCGAGGGGCATCTTGGAGCTGATGTTTAATGTCACCCATCTCGATAAACAGCAGATGTGCCTGGTATAAGATTTCTTGGCAGTGGAACCATTATAAAAGCACTGCCCCTGTTTTGTCGAGGCTGGCACCAGATATGGTGACACTTATATTAAGCAAACACAAGGAGATGATGGACGGCGCGCTAAAACTTTTCAGACACTCGCCCCCAGTCACAGACCTGGGTTGAATCCATCATCATTCTTTAGCTCACATTGCCACCTCAGTTCAGACCCAGCTATATGCAAATCAGTCTTGACCTTGTGCCTCATGGGAACAGTCCAGCCCGAACTGCCAAGCCAGGTCTTCCCTGAACCAGAAACAAGCATCCTGGGACTGATTTCTGGGTAGCACCCTTCATCAGCCAGGCTAGCTTGAATCCAGTGGCAAAGTGAGCAAGGGACCCACGTCTGGGCCTACCCTGCCAACTTAGGGCGAAAACAACGCAAACACAAGGAGAATATGGACGGAGCGCTGAAACTTATCAGACACTCACCCCCAGTCACAGATCTGGGTTGAATCCATCATCATTCTTTAGCTCACTTCGCCACCTCAGTTCATACCCAGCTATATGCAAATCAGTCTTGACTCTGTGCCTCATGGGAACAGTGCAGCCCGAACTGCCAAGTCAGGTCTTCCCTGAACTGGAAACAAGCATCCTGGGGCCGGTTTCTGGGAAACACCCTTCATCAGCCAGGCTAGCATGAATCCAGTGGCAAAGGGAGCAAGGGACCCACGTCTGGGCATACCCTGCCAACTTAGGGCGAACAAAGCAAACACAAGAAGATGATGGACAGAGCGCTGAAACTTTTTAGGCACTCACCCCCAGTCACAGATCTGGGTTGAATCCATCCTCATTCTTTAGCTCACTTCGCCACCTCAGTTCAGACCCAGCTATATGCAAATCAGTCTTGACCCTGTGCCTCATGGGAACAGTCCAGCCCGAACTGCCATGCCAGGTCTTCCCTGACCCGGAAACAAGAATCCTGGGACCAGTCTCTGGGTAACACCCTTCATCAGCCAGGCTAGCTTGAATCCAGTGGCAAAGTGAGCAAGGGACCCACGTCTTGGCATACCCTGACAATTTAGGGCAAACAAAGCAAACACAAGGAGATGATGGACGGAGTCCTGAAACTTTTCAGACACTCACCCCCAGTGAGCTAAAGAATGATGATGGGTTCAACCCAGATCTGTGACTGGGGGTGAGTATCTGAAAAGTTTCAGCGTTCCGTCCATATCTCCTTGTGTTTGCTTTGTTCGTCCTAAGTTGGCAGGGTATGCCAAGACGCGGTTCCTTTGCTCACTTTGCCACTAGTGTGAATTGGAACATTACATTTCTGGAAACCACGAAAAAGAATAAAGAAAATTTGCAACCTAATTACCTTTGGATGAATTGATTTATCTACATAAAAAAGCTATAGGAGTGCCTAGTTGGGACTTTTTGGCCTGCTTGGAAAACGCCTTTCATGCACATATAAACGTACACCTCTTGATCAGGCAATACCCACAGGCACTCAAAAAATCGATTACAGCTAACTGATTGTCAAACTTGGAATAAACAGGCGTGCGACTGGAATTTCATTATTTATTTTCAAGCATAACCCATGCTCATTAAATGCATTAAAACAAAGGTTGGCAACTGCATGAGCTGTGAAATATGTTAACAATTTTGGCATTTCCAATTTAAAAAGTACTGCAATAGCACATGGAATATACAAGGGCTCCAACTGTCAACCAAATGCACCCTCGGCGGAGAACGCAATGACAGTTTTAGCACTGTGACAAAGACCATAATTTGTGCTGTATGGTCAAAGCTGAAAGCACTCTAATATAAGAGCAGCCTGCAATAACCTGTTCTTATATTAGAGGCAATACGGCACTTTCCTTTTCATCCCACAATATGCCTAAGTAAGCAGCGCTTTCCTTTTTCTCCAAAGATTGCCTGGGTTTTTGCTGAAGGGCAACATAACAACAAATCACATATGAGATAGGATGGCGGGAGGGGTAGCAGGACATTGAGAAGCTGTCAGCAACACAAAGAGATAGTGGGTCGGATGGCAAAGAAGCAACCCAGGCAAACCTGCACACGAACAAATGCGTGCAGCCAGGGAAAGTATAATAAGGGCCAAACGAAATAATGGAAGTGTCAGAGAAAGACAGAAATGAAGTCGTACGTACTGTCACAAACCCAATTCTTCAAATGTATCAGCAAAAGTATACGAACATAAGTTAAAAGGAGTCCGATCCCAGCACACAAACAAATGATTTCAGCCAGTAAAAGTGAAATAAAGCCAAAACGAAATAATGAAAGTGTCTTAGAAAGAAAGAAATGTGGCAGTTTGGCATGAAAATAATTCTTCAAATGTATCGGTAAAAGTACTCTAACATAAGTTAAAAGGAGTCCGATCCCAACACACGGTGGATAAGAATGATTAATTGGGCCACGGGATATTGATAAGAGAAGCACACCGGAAATACAACGCTACAGCCAATAAAAACGAAGGAGAAGTAAAATGACAAGCACACAGACAAATAAGAAGTGAAAGTGGGATATAATCCCCTTTTAAGATACATGAAATACAATAGATTTCTGTGATATTTCTGTATTTGGTTTTATATGAAATTATCTGTTTCTTCTTTAAGTGGTATTGTAGTAGCTAAATGTTTACATATAAATCTATATTCCCATCTCCTGCATGCTTTTTGGGGTTTAGAATGTTATCTTTCAACTGGTAAATAGTTGGATGGCAGGCTAGAGACAGGAGTGGATGGAGTTTCTGCTCACCCCCAAACTTTTTGTCTTCACCCCTCCTGTTTTCAGAACACGTTTTTGTTGACTTTTAGGACTCTGTGCACTTTACCACTGCTAAAGTGCTTGTGCTCTCTCTCTTACACATGGTAAAATGGGCTTACACCCAATTGACTTAATTTACTTGTAAGTCCCTAGTAAAGTGGTACTACATGTACCCAGGGCCTGTAAATCAAATGCTACTAGTGGGACTGCAGCACTTATTGTGCCACCCACTTACGTAGCCTTTTTTAGGTCGAGCCTAGCAGCACAAGCACTGCTCTGCGAGACATGCTGCATCTCCTCTAGTGACATTGATCACACCCCTCACTTCCCATTGATTCCTTAGTGTGCTTTTGAAAAAACCCTTCCTTTCAGTGGCTTACCTTCAAATTTGTCCTTACTTTTGGATGGTGCTTCTGGTCCCTGGCGACCTGTATTGTTGCTTTTCTGTCTATTTGCTTGGGTTTCCTTGCACTCCTTTTTCCTCTTATTTGGCCATTTCCTGAAGCCGGCTGCAAAGTGAGTCACTGAAACTGACCCTGCTTGCGAGTGTGCACCGGGCTCCCTCGGAGACCGAAGCCTCCTCCCCCCTCCTGCACTCATTTCTGTTATTAACAGAATAAATAGATACACATTTGTGTAGCACCCAAATCAGATATCTAAGGAACTAGCGTTGTGAAACCAAGAGCCCCACTGTTCTCTAGAACCCTTTGACTGACACATCTGAAACACCGTCCATAGCACACTAGGACACACACACGCACTACACCCTTCACTGAATCCTACATCTGCAAGTCATTCATACACTGGCACATGTGAAATCCTCATAGAAAGCAATGCACAACATATTGTAGCACATAGATCATACACACATCCACTTGGCTTGCAGACACTATACCTCAACACCTTACTCCAACCAACGCCAAGCAAATACAAATGCCCATGCCACCTAGAACCCAATGCACACCACACTCTCCCATGTGGATAGAATATGTACCCATATGTCATAGCTGCATATGAAGTAAACATTTAAAGAACACTTGTGAAGCTTTTCGACAACTATCCATGTGCATATCTATTCCACACACACACCTGCTTAAGACATCACAAGCACGTTCAGGAACTGAATACAGAGTAGTACCAGGTGAAGCAACAATACAGTTACATAAGTAATACATTAATTTTGGAGCAACTGTAGCCAATGTGTTGCAGATTTTTTTTTCCTATACAAGTATATAATGTAATGATATTCAAAATGTGGCAATGCAATATCCATTTAATCTTAATTGTGAGTGTTTAAGAAAGTAAACGCATGTTTAAAAAAAGAAAACATTAAAATAGACTATATGAAAAGACAGTCATCACTTAAATACAAATCCAGAAGAATGTAAAACAGACAGTTCCCAGGATAAACAATCACACAAAAATGTAAAATGCTAAGTACTAACATGTTATACAGAATGGAAGGATATAATGCCTGGCTGACAAGGACAATAACCAAAGTTACTTGTGTTTATTTGTTTATATAACACGTAAAACGTTACTATATTGCCTCTAAGCACTTTCAGGGAGAGATCAGAGATGTGAGTGGGTTAAAGTTGCTCTAAATTTTGAAGTTGGCTAATGGGGTTACATTTAGCCAGATATTCCTGTTCACTCATGTGGTATGGGTAATAAGTCACCATAAATTATTATGACAGTGCCTAGTTTTGGTGTGCAAGGCATTTGCAACCTGTTGGCGGAAATAGGGGTGCTTTGTTTGGTTCCGGCATAGAGGATCTTTTGTCTGGGCATTTACTACTTGTCTGCTGGGCCTGGGGTAGCTGGTCTACAATGTTATGGATTTCCCCATGTCGAGACTTGGCTGCCTGAGAAGGCGGGTTCTTTGGTTTTTCCTGAATAAGGGGCATTGTGAATGCGCTCGGTAGGTTGGGCCCATCACTGATAAGTCAGTCTCCTCTTTAATTTTAGTAAGTTGTGCTTTTAGGCTTGTGCTACCCAAATCACCGCATGATAGTTTTTTTAAGGTTCTTTATAGATGACCTTATCCTCGGGTGAGTAATGTCTCCTCCAAGCTCTTTCCAATTTCCTACAGCATCTTCTCTCATCTGCCAATGTGACAGTAAATCACGGTGCTGTGGGGCCACGTTTATTGCTGGAGATGGATTTTACTGGGGCTAGCTTATCAGCAGCTAGCTCCAGCCAGTTGTTATCTGCCCGCATCCTATTTATATTACCTAAAAATCTCAGAATGGAATTTGGAGAGGAGATTGACCAACTCAGGGTTATACATTTTATTCCAGGCACGAGACACATAGGATGAGGGTTGATATCCCCAGCATAATTCCACCCTGTGCATTGAGATAGGAGGAAATATCCTGTTGAAACTTTGGAAAGCAAACCCTACTGCATCAAAGAGAACTAATGTGACATGCGATATTTGCAAAGAGACGAAATGGGAAGTCTTGCCTCTCTGGGTGTTGCGCCTTTCTCATGTAGCCTCAGCACCACACCCTGGTCCCCTGGAGGTAAACAAAATGACTAAATTCCAACTTTTGAAGATGTTGAAAAGCTTTTTCCTGCTCACTCTTTTATCGTACAAACAGGCATAGAAGGATTCTAGGGCCCATGCTCAGTTTAGCAGTGGGAGGCAAGCTAAACTAGGCATTCCATCTAGGTCTCCAGGAAAGTGGAATACAGTCCACTTCAAATTGGCAATTTGCTTCTTCCACAGAGTAGCCCTTTCTTCAGACTTTCATCAGCCTAAGTTTACAGAAGGGGGCTGGTCTGTCCTTTGAGAGCACATTCAAAGCACAAGTGGAAGCATGCTAAAGGTTTCAATCCTTCCCCAGGCTGATAGCAGTAAGCTGGCAGATCAGGTGTTGCCGATGCGAAGCTCTTCTTGTAGTGGCCACTAGCCAGCGATTAGTGACAACATCCAATTCTAAGAAGATTGCCACAGTTACTAAGCCATCTTTCTTTTAGAGCATTTCCCATTGTTTTCCAGTGTGTTATCCTAGGAAACCTTTTTCTAGGAGTCTTTCAAAATGGCAGGATCCCTGTACCAGTGCAGAGCTCCCAATCTCCACCAGTGGGTTGGTTGTCTTCAAATGAGCAAACTCCCCTGGAAAACCAACCCTAAATAGTTCTAAGCTGCGGTGTCCTACTGTAGGGTGCAAATATAAGCTGTCTGGAAACACAGTAGCTTTAAAAGTACCTTGATATTACAGCACTGTTTACATTAAACATGTTACTTTGGAAAGTTCCTGCCACTTTGCAATAGCAATCTGCTATCTCGGTCCATTTCACTGTCCCAAATTCCAGGTTATGTCCTGCCTTCTCGCTTGAAGGCCCAAGCCTATTGTTCTAGGAAAGGTATCTTGAACCTCAGTCAGTTGGTGCCATTGGCGAAGGGAGAGCCTGGTCACAGCTCAATTATTTACTATCCAGGCTTTTAGACAAACATTTTTATATAGTCATCTTTACAGAATCCTCTCCAAAATCTATTTTCACCACTACAGTAGATTTTTAATAAATATGATAGCAGCGTGCAGATGATTCCTGGACCTATTTCTTATCCTCTTTTATGGAACAATATTCGCAAGCAGTTTTAACCATAGGAAATGCTACCACAGTGTATGGAGTGAAAAACAACTTTTATGTCGTTTAATGCTACTTTTGGGTGAGCTAAGGCGAAAAGAAGGTGTTTTGGTGTTCGATATTTTTTCCTTTATGTATCTGCTGAGCTTGCTCAGAACTGTAACAGGACGTACGCTGCATTCCACGTGTACCAATTAACATGTATGGTACTGTTGTTGTGTATTTGCACAGTACACAACTCACCGGGAAGGGTATCCTGGCAAAGAAGCAGGAGCTGTATGGGCTGAGCCAGGGACAGGTGAAGCGAGGTAGAAGACATGACCGTCTGATCCATGTCTGCATGTGTGTGAGAGATTAGCTGAGCAGAGGTGTCTGGCAGGTTTGTTGACGTGTGTACCGTTGTTAAGGTACATGGGGCTAATGTTGTGTTGGGCTTTGTATGGGTGCATGAGGAATTTAAAGAGTGCTCATTGTTCTATGAGCTAGTGGAGTTCCTTGAGGTGTGGGGTGCAATAAGCGCAGGGTAGCAGGTTGGGCATGAGCTTGGGCACTGGTTTTTGTATGATCTGGAGTCTTCTGGTCAGTTGAGCGTTGAAACTGGCATAGTGTGTTGCCATAGTCCTGCTTGCTGGTGATGAAGGCTTGGGTGATGGTGCTGCGAGTGTTGGTGGGGAGACATTTGTAAAGCTTCTTGAGCATCTTGAATGCGTGGAAGCAGGAAACAGAGACTGCATTCACTTGGTTGGTCATGGTACATTGGGTGCTGATTACTATTCCAAGGTTCTTTGTGTGGGTTACTGGGAGGGGTGTGGGTCAGAGTTGACAGGACACCAGGTGTTGGCCCAGAATGAGGTGTATTTTTGTTTTATATAGTGCTAACTCGACCTGAAGGTATCAGAGCGCTTTACCTGAACACCAGTTACGTTACAGACGGACTCATTAATTTTTGTTTTAGGCACGGGGAGATTAGTGATTTACCCAGAATCACAGGATGTTGGGCGTCCGTGCCGAGACTTGAAACCGGTTCCCCAGCTTCGAGGTCAACCGCTCCAGCTGTTGGATCACATCCAAAGTTTACTACTTTCATCTCGTGTTTATTGAACTTGAGGCAGTTGGTATTCATCTATCCGTTGACTTCGGTCACACAGGCCGAAAAATAGATTTGGGTGTTTGCCACCTTGTCTAAAAGGGAGAGTATGAGCTTGGTGTCATCTGCGTAGGATAGGATGTTGATTTAATGGACACCGATGATGATGGGGTCATGTAGACGTTGAACATGGTGGAGCTGAGAGAGGATCCATGTGGCACTCAGCAAATAAGGTTGATGGCTTCCGAGGTGAAAGGGCAAAGGCTGACCAACTGGGTGTGGCCTGTCAAGATCAAGAAAGAACGAAGTGCAGGTCCTTGGGCACTGGCATCATGCAGTCATTGGATAAGGATGATGATGGGACATGGTGTTGAACGCTGCAGAAAAGTCCAGTAGGATGGCAGACACGATGTCACTTCTTTCCATGATCATCTGGATGTAAACCATGGTAGTAATGAGGGTGTTTTCTGTACTGTGGTTTAGCCTGAATCCAGATTGAGTGGTGTTGAGGAGGTGGTTGTTTTTAAGGTGGAATGTTAGGCATTTGTTTACCTTGCAGGTAGCGTAGGAGAGTAAAGACTGGTTGTTGGCTAGAATCTTCGGGTGCCTGGAGGGTTTCTGGAGGAGTGTGGTGTGGTGGTGTTAGAAATGGGATTTCTGGTTGGCTAGGGCAGGTGCGTAAGCCAGGTAGAAACCACCACTCTATTCAGGGCAAGGGAGTTACAAGCTGAAGATAACACCTGCTACCCCTTTGTTAGCTTGGCACGAGCATGCAGGCTTATCCCAGAGGCAATGTGTAAAGCATTTGTGCAACACACACTCACATCAGCGACACACACTAAAAACACCACAAAAGAAACTCCACACAAGGTTAAAATAGCCTTTGTATTACTCATAAAACACATTAGCTTATAATCACAAATGTACACTGTGCCACCTGGCACTAGATTATACTTTACAGGGGTCTATATACAGGACAGGGCCAATCTGGCTGCTGTCAGAACCAGGTTAGTAATAAAACAACCAGTAATTACTTAGCACAAACACATTATGTATCAGTCACATTCCAATAAAACAACCAGTAACTACTGGTAACATTGCATCTTGCTTGAACATGTTAGGCAAACATCCTAATCATCAGCATAGCACAGAAGGGCATACATTAATAGCTGTGCACCTCCTACAACACATCCTGCCCCTCAGAGGCAACTGCCTCACTCCTAGGCCGATATCAGCAGGGCACTACAGTAGGGAAATCTCGTGCCCCCAGGCGTCCTGGAGCACCCGAAGGCATAGTGCCAGTAATCCATAGGAGGCCCAAATCACCTCCCTCCCAGGGTTACCGTCCACAAGTTAGTGCTTCCTCCAGCGGGGGCCCTGTCCTGGGCTTGCCCGCAAAGCCCTCTTAGGGCAAGATTGCCCCGGATACCAATCCCATGTGCAGCTTGGAAAATGCGGGGAGAAGAGTCGGTTCTACTTAGGCACCCACGTGAGACTTGCCCATAGCCCCCCGAGGCTGGAAAACCACAGCGCGGCCTGGGACAATAGGCACTTTGGTACCCGAGGAACTTACCTGGTCTCCTCTTCCAGGCGGGGGCGACCTGCTCTTGGCAAGAAGACGCAAAGTTTTCAAAGGGGAGCCCTTGAGGTTCCGATCCTCCCTTTGGCCACCTGATGAGCCCGCGAGGCCTCGTCCCACTCTTGCCACCGGTCTCGCTCTCCGGCAGGCTCAGGCAGCAGGCAGGGCTCTACTCGTGAGCATGGGAGCCCCGCCCACAACCCTGCTGCACCTCCGCTGGCTTCTATAGCCCGGGCACGCCCTAGATCAGGCTTTTCTCGCCTGACTTCCTGTTTCCTGATACTGGCTCAGGACAGGGAAATCAACAGCATTGAGGAATAAATGTAGAGGCAGCTCTCCCCACACTGCGGACCTTATACATGGCAGCTTTCCACACACTGCGGAATAAAGCCCACACACAAGGCTTGGGGGGACATGCGGGGCTCTCCTCGACCTCACGAGAGCCCTGCTCACAACCAGGCAGCCTCTACCTGGCTTCCTGTGTACCGTGCGCCCCCCTTCGCCGCGTTCTTTGTGAGAGCCCCCTCCTCAGGCTCAGACAGCTGAAAGTGAAGCACCCACCACGCACTTCTGGTGTGCCGGTGCAGCCCTCTAGAGCAAGGGCCCTCTGAAGGCAGGGGCAGAAGTCCAGAGCACACCACGTGCTGATCCCATGGGCACAAGGGCATAGCTTGACCCAGCCAGGCCAGCTCACAGGGCCCTCTAGCAGAGGGGGAAGTCCCTCGTGGCGGTTCCTCCTGGCGCCTAGTCGTCGAAGTTAGCACAAGAAGCACACTTTAGATGGGGTCACAGCCCCCATTTTTAGGTCTCGCCTGACCCAGCGCATGCGCTGGTCTGGCGAGACTTATTGAGAGGGCTCCAAAAAGTGTTACCAGGCCAGCCTAGAGCTAGAGTGCATGTACACGGGCGCGCGCACCGCACTTTACCGCGATTGCTTTCACTTTCACGGCCGCACAGCCGCTTGGCATAGCCAATAGGTCTCGCTTTTGGGACCTTATAAGTATTTCGTTATGCAACTGTTGCATGGCTAAACACTTATACGGTCCCAAAGGCGATGCCTTGGGACCTTATAAGTGCTTGCCAATGCTTGTTATACTAGCCATGCCTTCGTTCTGCCCTGGCACAGGGCTTGGGGATCCAGTCACAACCAGTTCTGGGGGGGCACTCAATATTGTATTTACAGTGCACAACAGTCCCCTTTGACATTGCAAGTCCTGGACCCAGACACACCACTGGGGGGGAGCCAGCATTGTACAAAGCAGGCACAGACGTATTCAGGGTCAGGGGCTACTCCTCCCATTACTCTAAATGCAGATCTGCCTATTCAGGATAGCGCTGACTCACCCAGCCCCTCTGAAACCATGGCACCTCCCCAGTTCCTGCCACTCAAGAGCCAGACATGCAATACACATCAGGCAGGCACAAAGACACATAGCACACAGAAATGCCAACTTCTAAGAGTGGCATTTCTAAAGTAGTGATAATAAATCTGTGCACACCATTACGCAGCATTTATTACCACTATTCCAAACATACCAAACTTGATCCCGCTACTCCTCTCAGATCAGGAATAACCACTGAAAAACTTATCAGGGAATCCCCAATGCATTCCTATGAGAGGACAGTATCACAGCAGTGAGGATCCAAAATGGCTGTTTGTCACTACCAAGGCATGCCATACATTTAAGGCCCATGTCCTACATTTTACCTACAATGCACCTTGCCCATAGGGCTAGCTAGGGCCTACCTTAGGGGTGAATGACATGTAGTAAAAGGGGAGTCACTGACATGGCACCCCCTTTATGTGCCATGTCACAGCGGCAGTAAACTGCACGCACAGGCCCTGCAATGGCAGAGACCTGAGATAGGTTTGAAAGGCTACTTTAGTGGGTGGCGCTAGCAGGGCTGCAAGCCCATCAGTAGCATTTAATTTACTGGCCCCTGGGTATATGAGATGCCCCTTTACAAGGGACTGACAGGTAAATTAAATACGCCAAACAGGTGTAGACTAATCTTACCATGTTTACCACCGAGAGCACAGACACTTTACATTGGACAGCAGTGCTAAAGTGCCCAGAGTCCTAAAACCACCAACACCAGGTCAGAAGAAAGACTAGTAGGAAGGAAAAAAGTTCAGGAATGACCCTGCAAAAAGGGCCAAGCCCAACAGGCGGCAGGTGGGGAGTACTATTGGTAATTTTCAAGTCATCCGGGTAGGTGGCTCTGATGATTGAGTCATTCAGGATCAGGATGAGGGCTGCATTGATGGAGTCTAATCCTTTGATGAAGATTTGGTCCAAGGATGCTCCAGAGTGTATGTACTGCATTGTCATTGCTGTTTCTTGATTGACGATGGTGGACCATGTGGTAAGGTTGGTACTCTGGGTGTTGGTTGAGATGGGAACGTGGGCTGCGAGGAAGAAATGGTCTGTTGGGGCCTGAATTTGCTTTGGAAGCTGGTGTTGTTGTTGAAGAATAGGGGCAGTTGGGCGCAGAGATCCTGTGAGAGGAGTAACAATGGTTGAGTTTGCTGATGGAGAGGTAAAGTATTTCCCTATAGCGAAGATTTTCTTGGTGCTGTTGATGTTTGGTGGCTCCGATTTGCTGGTGGTAGCATCTGAGGGAAGATTTGTAGGCACACTTCTTTACTTGTATTGCTGTGGCCACATGTAAAAGTTTATTTTGTCCAATTGGAGCTGGGTCAATCTTTTACAATGTTTAGGAGCCAAGGCGAACGCACTGGAACTGTTTAGCAGATCGCTAGTGGCCGGAGTCAAAATAAGTCAAAACACCTAGTCCCAAAAAAAATAAAAAAATCTGGGGAGATCATACTCAAAAGGGGACTAGACATACAACAAGGATGGATTCATCCAGCTATTCAGTGTTAGTTGTGGGGAAGGCAAACAGGTGTTCTGGTGAACAAAGGCCTTTTTTCCACACCCAACACATAGCACGGTCAGAAACCGGTAGGAGAAAGTGTAAGCTTAGCACAGCCCCAGAGGGGGCACTACCGCTGTGTGCCTCTGGTATCTCCCGAAAGGAATTTCTGCCTGCTTTAGCACGCCCCATCCACATTTACACATTTATTGTGTAAAGAATATCAGTATGGCATCAAGCTGAAACTCCTCACAGCACATTCATTACGTACACTTGAAAGAAAAAGGGTAGTTACTTAGAAACGGAAGCAACTCAGGGAAATAGACAACCAGGTTGACTAAAGGAGAGATTTCACGCTCTATTTGTAACCGACGTTCTCCCAATACCGGCTGGAATTACAGATCAGTGCAGTTAAATCCCCTTTTAGGGAGTCTTAAAAAGGTTAAATCAGCCCCAATAGAATTGATTTGTAGGAGAACCCTTACTCTTTGAGGAAAGCAGTGAGGAGGAATGGAATTAAGTTCATGATCAACTCTGGTATGTTTGACTCAACAAAACCTGTATGGGTGTGGTGTGGTGTTTGTGCCCCATCTGAGTGGAAAGCAAAAGAATAGCTTTTTTATTCATGGCATAACTACTAGGAAAGGTGTCCGGCGTCACTCGTTACAATGATGGGAGACGTTGCAGCTGCTATTGCCATGAAGGCAAAGGAATACCCATCACATATAATGAACAGAAACAAGGACTACAAATTGAAAAGTAGGTTTATACTCTTCTTCTGAAGAGGGGATATCCTGAAGAGGCAGTCATCCATGCACAATATGAATGAAGACAATAGTACACTTGCAATATGGGCAGTGCCTCCGTAACCAGAGAATGCTAAACGTTTTCTTCGAAAGAATGTACTTTATTTGATGGGGAATCATAGGGAGATTGCTCTGGGCACTACCCATCTGCAGGTGAAGGTAGGAGCAAGTTGAGCACAAAAAAAACCCTAACCGGCAATAGGATATGGGGTCTGAAGGTTGAAAGTAAGCAAAGGGCATAGTTTGATGCTGAGGCTGTACCAATCACTGCCATAACAATAGGGTTGGGACAGTACTGATGGTCATTTGCTAACTAGGCTAGTTTCCCACAGAAACAAGTACAGCATCTTACTCGGCCCATCGAAGCACTGCTTAGTTGTCCTTTATTGCACCTTTGAGTAAGCTGGGAAAAGCAAGGTGTTCTTGGGCAATCCATCTGCAGGCTGTCCCATCAAAACATGATATAATGCACAGATTGGCTCGTCTTGCACAAGTTAGTTGAGTAATATTTCCTTTCAATCGATCAAATATCAGGTTTGACAGCGACTGTTGTAACATCGTGAGTGGTTAGTTGGGTTCCTTTCCTATTGCTGTGTGTTGTATTAAAGTCTGTACTTTGGTGAAAATGTGCTACTGTTCTTTCTGTGAGTGACCACATTGCAGACGTTTTGAAACCACAGATGACCGTTCCCTTAACTGGGACTTCATTAGTACTATAACTATATGCTCGGAGTGTACTCCTGTGCTACATATGAATCCATCATACAAATACAATTGACTCCACCGATTTTCTCCTTCTATGGAGTGCCACTATCCAGACTTATTTCTGCACACCATGGGTGCCTTACTGAAGTATACAAAAAAGTGATGGATGGACTGCTTGAAGTAATTAATCTCAGCCACTGGTAATTACTCGGAGCTGAATACCAGTCCATTATTATTTTGCTTATCATGCTACTTCAGTTTGAACCCAGGCATATGAAAATCAGTCTTGACCCTGCTCTAATGGGAATAGTCCAGCACGCAATGTCAGGCCACATCCTCTATAAACTGGAACATAAGCAATCCAAGACTGGTTTCACCCATATTTGAGCTCATTAGTTGGGCATAGCTTGCTTCAGTGGCACAGTGTGTACAGAACCCACGTCTGGGCATACCTGTCTCACTTAGGGCATCAGTCTGAAGTATACAAAAATAATTGATGGATGTAATGCTTGAATTAATCTCAGCCACTGGTAATTCCTCTGGGCCACATCCAATTCAATTGTTATTTTGCACATCATACCACCTCAGTTTGGCAGCCCTAAGCAAATCAGTCTTTTTTTTTTTAGTTAATCTTTGTATTGCTCTTGCAAACAAAAGCAGGTCATCACAATATGTGGTTTACATCATTTATTGATCAGGAGAAACCTTCCACCTGAGCTGTGTCAAGAGATGACTTTCTTATCTTCCCTCCCCTCTATCGTCTGTGTCTGTGTGTGTAACACCAGCTAGAGCCCCTCCCATACAGCTTGACTTCTTACAGGCCTTGATAAGACCTCTGTGCAGACCATGGTTTCTTCCATTTCTTGGGGCAGTCCCTCCTCTCGTAGACCACGCTCTCCGCCAACATGCACCAGTCCATGCCCCTCTGCCATTCAGTAAAGAACGGTTGCACTGCTGCACCCCCCTCTCTCGGTGATGTTTCGTTTCAGCACTATCAGGCCAATGCCAGGAACTGTTTCAGGTATTTAGTTACTGTTTCTTCTCGTTTGTTGAACACAAACCACTTGACAGGTCGCTTAATTGGCAATCCAGTCACTTTTGCCATGCAGCCCCCCTCCCCCTCTCTCCCTAAATGTCTTGTATTTTTGGGCAGGCCCAAATAATATTGAAGAAGGAACCTCCCTGATCACATTCCTGGAAGTACTCCTCCCTATCTTGTGTAGGAGTGTTCTGGGATAATACGATCTGTGGAGCACCCGGAGTTGTACAAGGCGAAATCCCACCTTTATGGCAATTTTACGTGGGCCCAAACAATTTCTTCCCATTCCTTCTCTTCAAATCTGCGTATATCTATAATTTCTGGAGAACATCATGGGAGTTATTGAGTATTTTTTTTATAAACCATGGAAACTGCTTTTTTTACATCACCAGCCTATCTTACAGGGGAGTTGCCTCCTCCAGTATAGTCCCTTTTGTAATGTTTGCAAATAAAGTGTGTTTGACCTGTAGATATCTATATTTTTCTGTAGCTACTAGTTGGCAGTCTGTACGGAGCGTTTAAAAGGTGATCACGTCCATTTTTGCCAATAGGTCTGCCAGTTTTGAGAGTCTTATTGTGTCCCATTTCGTGAACCCCTTCTGGTTTCCCACCTCTTTTAAAGTGTCACCATCTCAAAGCGGTGTTTGTTATTTGAAGGTCCCTTTCCAACCTAGTAATGCTGTTGCTTCTGTTCAGACAGACACTGTGACAGTGTGGAATGGCAGTGTTCAACTGGGCTGGGTCCTGTATAGTATGGCGGGGTATCCCTTGGCCCCCATTGTATTGTTCTAGTGGGCTGGGTCCTGATGGCGATGTATCCCTTGGCCCCCATTGTATATCTGTCTACTTGACCGCAGGTTTAAACTAGGGACTAACACCCAATCATTTATTGTGCCTAACCGCACCACCCAGTACTACTTTTAGATATCCAGCAGAGCTATACCCAATCAGGCTCCCTTGGTCAACATACCTAGCAGGATGTGTAGTGGGCCGACATTCAACAGTACTAGTCGCTCTTGTGCGTCTAATTTTTGAAAGAATTTTGTGGGTATGAAGAATGGCGTGTTTTTTAAGGTGTACAAGAATCTGGATAGGACTATCATTTTGTTTAGAGCCGCTCTGCCCAGCAGTGACAGAGGCAAGGATCGCCAGTCTTAAGTCCTGGTTAAATCTATCAAGGAGATGGTACAAGATTAATTCGAGGAACCTGTTGTCATTTTCGGCCAAGGTATTTGAACCCCTCAGACACCAGCGGTATCTCGTATCTAGGTGGGAGCTGTGGCAGGCTCCCCGTGAGTGGGAGTATTAGGTATGTGCTCCAGGTTATGCTATATCAAGAGTACTGGGCGAAAATTCTATATATTTACAGTATCCTCCATATAGTTTGTTTCGGTTCAGCCACATACAGAAGGCTATCATATGTGTACAGCGATATCCGCTTCCCCCAATTGCCCTTCGATTGCAGACGTACAGTCTTGTATGACTCAAACAACGAGGGGTCCCAATGCCAAGACAAACAGCATGGGAGAGAGTGGGCACCCTTGTCTGGTGCCCCTTCCAAGCTCAAACTGCTAGAGAGTGTGCCCTATCCAGTGGTCGTTTATTGGAGCAGAAACCAGTTACAATATATATATATATATATATATATCAGTCTGACCCAGCTCCAATACTGCCCAACTGCCAAGACACATCCTCACTGAGCAAACACAAGGAGATGATGGGCAGAGCACTGTCCCCAGTCTCATATCGGAGTTGAATCCATAATCGTTATTTAGCTCACTTCGCCACCCCAGTTCAGACCTAGCCAAATGCAATTCAGTCTTGACCCTGTTCCTGATGGGAACAGTCCAGCCCGAACTGCCAAGCCAGGTCTTACCTGGACCGGAAACAAGCATTTTGGGACCAGTTTTGAGGTAACACCCCTCATCAGCCAGGCTAGCTTGAATCCACTGACAGATGATGGGCAGAGCACTGACCCCCAGTCTCATATCGGAGTTGAATCCATAATCGTTATTTAGCTCACTTCGCCACCACAGTTCAGGCCTAGCAATATGCAAATCAGTCTTGACCCTGTTACTCATGGGAACAATCCAGCCCGAACTGCCAAGCCAGCTCTTCCCTGGACCGGAAACAAGCATCCTGCTACCAGTTTCGGGGTAACACCCCTCATCAGCCGGGCTAGCTTCAATTCTGTGTCAAAACGAGCAAGGGGCCCATGTCTGGGCATTCCCTGCCAACTTAGCGCAAACAAACCAAACACAAGGAGACGATGGAAAGAGTGCTGAAACTTTTCATACACGTACATCCCTGAACCAGAACACAAGCAACCCAAGACCGGTTTCACCCTTATTAGGGCTCATAGGTTTTTGGTTATATCTTGGCTGCCGTGGCAGTGTGTACAGGACTCCCATCTCTGCATACCCGTCCCACTTAAGGCGTCACATTGAAGTATACAAAAAAAGTGATGGATGAAATACTTGAATAATTTTGTTAGCAATTCCTTTAGGCCACATCACAGTCCATCATTATTTTGCACACAATGCCACCTCAGTTTGGACACAGCAATATGCAAATCAATCTTTACTCTGCTCCAATGGGAGTTCAGCCCGAACTGCTCTGCTGTTTCCTCCCTGAACCAGAACACAAGCAACCCAGGACTAGTTTTGCTCTTATTAGGCCTCATCAGTTGTGTAGAGCTTAACACAGAAAGTTCCTGAGCGACGGGTTTTGATGTATAAATGTTTTCTGTACAACTGGAAGTGTTAGCAATTCGCTTTCCTTTAAACAACTAGCAAGCATTTTTGGTTACTGGACATGAGTTCACCATCATAAATTAAGAACCATAACGATGATCATGGTTGTTGTCATAATGACAGGTTCTAATGTTGTTGAGGCTTGTGGAGACAATCGTATTGGGCTTTTAAATTGCCAGCCTAGACCAGGCAGGAGTGTATAATAAGCATTTTTGGTACCAAGTGATAAAAAAAGAAAATTTATAGAAAAAGCACCCTTCTCGGGGCTTTTGTGTGTGGTGGTCAGTGGCAGCCCAGCCTGATCTTTTGGATGCCTTGAGAGCTCTGATGCAGTATTTGAGAGGGAGCGCAAAGAGATCTTAGCTGCAGATTTCTGGTGCCTTAGTCCAATGTGAGTAAATAGATCTGTCAATTTTAGCTGGTGGTTGTTGGTATAACTAGAACGGTGATTTTGCCGGCTACCTGGTGAGAACAAGTGGCAAACGAAGGAAGAAGAGAGTGGCAGTTTCGCTAAACATAACAGTATTTCCATTGATCCCCGACTTGCTAACTGGTTGGTAAAAGCTTGTGATGCCTGTTTAGTATAATTTCTTCCAGCCTCAGACCCAGAGTAAGAAAGACTTAATGGAGAAAGATGTCTTAGCTGGCTCTGCAAGTGAAATCATGAGTGGTAAGTATGTCAACACTTGATGTCATTAAAAAGTGGAATACGGTTAAAAAAACTGTTGCAGTGGAGACACACTAAAAAAAGATGTTCTAGCAAGTGGTAAGACTGGTGGATAAAGTGACGGATCTGTAGTCAAGCTGCTGGGTGAAGGAAGGTCCTCTTCCAATAAGGAGATTATGGTGCAGCTGGAACTTTGCTAGAGTGGAATGCAGGACTATAGTGCTGGAACATGCAAGGAAGGTTGAGTGTGTGCAAGGGTCCTGGGTTTTTCTATTCCTTTTTTTATTTATTGTGTTTTATATAGCGCGAACTAGACCAGAGAAATCGGGTATCAGAGCACTTTAAATGAGCACCAGTTTCGTTACAGAAGAACACATTAATTTTTGTAAGGCACGGTGAGATTACGTGATTTGCCCAGGATCACAGGATGTTTTAGCATCGTTGCCGAGACTCGAACCCGTTTCCCCAGCTACAAGGTCAACCGCTCTAGCCGTAAGGCTACATCCTCTATCCTTGGTGCTTAAGCAGATTTGGAACAAATTTCATGTGTGGAATGGGTTTCCAAGGCCCAAAACGTACACCAACATTTTCAAATATATTTAACAGGTGACCCACCAATACGGAGTCATTTTAGATCTCTTCAGAGACTGTGCAAGTGCTGTCGCTTGTGAGACATTGTGTCAGCTTACAGTTGGCTTAGTGCCTGCCAATTGCTTACCATCCGTTGGCTTTATCACTAATTTAATTACTTCTCTTTGGTCAGTACGTGCCGGCTTCACTTCCCTTTCTTGTGTTTGGGACCTCTGGGGCACGGCCAAGATACTTCTGTTCTTCCACTGCATGTGCTTTTGCAGCTGGTTTGCTTCTTGTTAAAGCACTCCATATCAAAGTAATTGCAACCACACCTCTCACCTGATTCGATCATGCCATCCTCTACTTCAAAATCAACATCCCTTGCCAAAGAAAACACAAAATCACCAGCCTGGCCAGACACAATTGGAGCAGCATCTTGGAGTCGAACTGGTCCCAATCCGACCGGCGACCTAACCAGCCTAACATGAAGCATCTCAATGCCAACGGAGACCTAATCAGCATTATCAAACATCTCGACAAGCAGATCACAGAGTCATTTCACTGGCACCCACAAACACAACAACCAAAAAAGAACCTGGAACCAGGCTAGGTGGTACACTGAGAAACTCCGTTCATCCAAACAATATTGCAAATTGGTAAGGCGGAGAATGTACCACAGAGAATCTGACATGGACACTTACAAAGCAGCACTCAAAAGCTGCCACCAGCGGATTAGAGAAACAAGGAAAAAAGTCCTAGCAGAGTGCACAGATAACAGCTCCAATAGCTGTAGAGAAATCTTCACCACCATCAAAAGACTTCCTCACTTCAGCTTCCACCACAAACTGTAACACCCCTGTTGAAAACTAAAACAGCGATATGATTAAGCATTCACTGAAGACATGAATTCTCTACAGTTAAAACGTGTTTCTTATCTTATGTTGACTAATGTCCGGACTAGATTTTGTATTGTCATGTCTCCACGTGCTTTGCACGAGAAGAGTCCTACCTCTTCGCTAGTTGCTCTTGTAATCTGCCTAGTAACAGTCTATAAATAGCTCCTTTGTCCGTCTGGCGCATGCCCAGACTTGACCACATCTGTTATCAGTTAGTCCTTGTTTGACCATGTTTTCTCGGGCTCAGGAAATTGTTAACTCCGCCCATATATTGATCCTGTATCGAAAATGTCCATAAATGGTAATGAATTTTGCTCTATGTTGTATCCACCCACTTAGGAGCCCCTCTGTTGTGTATAAAAGGGGACCACGTACGCAAGTTCTTTGTGCTACTCTATGCAATACTGAAGAGTGTTGTGTAGGTTATAGGACCACCCTTAAGGGTTAATAAACTCTGTCTTTGTATTTGCAGTTTCCGTGCCAACTTCCTTCTAGTTTTCGTACATAGGAGGGCGAACCCTTGTATTTGCAGGCTTAGCTGGGCCTGTACTCATCACCCCTTCGAAAGAACTACGGGCCTGATTATGAGTTTGGCAGTCCATGGACTGCCAAACTCATAGTGGCCCGGCTGTCCAGCCACCGCTGCACTAGCGGTCTGACTACCTTATTACAAATTAGGTGGTCGAACCACCGCAACCACCAGGGAAGAGCAATCCCTGGCGGTGACACGACGGTCAGGAGCTCACAATACGCTGGTGGTGCCGCTGTGGTACCACCATGCATATTACAACTTTCCTGACTGCCAGTGGTCTCATGGAGGTTCTTACTCCATAAAACTGCTGGCGGTCAGGAAACAAAGAGGGCCCTACAGGGCACCCCCTTCCACATGCATGTTGGTGCATGCATGAGAGCACCCCAGTGTGCATGCACCCTCATTTCCAGCACGGCATGGACTTCACAGTCCATGCCATGCAGAAACGTGCAGTGGTGGTCCCGCTACTGTGCTAAGTCTTAATGCGGTCCATTGCTTAGTTCACATTTGAGCCTTTTTACTGCACCGCCACAGGACCACCACGCCGCCCGGCCACGCTTTCACTCGTAATCTGGCATGCAGGCGGCGTCACCATTTGGTGGTGTGGGTGCGGGCAGTGGCATGGTGAACTGCTCCTACTCTGCCAACTCGTAATCGGGCCCCAAGTGATAACCTCTCCAAATCTTTCAGCGACTTGATCAGAGCCATCTACAACATTTCCGACCCTCGACCGAAACCCTGAAGCCTCACCTCCAGTTTATCCAAAAATGACCTTGACTTAACACTAACTACATGGGAAACAATCACCATCAATGAAACAGCCAAAATCATGGGAACTACCCACCGACTCTAGCCCCCACCACTTCTACGACCAAGGCACCTCCCAATTCAGCGAAGTACTCACCTGCATTCTGAACACCATCACCACAGTGACGTTTGCAGAGACCTGGGAACATGTAGCAGCCATGCACTTCTAAACACAACTACAGCACACCCCACCCAACTAGCAAACAACCAAGCGATCTCCTTACCACCCATCCCAGCCAAGGTCATGGAGAAAACCATCAACAAGCAACTTGTCCACTAACTCGATGCGAGCCAACTCCTAGACACCACGCAATCAGGCTCCGGGCCCGGTCACAACACCAAGACTGCCTTCATCGTCAGTACTGACATCAGGATGATCCACGACCAAGGAGAAATTGAGGCCCTCATCCTGCTAATAGAGGCCTTTGACACAGTCTCTCACTCCACCCTGATCAGGAGACTACATGGAATAGGCATCCAAGGACCCACCCTCAATTGCATCTACTCCTTCCTCACAGAAAGAATCCAAAAAGTCAGTATGCCACCCTAAACGTCGGAAGCCAAGAACCTCACCTGTCGCATGCCCCAAGGATCATCTCTCAGTCAAACCCAATTCAACATCTACATGACTCCACTACCCGTCCTCATGAGATCACATGGCATCACCATACTGTCCTATGCTGACAACACCGAGCTGATAATCCCCCTGCGACAAAAAACAACTTCACCACCTGGTTGAGATCCAACTGACTCAAGCTCATCTCAGACAAAAATGAAGTGGTGATCTTCATAAGGAAAACCTTGGCTGCATACTTACCCACACCAGAAACTTAGGAATCTTCCTAAATGACAAGCTCGACATGAAAGCCCAAGAAAACACAGTGACATCATCCTGTTTCCACATCCTAACAGTGCTGCAAAAAATTGTCAAGTGGGTACCAGAAAATACTACAAAAACATTCACACAAACTCCGATAACCAGCAGACTTGACTACAGAATCTAACAGCTACTGAACAGCCTCCAAACCATCCAAAACGCAGCTGCAAAACTCATCCTCAACCTACTTTGTCGCACCCACATCTCTCCACACCTGAAGAAGCTTCACTGCCTTCCAATACAAAAGCGCACTCAGTGTTGTTGCTGTCAATGTTATTCCTTGCCTCACTGCTGTCTATGTTGTTGCTTGCCCCAACTTGTAATTCATGTTGTTGCTTACCCCTTACTGCCCTTCTTCTGTTGGCCACGTTACTGCCATACCAAACCAATAACAAACAAAAAAAACAAACAGTTGAGGTGGACACCACTGGCCACATTATAACTCCTTTTTTGCCTCACATCCTCCTGTAGCAAGCCCTCCATCTAATATGCAGACGGCAGCAACAACAAAAAAAGTAATATGACACAGCCAGCACTGCATGGCTAAAAACACTGACAAAGTCAATAGCTCGCTTAGGCTTCGCCGATGCTGGGCATTAAAGCCACCCCAGACTATTTGATGCATGCAAGAATATTTAAAATGTGCCATACTTTTGAAATATTAAAACATTCAACAAGACAGTATGTTTTTGTGATGAGTATTTTAATAAAAATAATTATATGAGTTCAGAACTGCTATATTACAATACAACTGGACAACGCCTCTAGTTCTGACATTTTTAAATGCAATCCAGGCCATTCTCCATTAAATATTATGCAGTGCATCATAAGAATTTACCTCAAGTTTGATCAGTGCTATTTAAGTCGGACAAAAAAAAAGTAACAGAAACTACAAACATTCACTGAGCTGGACCAAGGTCTATTACCATATGAACGTTTGAGTAGATTTCAAAAATATTATTATGGAGTCGGACTTTTTCATAAAATCTAGCATTTTCAGGTCATTAGTTTGTTGGACAATCTTGGATGTGCATAATAAAATGGATGTACACACCAGTCTGCTAAGTTGGTATAAAGCCTCAATAGCTTTAAGAAAACAAAAACACAAATACTGACATAATTGCTACTGAAAATATATTAGCATAAAACAATGTTTATAAGTGTCTTAAAATACATGAATTTCCTCAGTTATTGTTGCTTTTTATACAGCGTTTTGCTCTTTTCAGGTCTAAAAACAGGAAGTGGAGCTGGGTTTTTGAAAAGCACTGTTGTTCATATTGTTTTATTGGGAAACTGCAAACTAAAGATACTATTCTTCTGCTAGGGGTAGGATTTGATGAAAGGAGGGGCCGCAAGTGGGGAAAAAAGATGGCTGACCTACGGAGTTAAAACTGAATAAAACAACGGGTAAATGTTTGTTTGGTCATTCGTTGGCCTTCCATTTCTCCCTTTTTGTCAACTAGCATTTTAATATATCTTAATTGTTCCCTTTCTTGCTTTTTATTTTAATGTATTTAAGTTCTAGCTTGATAAAGAAATATATGGTCACTTTTATGTATTTTCTTTTATCATCCTTGCCTTAGGGGTTTATTTATTAAGGAGGCATTTCATTGCGTTTTTCACTCTGCAATAGCACTGTGACTCTTTAGGTCAAATGGAGCAAATATTTTGCTGTCGTTTTTCCAGTTGCAACTAGTACTCTTACCTAGCAGTGGATTTTTTTTTATGTTGCAAGTGAGGACTGCACTGTTCTCTGAGAAGAATGCAGATTTGATCAACCTTTGACACATTATGTTATGACCTGTAATGCTATTCTTAATTCCAATACAATTTTTTTTTTCAAACACGAAGCTGCTGCTTTTGCTTTAATGGAATGCAGAGTGACCCCACGGAGCAGGGTGTCCATAGGAAAGGCATGAATGTGTATTCCACAAACCCAGATAGCGAGTTAGTGGTATCAGTGCAGAGGTCTCATGTGAGTTCCCAGTAGAATCAGCAGAGGAAGGCAGACGTGGGCTTTGACAGGGCCGATACAATAAAAGAACCAGATCTGAAGACTGATGGCTTGCCAGCAGATTTGCAGAGGCATCTCCATTTGTAAGACGTTTATCAAGATGATCTTTAACTCATTTTTACTAGAAACCAGAAGGAAATCATTCATGACAGGAAGTACTCTGAGCCATCTCAATGTTGCTATACTTCGCAATGCACCAGTAAGGATGCATATGCAATGAATTTGTTAAAAATAATTGGAGGAGAAAAAGGCAAAATCTAGACTTCTGAAGATTGAACGAATGCCAATTACAGCACGATGGGCAATCAAACCACAAATTATTTTATAAGCAGCTTTGGAATGGGGAAAGCATTCATCACCTTTCACCGGTAAATTCTCAGAACCTGACAAGCTTTTGTTTCCTAACAGATTGCCCACATGGACAAACAGGGCCAGGCAAAAAATATCAAGAAAATGATACGTAGTCGAAACCCTTATGATTTGCACCAACTTTGCCAACACCAGCAAAATAACTGTTGTATTAAAAATAAAAACAAAGTCTGAGGTTTAAAGGGGGCAGGGGGTCAATTGTAACTGCAAATGCTGCAGGTAGAACAGCACTGACGGAATCTAAATTCACGTTTAATTCTGCCAATATGTAAATAATGTGGGCCAAAACATACATTTGCCAAGAGACACACTGTTGTATGACTAACTGGCAAACTCAGTTCCTCAATAAGACATTCAAGGAAAATGGGTTTTATAAGCATCATGATCTTTTCTGTACAAGTCTGCCATTACATTAATTTTGTTATTAAAACCACTGCTATAGTCTTAACAGGTCTATATTCCCCAAGGATGAGGGAATCAGAAAGAGGCATGTGAGAGTTTTAAAGTTGTAGAGAGCCTGCACTAAATCTTCGGTTAATAGTTAAATAAGTAAACATAATATTATGTACAGGCACTTTACCGTTTGGAGTCCACCACTATATTTACATTTTTACAGTTTGTGCAAACAATCACTCATCTTGAATATAAACATTCCACCTTTACAATGATTCCTTGATAATGATTTAAACACGCATCCTTTAAGGAACTGTATTTTTTAGGAAAGCCACTTTTTTGGGGATATGCAAGAATAGAACAATAGCTACACACGCATTTGTTGTTTTATAGCATTAGGAACTCAATTATTTAGGTAGATTTATTCAAATTTCTCATCGCCTTCTTCCACATCTTTCAGGTTTAGCACTTCTAATGTGCCTTTTCCTTTGGTCTCGCATCGTATCAGCTCATCAATTTCTCTGAAGCAACCAGGATCCACCAGGCAGACCTAATGAGGGTTAGTCAAAAAAGCAGAGTCAGATTATATTAAGATTATATACAGATGCTGAATAACAATAAGGCACCTAGACACAGTTCACACTCTGAAGACATGCGTTATCTTGTTATTAAACATACCCTTAGAGCGCAGAGCTAGCCTGGAAAGTTAAAGTGCATGCCAGGAGGGTAAGTCATGCATTCCGTAACAGATATAACACTAACATTAGGGTCAGACAAGCATATCTTGAAAAAGTGCCTGAGGAATGGTTCTGATGCTCCGTCCGTCACCACCCCCTTTTGTACTGCTTTGTTCGGCATAAGTTGGCAGGGTATGCTCAGACGTGAGTCCCTTGCTCACTTTGCCACTGGAATCAAGCAAGCCTGGCTGAAGACGGCTGAAATGCCAGAAATCGGTCCTAGGAAGCTTGTTTCTGGTCCAGGGAAGGCATGGCTTGGCAGTACTACCATGCTTCGATTACACCAGATCCCATGTTTTGCCAGGGCTTGGATTACAGCAAGAGTGACGAAACAAGGCTCTGGAAATGAAAGGCTACAATTCATGTCAGGTCTGAGGTACACAAAAAAAGAGATGGATGGAATGCTTGAATTAATCTCGGACATTATAAATCAATCTGGGCTGCATTCCAGTCCATCGTTCTCCAGTCCACCTTGCAACCTAAGACAGGAACCAACCATGTGCAAATCAGTGCGACTTCCCAACATGGTGCAGAGCAAAGTCTGATTTAACAAGCAATTTTGTATTCTACATAGTGTGGTTGTCTTGTTCTCACTTTAGGTACTTTGGTCTTATTCACGGTCCTAAAGATGTACGATCATGGTGGGGGCAGCTTGAACCTCAGTGGGAATTCAGTGAAGTTTTCATTATAGTCATCCCAATTTAATTCTCCTTTAACACAGAGTAAAACTTACGCAGCCAAACAGCAACTCTAGTGAAAATAGCTGAACTAGTTTTGTTCTGCGTACTATCTGTTGCCAGACTCATTGCATGAGTCTCAGTAGCTCAAAAGAGTTGGAAGCAAGTGGCCCCATGTTCCAAATATGGTAGTGCTGAGCAAATTGGGACTGGCATCTGCATTCCTGTTGGACATTAAACATTTGCTCAATTCAAGAACCGTGATGGAGGCATTCATGGGGATAGGGGAGGTAAAGGGAGGGAGAAGGCAGGGTCCTGGTCAACCATGTGTTTTATCAACATTAGGGTAAAGCACTATATTGCAATTATTGTCCCATATGATTACAGCATGCGGATGAGCAAAGAACATTGGTAAGAATTTAGAACCGAAGAACTGGGGCCCTGTGAGTTCACAAAGATAATAAGGCCTATAGTATGTCATCTACTAATAGCATGCACCCTTTTGGATCTTCCAGCTCTCATATACATCGGAAAGTTACTGATTTGTGTATGATTTAGAAAATACCTCTAGAAAATGTGGAATAACAAAATATGTAACAATACCAACCCCGAGCTGCGGCAACAGAAAGATTGCCCAGTAAGCGTTTTTTTTCTCTAATGGCACTAATACATGTGCACCCTCCTAACCTTACTGGTGTTCATAAAGCAAAGGGACATGCCATATTCAAATAAAGACAGCAAGCACCACCCCTCCCCCCCACGAGTACCATCCACCATCCCTTGTCATAGAAATCCCAGAACCGTACGTGCAGCTTCTCTTTCGCCCATTTACTCACAATAATTTATTTACAAAGTGCGTGATCACTCCAAGAAGAATCATGGCGCCAGGAACAACATACATGTAATCCAACCCGGGTGCTCATAAAACGAGAGCAATCATGCACTGCCACAAGGACCCATACACACTCATTGAAATGTCACAAACCCTAGCGAACCTTGAACCCAACACCCCACTGGAATATTAAAAAACAGGTTAAATGTAGCACCGAAAATGTCAACGTGTAACCAGTAGTATATCTTCAATACCATACAAAGGGGAGAGGCAGCTAAACCTAACAGATGAAAAAACTATAATAAAATGATGTTTCAAAAATAGCAAATGTCTCTTATCAACCTATTAAAATATGGCTATCTCATTTTTGGGACAACTTCCTGATGTTCTGATCAACCTAAATACAGTGGAGTTGATGAAATAAGGATTTTAAGGCAAATGTTCAAACTAGTAATATACAGTTACTGAAGCAGAGCAGACGTTCCCAGAGTAGGCATAAAGCATATTCAGCCCAGAACCAAGGATCATTAAAAACAAAGATCTTTTCATATAAGACGACCAGCAGCTTGGCAGGCAAGAGAAGATGTTGGCACTCTTGTTCCATGTGTATCTATTTGCTTCATCAAATGATTTTGACAATGTTTAACTGATTATTCCACAAAAGCATAAAAAAAGTGTATGTCACTTGATGAAAGGCATTAGAGCAGGGTGGAGGAGTGCAGCGCTCCCAGCCTCTAGCTCACTGCACCGGCTTGACATTGTATCACCACTACCAAACTGAAGACCCCCCAGCTCCTGGTGCATGAACCGCCCGTGCTGCTTGAGGGATGAATATGTATGTATGTATGTATGTATATTGCATTTGTAAAGCGCGCAGTTACTCACGAGTATCCCGGCGCTGAGCGCAACTGGGGAACCCATCCTGGCTTTCCCTGTGAGATGATCCCTACTGGGAATCTCCAAGGTGAAGACAAGCATCCCCGGTGCTGGTGGGGCCGTAAGTGGAGATTAAGCAAGCTATTGCCCAGAGTTGCTGAGTGGGATCCATGATTAGAGTAGGCACCGAGAGAATTATCGAGTCCGCTGACCTTGGCCCAAGACCCTGCCGCGTCGGGAATCGAACCGTGGTCCCGGGCCGACATCTGCTTACGGGTCTGCCGCCTCTAACCAGTGAGCCACACCAGTCCACTAGGTTGCAGAAGCCGTAGAATTGAGTGGCTCCTCTTCTCACGGAATCTAAAGATGGAAAGGCTCGTGGAGGGGGGTTCTCTCTCCTACAAGTGATGCTCTCACTAGAACACTGCATGTAGGGGCACCACCGACCAGCTCTTTTGATGAACAATTGTGGCACATCTGGCTGGCTGATCTATCCACCTCTGGTACAATCTCGGACAGAGGTTCTTAACCTTTTGACTTGGGTGGACCCTCACTAAATCACTACAGGAAGCCGTGGATTCAGCATAAGCAATTTTTATGAGAATACAAAAACAAGTATACATCAAACAAATTCACATATTATAAACTATTTTATATAATTCACAAACAAAATGTATGTCAAAATCGACATTTTAATGGGAAGGTTGGAGCTTTTCAAATTTTAGTTTTACTTCTAAAAGATGACAGGCTAGGCTCCAGCCTATCACTGTTTTTTGCTCGTGATGCATGCTCTTTTAAAAAAAAAAAATGTGTAACTTTTTTACTGAACTATAGTCAGCTTTAACTTACATGGCCCTGTGCTTACAACAGGTTGCTTGTAGTTTCATTAGTGTACACATTCTGTTAAACAAGATTCGATCATGCATTATTGGGCAGAATCTCCTGATCACGGAGCCCATCCCCCCTAACTGCTCAGTGCCCCCCCCCCCAACCCTCTGTAGTCTACCCATCGTCGCCAGACTTTTTCCCATTTCTTGGGGTATCCCCGGCTATCATAAATTGTCTTTTCTGCCACACAGCACCAGTCCATGTCTCGTTTCCACTGAGACTTTGGGCGGTTGGCTAGCCCCCATGCCCCGGCAAAATTCCTTTTAGCAACCATGGCAGCCACCTGTAACCAAATCTGCTGATATTTGGGCCAAGTCAGTTCTCCAGACACACACAATAAATGCCATCGAGCATCCAAAGGTATTTCCTGTTCCAACACCTCTGACATGATGCGGACCACCCTTATCCAATAGGTCTGTATAACCGAGCAATCCCACAGGATATGAAAAAATGTTCCCTTCTGACTACACCCTCTCTGGCACTCCTCGGTCGAAATACGCCCTAATCCGAACATAAGGATGCTGGTGCAGTAGGATCTATGCAATATTCACAATTGTACACCTCCCTGGTACTTTGCACTGCTTACTCCGAGTCGTCGACTTCTAATAGGCCCACATCCGATTCCCACGCATCCTTTACCTTGCCTAGTAGATCTGGTGAGTTGTTCATGATTTTTTTTTATACGTGCAGGGCAACGCCTTCTCCGGGATTGGGTCCAACAGTAATCTGTCTTCTAAAGGACTGTATTCCGGGAGCTGATCCAAGTCTTTAAGATGACGACTTAATGAGTGTTTCAACTGCAGATATTTTTAGTACTATGTGGGTACCAACTGAAATTCTACCTGTAACTCTGCAAACGACAACAGTGCATGTCTCCGCCTTACGTCCCCCAAACGTACAATGTCTTTTAGCTTACATTTCGAGAAGCCCTGCTGTCGGCCCACTTCTCGGAGCATGTCGCTACTCCATAAAGGAGTCTGGTCCGACAGTCATCCTGTCCAGCCCAAAAAACGATTGGCCTTAATCCAAGCCTTTTGTATTAATTGGGGCTAGTCCGTTCCATCTTCTCTGTCTGTAAAGTACGCCTAGGTAACCTTCTGCCCCCATTGTCCAGTGATCAACTCTATATGCCGGGTCATTCCTATCTGCAAAGACCCAGTCATTAATGACCATGAGTTGTGAGGCCCAGTAATACTTCTGGAGGTCAGGTATGGCCAAACCACCCTCATACACCCCTTTCTGCAGTTTGGCTAGTGCTATCCGTGCCCCTCCCCCGTCCCACAGCAACGTTCTCAACTCACTGTCTATGTCTCTAAAGAATTTCTCTGGTACTTGACAGGGGGTATTTTGTAAGACATATAGTATCCAAGGTAGAGACATCTTGAAGAGCACCGCACGTCCCAACAGGGAGATCGGTAGTTTCCTCCAATTTGCAACATCGCTCTTCAAACGTTCCAGCTGTGGCTTTAGATTCCCTGCCAGGAATGCTGCCTCAGATTTTTCAATCACAATGCCCAGATATTTAAAACTAGTCCTAATCTGGAGTTTGGAGTCAGCGCCCAGGTCTGGCGGTGGCCCGTCCGATAGCATATATAAAAGGGACTTGTCCCACTTTATCCGATACCCAGAGTACCCCTGGAACAACCGGTTAATCGTAAACCGAGGTCTCGTTACATAAAGGAGGATGTCATCGGCATATAGTGATATCTTCTCCTCCCACTGGTCGCCCTCCTATATGCCTGATACAAGCGGATCCCCTCTGACCCACGCAGTCGAAGGCTCAGGCACCAGCGCAAACAGAATCGGTGAAATAGAGCATCCCTGTCTTGTGCCCTTTCACAGAGTGAAGGGGCGAGACACCGCGCCATTAACACAAACCCTTGCCATAGGTTGGGTATATAACAACTGAATCCATGAGTAGAACCGTGGTCCGAAGCCAAATCTCTTCAAGACCTCGAATAGATAGTTTCACTCTATGCTGTCAAACGCCCTCCAAGCGTCTAGTGAGAGCAGGGCCGCCTCCACCCCCGGATTGGTTTTAACCAGATGCATGACCCCATATAGTCGTCGTAGGTTGAGTCTGGTGCTTCGGCACGGCATGAAGCCCGACTGATCCGGGTGGATCAGGGTCAGAATGGGCACCAGAAGTCTATTGACTAAGACTTTAGCCAGAATTTTGACTTCAAGATTTAGCAACGAGATTGGTCGATACGAACCGCACTGGTCCGCCGGCTTACCGGCTTTGGGGACCACCACTATCGTCGCAGTTCGCTAATCAAGTGGCAGCAACCCACTGTCCCTCGCCTCGTTAAACATGGCTAGTAGATACGGGGCTACCGTATTGGCGGTGCATTTGAAAAGTTCCACAGGTAAGCCATTGTGCCCTGGTGCCTTCCCCCCCTGCAAGTCCTGTATAGCTACCACTATTTCTTCTATCGTGAGATCCCTGTCCATCGAGTCTCTATCATCATCCGCCAGCACTGGGAGACGCATCTCCGCCAGGAGTTCACTGCAGTCCTGGGCCGACCTGGTTGGGTTCGAGTCAAAGCTCTTCATAATAGTTGGCGAAAACGCCCGTTATAGCCTCTCCCCCCCGATTGTACGTTACCGTCCCTGTCCTCAATTTCCGCCACCCAATTCCTCTCACGGTCACGTTTTTCTAGCCACGCTATCATTTTATTGGCTTTGTCCCCCAAATCATATACTCTCTCCTGCGAGGCCAGAGCTGCCGACCTGGCCGCGTTTGCCGCCATGTCCTGCAATTCACGTTTTCGAAGCATGCTCTCTTTTTGTTGCGAATATCAATGCTTCAACAGAGGTCACCATTTGTCCATACTCGGTTCTGTGGGCTATACTTGTGCTGTTCTCATGATATACGCTAATGATACCAAATCCATTTCTAGCCTCTATTTTCAAATTCCTACATATTTATAGAGCATTTAAAAAACCAAAAACATTTTGCTTATTTAAGTATATATACACTTTATTAATCTGCTAATATTATTTAATTTCCTAAAACGTTGCTGGGTGCCCAAGTAGATATTGTGGTCCCTGGTTAAGAACTGCTGATCTAGGGCCATGTTTCTTGCCTTCTATAAATAAGGATTGAAGCATACTCAAATGCACTATTGGGATGGCTCCCTCCCGAAGATGATCGCCCAATTGTTTAGGGCACTCATGCGCAGTAATAAGTTAGTTGGATTGAATCTTTAGGGTATCTGCCTGGTATAGAGCAGCTGGACTATCCAGACCTCTTGAAAATATATCACCCAAATGTACACTCTTTGCCTCCAAACAGATAGTGGTAAGAGGTAAGTGTGATGGTGCTGCATTGATTCTTAGTGTATGTGTTATTGTGATCCCACGCGGATGTGTCCTAAACTAGAGTGTGTCACACGTGTGAGGAATGTTAGTTCCTTCTCCCATGGATTAATCTGCTGCAGTGCGCTGTTCTTTTCAGCTCTATTTTGACTGTGCGGCTCGGACACTTTAATGGCCTAGTGTCAGTTCTATGGGTCGTTCTCATTTGTAAAACTCTGTAGCTATCGGAGCAATTCTGCATTCCGGTATCTACATCTTTGGTCTGGGCCGCTTGTGAGGGTAACAGTTTCCTCCAGAACTTCCATGCGACTACAACCTTACAGTAGACTCTGGCATGTACAGTCTCTGGATATGATCAAGACATAGAATGACCTCAGGGAGTCTCTAGCCACGTTGGATTTTTTTGCTTTCTGCTAATCTTCTGGCTGTGACTTGGTCACCCTCAGGTCGAGAATACTGCTCTGCACTCCGGGGAGCGGAAGGGAATAAGTGGAGGTCACTCTCCAACAAATCCTCAATGAAATCTGGGCAAATCACTGCTCCAAGTGCAACAAAATCAGGCTAGATAAGTTACAGACAAGGATGAGAAGAATAAACTACTCAGTTAGGTGGAGGTCAGGATGAGCAGTACTGAAAATTACACACCGAGGTTTGACCAGCTGGTTACAGAAAGAACTTCAACATGCTGCGGAAAGGACTGATGACCGCGAAGTGTGTTCTAGATGTACCATGCACAATGTGGGATTTGGAGAATAAACCTAGACTGGCAGAATGAAAGATTTCATCATGTGTTTCAAAACTCTAGCCTCTCAATGCAACATTTTGTTGGAAGATCTCAGTCATCTCTGAGGTATAGACACCAACAAGGCTCCATTTCTAATAACAGAACAGCTAGGCTGTTGAATTACTGCGACTAAGATGAAATACTTAGGGCTCGCTGGTAAAATTGGGATGCTTCAGCATAAAAAGACCACTCTTGTGTTTCTTTCCCCAACTGCAGCCCTGAAGAACAAATTAGAGAATCAACCTCCAACAAGAAGGTCATGTCACATCCTTCACGTCACTAGGAAGTGGCCAATCATACAAAGCTGTTGTCTGTACACCGGAGGCCCTTCAGTGCAAATCATCTTTCGTGTTTCTGTAACTTTACTGTCATCCAGTAATCTGTTCCTCAGTGTTTGCCTTTTAGAAGTTACATGTTGAGTTCCTGCGTTCTAGGGGCATGAGCAAATGCCTGTTGGACAGTCCTCGCAGCTGAAATAAAATGTACACTGCTACAGTCTGTGACAAACTGCAGTGCTTTCTCGTTTTGCTTTCCATTTTTCTTGGCCACTACTCCATCCCTGCTTATTTAAATGATTGACTTCCCTGCCTCTTCATACGGTCTCTTGAATGCATCTATTTATCTATTTGACTAATGTGTTCCCTGATTGTTTCATGCAGCGTTTGAGCTGCTGGAATTCTCAGTAAGTTTTTATCATGTTTTGTGTCCAGATAAAGTGTCATTAAGAATACAGTGCAAGTGGGATACCCAAGGCGTAAAAATAAATTTGGGAGGCTGTATTTCAGCAGATAGGACCCACTTGTGGGACACCCCCGCGCCGCACGGCCACCAGCTGCTGCGTGTGCCCCTTTGCCTTGCCTAACTGCCTCGCCGCCGGCCTCGCTGCCGTCTTGGTTTCTCCCCATTTGTTTTCGCCATTTGTTTTGCCCCCCATTTGTGCTTGTTTTTCTGTAATCATTGTGCCGTGTTAACGTTTTTCTGCCTGTTTTCGCCATTTGTTTTTGCCCTCCATTTGTGCTTGTTTTTCTGTAATTATTGTGCTGTGGTAACAGTTTCCTTCCTGTTTGCCCGCCTACCTCGCCGCCCTCCGCTCTCCCTCCCCGCTTCCCGCCACCGCCATTTACCCCGCCCCTTTCTCTTCTGTACCCTCCCCGCTCCCGCCTCCCAGCTGCTCCGCCCACCCGCGCACTTGGCCTTATATGGCGACCGTGCGAACGCACAGCGGCCACGCGCAGCGGTTGCGTCGATGGCGCGCCAAAGGTAAGCCCGTCTGCGCCCGTCCGCGACCGGATCGCGACCAGCACCAGGACCCCTGGCCCACGAAGACCCCGACCAACCCGCCTGACGTACTCCGCCGCCACCCTCATCGCACTCAACACCGGCCGACTCCCAGGATGCCACCAAGCCACACCACGACGCACCCACGGACCCTTCAGCTGCCACGCCTGCAAATTCTCCTGCATCCGGACCTGCCTCGCACCAGCACCCGCCAAGTCGAACACCAGCAGCACCCACCTCAAGTGCATCCTGCTCAACACCCGCTCCGTCCACAGACACGCCATCGAACTCTGGAACCTCCTAGACGCCACAGCCCCGGACGTTGCCTTCCTCACAGAGACCTGGATGAACGCCTCTTCAGCTCCCGACATCGCCATCGCTATCCCAGAGGGCTACAAGATCGTCCGGAGGGACCGCACCGCCAACCAGATGGGAGGAGGCATCGCCATCATCCACAGGAACACCATCCGTCTCACGACCAGCACCGACAACACCCTGACCACCGCCGAACACCTGCATTTCCAGATCCACACCGACCCGAACACCACCCTCAGAGGCACCCTGATCTACCGACCTCCGGGACCACGCACCCAATTCAGCGAGGACATCGCCGACTTCGTCAGCCCGCATGCCCTCCCCTCCGCTGACTACATCCTCCTGGGGGACCTCAACTTCCACCTGGAGAACAACAACGACCGCAACACCAGCACCCTGCTCGACAACCTCGCCAATCTTGGACTCAAGCAGCTGGTGTCCACCCCCACCCACCTCGCCGGACACACTCGACGCAGTCTTCTCTTCCTGCACAGACATCGACTTCAGCCACGCCACAGAGCTTCAATGGACGGACCACAGCTGCGTCCACTTCACCTTCAAGAGAACGACGACCCACCACCACCAGCAACAGGCCGCCCGCAGAAGCTGGAACAAGATCACAGCAGACCAGCTCGCCACCTCCCTGAGCCAGCACCCTCCTGCCAGCTCAGCAAACCCCAGCCAGGCCGCCGACAACCTCACGAAGTGGATCAGCATCTGCGCGGATGAACTCGCCCCGCTGAGGACCCCGCCCAGCAGACCCGGCAGCAAGAAAGCCCCGTGGTTCACCGACGAACTCAAGAGCTCCAAGAAGAACTGCTGAGCCCTCGAGAAAGTCTGGAGAAGGGAACCTACACCGGACAACAGGACCACCCTCAAGCTGGCCACCCGGAAGCACCACCAGCTGATCCGCGCCGCCAAGAAAACTGCATTTAAGGACCGGCTGGACAACAACGCACACAACTGCAAGGAACTCTTCAACATCGTGAAAGAGCTATCCAACCCCAGCGCAGGAAACAACGACATCACCCCATCGCAAGACCTCTGCAACTCCCTCGCTTCATACTTCCACAACAAGATCGCGGACATACACAACAGCTTCAACAACCAACCAACGCACACCAAGACCGAACAACCACCCCCCACCACCACCCTCCACGCCTGGACCCCGATCAGCACCGAAGACACCATCCGCACGATGAACTCCATCCACTCCGGATCACCGACCGACCCCTGCCCTCACCACGTCTTCAACAAGGCCGACGCTGTCATCGCACCCCACCTGCGAGACATCATCAACACATCCTTCGACACCGCCACCTTCCCTGAGAGCTGGAAGCACGCCGAACTCAGCGCTCTACTCAAGAAACCCACTGCGGACCCTACCGAACTCAAGAATTACCGCCCCATCTCACTCCTCCCATTTCCTGCCAAAGTCATCGAGAAGACCGTCAACAAGCAGATGGCCGCCTTCCTCGAGACGAATGGATCCCTCGACCCCTCACAGTCCGGCTTCCGAGCCAATCACAGCACCGAGACCGCCCTCATCGCCGCCACCGATGACATCCGAGCCCTGATGGACAACGGAGAAACAGCGGCCCTCATCCTCCTAGACCTCTCCGCGGCATTCGACACTGTCTGCCACCGCACCCTAGTACAGCGCCTCAGCAACGTCGGAATCCTGGACAAGGCGCTGGAATGGATCATCTCCTTCCTCGACGGAAGAACACAGAGAGTCCGCCTACCACCGTACAAGTCAGAGGCCACCGAAGTCATCTGCGGCGTCCCTCAAGGATCCTCACTGAGCCCCACCCTCTTCAACGTCTACATGAGCCCCCTCGCGGCCATCGCACGCCAACACAACCTCAACATAATCTCCTACGCCGACGACACCCAGCTGATCCTCTCCCTGACCAACGACCCCGCCACCGCCAGAGCTAACCTGCACGAAGGGATGAAAGAGGTAGCCGAGTGGATGACGACCAGCCGCCTGAAACTGAACTCGGACAAGACGGAGGTCTTCATCCTGGGCTCTTCACCCTCCGCCTGGGACGACTCCTGGTGGCCTCCCGCCCTGGGCACCGCACCCAAACCGACAGACCATGCACGCAACCTGGGCTTCATCTTGGACTCCTCCCTCTCCATGACCAGGCAAGTCAACAACGTCTCCTCGGCGTGCTTCAACATCCTACGCATGCTACGGAAGATCTTCTGGTGGATCCCCACCGAGACCAGGAAGGCCGTCACCCAGGCCCTCGTCACTAGCCGACTGGACTACGGCAACGCCCTCTACGCCGGTACCACCGCCAAGCTCCAGAAGATCCAGAACGCCTCAGCCAGACTCATCCTCGACATCCCACGAACCAGCCACATCTCCGGACATCTGAGAGACCTTCACTGGCTCCCCGTCAACAAAAGAATCACCTTCCGCCTCCTCACCCACGCACACAAAGCCCTACACGACCAAGGCCCGAGCTACTTTAACAGCCGAATCAACTTCTACGCTCCCAAACGCCACCTCCGATCAGCCAACCACGCCCTCGCCGCCGTCCCCCGCATCCGAAGAGCGACTACAGGAGGAAGATCCTTCTCCTACCTGGCCGCCAAGACCTGGAACTCCCTCCCGACCGACCTGCGCCTGACCCAAGACCACCTCTCCTTCAGGAAGAAGCTGAAGACCTGGCTGTTCGAGCAGTAGCGACACCCCCCCCCCACCCCCAGCGCCTTGAGACCCTACGGGTATGTAGTGCGCTCTATAAATGTCACTGATTGATTGATAGTTGAATTAGGTCTAACACCGGACCCTGCAGTGGCGTTGCTGGGACACTCGAGAGGGCTGCCAAAGGCAGCACGTAGGCTAGTAGACAGGAGTATGTTGATAGAAAAGCGTAGAGTTGCATTGTGTTGGATGCGAGGTCCCTTGCCTACAGTGACCAAGGGATGCGCTCTACTGCTGTACGCAGTCAAAGACGTTTAGCGAACTGCTTCCTCCGCGAAGCAGACCAAAGAATTTCTGGGGATTGTATGCTAACTATCTTGGGAGGGGCGGGGTGGCGGCGGGGCTAAGGACTGGGACGGACGGCGGGACGGCCCCGGAGCCAGACGCTCCCGGTGCAAACTGAAGGGAGACCTTTGGAAGCTGGTGGTGCTGTGTGGATGGTAGGGTAGGAGAGTTCTTATATTCCAGGGGATTGATTGTGGAGGGGAGGACACAAAGGGCCACTCACTAATGTTCTCCTGTTTGGTATAGAAGTTAGGTATGGTAGTCTCTTCCGTGAGGAGACGTCATGTTTAGGCACTGAGTACGAGGATATATATATATATATATATGTGGGCAGCTGGCAGGATACCTCAACAGTTGTGGGTAGGGGGTGGGGAGGGAGTTGGTTTTTCATGTGTTATGTTTTAAGAAGAAAACTCTGTGGCCCTTATGGGGAAAAGACTGTAAGAAATGGCATACAGGACTGCAATCCTTGATAGATATACCAAATTGCAACCCTTGCACACAGTGATGCCCAGCCTCCGGGATGTGGGATAAGCTGAGATGCGTTGTGCTCTTCAGTGATAAAGCAGCCGGCCTCAGGGTTGTAGGCGCGCAGCTATGTATGTCAACATGAGTGATCAGTCAACAATAAATACATTTAAAATAAAAATAAAAAAAAGAATACAGTGCAAGATCCAGCTACTCATTCTTTCTTGTAAATTATCTGGGTATCATCCACAATGATCACACACAACCACAGAATCACTAAGTGCTTTAGTTTAGGCGGGTGCTTACTATCCATTATAGTTGCCAATGCACTTCCTAGTATGTTCAGTGGCCCGTGCTCCAGGATTTATTGGTCCTACTCAAAGGTTTCTGATATCCATTTTCTATTCTTTTTTTATGCACTATCAATTCCTTCCGGCAACCTGGTGCCAAATCATCCTGCAGTCCTACAGTGTACTGCACACACAGGACTTTCATATCCACACACCGCAATCATTTTAGAATGCTCTAAAACCGCAGTGAGGCCTGCATTGGGTCCTACCCAGTCTTGTTGCAGTTGTATACTGGCATTTCGAAACTTATAACCCATATTTTCTGTCACTTTTTTTCATTACAGCTTTTCTTTGAACGTTTTACTTATTTATTAGCTTTATTTCGGTTTTGATGAACCTTCTCTACTTTCTTTATTTTGAACTGCTGTTTCTCTGTGTTTTTCTGCTGCACTGCTCCATTTTTCCATGTTCCCATATGCTTTGTCTGCTAATGTTTAAACCTTTCCTTATCAAGTATAATTGTTTTCCTGATTCTCAAGTCTTCTGCTTTCCCTTTGCTCCTATTTTCCTTTCAACATACCCGCCCCTTTCCACTCATCAATATAATTTTTTTATCTTGCTGCGATGGTTTGACTGGTGCCCTTACCTCTACTTTTTAACTGGACATATGCTTTTTTACTTCCGTGCATTTTATCTTTTTACGGAATGTGGCTAAAAATTGTATCTTTTACTACCAGGTCTTCTTTTGTGCCACCTGTCTTTTCTACCAAGGTTGAATTATGTTACTCCTTAAGCTCTCATTTCGCAAGAAACACGTCTTTGAAATTGATTCTTTTTTTAAAGTGACACTTATGGGTCTTTTGTGGTGTATGTGTAGCGCTGAGGAATTGCCACAATAAACAAGCAGATATCGAAAACTCTTGTAAAGTAGGCCTTGGCTGCAGAAAAGACGCCTATGAACCAGCGTTACAGGTAGCCAGGTGTTGAAACAATATCATCAGTGTGGGTTGCAAGAATCCCACAGTCCCAATCTTTTGAGTTTGATACATGGTTGTTTGTTTCTTTCACGGTCTTTACATTTTTTGTTTTAGCCCAAGAAGCGTTGACACACTTACTCTGCCCTCACGTGTGCACTGATGCACTGTGCTACAGAATTCTCACTCGAGTCTCACTACCACTGCTGGAGTGTTGTGGGGACACGCGGGTGGTATGGCTCGGGTTCGGTTTCTTGGCTGGTGCTGGCAGCTTAATCTGCCTCTGTCCCGATACAGAGACAGGCTGTTCTTGGTAAACGCAGCACCCTGTCACAGGCACTGTGTTGATCTTGCAGAGCAGCTGCCTGCAGGGGGTTGGTGAGGCTCTTTTCTTCCTCTGTGTGATGGTGTGCTGCATTGTAAACTGAACCTGCTGATACTGACAGATTATGACTTTCCTTTAAATCTGGACTGGGCTCTCCACATCTGGAGAGCTCACAGGCAATCAATTCCTCTTCAATAGGTTGTCTCTGGTGTTGGCGCAGGTACAGCATGTCACATCTCATCTCCAGACGGGCAATGGATTAGCGGTACAATGAGGCGTTTTATCAGTTAATCTGCCTAGGGATAAACTTCTGTTTTAGTGTAGTGTTTTTATTTTTGGTTGTTTGCATGTGTATTCACGTTTATTTATATCCGGTATTAACATGTATGTTAAACAAAGTGATAGGGGTTGTAAAAGGTGGTCTATAAGAGATAAATAAAATATGCCAATACAGTTTTAATATTGCCTTTCTAATTATCAGTTTATTTTGGAGCAGAGTTTAGAATAATAATCCACACGTCCTTGAAGATATTAGTTGCCTACAACTGAATGCACACCTTCTGACTCTGCCTTTCCTGACTCCGCCCCCTTTAATCCCACTTCTGCAGTGTCCCTATTTTAGGGCAGAAAGGGGGTTGGGAGCACACTGCCTCGCATACCAAGACAGTTTGCCCCTTGCATCCTGGTAAATGAGTACAAAAGTAGTGCTTACTTGAAAATTAGCTGTAGTTTTTCACCAAAGTTGGTGCAGACGTTGCTATATATCTCTAGACACGTGTTTCTGGGTTCAGCCCTTCATCAGTAGAGAGCAAGTCACTCTGACCTGGATCTAGGCAATATGTATACAGGCATACCATTGTTAATGTCCTGATGATACTATATCTTTTGTAAGGATCGAAACACCGTCAACTTGTTGTACGCCATATACACCTCTTTATTTAATACATCTGTGTAACGGTGACTCCACTATAAATTGTTTGTCTCATACAAAAAAAAGTACTCTGCCTGAGCCTTTTTGTTTCATGTTGTACGTCATTCCCACTAAGTTGGATACAGGCTTGTGTCCCACTTTATTTGTTTCTTGCTGAATTTTGTGTATATTTAAGCAACTATATATTAAAAACACCTGTCCGGCTGGACAGCTGTAAAATATAGTACTGATTGGGTCTATATTTATTGTTTGCTCTCATCAATAATATACCATTCAGCCAATAACAGAACAAGCCTCGGACTATGGGCTGCAAGGCCAAAGCATACATGCGTGGAAAATGATGGCCCATATCGGTAATTAATACTTAGAGAGAGAAAGTAACGCATTTTATCGTATCCTAAAAATCAGCTGATGACCCAACAAGCGTGTTTATTGACAGGACTGTGAAGGCATCAGTATGAAAGAGTAACCTAGAATATGCGCAAAAACAAATCTATTAAAATGCATTACATTCCCACTAACACCAACATTTTGCAGGGATACCACCCTGAGGAAGGTTCACCCAATGCTGAAACATGTAACTAGGCAACATACCTGAACGGATTGTACTTTGGACCTCCGCCTTACATTTAAATTGTTGATCGTATCACGTGGGTTACTTTGAATGTGCTAATCTGTTCTTGTTTTTAACACCGCCAATCACAGTGTTCTCGTTTTGATTTTTACACAGACATGTCAGTTTTTTAAGGTTATCAGAGATCCTAATTTCGACAACAGACTTACAATTTCTAGCTCTTGATCGAAATCCTCACTCTCCAGAACCGCAATGAGTGGTTTCAGCTTCTCTTTCAGCCTCTTCCCGTCCTTGGCAGGGAGGATGAAGCGGAGACGCATGTGAGCCCGCTCGATCTTCATGGTCTCCTTCAACTGCCTGATCACTTCCAAAGCCTGCGGAGAAAGGAACAGAGATAGTATCCATCGGGATCAAATCCGAAATGAGACAAATCAGATTTCACTTTGTGGTAGCCAAAATGCCCACTTAAACATTAAAAGAAAGGCAGGAAAATGCAGTGACAGCAAGGAAAACGCTTGAAGCGACCGTGGGCTTGTGTAACGCCCTGAACGTCTCAGGATCGTTTAACAGACACGATAATGAGAACGCAATCACTTGTGAAGGTTTAGTTATTTTAATGAAGGCAAAAATAATGCAAGGAATAAACAAAGGTTATAGTCACTGGAATCCTCCAGGCTAAGTACGTTACCAGCCCACAGCACGGATGGTCCTAGCCGTCCTCTGCATATACGCCGATCCCGGCGTATGCCAACAGAGGGCAGAAATGAAATGGCCGACAATGCCAATCGGTAGGCTGTGAGGGGCACGAAGAGTGTTGGGGAGAATCGAGGAGTCAGGGAAACACCCAGCCGGGGTCTCTACCTGAAGGGAGCAGCCGCTCAACCTCTTCCTCAGACTGCACCGGGACGCGGAGTCACCTCCTGGTGATGCGTCACCGATACCCCAATCGCACGCAAAGAAGACTGAACCGAGAGCAGCCGCTCGATCGATCCTGTGGACTTCCGAGTCTGTAACGCGACAAACACCTCCTGGTGTGCGTTACAGCTGGCAGTCCCTGTATCTCTGGTCGGGCTGGGAGTTACGACTCCAACCAGCAAAAGCGCCACTGCGCTTTGACTCAGCCGAGTCAAAAAGCGAAGCTCTATGGTTATCCGGTAGAGCCTCCGGGTCCTTCACAGGTGACGATGGGGCAAGACACGGCCCAGGGAGTAACGACTCGACCTACCTCCGTTCTTACCTTACTGGAGCACCACTCCGGAACACTGCTCTTCACTAAGCAGGTACGTCGGTGTAAACACAATATCCGACAGCGTTGTACCTCCCGGTTCCTCCCTTTATAGGGCGTGTTTTCCTTGAGTTATGTAACAGCTCTCCTGTTTACATAAGGGCGTGTTTTCCTTGAGTTATGTAACAGCTCTCCTGTTTACATAAGGGCGTGTTTTCCTTGAGTTATGTAACAGCTCTCCTGTTTACATAAGGGCGTGTTTTCCTTGAGTTATGTAACAGCACTCCTGTTTACATAACCTCTCAACCGCTAAGCATCCTGGGAGATGTAGTCCGTTTTCGCTGGTTACCGTTTTCCTCCCCTCGCATAACAGGAATTCTTGACAGTACATCCTCCCTCTCAGCGGCTCCCCACGGGTCCAGCGCTGGCAGGAAAACGCCGATGGAACAAGGAGACCAAGCGCGGAGCATGAACCCCTTCAGCCAGTTCCCATGACTGCTCCTCCGGGCCATAGCCTTTCCATGCAACCAGGTACCACAGCTTCCCCCTGCGCCATTTGGACGCCCGTATGCCCGACACTTCATACTCCACCTCCGACTCCACGCATACCGGCCTAGGTGTCCCAGACGGCTTGGAGGGCGCTGGTTTGAGCAATGATACATGAAAGACAGGGTGTATCCGCAATGAGTGGGGCAAGCACACCTTCACGTTCACGGGACCCATACACTTGGTAATTCGATAGGGACCCATGTACCTGGGATGGAACACACTGTTCTTTCGAAACCTCATGTTTCTTGTGGATATCCAGACGTAGTCTCCAGTGCGGTACAGTGGCCCGGGCCTTCTCTTCCTGTCTGCCGCAGCCTTGTATCTTCTCTTGGCCTCTATTAGGACAGCCCTTGAGCGCATCAACGTGTCTTTTATGTGTGCCACCCTGTCCGCTGTGGCGGGAATCCTGTCCTCTCTGAACGGATGTAGAAATGGCAAGAACCTGGGATGTTGTCCATAGTTGCTATAGAACGGAGATGCCTGTGTGGAGCTGTGAGTGGCGTTGTTATAGGCTATCTCTGCAACCCATAGCAAGTCGACCCATTCTTCCCTGCCCTGGTCCACAAAACATCGCAGATACTGTTTGAGCGTTTGGTTCAGGCGCTCGGTTTGGCCGTCCGTTTGAGGGTGGTAGCTGGTGGACAGGGCGGTCTTAACATGCAGCGCAGTGCACCAAGTCTTCCAGAATTGCGCAGTAAACTGCGACCCCCGGTCCGACACGATCACCCCAGGTAATCCATGCAGTCGTACCACATTCTTTAGGAGTAGTGACGCCAATTCCCCGGCCGTAGGGACTCTCTTGCAGGGGATGAAGTGCCACATTTTCGTCAAGTAATCCACCACCACCAGTATTGCCGTCATCCCCTGGTCTACCGGTAGGCCCACCACGAAGTCCAGTGATATGCTATCCCATGGTCTATCCGGGGTCGGAAGTGGATGTAAGAGCCCTTGGGTTCGGCCATGGTCGGCCTTCATGGTAGCACACGTAGGACACTCCTGTCCCCACCTCCTGACATCCACTCTCATGGTTGGCCACCAGAAATGCCGTCCCATGCTAGCCACCGTTTTTTCAAAGCCCAAATGACCTGCGCATGGAGAGTCATGGCACCAGATGAATGCTTGTTTCCTTAGCCTAGGCGTGGGTATCAATAGGCACCTGCCCTTCAGGGGGATCCCGTCCTTCAGCTGCCATTCTCTGTGACTGAGGAGCCACCTCCGCCATGCGAATGACCTGATCCCTCTCTTTATTCCCCTCAGGAAAGTATCCGGTTGGATAACCCCCAATACCATCCTCGGGGAAATGATGGAATGCTCGGTCGCAGGCAATGGTTCCTTAACTGCAGATTGACGGGACAGGGCGTCCGCCTTCCGGTTTTCCGTCCCCGGCCGATATGTGATGCGGAAGTTGAACCCCGCAAAGAAGATCATCCACCGCAGCTGCCTGGGAGAAAGGTGTCTTGTGGCCGTCATGAACTGTAGGTTCCGATGGTCCGTGTACACCGATACCACATGTCTTGCCCCCATCAACCAATGCCTCCATTCGGTGAAGGCGTCCTTGATTGCGAGAAGCTCCTTCTCCGCAATATGGTAGTTGCGTTCGGCGTCGTTGAGTTTGCGGGACATGTACGCAACGGGATGAAGCACCCCTGTGTCGTGGTTGCGTTGGGACAAGATAGCCCCCAGCGCCACATCCGATGCGTCCGCTTCCACCACGTAGGGGAGATCCGGATCGGGGTGAGCCAACACCGGCGCCTTACCAAAGGCGCTTTTCAGGGCCTCAAAGGCTTTGTTCGCTTCAGGGGACCAGACAAACTCCTTGGACTTCCTCAGTAGCTGTGTGATTGGGGCCACCAATCCTGAAAATCCATCTATAAACCGCCTGTAAAAGTTGGCGAAGCCAATGAAACTTTGGACGTCCTTCACGCTTTGGGGCTCCGGCCATTCTTTCACCGCCTTGATCTTTCGTTCTGTCATCTCCTGTCCCTCTGGACTCAGCATCACTCCGAGGAATTCCACGGATGTGACGTGGAAGTCACACTTGCTGAGTTTACAAAACAGCATGTTTTCCCTCAGCTTTTGGAGCACAGCTTTGACGTGGTGTACGTGCTCCTCCACACTGGACGAATAGATGAGGATGTCGTCGATATATACGACCACGTAGATATCCATCTCCTCTCTGAATACCTCATTCAAAAAGTACTGAAAGGCTGCCAGGGCGTTGCACAGACCGAACGGCATGACGAGGTACTCAAAAAGGCCGAACCTGGTCTTAAAGGCGGTCTTCCACTCGTCTCCGTCCCTCATGCGCACCAGATGGTATGCCCCTTTCAAATCCAACTTGGTGTAGATACGAGCTTTCTTGACCTGTTCCAGAAGTACACTGATGAGAGGCAAGGGGTACCGATTCTTTACGGTTATCGCATTCAATGCCCTAAAGTCCACACAGGCTCTCAGCTCCCCATTAGCCTTCGGGATGAAGAAGAGTGGCGAGGCGGCCTGAGACTTGGACGGGCGGATGAATCCTAGCTTGAGGAGTTTATCCAGGTACCCCCGGAGATGCACGTTTTCAGGCTCCGTCAGGGCATACAGCCTGCCGCTGGGAACGCTGGCCCCTGGCACCAGGTCGATCTGGCAGTCAAACTGTCTATGTGGTGGTAGCACTTCCGCCTTCACCTCATCAAATACATCCTCAAAACTGTGATAAGCCTGGGGGAGAGCCACATCTTTTTCTGCCGCTGTAGCCACCGTCTGACTCCCGCTCTCATCTGCGTCAAGGGATTCCGTTCTTATTCCACAATGCAGGATGCAATACGGTGATGTCAGTTCGATGCGATGTGTTGGCCAATCCACAGAGGGGTTGTGTTTCTGTAGCCACGGCAATCCCAATATGACGCCATATTGGGGCGCTCGGATGATGTTAAAATCGATTTGTTCCAAATGGTTCCTCCCACATCTCATCGGAAGGACCCCCGTGTGCTGCCCGATGGGCCCCGTCACCAATCGCCTTCCGTCTACAGCATAGACGTCTTCGGGTACAGCTTTGGGAAGAAGCACTAGCCCTAGCCTGCATGCCTCGTTGTGGTCCATAAACATGCCAGTGGCCCCTGAATCCACCATGGCCACAACGGGTATCCACTGGTCATGCACTCCCACGTGCACCGTGAGAAACAGGTGTCGTTGTCCCTTAGTGACCGAGTTGGAAAGTGAAGGGATGGATGAGTGACTCCGAGATGCCCCGTCTTTGGTCTGGGAGTCCTCTAGTTTTCCGCCGGTACGTCCACCACGGCTGTTACCGACCGGTTGGCCCGATAATGTGACGTCTTCGGTTTGGCAGGGCATTCACGTACGTAGTGGCCTTTTTTGCCACAATATAGGCACAATCCTTGTTTACGGCGTGACTCTTTCTCCGTGGTTGTGAGGCTCGCTCGTATTGCGCCGATGTCCATGGGTTCTCCCTTGGATGCGGTGGAAGTTTCAGGACTTCCCACTGTCACATAGGATGGAAGGGAGTTTCCTTTTCTCCCATGATCCCCCTTTCTTTCACTTAGCCTATGTTCCAGCCGTAATACCAGGTCGATAAGGCCCTCACATGTCTTGGGTTGTGGGTCAATATGAGCCACGGCGTCCTTGAGCTCATCGCACAGCCCGTGATGGAAGAGCGCCGTCTGTTTAGCAACAGGCCACTTGGTTTCCGCAACCAGCCTTCGGAACGCGTTGAGATACTGCACCAGGTCGTTGGATCCCTGTCTCAACTCAAGCATTTCACGGTCCGCCGTGTACGAGTCAGCCCTTCTGTCGAAGACTTTCAGGAATTCCTCGCGAAAAGCACCCCAATCACATAAGATGGGGTCGTCCCTGCTCACCAGAGGTACGGCCCATTGTGCCGCGTTTCCAGCCAAATAGGATATAAGGAAAGCCACACGAGCCTGACTCGTGGGGAACGCCCTTGGTTTGCACGATAAATGTAGCGCCACTTGTGTGAGGAATACCTGCACTGTGTTAGGATCCCCACTGTACCTCTCTGGTGTAGCCAAGGGGACGGCTACCGGCATCTCCACTACTACCGCAGGGGTCTGGTTCGTGAGGGAGGTGCTGGGCGTGAGCGGGTCCAATTGGATAGCATCCAGTCTGGCTTTTACGTCGGCTGTTTCTTGCCTGGAGGCAGCCAATTCAATTTGCACGGTCGCTAAAGCAGCCAGCACATCATCAAGTGTTGCCATGTCTGTTATCGACCGGGAGACAGTTAGTGTTATTAAGGTCGGATATTTTGTAACGCCCTGAACGTCTCAGGATCGTTTAACAGACACGATAATGAGAACGCAACCACTTGTGAAGGTTTAGTTATTTTAATGAAGGCAAAAATAATGCAAGGAATAAACAAAGGTTATAGTCACTGGAATCCTCCAGGCTAAGTACGTTACCAGCCCACAGCACGGATGGTCCTAGCCGTCCTCTGCATATACGCCGATCCCGGCGTATGCCAACAGAGGGCAGAAATGAAATGGCCGACAATGCCAATCGGTAGGCTGTGAGGGGCACGAAGAGTGTTGGGGAGAATCGAGGAGTCAGGGAAACACCCAGCCGGGGTCTCTCACTGAAGGGAGCAGCCGCTCAACCTCTTCCTCAGACTGCACCGGGACGCGGAGTCACCTCCTGGTGATGCGTCACCGATACCCCAATCACACGCAAAGAAGACTGAACCGAGAGCAGCCGCTCGATCGATCCTGTGGACTTCCGAGTCTGTAACGCGGCAAACACCTCCTGGTGTGCGTTACAGCTGGCAGTCCCTGTATCTCTGGTCGGGCTGGGAGTTACGACTCCAACCAGCAAAAGCGCCACTGCGCTTTGACTCAGCCGAGTCAAAAAGCGAAGCTCTATGGTTATCCGGTAGAGCCTTCGGGTCCTTCAAAGGTGACGATGGGGCAAGACACGGCCCAGGGAGTAACGACTCGACCTACCTCCGTTCTTACCTTACTGGAGCACCACTCCGGAACACTGCTCTTCACTAAGCAGGTACGTCGGTGTAAACACAATATCCGACAGCGTTGTACCTCCCGGTTCCTCCCTTTATAGGGCGTGTTTTCCTTGAGTTATGTAACAGCTCTCCTGTTTACATAAGGGCGTGTTTTCCTTGAGTTATGTAACAGCTCTCCTGTTTACATAAGGGCGTGTTTTCCTTGAGTTATGTAACAGCTCTCCTGTTTACATAAGGGCGTGTTTTCCTTGAGTTATGTAACAGCTCTCCTGTTTACATAAGGGCGTGTTTTCCTTGAGTTATGTAACAGCTCTCCTGTTTACATAACCTCTCAACCGCTAAGCATCCTGGGAGATGTAGTCCGTTTTCGCTGGTTACCGTTTTCCTCCCCTCGCATAACAGGAATTCTTGACAGCTTGCAAATGGGACTGAGCCGTATCCATAAACTCCATAGAGCGGCTCTGCTAGTCGCTGTCAGTATTTTGCTACAAGCATTGCATGACCCCGCGCGTACCATCTACAGGCTACGTTCGGGATCACACGGCATCGGACACTCTCAAGTAGTCGGCTGTAGATTTGTAAATGTTAAAGCATCTCCTGTGGAGTCCCGTCTACATAGGCAAATATTTTCTGTGTACTCCACCCCACCCCCCAAAATGTGTTTTATAGGTTTCTCACCCCCCACACAAGAATACATTGATTTTTCAATGTTAAATCTCATGGGAAACTTTTGTCACAGCCACAGAAAAAACAGCTCAGCAGAATTACATCACATTTGGCAGAATGGTAGAACCTTAAAGCAGAAGGCGTTTTTCTGTCATTTGGTGTAGATCCATTCAGCTGTTTGAGGCATTTGCATTTAAAGAGGTGCTCGAGTGATCATGATGTGGTTAAAAAAGGTATACCTTGACTGTTGGTGTCCAGATATGCTCCGATTGGCCACTTTAAATGAGACTAGGCAGTCCTGATAGGCTAGCCACAACAATATGTTGTGGTAGCTATTAAAGAACTAAAACATAGTCCCTGCTTCATGAAAATGAATTAAAAAATATATATAAGGGGGCAGGGTAAGCACACCTGGACCGCAAGGGCATGTAAAAGGGTTCTCAAAGGCCCTTCCCTTGAGTGGCGAGCTACAACATATTATGGCAGCCATTACAGGATTTTGAGACATTGTCCCCATTGAAATGCATGTAGGGAGTATGAAAGGTGCTCCAGAAGCTAAAATGAGAGCACATTTTATATAGGCTCACGCTATAATTCATAGCCATGTTAGAATAAAGAGATATTCTGTGTAAAAAATAGGCATGGATGGATTTTTTAATAGTGCTGTCGGAACCAGAGGAATTGTCTCATTCGGAGTGACTCTTGTAACGCAGAATTACTGGTAAATTCCACCGCTCTGTCGTAAAACTACAGATTAAAGTTTAATCTGCAATGGGTTTTAAACATGGAGGAACCGCTCCCAGTTCCGGCCCTATTTCTAGCAGTCCCTCTAGGTCTAAAAACCACTGCAGATTAAAGTGGCCCTGTTTACAAACCACAGACTGCACTGCAGTGCATACCCCTTGGCGCCCGTATATACTCTGCAGGGATTACTGCATAATCTGTAAGGGCCCCAAGAGGTATGCACTGTTGTGATTTCTAAACAGGGCGGAAGAGGGAGCAGCCCCTTTATGTTTAAAACCACTGCAGATTAAAGTTTAATCTGCAGTGTTTTTTAAATATAGAGGAAATGCTCCCTCTTCCCGCCCTGCTTAGCAACCAGCAATTCTACAGTAATCACTGCAGAGTATGTAAGTGCACCGTGGTGTATGCACTGCAGTGTATTTGGTATTTGTTGGGAAGTGGGTTATTATTAGTGGTAAATAAGCATCTATCGAGGTCTCAATAAAATATTATCATGCTCAGCCCTGGGTAGCTTGGCTGCGAGCAGGTAGGCTTAACTTGGGAGACAGGTATGCAAAGCATTTGAAAACACAAATTCAGGAAATAATTAAGACAGCACACAAAAATCCGACACCAATTGATGAAAATAGGAAATATTTTTATCTTTAAAATGACATAAAAATGACAAAAATCCAATGTAGGGAACCAGAGATATTAATTTTGAAAGATTTAGCACTTAGAAACCTAGAGCGCCACTCTGGGAGATCTGGTTGGGCTTGACGGGGACAAAGCCAAAGTTTCAGGCCGAGCGCAAAGGAGCTCTATTCTCGGATATCCCATGCGCTATTCCGCCTTTGAAGCTCCATGCTTTACAACCGCTCCCCCCTGGGTCTGGCATTCCGGTGCAGCAGAGCTCTCTACCACGTAGCCTCTCATTGGGTGAGTAACTTATCACTTCATCAAACCAGCCAGGCTAATCCTGTTCAGTCTGGCCAATTAGAGAAGACCACAGGAAGGCTGAAATTTGGCTTACAGATAAGAACGTCTTCTAACTTCTTTTCTGTATATTTTAGGATAAATTCAACTATAGCATATTGTTGGATTTATCAATATTATTCTCCTAAGTCCTTGAATGATAGTCATCTTTAATTCATAGAGATAGTCATGCATTCATAAACTATTGCCATGTTATCCTATGGGGCTAGGCATCTACAATGGGGAAAATGCAATGAGCAATATCTACATCACCAGGGAATATAAAACATATTTTATAAGAGCCATGTTTATAGTTGCATGAACCCCCCCCCACCCCTGGGTCACCTAGGGGGAATTTAGGGTTTCTGAATATACAAATATAGTGCAGATCCCACTCCACAGTGCTCCTAGCACCGTCTATTTTGTGAGGCACGTCATGGTTTAAATCTTTTTATTCACAAAGACTGGTGGGGTGGGCAACTGTATCATAACATCAATAAAGAGACAGAAAGGAAAAGGAAACAAAACCAAAGAGAGAAGGAAGGGGAGGGAGGGGAGCCCGACATCCAAAGCGGGAGTATCTGTAACTGGTGCTTATTGTTTACGGATGTGTCTTACAGCTCTTAGGATAATTAATTACTCCTCTGTATGAACTGCCTGCGTGAGGCGTAGCACCCGTAGATATACTGGGCACGTCAAGTCTACAAATTCGTTTCATAAGTATCTAATAGCAGAGCCCCATGTTTTATCGAAGCACGGTAGTGTGCATTTGGCTCCGGCAGTCATCTTTTTCGTACACACAAGATCCCACATTTTGTGTAACTAATCCAAGTGGGTCGGGACTACGGTTGAGACCCATCTACATTAAAGAGTTTATTTAGCTGCATCCAAAGCCAAAGCAATAACTCTTCCACAACAATCGTAGGGGGAAGGTCAGGGCGTTGGGGAGGCCCAAAAGATGTAGCTTGGGAACCTGGGCAGCTCGGTTTTATAAATAGTATCTATATCTGACAAAACTACAGACCAAAATTGTTTAATTCTTGGGCAGTCCCATAGTAAGTGTGTCAAGGTGCCCTCCTGCCCGCACAGTCTCCAGCACTGTGTGTCCCCTCCTACCCTCCATTTTGCAATCCTCACTGGAGTATATTACCATAGTGAGCAATTTTGAAAACATTTATTTGCCCGCTGTACTACACGAGGACGCCAGAGCTCTGGGTATTGTGTCTTGCCACTCCTTGCCCGAAAAGTTCCGTTCATACTCATTCTTACACCTACGCTGCGCCGGTGATTTGATTTGTTGTTGAAGTGTAGTGAGGAAGGAATTTATATCTGAGAGCAGTTTTTTATCTGATTGGCGGGTAATAAACCATTTTTCAAATGCTGTTAGTTAGCAATTGGCATGTGGGCGTCTGTGGGGCTGTGTTGTGTGACCCAGTGTCTTAGAGCAATGTATTGCCATTGGGTGTCTGGGGGTCGGCCGTAGTTGGCACGTAACTTCGCAAAGTCCATCACTCCCACCTCATCAAAAAGGTCCCCTATCCTTTTACAATTAGCTTCTTGTCACTTAATATAACCATCCCTGGTTACAGCAGGGGGAAATTCTGGATGCCCTATAAAGGGAGTCACAGGGGATGTTGGAGTGGAGAGAAGTCTTTTCCCTTGCACCTTGTCCCATGCTTCCATGGTTGCCCTAGTTACTGGTGAAATGTACATGCCAATAGGTCGGATTTTCTTTGGGAGCCACGGCACCTTCCATACATGAATCCCGGCGACCAAGCAGTCCATAAAGCACCAATGTGTCTCTGATGCCGTTCTATACCATATCACTTATCGGAGATGAACTGACTGGTAATATCTTTATGGATAGGCAATAAACAGTCCTCCGTCTTTGTTTCGGGTAGGTCCAGCTTCAGGCCATGCGCGCTCTCTTCCCACCACATATGAAGTCGCTTATAAGGTGCTGTAATTTAGAGATCACCGTGGTGGCGGGTTGTAGAGGGACTGTTTGCATGACATAAAATCCGGGGAATTAGTGTAATTTTAACCGCTGCTAATCTACCCAGCCAGGATAATGTGTATGCTTTCCAGTTAAATAGTTCAGATCTGGTCATAGTGAGTAAAACAGCGCAATTTTCTTTCGCTGTGCGTTCAGGTGTGGGGAGGATCCGTATGCCCAGGTATGTCAGCCCCTCAGGAGCCCATTCAAAAGGTAACATGTTTGCCAATTGTGATTGATCAGCTCTGGGAAATGTCAGGCTAAGGGCTTGGGTTTTCTGTAGGTTGACTTTAAAGCCCGAAACCTGACAGAAAGCGGTAATTTCCTGTATGAGAGGGGTAGGGAAGTGGATGGTTGCGTCCGAATCAGTAACACGTCCGTGTACAGCGAGATTTTGTGTTCCCTATCACCCATGTGAAGTCCCGTAATGCCAGTGTGTTGGCGGATACGCTCCACAAATTGCTCCATATAAAATGCAAATAATAAGGGGGACAGGGGGCATCCTTGTCTTGTCCCTTGGGAAATTTTAAAGGGGCGGGGTGATATTCCATTTACCCTGGCCTCTGGAAGAGTATAGTTGCAACTGACCCAACGCTGAAACCTTTCCCCAAGCCGAAATCTAGTGAGTACCACTTGCAAATATGGCCAGTGTACCCTATAAAAAGCTTTTTCTGAGTCCACTGACAGGACCATAGTCGGTGTGTGCATATGCTGTGATTTATCCAGGATATGGCAGAGTTTCTTGGTTCCATCATTACAGCTACTCTCCGGGATGAACCCCGACTGATCCGGGTCTCGGAGGCCTTGCATATACGGTGCTAAACGTGCCGCCAGTATACTAGTAAATATTTTCAGGTCAACGTTTAGCAGAGAGAAGGCCCTATACGATGCACATCTCTAGGGGTCCTTGTCTGGCTTTGGGAGGACTATAATGGAGGCCATTTGCATAGTAGGAGTAAGACTTCCTGTATCGCTAAACAAATTGTTATGGCGAGTAAGAAGGAGAGTAAGATCCAACACAAATGTTTTTATAAAGTTCGGGGCTAATGCTATTGTCACCAGGGGCCTTGCCAGACGGTAGGCTCTGGATGACCCGAGATATTTTGTCCGGGGTGATATTGACCTCCATCCCTGATGCCTCCAGCGTTGGGAGCTGGGTCATGGGAGCAACAGCCACATAATTTACAGTGTGTAGAGGATGGAGTAGAAATGCTAAAATTCACCTGTTTTGAGGTCGTTCGTCTGCAATCTCTCCCCTCCAAATTCTCAATGTCCACCACTCGGCTCTGTTCCACCTGGGAACGCGGTTTGTGTGCCAATAGTCTGCCCGCCTTATTCCCCTCTTCGTAGTAGGTTGGTTTTGTGTGCACCGAGGCATATTCGGCCCGGTCAATGTCTAGCGCCTTTAATTGTTTCCACGCCAGTGTAAGCTGTCATCTCGTTTGGTCAGCACCGGTATGTTGATGGACTTCTTCTAATTCTTTAACCCTGCCCTCCAGGGACCCTCGTTTAGCCTTCCTTTCTTTTTTTAATTTAGCCAAAATAGCCAAGAACTGCACCTGGAGGACTGCTTTGAGTGTGTGCCGTAGTAGTGTGATGGATGCGGTACTATCGTCGTTTATTTCCAGGAAATCCTGGATGGATTTCCGAATCTGCCCTACCTTGTGTTCGTGCGTGAGAAGCCTGTTATTTAAATCCCCACCGCCTCCCAGGCAGCTACAATGAGAGCCTAATGGGGGAGTGGTAAGACAGTGCTACGGCCCCTATTGCCACCGCTACCGTAACTTGAGATTTGCGGAGGGGAGGAAGAGATTTAAGCGCTCATAGGTCTGGTGCACAGCGGAGAAAAAGGTATATTCTCTTGCCGCTGGGTTACACTGGCGCCACACATCTACCAATCCGACCTCCGCCAGCCAGCTCAGCATAGCGTACGAAAGCAAAGCCAGAACCTCACCCAGGGCCTGCCTAATAAAGGTCTCCTGTGAGTCATTTGAGGCACATATGGAGGCCAAAATGTAGGTGGGGCTCCCGGCTTCTACCCGCAGGGACAACAATCTGCCTGGGATTTCAGCTTGTACAGAGAAGACTCTCCCAGAGAAGTGTGTTGCAAATAGGATGGCCACTCCCACCCACTTCCCCAATGTGGACGAGAAGTGTTGTCGATCGAACCATCGTGATCTGAGGTGTAGCCATTCTGCGCGTCATTAGTGCACTTGTTGTAAACGGCATACAAAACATGTTGACTCTTTGGGGAAAGTGAGTAGGGCTATCCATTTTGTGGGTGCGTTAAGGCCTCTGACATTGAGGCTCAATATCTTAAGAGGGTGTTTGTGCATAACGGTGTTGTGTGTAAATGTTCAGCTTGCATGGCAGTAAACGCAACCAAACATGTAAGCAGCCAGAGGGACAGTATATAGAAAAGGAAACAGGGCTGTCTGGCAAGAGAGAGAGGACTCGCACACCGGGGTTCGAAGCGCAGCACAATCCCTAGAGGGTTTAATGGAAGGGGAATAGGGGGCCTCCCACTCTTACGAAGGCTTGGGACACCAGTTAATGGGTTATGCGGCCCTGCCCTCCCGCCAAGGTACAAGATACCGCGGAAGCGGAATGCATCTGGGTGGGTATGGGCCCTGCTGACAGGCGCTCCGCCACTTTATCCGATGAACACACCAGGTGGCCAGCATTGCACATTTGTATCTCATCCCCCATGGGTGTATCTACTGTTTCCTCAATAGGAAAGACAAAAAAAATAAAAATCACAGAAAAAGAAATAGGAACAAACAAACCAAACATCAAACTGAGTTCCCATAATAAATAAAATATCACCAACTAAGGTGGTCCATGAACCTGGCGTCTAGCCTTCTCCATGTTTCGGGCTCGACGTGGAGAAAAAGGAGGAGGGTCTCAGCCGGGCAAGGTCTGTACATCTGGAAGACTAGCCTCTCGTCCATCTCAGCTGCATGGGGGATCCTAAGGGCAGTTCTCCCCGGGCCTATGACGCTCGGTTCTCGGTCCAGTCTTCACGTTGCTGAAGTTGCCGTAGGAGTGCTTCCTTCCCTTTCTTCAGTGCTTTCAGTCTCTGACAGTTTCATCACAAGTTACCTCACTGTTCGGCACCGGCGTCTTTCTGCTCCCAGCTGGCCCCCTCTGTGACTTTAGTGTGTTCAGAAATTCACCATTCGTTGCCAACTCGGGCCAAGGCCGATCTCGCCTCCTTTAATGTACGTACTGTATGTGTTTCTTGATTCCAGATGAAGATCAGCCAGAAAGGGTGGCCCCATCTATAACTAATTCCCTTTTCCTTCAGGATGGCAGTGTCCAGGCGCAGCACTTTAAGTCGTTGGAGGGTAATTGGGGAGAGATCCTGGTAGATGCCCACTTGCATTCCCTCGAAAGCTATTACTGTGGTGTCTTGTGTTGCCGCCATGATCTTCTCCTTTTGTGCGTAGTAGTGGAGACATGTGAGAATGTCCTGTGGTTGGCCCGGCCCTGTCGCTGGGCGTACTGCCCTGTGGGTACGATCCAAGAGTATGTTTTTGTCACGCAGTTCAGGAGTCACCTATTTAGAAAGCTGCACCAACCCCTCCAATTTCCCGGCATCCGCTTGGCCACTAGTATCTATGGTCTGTGGCCAAGGGGTCAAACCACTTTCAAGCTCTGCCTCGTCCCTTGTTCTCCAGCAAAGCACTCTATCTGGCAGTGGGCCGGTACCCGGTTTAGCTAGTCCTAGGCCGTCTCACCTCTAATTATGGCAAGGTGTAGCTCCACCCTCCTGCTGTGCACGGCCTTAGCCCAGTGTCTGTTGCCCCTGCATGCAGGGTCCTCGTTGCAATATGGCCCTTTCATCAAGATCGGTGTGCTCCACTTACCAGCCCCAAGGTAGTCCCAGTAACCGTTTGCCCGTTCACTTGTGTTGTGCTCCACTCTGTCTGCCTATGAGGTCAAGGAGGTCCCGCTCCATATCGTCAGCCCCAGCCTCCCCCGGGCTGGGGTGCGAGCCGCCATCTTGTGCCTGCAGATACGGGCTGCTACTATCGCGGCCGCTGCTCCACTTGGCCACTCCCTGCTGCGCGCTGACCGGGAGCCGCGGCTCTGCTCAGACCACCGCAAGGTCCAGGGGTCCCCACACGGCTCCAGCTAGTGTCCTCCCTCTGGCTAGGACTCCCATTACTCTCCTTCCTCCCGGCCTGCACCGTGATGGTCTATCCTCCGGGGCCTCGAATCGGACACCACGCAGCCAAGTAGCCGGGACCGAACGCCCCACCGTCGGAGGCTCGCCGACTTCAGCAGAGGTAGGTCACCACCTCCCAGCCCCTGCTCTGCTCCAGGGGTTGCGTGCAGCTTCCGTAACACCTCAAGAGGTCTCCCGCCACTGACTGAAATAGTCTTCTCGGGCGCCCTCTCGTATCCGCGGCTCCAAGCCGTGTTTGTGGCCGCAGCAGCCTCTCTCCACCGGAGTCGGGCCCTCGCTGTCCCCCTCGCTTGTCTGCTAGCTCTTCATGGATCTGGTGGGGTAATTACTGCCCCTGGAAGGCTGTATTCCCTGCTAATTAGGACATCACCTGGTGGAGCTCCAGTGCCGCGCTGTTACTCCGCCGCCATCTTGGCCACGCCACGACCTTGGGAGGCACTTTACTACAATGTGGGAAGTGAAATGTGCAATTTCTCTGTCACCAAGGCATACAAAACATTTTATAAGGTTTATAAGGATCCTCCGTAAAATTACATTACCCCCTCTTCCCCCCGCCCCTGGGACCCCTAGGGGTACCTCAAATACCAACATTTTGTAGTTTATCACTGTTTAATTGCCCCTACCAACAAAGTCGAGTTTGGGCGCAATTTACATTTAATAGCAGTGCAGCAACACGGCTGCTTTTAAAATGACTTCACACTCTCAGCAGTACAGAAAAGGCTGTTGGTCTCTAAACCTCCATGCCCTATTATGTACTAGCGATTTAAAGGTAGTTTTAATCCCCCTACCCTATTAGGTATCAGGGACCTATAGGGTTGGTCATGCCAATTTTTGGCTTCAGACCCTCAGATACAAAGCGCATCCAGGCGGCAGTTAGGGACTTGGGATTGCCGATATAAGACACACAAAATATATTTTTTTTATGCTCCTGAAGCAATGTGACTAGGAGAGCAAAATAAGATCAAGAAGTAATTGAGGAACAGGATTACAAGGAACTATTTCAGCCAGTAAAATGAAGTAACATTTCTGGGGAAGAAAAGAGTCCATACCTTACCTTACCTTAGACACGGAAAATGTAGATGCTTTGGTGAATACTTGCCAACCCTACCTAATCAGACCTATCACGTAAATCTTCAACCACTCTATTATCCTTCCTTACCATTTTCAGTCTCATCTCTTCCGCAGTCACCCACTCTTTGACATTTTTTCCCAGACCCTAATTTCAGGCGGTTGTGGGCAAATCAAATGAATGGCAATGCAGAATTTTGCCAAAAACAATCTCAGAGAGGCGAAATTGTATCGCAACTTTGAACCCCTAGGTTGGGGTATAAGATTAAGGAGGCAATGCTGAACACTACCTTCAATCAATAACCTCACTATTCATTTGCCAGTCATCTGTTGCCAATATTCAGGTAAGTGAGCACAAAAAGTAATGTGCACAAAATCTACTATAATCTATTGCACAGAATGTAACACAAGGACAAGCTTCCAGATATTCAGCATTGTACTGTGTCCCGGAATAAACCCACACTGTTCCTCCTGTTTGAGTGACTGTTACTTGCCCCAGTCCATTAGCTAGTACCTTAGCAACAAGTTTGGATTAGATGTTATAGAGAGGGGTCACTACAACCCCTGTTTTAGCAGGGTTCCTCCCGGGTTTTGCTACCATCACTACCAATGCCTCCCTTCGTGGATCCTGGATGGCCACCCAAATGTTTGGACTCCAGAAAGACCTCAAACAATTTATCTGCAAGTGGTTGCATTTATGCTTGCTAGAGCTCAGAGGGAAACCCCTCTAGCCCCGAAGCTTGATATTGTGGCATCTCCTCTCTTCTCGATTTCCTCCTTTTGATTTGAGACTATTGTCTCATCAGATTGTAGTAGGACAGAATTTGAGTGAGGGGTCTCTCCTTCAGTAACGAAGCCACAAGTCTTTCCAACTTGTTCCCCCCGCTCTCTATGTAACGTAGGTCTATACTCTGTCAAAGTAGTATTCCACCGTTCGCTAAATAAGTTTTGAGCCTGAAACAACTGTGTCTTGACACCGGCATTTGCCCGCACGTTTTTCTGTAAGTGTAATCAGCCAACCAGAACCCTGAGCCGGTGTTATATTCCCACTTTCTTACTGATCTGAGCACCCCTCTGAAAGCCTCCTACTCATACCTGTGGGCCCTCAGCTTATATCAAAATACTGGTTAATAACCTCCCGAACCTCGGTATGAAAAATCATGCTCTGTAGCACCTCTGGATGAAGACACCACAGAGGGAGCATTGGACTCGCAGGTGTAAGAGTGTAATCAACAATTAACTAAACAGGATCAGAAAGGAATCTATTCTGGTACACAGCAGTACCTGCATTGACAGCCATATCTTGTCATCAACACACGATCCAGTCTGCTGAAAGTATCAGGAGTCAATGAATGACATGCAAATTTAACTGCAGTTTTTGCCAATTATCTACACACTTTATTTTATCCATGACCTCTCAAGGCAGTGTCATGGCTGGTTTAGTAAGTATGTGCATTGGTGGCCCATCTAATACACCATCTATGGTACAATTAAAATTGCCCTCCTCGCACACGATCGGTATATGGATATAGGGCTTCAAACGCATTCGTCATCTACATTTAATGCATATACATTAACAAGACATATTTCTGCCTCGTCAAGCAACCTGCAGACCAGCACAAAGCGGCACTCAACATCTGCTTTGTACATTGTAGAAAGCGGACCCCCTATGCTACTAACCAAAGTGACACTCTCCTGGTATGAAAAGAGTACGTAGTTGAATACATCTGTCCTCTCCATTTCTTATGTACTTTCTTCACCTTTGTGTCTGTTAAATATGTTTGCTGTAAAAACAGAATTCTAATGGCCTGTCTTTTGTCATAGGAATGCACTCTACATCATTTAATGTGATCATTAATCCACGTATATTCCCAGGTGGCAATCCTAACTGTTCCTGGCATAACTGTTGTGTAAAAATGGGCCTATGGCCCCTTCGGTCAGTAGGTGGGGGAGAGTCTGTCTTATCAAAGGTCTCAGTTGAGACATTAGGAATGCACTAAAGGACATCCAGTCACTGCAATCTGCATATATCAATGACCGCATTGTAAACATTTTATTTAACAAGAATTTCTGAACCCCCAATAATCACCCTCCCCCAGGGTACATACTAAACCATCCTCGTTTGAGTTTCCCCATTTGGTTCAACACTGAACATGTAAAAGGGTTTTTTAAAAACAGGTTAAAAAACACGGACCGCTAAATACACATCCAAACAGTTAACTATGGGGGAAAGATTAACAGCTAATACCATTGGGTTGAAACGTGCAAGTGTAGGCATTAGAAGCAAGACAGGACCCACTGCATGTTTGTAGCCCCGAGGTACACCCGCCCTGCGATGTACAACCTAATGGGGGTAGAAACCTCCCAACTATCATAGACAAGGAAACAAAAAAACAGGACTATAAGAGACAGTAAAAGAGAGAGAAAACAAAAATAGATTGAGAATTGGATAGTGAGCCCCAACCCCAGCATTAATATACACTTTTCGCATCCCTAGACATTGCTACAATATAAAAGTAAGACCTCCCAGTACCTCTACTCGATCAACGACCCAATCAATTTTGCATTATGCATATGCATTCCCCTCCACTGCTCCCCAGTAAAGCAGTACGGGTCACAATGTTCTAAATAAACTTATTTTATGGCAGGTTGAGGAATCAATCATTTTGGTCTAAAAAAAAAAAAAAAAGTCCAGCAGTAACGTGTCCACTCCTCATCAAACTCATGATCATCCAAGTCAGTAAGCTTCTGAAGCGGATCATTCTGTGCAGTTCTGTCCGACAAACAGCCATCAAGGTCCGACCCGTCCTCTTGTCACGGTGCCATTGGGGTCTCCATTCATTTTGTTCCATCGTCCTGCACAGTATTTGTTGGCCGATCCACTTTCTGATACTCTGGCTTCCAGCTTGTGAAGGCACCCCCTAGACTTTCTTGCCGCACCATTACCCATTTAGAGTTAGTCCCAAACCTCTGCAGGGTCTGTGAGGAAATATGATCCTCCATTGTGGAGTACCCACAACGTGTCTGGTAAGAGCAACATATACTTAAGTCCCATATCTTGCAACTTCTGTTTTACAGCATCAAATTAATTTCAAAGTTTTTGTACCATTTACGTATAGTCAGGGAAGATTCTAATGATTTTATCCTCTTATTTCTGGTTGCCATTTTTACATGTGAGCTGCAGGATTATATCTATATTATATTTGCAGTTCAGAATTCGGACTATGATAGTTTGTGGATAAGAGTCTAGAGGAGCTCGCTCCAGAACGAAGAATGTGGAGAGGGCCTTCGGATTCAGGACAGTCCTGACCGAATGTTCTAGAAATTGTTCTCTGGACTTGGCCTCAGAATGTTCCGGGAGGCCCACAAATCTAAGATTATTATGAAGGAATAGCACCTCTGCATCTTCTATTCTAATGTGAAGGTGGTGTGATAAGTCAGGCAGAGAGAGGATCATGGCCCATATCGCCTTCATTTCAGTTGGGAGGGCCTGAACTGACTGCTCTGCAGCCAGTAACCGTTAGTTGACTTTGTGGAGATCAGTGTGCAGGAGGTTCCCCTCAATCAACAGTCAATTTGTTTTCCAATGTCGTTCACAACCTTTCTACGGTGTCCAGTATCTGTGCCCCAGTGAAGTCAGGCAGCAGGAGATCATCCTGCAGGTCTCCTTGCTCACCTGATGTGCGATTGTTCTTTGGCCCCCCTGTATATTGTTCTATTTGTGTTTGCTGCATGGATTTGGGTGTTTTACTCTTGCCAATGATGGTGTCAGGTCTCAGAAGCAATGCCAGAAGGAAGGGGGGAAGAATCCATTCCTGTTCCTGCCCACTAATATGAACCTCAAGGTGTAACCAATGGTCACCCGCCCACCGGATGCAGCGGTCCAAGGCTCTGCCTCCAGCTGCTTTGGGTGCCCCTCTATCAGTTGGTAGAGCACCTCAATGTGCGCACAGATCATTCCTTTTAAACTGTTTATTTACAGATTCGCTATTATAAGTCTATGCCCCTGGCCCAATTGTTAGGCTGCCCCCAAAGATATCCTGGACATGGTGAATCACTGCGACTCTCCCTCTGGCTCTCGAAGGCCCGTGCCCCACTGCCTTGTAACTGCCGCCACAAGGAGTTGATGCTATCAACCCGGGTGGCCTGGCAGCCCATCAGGACTCCAAGTGCCGTCTGGTCACCGGCAGGCAGTCCCAGCACACTGCCTCATCTCCAAATCTGGTTATTTATGAAAATGATAAAATGTTGAATACATGGAGTCTTATTCATAATTTGTTATATATAATATGGAATTGATGAACAAGTTACTTACCTTCGGTAACGATGTATCTGTAAGAAACATTAGTTAGTTAGATTCCTCACCTTGTCAGCAATACCCCTTGCGCGTCGCTAGGCGTCGTCTGCGGCTCCGCGTCCGTCGTCGTGCGCCGGAATGACGTCGGAGTACTTAGACGCCGCCCTCGTGCGCCGACGTCAGTTCTTGTACATAGCTTTCCGCGCCAGGAACGCAGAGCCATGCAAAGACCGACACTGGTGCCAAAAAGAAAATCTAGGGGCCTGAAAAGGATAACCTTAACCCTAGATGTCAGTTCGCAGAACGGGGAGGATGGGTGGGTCGGTGAGGAATCTAACTAACTAATGTTTCTTACAGATACATCGTTACCGAAGGTAAGTAACTTGTTCATCTGAAAGAAACACGTTAGTTAGATTCCTCACCTTAGAATAGATACCCAAGCAATACCATCCCCGGTGGTGGGTCTGCGAACCAAGATCACACCAAAAAGTCCTGGAGGACAGAACGGCCAAAGAAGCCATCCCTCCGGACTTGGCTGTCAAGGCAATAATGCCTGGCAAACGTGTGTAGCGAAGCCCACGTCGCCGCCTGACCGATGTCCTGCAAAGGGACACCCCGTCCCAAAGCAGTAGTAGCCGCTGTGGCCCGAGTGGAGTCGGCGCGCAGCCCAACAAGAGGGTCCTTTTTTGCCAAGGAGTAACAAATTTTGATGCACAAAACGACCCACCGAGAGATGGTCCGTTTGTGCACCGCTTTCCCCTTCTTAGCACCCACGTATCCAACAAAAAGTTGGTCGTCCACCCGGAACTGCTTTGTGCGGTCCAGATAAAAGGACAGCGCCCGTTTTGGGTCCAGACGGTGGAGCCTCTCTTCCTCTTTGGAAGGATGCGGAGGCGGAAAGAAGGTGGGCAAGGTGACAGACTGCCCAAGATGAAATGGAGTCACCACTTTCGGAAGAAAGGAGGGACGAGGCCGAAGGACCACCTTGTCCGGATGAACAGACAGAAAAGGAGGCTTTGAAGATAAAGCCTGGAGCTCACTCACCCGTCTAGCCGAGGTGATGGCTACCAGAAAAGCAGTCTTAAGAGTCAGAAGACGAAGAGGACAATTGTGAAGAGGCTCGAAGGGAGCGCACATCAGGAATGTCAAGACAAGATTCAAGTCCCACTGAGGCATTACAAAAGGGACAGGAGGGAACGTGTGAGTAATGCCCTTAAGAAAGCGTGTAACTACAGGGGACTTGAAAAGAGAAGGCTGATCAGGAAGCCGCAAGAAGGCAGAGATGGCAGCAAGATAACCTTTCAGGGTGCCCAGGGCAGAGCCCTGCCGGGCCAAAGAAAGAAGAAAGAGGAGAACCTCAGAAAGAGGGGCGGAAAGGGGATCCACAGCCTTTGCTGTGCACCATGCCACAAATTTGTTCCACCGGCAGGCGTATACCGTCTTTGTGGAGGGACGCCTGGCTGCCAGAATGAAATCACAGACTTCAGGAGGCAAGTCAAATGGCATCAACTGCCGCCGCTCAATCTCCACGCATGGAGGTGGAGGCTGGACAGGTTCGGGTGGAGGACCGTCCCCTGCTGCTGCGACAGAAGATCCTCCCGAAGGGGCAGACGTATCGGAGGATCGGTCAACATACTGAGTAGCTCGGGATACCAGTACCTTCGTGCCCAATCCGGAGCCACCAAGATGACTTGGGCCCGGTCGTGCCTGATCTTCTTCAGCACTCTGGGCAGAAGTGGTATAGGCGGAAAGGCGTACAACAGACCGCAACTCCACTCGTGACGAAAAGCGTCGCCGAGCGAGTGCCGCCTTGGAAATTCCAATGCGCAGAACTGCTGACATTGCGCGTTCTCTTCGGTGGCGAATAGATCTAACCAAGGCTCTCCCCACTGCTGAAAGAGACCTTGCGCCACTTCGGAGTTCAGACGCCATTCGCGATCCATCATGCACCGGCGGCTGAGTTCGTCTGCTCTGGCGTTCAGAGAGCCCGCCAGATGTTGAACCACCAGGGTGACGCCCTGGTGTTCCAGCCATGTCCAGAGGCGCAGAGCCTCCTGACAAAGGGTCCACGACCCCACCCCGCCCTGTTTGTTGCAATACCACATGGCGGTGGTGTTGTCCGTGAACACCTGCACGACACTTCCCCTGACAGAGGGAAGGAAGGCTTTCAGTGCAAGTCGGATCGCTCTCAACTCCAATAGGTTGATGTGGAGACGAGACTCCGCCGGAGACCAGAGGCCTCTGATCTCCGCCTCTCCCATATGGCCACCCCATCCCAGGAGGGACGCATCCGTCACTACGACATGCTCCGGTTGGGGAAGGGAGAGGCTCTTGCCCCTGACCCAATCGCGGTCCGTGAGCCACCACTGCAACTGCTGTGCAGTGCCCTCCGAGATCAAGACATGGTCGGACAGGTTGCCGTGATGCTGGGCCCACTGAAACTTCAGGTCTCACTGCAGAGCCCGCATGCGCCGCCTGGCATGATGCACTAGTAGGATGCAGGAGGCCATCAGCCCCAGAAGCCGCAACACTAGCCTGACCGAAACCCAGGATAGAGGCCGAAAGATGGGAATCAGGGCCTGTATATCCCGGACCCGCTGTTCCGGTGGATGGACCCGGAACTGCGCCGAATCGAGAACCGCTCCGATGAAGAGGAGCTTTTGAGAGGGACTCAGGTGTGACTTCGGCACGTTGATGGAAAACCCCAGCAAATGCAGGAGATCCGCCGTAGTCTGGAGGTGGGAGACGACTGTCTGGGGCGAGCCCGCCTTCAACAACCAGTCATCGAGATAGGGGAAGACTGGAACCCCTGATCTGCGCAGATGAGCTGCGACCACCGCCATCACTTTCGTGAACACCCGAGGGGTACTGGTGAGGCCGAAGGGGAGCACGGTAAACTGAAAGTGCTCTTGGCCCACCGTGAACCGCAGGTAACGCCGGTGGGCCGGCAGGACGGGAATGTGGAAATATGCGTCCTGCAAGTCCAACGCTACCATCCAGTCTCCGGGGTCTAGGGCAGCTAGAACCTGAGCCAAAGTCAACATCTTGAACCTTTCCTTTCGGAGGAAGGCATTGACGTTCCGGAGGTCCAAGATAGGGCATAGGCCCCCTTTGCCCTTCTTGGGAACCAGAAAGTAGTGGGAATAACAACCACGACCTACTTCTGGACTCGGAACGCGCTCGACGGCCCCCTTGGCCAAGAGGGCCGAAACTTCCTCGTGGAGAAGATTCAAATGATCCCCCGAGATACGGTGGTGCTGCGGTGGCATGGCTGGAGGGGTCGTCTCGAAGGGGAGGGAGTAGCCCCTTCGGACGATTTGCAGCACCCACCTGTCCGATGTGATGGACCGCCAGTGGAGCAGGTGATGGCGAACTCTGCCGCCCACTGGCGTGGAATGGGCCTGAAAGCTCGGACTAGGAAGGCTTTGAGGCAGATGCTGCCGGGGGCTGACCTCGTCGTCCTCCAGAGCCGCCACGGCGGAAACCACGTCCGCGACCGCGCGCAGGTTGGTTCTGCGGCTGGTGGCTAGGCGCACGTGAGGAGGCACCCCTTCCTTGGCCACGAAAGGGGCGAAAGGCGGAAGATTGCGACCGCGGGGCCGAGAGGCCCAAGGACTTGGCCGTAGCCCGGGAGTCCTTAAAGCGGTTCAGCGCACTGTCCGCCTTCTCGCCAAATAGGCGAGTGCCATCAAAGGGCATGTCCATGAGAGTGCTCTGGACATCACCCGAAAATGACGTGGACCGCAGCCAGGCGTGACGTCTAAGCGCCACTGTGGTAGAAATGGCCCTACCCAGCGAGTCCGTGGTGTCAAGCCCACATCGGATTGCATGTCGTGCTGCATCCCTCCCATCGGCCAGAGCCTGGGTAAGTCGTGTCCGGGCCTCCTCCGGACACAGGGGCAGCACGTCCTCCACCGTATCCCACAGAGAGTGGGAATAACGGTCCAAGAGACAAGCGGTGTTTAAAGACCGCAGGCCCAAACTAAGGGAAGAGAACAGCTTCTTGCCAAACTGTTCTAGCCTCTTGGAATCCCGGTCCGGCGGGGCGGTCGGGAAAGAGGATTGGGAGGTGGAGGCCTGGATAACCAGGCTTTCAGGGGTAGGGTGTTGGGACAGAAAACTGGGGTCGCCCGGAGCAGGGCGGTGGCGCCTGGCGACGTTCCTGTCCACAGGAGGAACTGTGGAGGGCTTGGACCAGGTGCCCTGCAGAACGTCAATGAGGGCCTCATTGAATTGCAGCAGAGGCTCAGTGGAGCTTGCTGCAGACTGAAGCACCTCAGTAAGGACGTTAGTCCTCACAGCCACGGCAGGCAGCTCGAGCCCAAGGGCTGCGGCCGCCTTGCGCAGCACCACAGAGAAAGCAGCGCCCTCCTCCGAAGCCACAGTCGGAGGAGAGACGAATCCAGTGTCTGGAGAGGTATCCAGGCCACTGGCCTCCCCCAGTTCATCTGCCCAGTCCTGGGACAGTTGGGCCTGAGCGGCCATAGGATCCTCGGATCCCTCCCAGTTGTCCCCATCATCCGACTCCTGGTATAGAGGAGAAAGTAACGGAGCCGGGCGGTAGACATAATGTGTCTCTAGCGGCGCCGATCTCGGAGTCCATCGACGTCGGACCGGCGCCGGGCCCGGAGTGGGACTGAACCGGGGCTCGACGTCGAGCGGAGTCGACGTCGGCGTCGGGGGTGGTACAGGTGTCGACGCCGGCGGAGGAGGCGTGACGAGGTCGACCGGCGTCGACGGGGACTCGAGAACGGGTCCCTCGGGCGCTTGCGGCGTCGAGGCCGGCGCCGTCAACGGCGCCGGGGCCGGAGCCACCGGCAGGCAAGGCAGCCTAGTCGGGTCCGCGGGGCCCGAAGGCGCACCAGCGGGCGCCGACGGCGGAGCCAGGTTCCTCATGGCCGAGAGGAAGGCACTGACTTCCGCCGGCGTCGCGTTAGTCCCAGGGACCGGAGGGTATGGGGACGTGCGCGACGCCTGCGGCTCCGCCGGAGCCGTGGGGGTGGAACCACCCTGACCCTCGGCCGAGTCACGCGACCGGCGAGGGGAGTCCGAAGAGCGATGTCGCCTCTTGGACTTCTTGGAATGCTTCGACTTACCCGAAGACTTGGATCCCGACGACCGATGGTGACGTCGGCTGCGGCTCCGCGACCGATCCTTGGACCTCCTCCTGGACTGGGATCGAGAGGCGCGCAGAGCCGAGTGGCGAATCTCGAGAAGCTTACGGGACCGCTCCCGTCTAGCCTTCGAGGTCAGGGCCTTACAGTCCGAGCACGACTCCGCGTCGTGGTCGAGGCCCAAGCAGTACAGGCACCGGCGGTGATGGTCCGTAACCGACATCAGGCGGTTACAGTCAGCACAGGCTTTAAAACCAGGCATCCTACCGGCACCGGAGTCGATTGACAGGATCAAAAAGGATCAAAAAGTTAGTCAAAAATTGACTAAAGGGGTAGCTCTCCCGGATCTGCGCTTACTGGCGCGGAAAAAAGAAGAACTGACGTCAGCGCGCGAGGGCGGCGTCTAAGTACTCCGACGACGTCATTCCGGCACACGACGCCGACGACGGACGCGGAGCCGCAGACGACGCCTAGCGACGCGCAAGGGGTATTGCTGACGAAAAATCTTCCGGATCCAGTCTGACGCCTGGGGATATTCTAAGGTGAGGAATCTAACTAACGTGTTTCTTTCAGATATTGTGATAACTATTCACTGGAAATCAATTTCTTCATTCATGTGCAGTGCTAACAATCTGTAAAACTGCTTTAATTTGTAATGATTTATATAGAAATGTTCATAATGATTGTACATATGCCCTTGTATCCTGCGATCACGGCTGGTGCTGATAACAGATATTATAGCTATTCACTGGTGTACTTAATTTCTAACAGCCTAGTTCCTATGCATTACCACACTTCTTGGCTGCCTCTTTCATGTGCTGGCCCATATTAACATGTTTATAGTGCAGGAAGTCATTAACAGCCTCTTGGCTTACCACACGGTGCAAATTTTGTACAACCCTAACATACTAGTGAATGATTGCACTGAAATTGCCAAGATGGCAGTGGTATCGGACGCTCACTGAGAGCTCCGCTCACAAGTCGCCGAAAATCCTGCTTTAATCTGAGTCAAGGCGACGCTTGCTGCAGATATTCTGCTCCATATCGGTTCTGTGATCCGGGGGACCAATAGCGAAGCCACCAGGGGCTGTGGACCTACAGGAGTGGAGACGGCTGAGCTCTGTCCGCCTGCGACCTGCGCTGTGATTGCGGGACAGCCTGTGAGGTGGGAAAGGTGCACGCATTGCGGGCTCCGCCTGCCTGGCCTTGGAGGACCCACAGGGACCTCTCCCCAATATCCTTGAGACAGCACGTAGGCCCCCAAAGTGAGGAGGGAGTGCGGCAGCTGTATTGGATGGCCCTGGGGACTTTGGCTGTGGTGGGGGCCTGGTTGCCGGCACACTTTGGAGACACGCTATGACCGGCATTTCAGGGGGGACATGTGTGTTCTGACTGGGCTAACCCCCCTGTTTCTCTGTGGCCTGCGAAGAGTGCTTGACAGTTCACTGTCGAGGTCTTGCCAGACAGGCAGGTGCTGTGATCTCTCTGGTGCTTGTCCTCATCCATTTGTTGGCTGGGGTTCACCGCCCGGTTTGGGGAGACGCCTCCCTACACGACCAGCAGAGCATACAATGACCAAGGACAAAGAATCCAGGCCCCCGTGTCAGAGAAAAATGGATCTTTACGCTAAGGCCATCAACCCTCCTCCAGAGGAACCCCGACAACCTATGCTGGATAACACCGGCCTCCTTGTGGCGTTTCAGGCCTCCTGTGAGGCACCGGAGGAAAGTGTGGGTGAGGTTCGGTCAAAGGGGTTCGTTCTGTGCGAAGACCTCTGTAACGTGGCAGAGAGGCCACTGAAAGTAGGATCTCGGAGCTGGAAGACACGGTCAGAGTACTTAGAAGCAGCAGAGGTTCGCAGGCCAGCGAGATATGCTTCGGCGGCTAGACGATGCGGAAAATAGAGCACGAAGGAACAATCTGAGATCTGGGGGATTCCCAGGAGGAACGTAGGGTTCCAATATGCTATGGTTCCTCGATACCTGGCTCCGACGAATAATCACCCAAGATTCTCAGCCTGTTTTAACACAGAGGGTGCATCACGCCTTGGGAGCTAGGCCAGGGGTCGCTCCACAACTGGTAACAGCACAATTCCTGAACAAACTTGATAGAGACATGATCCTTCCTTAAGTCCGTAAACAGGGGGAAATGCGCCATGAAAACGTTAAAAACGTAGTATACCCGGACTACTCTTGTGAAGTTAAATGCCAGAGGCGCATATGTGACTCAGTAAAACTTATACTACGCAGTCTCCAAATACAATATATGCTCTTGTACCCGGCCAAGCTCAAAGTTATATATCAGGGAAAGAACCCTTTTCTTTCAATCGTCTGAGGAAGCCTGGGAATGGCTTGAAGAATGTCCCTGGCTGACACACCGGAGGGAGCAGATGCCGATACTAGGAGGCCGACCAAAGGATCGACAGAGAACATGGGGTAAGGACAAAGGTCTAGCAGTGGGGCCCAGAAACCATGGCGGGGGAAAAGACCCAAGGACCGGCTGGAGATATCCTCAGACTCTGATGGGAGCAGCAAAACAGCATCCAAACGTACTCGGCAGGAGTGAGAAGACTAAGATACAGGCATGGGTGCTACAAAGGAAGCGCCTGAGTCCAGACCAGAATCCTCACATCCTCAGGCCGTATTTCACAAAGTGGAATGTCCTCTTGCCTCGGTCCCTTCATAGACCATGGCGAAGGGGACAGATGCAGCGATATAGCTACTGCCTTGAAAAACATGTACGATAGCTGAAGAGCGGGGACATCAGATGCTCTGAAAGGCTGATGCCTCCCCTTCCTCCCCTTTTTGTCACAGACTAAGTTTCTGTATGGAACGCTTCTCTTTACTATTTTCTGTCCTTCTTTTGGTTTCCTCTAGTGAAACTGCCAGTGGGACGTTGCTCCTCGGGGTGGTTGCCCCGGAGTTAGGTTTTTGAACTTTGGGGACCGAGTTCAGTGCGTGGGAGGGGTGGGCTACAGACCTCTCCATTCCCCCAATAAGTACTTCTAGTTGTGTAATGGCAGAGTTCACTCATGGGGGTGGTTTAGTTTATGGGTTATTAAGAAGTTTGTTGATTCACATAAGGGAGACTTAGACCCTTCAGCCGAGATACTATCGCATAGATGACTTGCACACACTCGCCATACACTGGCAGAGCTAAGGCACCTAACCAGACTTTAGACACCGGAAGCCTGTCAATACTCTCCTGGAACATTAACAGTTTGGGGGACAACGTTGAAAGGCTTGGTAACTCATTACCTTAAGCAGTTGCAGTCTGACATTGTTCTCCAAGGGAACACAATGTAGGTTCCTGGGATGGGGGCCTATACCACTCTGGCATATGCAGGGTACACATCAGGATCCCGGGGAGCGACCTTATTGGTGAAAAAGTGTCCTTCATTTCAAGTGATACAGCAATGGTCAGATCTATTTGGAATATACATGGGAGCGAGGGTCCTTAGGGGTAGAGGAGACATCACCCTCACTAGCGTTCATGCACCACCTAGGCTTCAGCCCCCTACAATAGCAAAACTCTCTGAAATTCTGTTGGAGGTGAACTACTCACTCCTTGTACTGGGGGGAGGGGGCGGGATTGAACAAGGTCATGGCAAAAGAGCTGGACCGGTCCAGGACCAGTGGCACAACAGCACCAGTCACCTGCTTTCGGGGTTTGTGTCTGCTCTCGGTCTCTTCGACCTCAGGCGGTGCACACCTTCCAATGGGAGGAGCTATTCTTACTTCTCAGGGGCCAATAGAGTGATCTGCTGATTGGATTACGTTTTTGCCCCGGCTGTGAAAGTGGGTGATCTACAACAGGAAGAATATATCACCCGTGGGCTCTCAGACCATTCCCCACTACTGGTTAAACTGGGCAGGAGGGTCCGTAGGACCGGGGCTCAATGGAGACTCAATGTATGGGACCTGCGGAATCGCGAGGTGGTTGTAGGGCTCTGCGTGGACACGGACACTAGTTTGGGGAGAACAAATGTTCAATCCTCTCAAAAGTTATGCTATGGGAGACCTATAAGGCGGTACTCCAAGGATCTGCACAAAATCTCATTACCCAGAAAACAAAGGGTGTACGGATCTCTTGAGCAATTAGAGGGTAGGCTGCTGGCCCCTAAAGGAGCCTTGGCCCCGAACCCAAGCTCCCTGGAGCTTCACCAACTGGAGCTCTTGAGAGCGTAATACCGCGCTATGGGCACATAGGAGCAAAGAAACAGATGCTTGCCATGCTCCAGAGACTATACGAGATCGGGGATAAAGCCAGGAAGCTCCTAGAGTGGTTGAGCAGGAAGGAGACTGATGCCATATGGGTACACCAGATTGTGGACCAAATGGGGACTGCTATACCATGGAATGTGCCATTGCGGAAGCCTTCGCTCTGCACTGCGAAGATCTCTATAGGGCACAGCCATTCCATGATACCACTCATATTGTATAGATCTTGGTGTCTGTGGCTGTCCTAGTACTGGACAGTGAGGCACAAGAAATTCTGGACGCCGATATTGCAATAGAAGAAGTGCATGACACCCCAGCCAAGCTCAAATCCAATAAGACCCCGGGGCCTATTTGTCAACCCGCTGAATTTTTGAAGCGTTCTGGACACGTGTTGAGGACTCACCTCTTATCTATGTTCCAAGATGCAGGAAGACTTGGTAAATGTAAATGTGGTACTCTTCCGCCAGATCTCCAACTGGCGTTCATTGTGGTGATCCATAAGGAGGGCAAGCCCAGAGACAAATGTAATTCATACTGTCCCATTTCCCTTTTAAATATCGAAGTGACCTCCAGGCTTCTGCAGGTGATTGGCCTCTTGATTCATAGAGACCAGTCTGGGTTTATAACAGGTCAGTCAACTAGTTTAACTTACCAAGAGCACACAACTGGATGAATGAGGTTAAGATCGGGTCAGAGATCCATGTCCTACTTGCACTAGACGCAGAGAAGGCGTTCGATGCAGTGCATTGGCCCTTTCTGGAGCAGACTCTGGTGCGCTATGGATTCGGTCCTAAAATTCAGAAAAGGGCAGGTCTGCTGTTTCATGACCCGGTGGCAGCAGTTAGAGTCAATGGGACATTGTCCTCAGATTTTCCTATTGGAAGGTGTACTTGTCAGGGATGCCCCTTGTCCCCCCCTCTCCTGTTTGCCCTTTCCATAGAATTCTTGGCCTGCACAGTGCGAACTCACGGACTTGGAGGTAGTCGAAGAGTAAACCCTGCTTTAAGAGGATGACATCCGCCTCTACATCACCAAGCCATCCCAATCCCTCCCACTGCTCTTCGAGGAGTATGGCAGCTACTCCAGTTATAAGATTAACTGGAGCAAGTCGGTACTATATCTTCCAAACGGAGAGATGGACAGAACCCTTCTCCCCAGTCGACTACTGTGCCCCACAGATGGCTTACAATATCTGGAAATCTTTATGGCATTGAAGCAGGGCCTCTGTTTCGAGAGATTTTTTGGACGGGTAGCCACGGCATGCTGGAGAGATCGAAGAGCCTCCCCATTACATTAATTGGTCGTGCAGCCTTATTAAAAAGAGTATCGCTCCTGAAATTGTTATATATGCTACAAAACACATTTTACAGGACACCCTCCCCACCCCCCCCGAAGGTATTTGCCGACTGGAGGGTGACATGTGTACTTTCCTATGGGATGGGAAACACCCCAGAGTAGCCCTGAAACCTCTGCCTTGCACCCCTACAATGGGGGATTGGCACTCCGTGGCCTACTACCAGGAGCCCACCTAATAATATTAATGACTGAATCTTCGCACCATGCGACCACTCCCCTTTCAGGCTAAAACGAGCATAGGTTGGGGTGTAGGTGGGGAAGGGAATCAAGCCTCCACCATCCCTACGGAGGCAAGGGAACACAAGGCCTCTTCCCCACTACGTAAGTGGCCTTGGCGGCCTGGGGGAAGGTGACGAAGCGCTTGGGTTGGCATCGCAGGATTACCCGAGAACACCCTTGTGGGAGGGTCACTACCTCCCCGAGATACAGAAACTGAGGGGATTTGGTGCCTGGGATCTTATCGGGATTTCCAACTTGGGGCACACGTTGAGTGGAGGAGACATAAAATCGTTATTGAGCTGCAGCATGAACATGAGCTGCAAGATAACCAGATTTGGAAATACGGGCAGGTCCAGTATGCCTGGCGGGCTGAAGGACTACAGGGGGAAGATACCCCAGAGTTTGCTCCATTAGAGGATCGGCCACTCACTGAGGAGCTTGGGAGAGCTGCAATTTCTTTGACATATAAAACCCTGAATAATAACATGCCTGTCAACTTACAGTCTTTGTGGGGAAAGAGGGTGGCTAACTTCAGGGAAATGGTTTTTCTTGATTGGCAAGCTGCCCTGATGCACCCTAGCGAGGTAGTGATAAAAGCGAGGCTCTGTCTAATAAGATTTAAAATTCTTTACAGGGTGTATTATGGAAGGAGTAGGCTGCATGAGATGGGAAGGGCACAACACCCTCGATGCCAGGGTTGCGAACTAGAAGAGGGTACCTTCTTGCACACAGCATGGGACAGCCCACATATACAGGGTTATTGGAAGACTATTATTAAGGAACTAGGCAACATCCTGGGCAAACCATCCCGCTTGTACCCATGTTCATTATCCTGGGGATCCCTAACGATGTTGATCTCCACAGATCTAAAACTCCTGTTTTGTACTCTTGGACTGGTGGTTGCGAAAAGAGACATGGCCAGGCAGTGGGCAGCAGGGTAGTGTCTGACCCTGCAGGAATGGAAATGAGGTATGGACATGTACATGATGGCAGAAAAGGTTACCTACACTGGTAGGGGTTGTCCTGAAGGGTTTGGGGTGCCTGGCTTGCCTACTATTCCTAGGATCTCCTAGAGGAGGATGGGGAGAGATAACAGACAACGTAGCTATAGACGGGTGTGTCTAGTCTTGAACAGAGATGTAGCACAAATAGGTGTACTTCCCCTGTGGTAGTGGTCACAGGAAATCTGGTGAATGACCAGACCAAGTCATAAAACCACATATAAAAGGGCGGTTGCTTCAATTTCGTCAAGTCATTTCCTATCTGGTCATTGCATACAAAGCATAGCAAATCACGTTTCTAATCAGCTTAGGATGTTGCTCTGAAAAAAGCAGAGGGTAATAAACCACTTTAGTGCCCTACAAACTAAGTGCACTGAACTTGGTGGGTCACTTTATCTTACTAGACTGCATTCTTGACATGGAGCTCTTGAACGCTTGAACCTTTCCTTTTGCCGCATCTTGGACCATAGCAACCGGGCCGCCTTGCGGCAGGAGCTGCGTCAGTTTGATTGGAGTATTTGTTTATCTTTCGCCCTCAGGGCTGTACCTTAGTCATCTTTATTGGGGACTGCAGTTCCCTGCATCTACGTTTTGGTTTGTCGAGTCATGTTGTGGAAATGTGGATTTTCCTGATCAGTTATGTCCCCTATCTTGGACCCCAACGGTTCTATATACATGTTACAAGTACATGTATGTTCCCTCCAGTTCCAGTTTCTAAGACGCAAACATATGTGTGTCTACCGTCAACATGTTCTCTGTCAGATCCGCCATCAATGGGCTGGATATTCGATTCCTAGGTGTGACAGGCCACCGACTTTATATGGCTAAGTTATTCCATTTTTACAGTTCAGGCGAGTAGGCCCGATTCTGTCCTCAAAGCCTTTCCCTGCTCTCTGTCTCTGACAGCTTCAGCTTGAGCTCGCATCTGTATCCATGAACTTTGTCCTACTCCCTGTGCAGCTAACGGTGCCTGCCTCGGCCAGTTTTCGTATGTCTGCCAAGAAGTTGTATTTCACCTTCGAATTATCTATTTTGCTCTCCAGCCGATGCATTCCTGTCCAGTGATTTAGGTAAACATTTCCTTTAGCTCACAAGCAAGGGACTCAGCCTTTCCGTCCTCCTGCAAATGATTCATAGCCCTGTTGCCATGGAAAGTTTTCTATCCCTCGCATCTCATATAGACACTTAGACGCTTGTACACGTACACAGTCAGTATAGAATAGATTCTGTCCGAGAGTCTCTTCCTTGTGGATAACATAGTTCTTTAAACATAGGATGTTAGATATGATTTGGGATTAGGTTGACTTGACCCCCAGACTTCTCGTCTCCACATGTAGAGCAAAATGTCAAGTCCCCTTCACCCCCTAGTTGCACGTCAATTACACGTCATGCTGCCGCGCGCGCATCTATGCCAAGTATTATCTTATAGATCCACCTATGTCTGATAATTCTAACCAATCATGTTTCTTTTATTCCTTATTACGCCTAGTTTCGATTATGTCACTGTCACGTCATTTTTCTTATCAAATGTTACGCCTTCTACATTCGTTTCATTGTAATGCACTTATTATAAAAATACATGTCTGTTAATAAATTATTGTACTTCACTTCCTGAACCCTCGTGGTGACGGAACCTGAAGGCCGCGACTCGAGTCGGCCATTTTGAATGGAATAAAGCCCATTAGAAAACCTCTTATACCACGGATTCTGCCTCTTGTTATTTTGAGCTATTTACTTTATTTTAAGATTCCGTATGAAATTCAGTCCGGTATTTTTATTTACCACATAATGGCGCCCGAATAGGGACACTTTCTCATCTCACGCGCCGGCGGTGCGTTGCAGGCCCGGTCTCCTGCCACAGCTGGACGGACCATAAACGCGTACCAGCAGGATTTCCTGTAAGCTCCCTCCGGTCAAGCGGGGGCGACTGAGGCTGCGATCAACCCAGACGAGGCGGTGAGAAGTGCGAAGTATCCCGACCAGAGCCTAGCTGAGAGAGCAAGATCCGAGGTATACAGAGGCCCACCAGGTTTTCCGAAATCCCGACGTCCAGAGGGTCCGATGTCCGCAGTTATCGAGTCCTGTCCATTCTCTGAGGCCTTCCGTTTCAAGGAGCTACTCGGTGAGTACCATCGCCGGGGAGGCGTGTTGACGCGCACATAGGTTGTGCCGGTCAAGACGGATTTGGGTACACAAATCCGGTCTGCACTGTTTAGCAGTGTATCTGTACTGTTTAGCAGTATATCAAGTATTCCGAAGTATGCAGTTATTGTCAAGAATTCAGCGTGGTGATTAGTTAGGCAGACTGTCATCATTGTCGATCATTGTTATAATGTTTAATGTTTAATGTTTAAAGTATTCAGAAATGTCTTGCATATTGTGGTATGAATGACTGTTCATTGTTCACTGTTCATTTATGGTGTTTTTCGTATTAAGAAAATTCAAGAGTAAGTATCAGATCAGTTGTCAATATGCCGCTCTTCTCGAAGTTAAGACAGATTACTACCAGAAAAGGGGTGCTTGAAGAAGCAGTTCCTATTCCTCCTAGAGACACTCCAGGGCATTTCATGTACCATAAACATGGCTTAGATGCCATATTGTTTCTTGATCTATGGGTAGATTATACCAAAGGATTACCGGAAAGTCAAAGGTGGCCCATAGCGGGAACCTGGGATGCAGAGTGCATCATGAAAGTGGAGGAAGAGTTATGGAAAAGAAAGGTCAGACAGTCACAGAAAGACGCTGTTGAGTTATGGCGTAAAGAATCTCATAGACGAACAGAAAAAGCACGTAGACAAGAAGAGAGGAGTAAAGAAAGTTCAAATAAAGTTCAAGAAAATCTATTAATTGAGGAAGGTATCCGAGTGAAATCAGAACAAGTGAATAGACAAAGAAATGCTCTTATGAATGGTATGTATCCCCTTCTAGCCGAAGGACTACCTAAGGCTGTTACAGAGATGCCAAAAGACTTGCCACCCGTTTTCCTAGCTCCCCCTGATTATTATCGAAATGTTCATTTAGTACACAATAGAGAGCGAAGAGATCTCCCAGTTGTCGATTATACTGAGACGGCATGGGACAAGTATGTAGATTTCAATAAAGGTATCTTTCCCTATATAGGTACAATATCAAATAGTAAGCTGATACGCAGACTCACCAAGACTCTTGAAGCTGTAGTAAACGAGACTATAGCCGCCCTAGGCAATCTGACAGAGGAACAATCAGTGATGAGAATTGTTGTTCTCCAGAATCGTCTTGTCCTTGACGTCATCCTGGCCGATAGGGGCGGAGCTTGCAGGGTCATCGGATCCAGCTGCTGCATATTCATACCAGAAAATTCGCCATCTGTATATAAAGCTATAACACGCCTTCATAAGATTGTAAGCCAGATACACGAGAATCCAGGCACTTGGACGTGGTCCGGGTGGTTTTGGAGTGTGATATCAGCCTGGGGATGGAGAGTTTTATCCTTCCTAGGTATTGGCCTTCTTATGCTCTTCAGTTGTTGTTTATGCCTGCAAGGTGGACCAGCGATTTGTGGTCTGTGTGCCACATCATGCATTCCACATCACAGGTCCCGTTCAGAATACCGGAAGGAAGAAGAAATGATGCTCCATGAGCAAATCAATGGAATGATGAAGATTGATGTCTCGTGAAGGGCAAGAAGGGGACAAGGAGGGAATGTGGAAATGTGGATTTTCCTGATCAGTTATGTCCCCTATCTTGGACCCCAACGGTTCTATATACATGTTACAAGTACATGTATGTTCCCTCCAGTTCCAGTTTCTAAGACGCAAACATATGTGTGTCTACCGTCAACATGTTCTCTGTCAGATCCGCCATCAATGGGCTGGATATTCGATTCCTAGGTGTGACAGGCCACCGACTTTATATGGCTAAGTTATTCCATTTTTACAGTTCAGGCGAGTAGGCCCGATTCTGTCCTCAAAGCCTTTCCCTGCTCTCTGTCTCTGACAGCTTCAGCTTGAGCTCGCATCTGTATCCATGAACTTTGTCCTACTCCCTGTGCAGCTAACGGTGCCTGCCTCGGCCAGTTTTCGTATGTCTGCCAAGAAGTTGTATTTCACCTTCGAATTATCTATTTTGCTCTCCAGCCGATGCATTCCTGTCCAGTGATTTAGGTAAACATTTCCTTTAGCTCACAAGCAAGGGACTCAGCCTTTCCGTCCTCCTGCAAATGATTCATAGCCCTGTTGCCATGGAAAGTTTTCTATCCCTCGCATCTCATATAGACACTTAGACGCTTGTACACGTACACAGTCAGTATAGAATAGATTCTGTCCGAGAGTCTCTTCCTTGTGGATAACATAGTTCTTTAAACATAGGATGTTAGATATGATTTGGGATTAGGTTGACTTGACCCCCAGACTTCTCGTCTCCACATGTAGAGCAAAATGTCAAGTCCCCTTCACCCCCTAGTTGCACGTCAATTACACGTCATGCTGCCGCGCGCGCATCTATGCCAAGTATTATCTTATAGATCCACCTATGTCTGATAATTCTAACCAATCATGTTTCTTTTATTCCTTATTACGCCTAGTTTCGATTATGTCACTGTCACGTCATTTTTCTTATCAAATGTTACGCCTTCTACATTCGTTTCATTGTAATGCACTTATTATAAAAATACATGTCTGTTAATAAATTATTGTACTTCACTTCCTGAACCCTCGTGGTGACGGAACCTGAAGGCCGCGACTCGAGTCGGCCATTTTGAATGGAATAAAGCCCATTAGAAAACCTCTTATACCACGGATTCTGCCTCTTGTTATTTTGAGCTATTTACTTTATTTTAAGATTCCGTATGAAATTCAGTCCGGTATTTTTATTTACCACAATGTTCAGGCGCAAGGCAGCATCGGCCACGGCGAGGGCAAAGACTGGTACCACTGCCTCATTATCTACCATGGATTCTTTTTTGCAGCGGGCAGCAGCAGTGATAGACAGGGAGATCGAGTTGGTTAACAGGCGTCTCTCTAGGTCACCAACTAGTATCCCTCATCAACCACTTGTAGATACTTATGTGTGTCGGATAGAAGGTGATGATGAACTTTTGAGCCTATCCAGTAGGTCTGGGATTCTTGATGGCTCGCAGGCCGGACCTGGGGCAACTAGTTTGTTAATAGCCCCTTCTAAGCACAAGCCAAGGCCTCTTTCGCCTGTTATTATAATAAGCAACAAGGGGGGCAGTGATCCCAATCATTTACAAGGAAAAGCAATTACTTCAACCAGTAAGCCAACGGAACTATCTTCAGCCACTAGAAGCAAAGACGTTCATCTGGTCGCTAAGGGGAACGTGCGGCTAAGCGCTGGCACTATAAGGAAATCTCAAACTATTGGGGGTAAAGCGAAGAAATCGAAACCCAACTTGGTGGCTAAACCTTCGGCACCCGCTTCAGTATCCCCCACAAAGGATCCACTGGTGGTTTTAGAAACCTTCCAGGGAGTGAGGACTAGTTTGTTGGACTTAAAACTAGGACCGATCCTTGAGAGGCTGAATCTGATTGAGAAAAACTTAGCAGCCAGGAACAATACAGACCTACCTCCCCTAATAGGAATGCCAAGGGCCAGAGTACTGCAAGGGCCTCTTCTTTGCTGACACATTTGCCAAACAATAACATGGAACAGCCACAAAGTCAACCACAGATGCAGCCTCTAGCACGGGGGGGAGGCTTGTAACAACGAGTAAAGGTCCAAGTATGAGTAGGGATACGCCTATACAGGCGCAGGTTACAGGCGAAAGTCACTCTTTAGGGAGAAGAATGTTGGGGGGTACAGAGGTTCAGCCACAGTTTACCAGTTCTAGATCTACCGCCTGAATCTACCCCATATGTAGTAGTTTTGGGGAATGTTCCACTTCTCCCTCTGGGAACTTAAGAGGATTTTGGCCAGTTAAAGAACAAAGTACTCCACTGGCTATCAAATAATACCGCACTGGGTTCACGGGTGGCAAAACAGATCATCATGGTGCGTAGCGTCAGCTGGATAGGCAGCTCTTGTAAAATTGGCACGGATGATTGTGTTATTAATTTTGACAGACCACATCTTGCTGAAAGGATCCGGTTTAGGGACACACACCCCGCTCCTCCTAGCTCCGGATCGTTTGTTAGAGCCTTACCACTGGGCTTTTTTTTTTTTTTTATAAACCTGACACACCAGGGTATACCCACAGGAACATTATTATGGAAGTCCCCCTAGTTGGGTGGACACAAAGATTTCCGCCTGCATATGCACAATTGCCCACACCCGCAGTTCACTCAATACATCTGCCAGGTCGCCAGTATATCGCCCCTACCACTTTGGGGTTAATTAATAGATTTTCTCCATTAGCAGGGTTGGAGGAGCTTGATTGGCTTAGGAGCCCCACATTGTCTGCCACCGAGTCTGACCATAAAAAGCAGCTTTCTCCAGTGCAAAACAATGGGGGCCTTGTGTATCTGATAATAATATCTTATCGTGGAGTATCGCAGGCCTGGCTAACAAGTTCCATGATCCAATCTAGTTGCAATTTGTGAATCAATTTAGTGTGATCTGTTTGCAAGAAACGTGGTTGGTGGATAGTGACTTATTTTTGGAGGGCTATAAGGCTTTTTTTGTGCCAGCCTCTCCGTCGGTGGGTGGTAGATCTAAGGGTGGACTCGTTACTTATATATCTCTGGCGGTTGACTGCCAGATACAGGTTTTGTCGTCATTAAGCACAGGTCTACAGGCTCTGCTACTAAAAAGGGGGTCTAACAGATTGGGTCTCATACATTTTTATAATTCAGTGGCATGCCCCCCAGGTGCTTGTAATATTTCAGTTCTGGGTTCATTTATAAGGCAGTCTTGTAGTTCTAATCTACAAAACCTTATGGTCCTGGGTGACTTTAAAATCCACCCATGTGGAGATCCAAGGACAACATGTACTGCTGACTTAGGCTGCCCTCGGATGAGGGGGATCTATTTTGAACACCTTACTCATGGGGAACTATTGAACAATCTATAAAATGAATTTGATTTGATGCCCCTGATGTCCTTATCTGACCTGCAAAGCATAGCCCCTGTCCCCTCCTTTAAAGGGAGAGGCAATGGTTCTTTTATAGATTATATTTTAATTTCATCTTCGTCACACGCTTTATTTTGTGGTTTCACTATCCTGGAAAGTGTCTATAGTGACCATAACCCGCTCTGTGTCCAACTGCATGGTCCCCTCTTTTTGCGAAATAGAAGTTTGGTAAACAAGGGTATGCTAAGACCAACAGATGGTAAACGACGGCTCAAATGGTCCCAGATCTCTCGAGATGATTTTTATTGTGAAGTAAGAGAAGAACAAGTTACTTACCTTCGGTAACGCTTTTTCTGGTGGATACAGTATCTGCCTGTGGATTCCTCACCTTGTGAATATCCCCTGCGCCAGCATTCCACAGAACTTTTTTTCCCCAGCTCTCTACGCCGACGTGGACGTCATAATGCTTCGGCTCCGCTCGCGACTCCGTATGACGTCACCGGAGCCATAAGAGAGCCACGTCGGCGTGATGACGTCAGTTCCACCCATTTTTTCCCGTGCCTCCGAGGCGAACAGGTGGACCGACAACAGATTCAAAGTATACACAGTATACAACATTCGAACAAATATACATAGTACATATACAAAAAGGAAAGCTAAGAAACAACAGCATTTCCTATAAATGTACAAGAAAAAACAACATGTCAAGCAAGGCAGCCTTTAGGGTATACAAAGGTGGACAACGGGGAGGGGGGTGGGTCAGTGAGGAATCCACAAGCAGATACTGTATCCACCAGAAAAAGCGTTACCGAAGGTAAGTAACTTGCTCTTCTGATGGATACATCTGCCAGTGGATTCCTCACCTTGTGAATAGATTCCCACAGCAGTCCCACTCCCGGAGGAGGGTGTCCACCTTCCTATACCAAAAAGTCCTGCAAAACAGAGCGCGCAAAGTGGCCCTCCCTCCTCATCTCAGAGTCCAAGCAATAATGCTTTGCGAAAGTATGGAGGGAGGCCCAAGTCGCGGCTTTACAAATGTCTGCCACAGGAACACCCCTGGCCAAAGCAGAGGTGGAAGACTTCGCTCTAGTTGAATGAGCTCTAATACCCTCAGGAGGAACCTTACCAGCCAGGGCATAGCAGATCTTGATGGCAAGGATCTTGATAGAGTGCGCTTGTGCACAACTTTTCCTTTAGAATGTCCAACATATCCCACGAAAAGCTGATCGTCCAAACGAAAGTCTTTCGTTCTGTCCAAGTAAAAGCTCACAGCTCTTTTTGGGTCCAGACGATGAAGCCTTTCCTCCTCTTTGGAGGGATGAGGAGGCGGATAAAAAACAGGGAGTGTAAGACTGCCCCAAATGAAACAGAGTAACCACTTTAGGCAGGAAAGCAGCCCTGGTCCTGAGTACCATCCTTTCAACATGTAATGTTAAAAACGGGGGTTTAGAACTAAGAGCTTGAAGCTCACTCACCCTCCTTGCCAAGGTTATGGCTACAAGAAAGACAGTCTTAAAGGACAACAGCCTCAAAGGACAACTATGAAGAGGCTCAAACGGAGACCCCATCAGAAAAGTTAAGACAAGATTAAGGTCCCAATGTGGCATTACAAAAGGAGTAGGTGGAAACCTGTTTGTAAGTCCTTTGATGAACCGTTAGTACAATAGGAGATTTAAATAATGACGGTTGATCAGGAAGACATAGAAAAGCCGATAAGGCCGCTAGATATCCCTTGACCGTGGCCACAGCACAGCCCTGCTGAGCCAGGGAAAGAGCAAACTGAAGCACATTAGAAAGATGGGCTTTTAAAGGATCAATGGACCTCTCTTCACACCATTTAACAAACTTAGACCACCTATATGAGTAAATGGACTTGGTTGAGTGTCGCCTGGCCGATAAAATAACATCCACCACATCAGGCGGGAGAGAGAAGGAATTCAGGTTGCCCCGTTCAATCTCCAGGCATGAAGGTGTAAGCTCTGGAGGTGGGGGTGTAGAACCTGCCCCCTCCGACTGCGAGAGGAGGTCTGCTCTCAGAGGGAGACGGAGCGGAGGGCACGAGGAGAGGTGGAGAACATCTGTGTACCACACCCTTCTTGGCCAATCCGGGGCGACCAAAATAACTTAGGCCCGGTCTTGGCGAATCTTCCTCAGAACCAGAGGAATCAAGGGTATGGGAGGAAACGCGTAAAGGAGTTGTGAGCCCCAACTCAACTGAAACGCCTCCCCCAACGCTCCCTGCTTCGGATACTGGAGACTGCAAAATGATGGGCAGTGCGCATTCTCGAATAGGTCCATCCGAGGAGTCCCAAACGTCCGAAAAATGTGACGAGCCACCTCCGGATGGAGCCTCCACTCGTGGTCGGCGAAGAACTGCCGACTGAGACTGTCCGCACGTACGTTCAGCACCCCGGCCAGATGATTTGCCATTAGACAAATCTGATGGTCCTGAGCCCAGGACCATAGACGCAGCGCCTCTCTGCAGAGACAATGCGACCCCACTCCTCCCTGCTTGTTGACATACCACATCGCGGTAGTGTTGTCCGTCAGGACTTGAACAGACGGACCGCGAAGGGAAGGGAGGAAGGCCTTGAGTGCCAAACAAATCGCCCGCAATTCCAGAAGGTTGATGTGAAGCAACCTTTCCTCTGGAGACCAAAGTCCTTTGATCTCCAGATCCCCCAGATGCGCACCCCACCCTAGGGTGGAGGCATCCGTTATCACTGTAGCCACCAATGGAGGCAGATGGAAGGGTTTTCCTTGAGACAGATTGCCCCCCACGCTCCACCAAGACCAAGACAGATCCGCCGCAGCTTCTCTGGAGATCTTGATCGACTCCCTGAGATCCCAGTTGTGCTGATGTCACTGCCTGCGGAGGCACCACTGGAGTGCCCTCATGTGCCAGCGTGCATGGTCGACCAACAGAACGCAGGAAGCGAACAGACCGAGCAGACGAAGGACCTTCAGAACTGGAACAAACGCTCCATTGAGGAATAAAGGGATCATCTCCTGAATGTCGAGAATGCTTTGAGGAGGAGGAAATGCTCGACACACAGTAGTGTCAGTACCGCCCCTATGAACAGGTTGCGCTGAGAGGGCACCAGGTGAGATTTGGGCACATTGATCGAAAAACCCAAATCGAATAACAGTTGAGATGTTACCTGCAGATGATGTTGCACCATCTCTGGGGACTCTGCCTTCAGAAGCCAGTCGTCCAGGTAGGGGAAAACCGGAATCCCCGACCTCCTGAGATGAGCAGCCACCACTGCCATCTCCTTCGTGAAGACTCGAGGTGCGGTAGTAAGACCAAACGGGAGGACCGCAAACTGGTAATGTCGCGACCCAACCGTAAAACGGAGATACTTCCTGTGCGACTTCAGGATTGGGACATGGAAGTACGCGTCTTGCAAGTCGATCGACACCATCCAGTCTCCTTGCTGCAACGCTTGAAGAACCTGCGCAAGGGTCAGCATCTTGAATTTCTCCTGTTTCAGGTAAAAGTTCAAGACTCTGAGGTCCAGGATCGGACGCAATCTGCCATCCTTTTTGGGAATCAGGAAATACCGGGAGTAGCATCCCTGACCCCTTTCCTGCTCTGGAACCTCCTCTATCGCACCCTTTTGAAGCAAAGCTACAACCTCCTTCTGCAGAAGAAGCAAATGACCTTCCGAGCAGTAACCCTGGCAAGGAGGGTAAGGGGGACGAAACTCCCGAACGGGAAGGGCGTACCCAGTCTCCACGAGGTTTAAAACCCAAAAGGTCGGTTGTAACAGATTTCCAACCTCGCAGAAAGTGGGACACCCGACCCCCCACAGGTCTCACATGATCTAGGATGGGGGATCTAGGGCTGCTTCCCTGAAGCTTCATTGGGAGCAGAGTAGGCAGAAGATGAAGATGGGTTGCGGCCAGAACCTCTCCGTCCCCTTTGCCTTCCTCTATACGACCTATAGAGGGGATTCTGCTGCTGCTGTTGCTGCTGAGGCTGCCGGAAGTAACGAAATGAGGATCTCCCAAAGCCTCTGAATTTCCTAAGACCAAATCCCTTAGCAGGAGTCTGTAATCCTAAAGATTTCGGCGTTACCCTGCTCTTTAAATCTTTTGCAAGGCGGAATCAGCCTTTTCTCCAAAAAGTTTCTCTCAGTCAAAAGGCAAATCTACCAAAGTGGCTTGAACATCAGTAGAGAAGCCAGAAGAACGAAGCCACGCTTGCCTCCTAGTGGCTATCGAAGATCCCATTATCCTTGCCACAGAATCAGCCGTGTCAAGTCCTGACTGAATTACCTGCCTTGCAGCAGCCTGAGTGTCAGTGACCACCTCCATAAAAGAAACTTTATCCCCTTCTGGCAGCTTAGGGGCTAATGATTTCATAGAGTCCATTAGAAAATGAACGTAGCGCCCTAGTAAACAGGTGGCATTAGTAGATTTAAGCGCCATACTCCCTGAAGAAAAGGTCTTTTTAGCTGCTTGATCAGTCTTCTTAGACTCCCTATCCGCAGGAGTCTGAGGGAATGCGCCTGAAGAATGCTTCGAACATGAAGCTTGCACCACCAGGCTTTCTGGAGAAGGGTGTGAAGAAAGAAAACTTGGATCCCCAGGAGCCACCCTATATCTCCTTGCCACCTGTCTGGAGACTGCCGGCGAAGAGTGTGGCTTACGCCAGACGTCCATAACTGGCTCCAAGCTAGCCTCATTAAAAGGCAACAAGAGTTCAACAGTTGAAGTTGGCGAATGTAGTACTTCAGTTAGAAGGTTTGGCTTATATTCAGCAGAGGGTAACTGCAAGTCCAGCAACTCTGCGGCCTTCTTAATAACTAAACGATAGGGAGCCAGCTCTTGTGGTGGCGAGGATCTAGTAGAAGAATGCTCCCACTCGGGAGTTGTATCAAGACCACTAGCATCTTGAAGGCCTTCAAAGTCGTCAGAAGATGTATCCACCTCACCTTCTTCCACTTCCTCCCTATAACGCTCCTCTTCCAAGACTCTCTGGGCCTCTCTCCTTGAACGGATCCGAGGAACCGGCGCCGGAGTCGGCAGCGCCGGACGTGGAGGCGAGGGAGTCGGCAACGGCGTCAAGGAGGGCTCCGAAGAAGGCGGAGCCAAACGAAGCCGAGATGGATCACCAGACGGCGCCGGAAACTGCCATGAAGGAGCCATCGGCAAAAAGGGCATAAATGGGACCTGAGCATAATGCTGTGGCACTCCCAAGGTGTATGCCATAGGACCCACGGGACCAGATGGGAAGGCAGCCCGTTGAAAAATCCCATACATCGCATTAAGAAAATGCGTCGAATCCGCACCCGGAGTCGGGAACTGCGCATAAGGGATTGATCCTCAATCCAGCTGAGGAGTACCTGGAACCGGAGCCGAAATGTCCTCAACAGGAGCCGCAGGATCAGCAGGCTCTGGAGAAAGCTCTTTCTCTTGTTCCTGCTCGACGTCAGAAGCAGAAGACTCCACTGGCGCCGGAGACTGCGCCGGTGACGGCGCCGGAGACTGTGCCGGTGACGGCGCCGGAGTCCACTTCGGCGAAGGTGACCTCTCTGGAGACTTCCTAGGAGATGGAGAAGAAGATACAACATCCTTACTTCGACGTCGAGGCGACGGCGACCTCAAAGTCTTACTCTTCGAAGACCGGCGCGAGAGCTATGCTTTCTTTTCTTGTGATGCTTCTTCGACTGCAAAGAGTGTGAAGTCGACGGCGTCGATCTCTCCTTCTTCCTACCCCTCTTTTCCTTCTTCGCCTTGGCCATGAAGAGTTTCGCCTCTCTCTCCTTCAAGGCCTTGGGGTTCATTCTTCTGCAGCTGGAACAGTCCTCCACGTTGTGGTCAGAAGAAAGGCACCACAAACAATCTTCATGGGGGTCAGTCATTGACATGTGGCCCCCACATTCCCTACAAGGTTTGAAACCTGACTTCCTAGTCGAAGATATTGTGAATTCACAAACAGTAACCCACTACAAGACTACAAAGTAGCAGTAGAGTGCTGGAAAACCGTTACGCGTCGACGGCGCGGAAAAAAGGGAACTGACGTCAGCACGCCGACGTGGCTCTCTTATGGCTCCGGTGAAGTCATACGGAGTCGCGAGCGGAGCCGAAGCATTATGACGTCGGCGTAGAGAGCTTGGGGAAAAAAGTTCAGTGGAATGTCGCTGTTTTTGCACAGGGGATATTCACAAGGTGAGGAATCCACTGGCAGATGTATCAATCAGAATCCTGCGATACCGAAACAGCACTGTGTACCTCTCCAAGTACTTCCCCGGGAGAGGTGATCGGTGCTTATAATATTATCTCTACTAAAGTTGGTGAACTCTTAAATGCACCGGCTCGCAGAGTTGCTATTTCTACCCCCAGGTGGTTTGATTCATCATGCTCCCAGGCGGCGAGAAAGCTGAAGGAAGCCTTGAAAGCTAATCCGAGAAATCAATCCATGGTTAGAGCTTGTTGCAAAGAGTACAAAATAACATTGACCACACGGAAGGGTGTTTTGAAGGAGGAGGCTTGGAGGGAGTTGATTGAGTTGAGCACCCTTAGTAATAGCTCCAGGTTTTGGAGCATTGTCAACAGACCACTCTTGGAGTATGAAGTAGGGGGCGAACTAGGTTCGCACATTACTGAGGAGGAATGAATGCTCCATTTTAAATCTATATTTGAAAGCACAATGGAGCAAATCTGTCAGATAGGCCGTGATATGGACGCCCCTGCAGTGATTTTTGAACAGGGAGAGGTTGAGGTTGGCATTGCCGGGCTAACCTACAACAAAGTTCCAGGACCAGATGGCATCCCTCCAGATCTTTTCAAGTCTGACCCACTTTTCTGGGCGCCGGTCCTTGTGGCTGTGTTCAATGAAGCGGCCATGAATGGCTGCCCTGAGTCCTGGGCGACCTCAACTATAGTACCCGTCTTCAAGAAGGGGGATCGTAATAGCACTTACTGCTAAAGGGCGATCTCGCTTCTTGACTCAGTGGTTAAGGTCTTGGGCCGCGTACTATTGGATAGACTGTCCACTTGGGCTGAGGAGCACAATTTCTGATGTCCAGTTTAGATTTCGCCCTGGTTGGTCAACCGTGGCCCAATGCCTTAACTTAACCATGTTATTAAGAAAATATACAGTTGTTCTGTCTACCCAGCCTTCATGGACTCGTCTTCCGCATTTGATTGCGTGAATAGGGTCAAACTGTGACAGTTCATGAGAGGCATGGGGGTAGAGAGTAATATTGTCAACTTCCTCAAGGACCTTCATAGGGCAACCAAGGCCAATGTCAGATTCTCCCAGGACCTCCGTGTTTCACAGGACTTTGATATAAAGAGGGGTGTACGTCAAGGCTGCATTTTGGACCCATTTTTGTTTTTTGTTTAATCTTTATATCAACGACCTTGATACAAGAGCTTTAAGAGCTACAGGGGTAGATTATCCGTATGTAGGGCGACGTGGTCTTCCCGTCCTACTATATGCGGATGACGCAGTTCTTTTATCTAGGACTGCTAGAGGTCTGCAATCTCTGTTAGACGCCTTTTCAAACTTCATGTCGGAACGAGACTTATCAATTAATAATTCGAAATCTTATATAATGCAGGTGAAAAGAAGTTTTCAATTTAGAGTAGGTCATGCCAAAGTCCCCCACACTGACGATTTTTCTTACCTAGGGGTCTTATTGGACGATCAAATAAAATGGGGACCATTAATCCATAGGAAAAAGGGGGATCTGGTCCGGGTGAACGCGGCCATTTTCAACTTTCATCTAAATTAGGTAAGAGATCAATTGCAGCTATGCTGAAAATGTACCAAGCAAAAAGTGTAGCTTTATCCATTTACGGTAGCAAAATTTGGGGGCATACCGTCGAAGACTTACTACAGGTGGTTGAGAACACTTTTTTGAAGCGCCTGCTGTGTGTTCTGCGTGGTCTGTCTAACCTGGTGGTCCACGAGGAACTGTGGGTAGCCTACTTAAGATACATTCTGGCACTGCGCCCCCTTTTGTTTTGGCTAAAGTGTTGGATGAATAAAGAATGAACTCTTAGCCACCTGATTTTAAAAGAGTGCATGTCCCTTGACAACGCGTTCCGAATACCATGGCTTAAATATCTCAAAAGTAGCTTTGAAGAATTAGGGCGTGCTGATTTATACTCCAATCTCGAAACTATTGTAAAAAAGGACGCGGAGATAATTAGGGAATCCTTCATTAGTTTAAGGAAACTGGAAAGGGATGAGCGGGAATTGCGGAAACAGAGTGTCTGCACATTTTTAATGCTTAAAACAACTTCATCTACCTAGGGGTCTTTATCCACCTATAAGCGGTTTTTATTGACCAGGTTTCGCCTGGATCTTTTTCACCTCATGCTTGCCAGTCCAAGAGGGTGCAGTAGAGGTCAATTGTCAGCACCCTGTGGCTGTGACGGACAGTCTCCACAGGATCTGCTACATTTTATGCTTTTTTTGTATATTCTTTGCGATACCTCGAAGGCACTTTTTAGTCCCTATTTTAAAGAGGATGAATTTCAACTGTTGAAGGCGGATTGTATATTTGTTATTATTGGCTACCTAAAAGCCACTGTGAAAACGAGGGCTTGTTTGGATAATTAGCCATTTGATTGAGGAACCAGCGAGGAGATAAATGTCTACGAGGATCAGAATACCCTGGTAGGGCAGTATTAATTTAAGGGGGATATTGCTTGACTCTGCATTGTGCACTTTATTGCAAGAGATTAACATGGGAGGTTGTGCAATGGGTTCTTATCATATTTTACCGGGCTTGTTATTTTATGAAATCATGTTTTTAATGTCATTTGGATCTCTTGCAACTTTTATGGTTTCATCTATGTGAAGCCGAATAAAATTTATTTGATTTGACATGGTTATGTTTCGTAGAAAACAATCAGAAGGTGTACATTAAAGTTACATCACAACCTGGAATTTTAAGAAATACTAATACTAGCTACTAACTCAAATGCTACTAAATATCTGTACAACAATGTTGACACAAGAGTCAAGTTTGAGACTCTGGTGGTGACAGCCATGCTATCCCTTGAGGTGCTGCATCAATTGATAGCTATTTTTCTCCAGCAAACATATGTGTACAACTCGCCAATTCAAAGAAATAGTAAATTGTCGACTCTCCTGCCAGTGGTGGTGGTTGGTTTCAGTTGTCCTTCAAGCACCTAGACACTTCAAAGTGTTTATTAGTTTAGTCACTATTAAGTGTGAGAGAACAAGAAAAGTACCTGATTTTTCTTAAACAGTAACCAAGTAATAATATAATTTTAGGCATTCATCATTCTACACCTTAACAGGAATTGGCATCCATGGCAGCCCAATTATTTATTTCACATTGATGACAACTTACTGAAATTAGGAATGTCGCTATTTTGCATACTAACCTGTTGCTTGGTGCCCTTGGTGGCTTTAACTGAATAGTGAATATCCTTCATTGCTCGTTCAATTAAACTGACTGTGTATGGTCTCTTCGTTTCAGGGTTCACACATTTGTCGGCCACAATGGAGGCAATATCTCGGAACATCTGATCTAGCTGGGTGCTTCTTTCTTTCTCAGAGACCTGCAATTCTCCTTTTGATAAAATCTAAAAACGAAATTTTATATTATTAATAAGGATTAAAGATGCCTATATGCAATATATTATGAATATGTTAATTACTGAAATGTAAATCTGAAACATTAAAGCGCAAACTAAGGCAGTCTACCATTACAATGCAACACAGAAGACTACCAATTTCATTTACAAGCAAATAACCTGGAAAAGTTACAATTCAACTCAAACAAGGACAACCTACTATAAGAATCATAGCAATAGAACCTGTGAATGTTCTAACTAAACCAGACCAAAGACTACCATAACTATGCAATCGAGAAACATGCCACAACAAATACAACACAGAAATATTTCAACGTACCCAGTCCGGGCAATGCAATCTAGACATGGGTAGTTTTAAATCATATCCAACAATGCAAAACAGAAGTGTTGCAGTTCAAGCTAGAGCTACCATAAACATTCTACATACAAATGTTGCGCCTATGAAGCAAATACACTGTCAAAACAATGTAAACCAACAAATGTTCCTCAAGCAACGCTAAAAGAGCCTAGATATATTCCAAATGTGACTATAATTTCAGGTATTCTATGTTCATGTGCAAAGGTGACACTCCCCAATAAGATCTGGTCTCCCTTTAGCACTGGCTAACCCCCCAGAGAGACAACAAACAAGCATTAGCAACGCCAAAAGAGCTGGTGTTGGCTATCTACTTTTAGCTCTGCCAATATTTGCACAGTCTGTGATTGTTTTTTGTAAAATTGTATAAGGGGATTATTTTTGTGTGTACTTGTACATTGTGCAAAGGCAGATTGTCATCACTCACAGACAGGTAAGCCAATGCTTGAAGTCGGCTGAACCACTGCCTCTGCTGTATGCTGTGGTGAGCCGAACAAAAATGTGAATTATACAGACTAATGGATGAAGAGAGTTGACTGAAAGCCCATACTAGCAAGTATATCATATATATCAAATCCAATCCAGAGATCGTCGTCACACAAACAGTCGGGCACAGACTCAGATTTATGTATGCTTTTATTTCTGAACTATTTACATGTCCATGACGCGCTTCGGCCGCCGACCGTGCACTTGCTCACATGTTTGCTGCATCATCTTTCAACTTTTTTTGTATACAACTAGTTCACCACGTGATTATTGTTGGTGTGCCCGAATTTGTGGACATTATAAACAGACTGCACGTCCCTCAGGACTTACAAAACCATTGTGATTTCTACAATATAAGAAAACTAAAAACCTTGTTTTAAATATATCTTACTGCTTAGTACACAATTAAAACATATTGTTTAGCTATTGTAATCATATGTGAAAATCATTATAAGATTTATTTGCATTGTCATATTGATCCACATTAAATGTTCTTTGATTTTTTTTTAAATGGTCTCATGAACGTATGATTTTTAAAATTTTTGCTGTAATTTTAATCTTGAGACTCGAAAACAAAACCATACAATCTTGATGTAGTTCACCAAATCACATCTAATTTATGAGTACAACTTACACATTCCAATGCTGCATAATATGATGTTAATCATATGTCCACGCTGTGACTTCCTAATTAAAGTGCTAAGTATATAAAGTGCTTATAGATAAAGTGCTAGTGCCACCTAAAATAATTTTAATAATCACGATAAAATAAAAAATATAAAGATACTTCAGCAGCTGTGTCTATACTCACTATGTGCATAGTTAAACTGCTCAATACTCTCCCCTCTACCGGACGATTGCCCATGGATATTTGGCATAATGTGGGAATGAATATCTTCCTGTATCATTACCCAACAGGTTCACAATGATCGTAGAGTATTCTTATTCAAAATGTGATTATATATAAAGGCCATTGCTAGTCAGTTGTTATGAATAATTGTGCAAATCCTCGATGATGTTAAGACCTTTTTGTGGAGTCAAGTTCTAATATGTATCGGGTTTCTAGCTGTCGTAATAGTTTTTCCGGATTGCCACCTCTTCTTAAAACCGAGATGTCATCAATAACAAAATACTTAAATTGGTTTAACTTATTATTATGAAATTGTTTAAAATGGTGAGCCACCAGATAAGAAGGGTCAGAGTTGCAATGGCCCTCAGGCGTTGTAATATTGTCAAATACACCTGGAACTTGGTATTTCCCACATACCCAAGCCTACAGGTGCATTCCAACACATATGCCACATACTCCGTTCAGCAGTTGTATAATCTTTCTAATACCACAGGTTTGTGACGAAATGGTGTGGTAACTTGGGTAGGGTTGAACTCAAATCGACATGCCCTGCATGTACTGCTTTTGTAGAACCCTTTCCTTGCCCGACAACCAGTTAGTTTTAGTAATCACTTCAGGGCTACTTCTAACAAGTCCATCTTTCATTGAATATGCTTGCTGAAACGTTATGACTGGACGTAGAGTCTGTAATTATTATTGGCAATTGTTTGTTTAGAATGGATCTAATGGCTCTCTCCTGTCTGCTAAAGGTAGTGATCAGCCACACATCTACCATATCGGTTTCACTGACATTCAAGAGATCCTGTAGTCCCTCAACCGACTCGGTCTCCCCGAATAGGAGCAATTCTCTGGGTTGCACATTTGCCTTGGTTATCGCTTAATCGATTGTTTTCTCCTTATAACCCCTCTCTCTAAATCTTTGTTTGCCCTCTAGTTAACATTGGATCAAATCACTTTCTAGGCTACATATTCTACGTAAACGTAGCATCTCCCCATACGGGATGCTGTTGATCAGGTGCTTTGGGTGAAAACTTGGTGTGTAGAATGGAATTGCCTGCAGTGGATTTACCATGTAATTTGTAGTCTAGTATGTTATTGACATAAGTTTGTACATCACAGAACCAAATGGTTGTGGCACTGATTTTAGCTGTAAATTCCAAATACATATGGTTCTCATTTAATGTGACCACATATTTTTCGGCACTCTGCTTTGTTTGGTCCCACTCCAAACAACAAAAACATGTGTGTGTGTGTGTGTGCGCACACACACACACAAATTTTTGTTTTTATCACACACATAACACACTTATTTTTAAATCAAAAGGTGGTTTATGCCATATCTAAAGAAAGAATAAAAAAGGTCAGACCTTAGATAAACAGCATTTATTTTCAGCCGAGTCAAAAACAGAGTTCTCTAAAGCAGAGTAAAACAATTAGGCTTTGAAGTTACTTCCTAAAAAGATGCTCAGGCGTACGTATTTATATAGCACCGGCATAACAAACAAAACTACAACTATGCCAAATTTTAATCAATGTAAAGCTCAACACTGTCCCTCTGACCAGCAATAATTAACCAATCATCAGTGTACTTCTCGTGCAGCATCCAGTTACATTACTTCCTTATTATTCAAGACTGGTTACTGCTACAATTAAGGAGTGAGATTTTATAGCAAGGCAGGGAGGAACAAATTATTTGGCAATTCTCCCTTTAGTTATGGCCCTTAGCAGAAAGGGGCATCCTAAACAAAAGCAAAATGAAACAAATAGAAATTTACATAATAGTAAATTAACATATTGATGCTGCTTTGCTGTAATACCATCTCAGACTGTTTTTTGATGAAGTAGTTTCTTGCTTCTTAACAGAACTGTTTCTACTGGAGACAATATCTCTACTCGCCAATAATTCTATGTGTATTTAACCCCTCTCTTCCTACTCCTAAGGACTGAAATTTACATTTCTCATTTCCCGGAAAATGCTTAAGGATACTATGCAGTGTAAATCCGGCTCACCTTTGTCCGGTACCCCAAAATTATGCATTTTCATCATCACATTGTTAACTTTCATGTCTTAGTGAGGTGTTCAATGTCATTTTTAACCTCCATACCTTAGTTTGGTGATCAGTAACCTCCTCACTGCAGGCATTGTTCCCAACCAGCTAAAACAATGCATTCTTCTTCTGTTGCTGAACCAGACATGACTAGATGAGTCTCCTCCTTTTTACCATTGTACATCCATCCTCGCCCCCATTAGCGGATTCTAAGTTCTTTAACATCTAGTAAATAATCTTGTCCTACACAAAGCTCAAGTGGGATTCTGCCCAAGTCGCAGCAAAGACGAGCCAATATTAGATGATTGGCGGATGGCATTCAAAGATGACAGTATAAGTGCCTTGACATTGCTTGATTAATCAACGGCATTTGACACGGTTGACCACCATCACTTGCCAATAAAACTTCAAGGGTTAGCTTCTTAGATGTATGCCTGTCTGATTCTCTTGCTTTTTGTCAGACTGAACTCAGTCATCCTCTGACCTTTACCCTCAAATTTGTATTTTACAATCGTTATTGTTGCTCAAGATTCTGCTTTGTTGCCCCACCTTTTTAATCTCTTGATTCTCATTCATTCCTTCAGTCTTCGGTTTTATACTATAAGGAACAACTCATGATCATAAGTTTATTTCGGATACAAAGCCATAACATATCTGACAGATATATAAAAATTAAAACCATAACAAATACATTCCCAACTATATACACTCAAGATCAGATTAAAAATACACAGAAAACTCATCTTTCACATTGGCAGTAAGTAATCTGCAGCTAACAATGCTGAGCTGATTGCTAGGGATCAATAACTGGATGGGAGAAACTGTCTCAAGCTAAACATAGATATGACAGTGGTTGTAGTAATGGGCAGCAACTATGGACTCCTGAGCTGTGGCCTTGTACTTTTTGACCGTCTACACATTCTCTGCAAGTGGTTGAATGCCTTAGTGAATCAAATGTAAACTTTAGTCCCAGTGGCACCCTCCAGTTCTTTTCAGATGCTGAAAATGCATTAACGTTTACCCATGATCAATTTGGATTGCTGCCGATTAATAGTATACGCTATGTGACTGGACTGCGCATGTGTCCAATAGCGGGAGTGTGTACAGGCTACTAGTGCTACTGGTGCCGGACATGCAGGGAGGGGAGGGCGGGGGGGTTACAGTTTTTTCTTTATATTTTGTTTGGGTTATTGGCATTGTAATGTGCGTTGATAGCTTCGAGTACTCAGGGTAGGCTGTAGTTGGGCACGGGATGAGGGACCGACAGCTGGCAGCACTCGCATTGGTTAGCAACAGGAGATTTACTTACTAAGGTTAAATTGCTCACATGATGCTTCGACACCGTAACTGTGTATTCTACTATGCTGTCTGAGACTGTATGACATTATGCCACGTATGCTTATGATATTGTATCATGTTTCGTTGTTTATTTGATTGGTTGTGTAAAATCAATAAAAAACAGATATAAAAAAAAAAAATAGTATACGCTATGTTTGGATCTTGTTTAAACATGTGATTTACCCAAGCTGGACTAAAACCTTGCTTCATCGCCCACAGTGTGTTAAAAAAAGAGCACCCATATTGGCCTCTATGGCCTCTTGATCTGCTGAGCCTCCTAATTAACACCATATCCACAGGCTTCATACCCAAGCCATAATAAGTCATGTCTCCTAGAACACAAAGCAGGAGTCGAGGCAGACTCCGGGATAATGAAGGAGATTTGGTGAAGCTCAAGCTTATGTGAAGCCACCATGCTATGATATAACTTATGCAAGTAGCCATCTTGGTTGACTGTCCACACCAAATCCCCCAGGAGGCTCTGGATTTAGCACTCTAGTCGTGCAAAGACAGTAGTACTGTTTTAAGGGTAATTTGTCTTGCTAAGTGCAGACGGTGGTGCGTCCTCTCATAAGCCTCACACCAGATACAAAATAAACAAGCATTGGCATAGCCAATAGGTCTCACCTTTGGGACCCTATAAGTAGTTAGTTATGCAGCACAATATCCGTGGTGCAACAACATCAACTGTCGCATGGCTAAACACTTATAAGGTCCCAAAGGCAAGACCTATTGGCTATGCCAATGCTTGTATTGTATTTCAATTACTCGTTGAGCTCAATTATTCGGACCGCCTTGCCGCCAAGGTTTAAGGTGGTACACAAACCTAAATTAAAAGGCTGCAAGGGCCCCTTGATTCCGCTAACAAATCAAAGTCACATATTGAAGAATGAAGCGCTGCCATCCCATGAATAGTAAGAAGGCGCTATATTACGTCTCGCGGCCTCCAGCCTGCCCTTTCTCTCACCGACTTTTCTCAACATTCCCATGAAGTGAGCATAGTTTTACACGGAATGAAGCAGTCTAGGGGAAGGAGGCCGCTGCCATGCCCTAAGAAGGCATCTGGAGACCTGGCGCACGGCAGGAGGATGGAAAAGCTGTCGCCATTAAGCCAACGAAAGCTGCTTGTTGATGTAAATCTTGGGTTTACAGGCTACCTACAGAATTGACAAAAATTGGGTCCACATTGTCCCACCTGCACGAACCCTTGGCCCATCCAGATGAAAATTCCTGGAACCGGGCACGATCACCAATAGGAAAGGGTGAATGGGGAAGGATTGGAGAAGGACTATCAGGAGATTTCGTATCGCCTGGGACTCGGTTTGAAGAAATGCTGGCTCTGCATAGTTCAGAAAGTTGGTTCTGTAGCTCATGTTCACAGGTCAGGAGGTGGTCGATGCAAAGGCACATGCGCACTGATCACAATACGTATAAAGGTCTAGGGGTTTGCTCTGTAGCTTGGGAAATCATTTTAGCATGTGTACAGGGCAGATGACCAGGTCTGCATCCCAAACTGATCTAATGCTTCCGAGATAGATTACCCTACAAAAAGGGGATCCTGCACTGGTCTGCTTATTCTGGGGTCTCGTAAGAGACACCCCCTCCTCCTCATTTCTTTACCAGGGTCCTCCTCGGGAGCAGCACAGCTTGCCTAGATCCCACCATCCAATATTCTAAATATCAAGACAATCCAGACCAGTGGCTGCGCCCAGCCTGGTGAAACACCTTTCACAGATGTGGACGTGGCTTCTGTCCAAAATAGATTTGGTGCTACAGATAATTTTTCTGGAGTCTTAAAACCTGGGCGATATGCTGTGGTGGATTTAAAAAAAAACATAAAATGTACCACTTTACAGTCTTCTTATTTATACACTGGGTAACTTTGCTAAAACTTGGATAGTTTTTCATGCTAATAATGGACTTATTTTGAATTATTTTCAAATAAACTATACACAAAACTGACGGGTAGCAAATGAAGAATATCGAACAATGACGAGTGAACTACAACTTCCCCTTTTTGTCAACACCATAACAGCTCTCATGTAACAGAAAGGCGACAGGCAGCGGAATATAAAAGAGTGTTAAAAATAGTTTGTTCCAAATTCAGTTGGCGAAGAGGAAAATAAGTTGGCTAAGGAGTAAGGAAAAAGACAAAAGAACCTTTCCTAAACTTAATTGACCACTCATACAGCAGTCTGTCACAAGGTATTTGCCCCTTTAAAAGCACAATCACCTAAATACACAATATCAACACCAGCTCAAAGACACTACTTTATAGCCACATTAAAGTGTACCTCTTAGCGCATGTTCAAATATCCTGTACATGTACTCCTTCTTCGTAAATCATCCAAATTCATTTCCAGAGACCATACTAGTAACACTCACAACAATACTAGCGACCTCGCGAAAGAAAGTGCGCTCGGCATAACAACTGCACCAGAACAGTAACGGGTCAACTCCCCTAAGCGTAGCACTGTTTTCTGGCAGGCCTGAGGGGAAGGCTTCCAAAATCCAGGACCGAGGGATCTCCCTCATAAACATTTAGTTAAACTCATGCTGCCGCCAGTGAAAAGGGCCTCCCCTTCCGTGTTGCTGTCTACTGCTCCGCTGGACCCTTCCTCATCCCCAGGGAAGGGCGGTGGGTGTTTTGTGCTGGGGCTACTGCTGCTACTGTCGGCGGTCGCCATCTTCCCCACCCGCGCCTGAGGCCGCCACAAACGTCACCGTGCTGGGAGAAGGTGGGAGGGGAAGCGGGGGCTGTAAACACCGGCACGAGCCTAAACGCCTTTGCTGAAAAGCAGACACTCAACAACGATAACTTTATTCAGCCCTGCGACTCGGACAGGGCGAGTGGGTGGGGAGATGTCAGTAGGGTTGGCACGTGGGAGCCTGACTCACACTGGACAGGAGAGGAACGGCTTCAAGGAGAGGCTGCTCCCAAGACAGGCTGACCGAGAGTGGCGGGGGGCCACTTCCTTATCCGTTTTATTTTCAATAAGAATCTGTTCACAGACCAAAAATGAAGATTGTTTTTTTAAAGATACGAATATAGGTTGGGAGTCATACTGGGGTGCTTGATGAAGTTTTAGCAAAAGTGGAAAAATATGTCTTAATGTTCGATCATGGACATTTTATTTTAGGCAAATGTACGAGGCTAAAGCAACAAGCATTGGCCGCGTGGCCGTAAAAGTAACGGCCGCGAAAGTGATCGCGATAAGCTCGCGAGTGGTGCGCACGCAGCAGTGATCGCTCTGGAAGGGAGGCAGAAGGCGGCTGCTCACGTGAACGCAAGTGCTAGGCCAGCCAAAGCGTGGGGTAGCACTTTGAAAACCCACCTACTAAATGTCTCGCAGAGCAGCGCGTGCGCTGGCTCAGGCGAGACCTAAAAAGGGAAGTGTAGCGGGGCCACAGGTGTGTACCAGGTTGAACACCTGCTGCCAAAGGGATAGATGACCGATGGCCCCTTGATCCAAGCACTGTCAAACTGAGTTTATAATAAACCAAAGAAAATAAAAGAGTTAGTACCATGTTTGGTCAACAATGGTCGAAGTTCTGTTTCTTAGGTGTTGTATCCTTTCAGATCTTGTTTGTTTAAAAAGGTTTTTAATGGTGAAATCGGATTAGATTAATCTCTGGAGCTACCCTCCGAACTACTTCAGTAGCAAATCTAGAGACCATGACCTGGACATTGTTGCAGATTAATATTCTAGGCTTAAATACTCCTTTGAACCTGCCTTGGAATGCCTGGGGTCTTCTTGGCAGAAAATCACTGCTAGACTTCACATTCAATTATGTTTTTTTTGTTTTTTTTTAATTGGGTCACAATATCAGAATGTATAAACATAATTTAAGCAGTCATATACTCATGAAAGGTCCCCCAAATATAAATACCCATCTTGTGTTTCCTTGAGCCTTTAGCAGAAAACAAACTAAATTCTAAATTATATATATTATACATTTTGGCTCGCCATACATCGAAAACAGGGGCCTCAGGTTGCAGCCAAGCTGCCGCAATACACAGACGGGAAACAGTAATAGCCAAAAACAATAGATAGCGATGTTTGTACATTGGTTTCCCAAACTCTAACTCGGGCCCAGTACCTAATAACATCATGGCTGCAGTAATTCTAATAGGTATCCAAATCATTACAGACAAAAACGTATCAATATTGGTAATATAGGAGGAGGAGCCTAGCGCGCAACCAAGATGGCCGCGTAGGTGCGAGGCTCCCGAGGACCTCCGCAACCTCCTACGATTATCCTGAAATTATCCTGTCCTGGATGAGGGGACTATGTTGGTGAACCCGAGCTGAGGTGGCACCCGTTTTCCGCTTCCGAATCGGACCTCGGACACCGGAGTGAGCACCGATTGAGGTTTGCGGCCTTCCCCTCGCCAGACCCCGGATTTGCGCTGTGGGGTGATCCAGTGACAAAGTGAACAACAGCGGCAGGCAGGGCCTGGCGACTCGCGTACCCCGCACTTTCGCACCACCTTGTCGTTTCTGCGAGGTTGGGTCGCGGAGCCCTTGGTGTTGGTGTGGTGTGGCCTTGCTGGGAGATTCTGCCTGCCTGCCGGCTGTGATCTACCCCACTGCTCTGAGGGGGCCCCCCCGGAGCTCGTGGCCCTGCTTTCCTGCCCTACATGACGTGGCTGGTGCGACTGGGAGACTGGTGGCCATGGCCACGAAACAAGATGGAGACCGGGCAAAGACCAAATCAACCCGGCGTGGCGCCGTCCATCAGGCCAACAGTATGGACCGCTATACCCTCCAGAAGGGATCTCCCGATGGACCGCGCAAGTCCCCTGAGAGCCCTCCTGATGCCCCAGACCTGCCCGCAGATCTAACTCTGCGAGATGTCATGGGCGCCATTGCCGAGATGAAGGCCTCGGTGGGCCAGCGGTTTGATACACTGGCGCAGAAGATTGACTCGGTCCTTGTGGATGTTGGCCTGGTGAGGGCCGATCTTTCCAAAACCAACGACCGAGTAGATTCTTTGGCCCACACCGCATCAGGCCTAACGACAGATGTGGCGGCCTTGCAAACAGAGGTGCGCCGGCTTAGTCAGGCGAGTGCGCTGATGGATCGACGCCTGGAGGACTCAGAGAGTCGGCACGGAGGAACAACGTCCGCATTATTGGGGTGCCCGAGGGACGCGAGGAGGCGGCGGCGGATCTCTTTGTGGAGGACCTGATTGCTACCCATCTCCAGCCACGGGGGCTGAGCAAATTCTTCGCTGTGGAAAGGGCCCACAGGGTTCCCGGGGGAAGGCCGAAGGTCGGAGCCCCTCCGAGACCTCTCATCGCCCGGATTTTCAATTTTCGGGACAGAGACGCCATCCTGCAAGCCTCCAGACTGCATGGACCGGTCAAGCTCGACAATATGGAGGTTAATTTTTATCCTGATTTCACCCCAGCGGTCCAGAAGCAAAGACTGAGCTTTCTAGGCGTCAAACGCCGTCTTCGGGACCTAAACCTCAAATACGCCATGCTTTTCCCGGCCAAGCTGCGTGTGGAGGTGGATGGTCGCACTCACTTCTTTGATCGTCCTGAAGCGGCCGGGGACTGGCTGGATACTCTGCCCGGGGATCGTGATCAGGGGGGCGGCGGCGGGGGGAGATGGCACGCTGGATCGGGACTGAGGATCTAATATTGGGCCTCACTCTGGACGAAAATGTTGCCACTTTTGATTCTGCGTCAGTTTTTGTAAGTTCCCCTCCTATGGAGGTTGTGTTGGGTCTATTGGGGGTTCTCCCTCCTCCTCTAGGGGGTTTAGTTAGTCTAACTATATATGGGGCGACAGGCACACTGCACGTTGGGGGGGCTGTTTGGGCTCATGCAGGGGTGCAGGGAGGGGGGAGTTCTGTTGGGGTGGGTGGGTGGGGATGGGGTGTTGTTCGTTTTTATCACAAGGCAAACGTATTTTTGTGTTAGTCCTAAAGTGCTCTCCGGGGGACGACTGATGGCTTCTGTACATGATGGGGGGTAGGGAACTAACTTTGTTGTCTTGGAATGTGAATGGACTGGGGGACAGGATCAAACGGGGTGTGGTCCTGCAGTTTTTGAAGCGAATCTCGCCCGATGTAGTCTTTCTGCAGGAGACACACCTTATTGGCAACTCCTTCTGCGCCATGAATCGGCGTGGCTATCGCCTAGTGGCTCACTCGGGCTTCACGTCCGGCTCAAGGGGTGTGGGCATCATGGTGAAGAACTCGCTCCCGTTGGAGCTTGATGAGGTGCTCCACGATGACAGGGGACGTTACACGGTCTTGGTGGGAAGGTTGGAGGGCAAAGTGATTGTCTTTGTGTCAGTATACATCCCACCGGGGCTGCAGTCGACCACCTTTGCGGACCTTGGGCGCCTTCTCCTTGGCCTTCCGGGGGGGCTTTTAGTTGTGGGGGGGGGGGGGATTTTAATGCGGTGGTATCTGGTACTGTGGATCGTCACCCCCCTAGGGACCTCCCCCGGGCACAGGCGTGGCTACCCGGCCTCTTGGATACATTTGGATTAGTGGACTGCTGGCGTTTAAAACACCCCACGCAGCTGCAGTACACTTTCCACTCGGGAGCCCATGGTAGTCTCTCACGACTAGACTATGTCCTTGTCCCGGCGGCTTATGTTGGGAGGGTGGGAGAGGTGCGCCATTTGCCACGGGGTATTTCGGACCACTCCCCGCTCCTACTGCACTTTGATGTCTTTCCGAGGGGTGAGGGTAGGGTGGTCCCAATCAATCCTTGGTACCTGCGCGACCCCACCATTCGCGCTGAATTGATTAAATCCCTTCAGCGATATTTTGATGAGAATGTGGGGTCTGTGCCTTCGGCTGTACCGCTATGGGAGGCCTTCAAGACAGTACTCCGAGGGGAGGCCCTATCCCTTATCTCCCACGCCCGGAGGCGCGAGCGGGAGGAGGTGACCCGGATGGAGGCTGAAATAGCCGAGTTGGAGGGTAATTTAGAAGGTGGGGTGACGGATGCCGCATTGCTTGTCCTCCAACTCAAGCAAGCGGCCTATAGGGCCCTCGTCACGGAGGCGGCCAGGGGCCTCAGTAGAGAGCAACAGGGGCGACTGTAGGATGTGGGTGATAAGGCTGGTAAACTTATAGCGTGGTTGGACAAAAAAGAGAGAGCGAATCGTGTGGTCTCGCTGATTGAGAAAACGGATGGTGTGTGTGTAACTGAGCCAGAAGAAGTTGTCTCCTGCTTCGCGGATTATTTCCGTGGGGTGTATTCCCCGGTGTCTCCCTGCTCGGAAGAGGATTCCCGTGCCCTGCTCAGTGATATCGCGCTGCCGTCCCTTTCCGGGGATGACAGGGTGTCGTTGGACGCCGCTCCCACCTCCGACGAGATCGCCCTCGCCATACGCTCGGTCGCTTCCGGCAAGGCCATGGGTCCGAATGGTCTCCCTATCGAGTTGTACAAGTTGCGACCAGATACGCTGGCACCCCACCTCCGGGCTATGTTCCTGGCGGCACACTCGGTGGGCTCCCTCCCACTGGACCAGCGTCTGGCTACAATCGTGGTCATCCACAAGGAAGGGAGACCTCGGGACCGGGTTACATCCTATCGGCCCATTTCGCTACTGAACGCTGAGCCCAAGATTCTCGCCAAGGTACTGGCCAATCGGCTGGTCGGTGTGGTGGGCAATTTGGTTCATCAGGACCAATCGGGCTTTATTCCCCATCGCAACACAGCCCTTAATCTGCGGCGTTTGCACGGTGTGCTCGCACGTGCCCCGTTCATACGGGAGCCGGCCATCTTGGCGTCCTTAGATGCCACCATGGCGTTTGACACGCTTGAGTGGCCATATATCTGGGCGATGCTTGCGAAGTTTGGATTCGGCCCAGGGTTCATCAGTTGGGTCAAATTGCTGTATTCGGGCCCATTGGCGCAGGTGGTGGTGAATGGAAGAGTGTCAGCTCCGTTCGAGCTGGGCCGGGGCACGCGGCAGGGCTGCCCCTTATCGCCGCTCCTCTTTGCACTTGCCTTGGAGCCCCTGGCGGAGTGGCTGCGGTGGGAGCCTTCCATCCGTGGTCTCCGCTGGACCCCTGAGTATGAGGACCGCGTATCCCTATACGCTGATGACATCCTCTTGTACCTAGCTTCCCCACGTAAATCACTCATAGTACTGGTTGATGTTTTGCATTCATTCGGTCGTAACTCCGGTCTGGTCATCAACTGGGCTAAATCGTGTGTGTATGTTCTCTCCGGGGAGGCTCCTATCCTCCCGCGGGGCTGTCCGATCCAGGTCGCCCCGCAGGGATTTAGGTACCTGGGTATCTTCATCACTCTGGACCCGGAGGCTCGGTATGATCGGAACTTGCTTCCCCCCCTCCAGCATCTGAAAGAGGATGTCGCGCGCTGGCGGCGTTTGCCGCTTTCGCCGCTCGGCCGGGCGGCATTGTTTAAAATGATGTCGCTGCCGCGTTTCCTGTACGCGTTGCAGAACACTATGGACCTCGTCCCGGCGCGCTACTTCCGCGAAGTGGAGAGTTTGCAGCGCCGTCTGTTCTGGGACGGGAGGCCACGTATTGCCCTGGCTAAGCTGACGCTCCCATGGTATGATGGGGGGATAGCCCTCCCGGATATTAAATGGTATTATTGGGCCTCCCAGCTAGCTGCGTTTAATCAGGGCCTATATGGGCCAGCCTTAAACCCGGCGTTTGAAATGGATAGGATGCTACTTCCAGGTGGTGACCATTATCGAGCGCTCTATTCTAGCGCGCCCGACGCTCGCCTAACGGGGCCCACGCGTGTCATGGTGCGAGTGTGGCACGCGGCCAATGCAGCTATGGGGTGGAAGGACCGTCTGACCCGGGCGTCACCACTATATGCGTCTGAGCGGTTGGGCTCCTTGTGGACCTCGAAGGGCTTTGAGCAGTGGGACTTAATAGGCATTAGCAAAGTGGGGGATCTCTGGACGAGGGGAGGATTTAAAACGTTTGAAATGCTGCAGACGGAATTTCAGTTGCAGGGCAGCGAATACTTTCGGTATTTGCAGGTCCGACATGCGCTGGGCTCCGTCTTTCCGGACGTTGCCTCCATCCCGGAGTGTTCCCCCCTGGAGGATAGAGTGCTGGACGGACACGTCCCTGACAGCACGATCTCACTGATCTACAAAAAACTGATCAACGACCGCTCAGACTTGTTGATTGCCCTTCGTGAGGCTTGGGTAGCCGATGGGCTGGAGCTGGACGACGAGGACTGGATCTCCGCGGTGGCCTCCCCGAAAGAGGTGGCCATACCGGCTCGCCTTCGCTTCGTCCAGCTCAAGATACTCCACAGGGTCTACATGACGGGGCCAAAGCTCCTGCGTATGGGCTACGCTGAGGACGGTTTGTGTAAGCGCGGGTGTGGTGCGCTGGGGACTTTTCTGCATATCTTGTGGGAGTGCCCGGAGGTGGCGGGGTTCTGGCGTGGTGTGCATGAGGTGCTGCGAGTGGTCATGCATGTGGCGCTGTTGCCCGAAGCGAGGAGATGCCTGTTGAATGTGTGGGAGCCTACCGATTACTCGGTGCCGCAGACGTGGTGGGCGACTCTGGGGTATATGGTTGCCAAGCGTGATATTGCCCAGCTGTGGGGATCCCAGAGGCCCCCGACTGTCTCGGCCTGGAAGGAACATATGGATTGGTGCATGTTTCGGGAAAAGGTGGTGTATGTGGCGAGAGGTAAACCTGCGACATGGGTGAAAGTGTGGGGCCCCTGGAACGCCTACCGCGGGGGAATCTGTGCTCCACCGTTATTGCCCGATCCGTCGCCGGCCCCGTCGCCAACTCATCCCCCCGGTACCTGGGCATTGGGTGTACCCAGCCCTAGTTCTGATCTCTCCCCCCCTCGTGAGATTCCTATGGATGGCTAGGATCCCCCCTCTAGGGGAGCACGTGCTGCTATTTCCAATTGAGGATTGCCTTGTGGGTTTGTTTGTAGTTGTTGTTCTTTAAGTTTAAAATGGAACCGTATAGTGGGGTCAGGACAGTGTGGCTCGCAACGATGTTACCTCCTGTGCATGCTCGGCCGCAGCACCATGTGTTTTATAAATGTATATCGTATGCTCCTTTCACTGCTAGCGGCCGGCCGGAAGGTTGTAGGCCCATATTTGTATATTTTTGAGTCTTGTAATAAACGGTTTCAAAAAAAAAAAAAAAAAAAAAAAATATTGGTAATATACAGTGACAACTTTCTACAAGCATAAAATATATGTAGACAATCCGCATTATCATTCCCACAACAGAAGCACTTGCCATCATACCCCCCGCTCCATTTCAACATCTTTGCAAGTGTATAATATAAATTGAAGGCAGTTTTGAAAAATTGAGCTTTCAGATTTGTTGATAATAATGTTTCGAGCCATAATAATAACCTTCTCTAAAGACACCTCATGTACACCCAAAACGTTAGCCCATTTTAAATTGTGTTACTCTAAATCATCGGGCTTAGATGATACCAAAATTTTGTAGAACACCCCAATTCTCTCCTGTCGCTTAACTGATTCAATTGATTTATGACGTACCGGTACCAAGTTTTTTTTCCTACTTAAAAAAATCCCGTATTTGGAGAAACTTAAAAAACTGCATCCTGGGTACTTTATATTGTATCGCAAAATCTGAAAAAGATAACTAGAGCCCATGCCCAACAGTTTTTTACTTTCGCCCCAAGTAATACATAGAAAATTGATGGGGCTTCTGCGACATTACTAACCTCTTCCCCGGTCAACAGTATACGCATTTTAAGTAAGAAGCACGCATAATAATAGAATGTGAAATCGGGTATTGACCAGCCCCCCTTTCTCTCGGTAGTATCAAACCGTGTAGCCCTTCTAGGTCTACCTGGGGCCCATAAAAATGTAACACATGCAGTTTGCAGTTTATGAAGTTGCTCCTTAGTCACCTCTAAGGAGACTGATCTAAAAAAATATAGTACTCTAGGTAGAATATTCATTTTTAAAATATTGCCTCTACCCACCAGTGTAAGTTGGAGACGGCCCCATCTTGCTAAGGACTCTTTAATCTTAGATAGAATATCCACCCAATTAACTTCCACTAGTTCTTTCAAAGATGCCGGTATTTTTATCCCTAAATATGTCACCGCCTTAACAGATCTGGGACCCTCGGACATCATATTGTTTGTACATAATATTTGTGTTTTTATCCTATTAAGTTTATACCCAGATATTTGTCCAAATTCCTGTGCTAACCGTTCCACTTCTACAATTGCCGTGACTGGGTCGCTGGTAGTAATAGCAATGTCATCCGCGTAAGCGAATACAGAGTGCTTGATTCGCGGACAATAAAGGGTTTCACTAAGGGGCTACTATCCAACATATTGATAAAAGGGTTAATATACAGAGCAAATAATAAAGGGGAGCAGGGACACCCCTGCCGAGTTCCTCTAGTAATCTTCACAGGTTCCGAAACCCTACCCCCAACACATATCCTAGCTACTGGTGAGTTATATAGGGCCTGTAACACTTGCATGAATCCCTGGCCAAATCCTGCATAGCCCACGAAGTTCCATAAATAATCCCATGCAACGCGGTCAAACGCTTTCTCAGCATCTAATAATATTAATCCTAAATCCCGCCCTTCCGCCTGAGCAACATCAAATAATGCTACAACTTTGTTAACATGGGCCACTGTCCCTCGAGAAGGGATAAAACCGTGCTGATGCAGAGATACCATGGGAGATATAACTTTTGCCAGTCGATTCGCCAATATTTTGGAATATATTTTACCATCACAATTAATTAATGAGATTGGTCGATAGGACCCAGGAATCTCAGGTGGTTTTCCCTTTTTTTTTTTTAAACCACAATGGTGGCTTCATCCTATGTCTTAGGCACATGATCATTTTGAGCAGCACGTATGGTCTGTAATAGCTCTTTCTTGAGATCATGAAAGAATACACTGTAAAGCTCCACAGGGAGCTTATCCGGGCCAGCAGCCTTCCCAATTGCTAAAGCATTAACTGCCGCCTCTAATTCATCCATAGTAATCACGCTATCTAACATCTCTACCGCCTTACGATCTAACTGCATAAATCCCCCTACCATCAATATATTATTCAGATCCCTCTGTGAGTTCTGCTGTGTATACAATTCTGTATAGAACTGATGGAAAATAGCCAGAATTCCCCGAGGGTCCTATGAAATTAAGCCAGAGCTGTCCTTTAAGATTCTTTCATCCGCATTTGGAGCGCCAGAAAACGTCCTACCGCCTCGCCATACTCATGACACTCTCTTTTATGTATCAAATATTTTCTAGCGTTCTCTTTATTCCACAATGTATTAACATTAGCCCGACATCGTGCAGTATCAAATTCCAACCCCGAAATATCTCTGCGCTGTGTGATCCCCTGCATTAGTTTTGACTCAGTAAGCATCAATTTTAAATCTAAATCCTTTAATTCTGCCTTAGCCATTTTTTGAGAATGAATGCCAAAACTCGTCTCTTCCCCTCTCAAACAAGCCTTAAAAGTTTTTGATAATGAATGCTTAAACTCGTCTCTTCCCCTCTCAAACAAGCCTTAAAAGTATCCCAAAGCACTGGAACAGGAACTGTATCTTTATTTTTTTCAAAAAACTCCTTAATCCATTTCCTCATATGTTCCTTAAACCCGTTGTCAAGGAGCAATTTCCTATCAAATGTAAAATTTCTTGGAGCACAATCAACCGAGAATGCAGAAATTTCCAACGCTATTGGTGCATGATCAGACGTAATCCTGGGATATATCTGGATCTGGGTCCCGACAAGCAACTCAGCTGATATGAAAAAATAATCAAGACGGACCAGTTTCTGATGAGGGAAGGAATAAAACGTATACCCCGGTATTCAAGGTTGTATAGTGTCCCATGCATCCAATAACCCATGATCTTTCAACATATCAAATAGAGCTTGGAATACTTTTCGTTTTCGGCCCAAGTATCCTTGTCTTCCCATTTGTAATTCTTTGTTAAATCAAACTAATATTAAAATCTCCGCAAAAGACTAGAGGACCTGGCCACAATGCAAGTTCAATTTTTAATTGTTCTAAAAGTAGTGGTTCATCAAGATTGGACCCATAAACATTGCAAATTGTAAACTTAGAAGTACCTAGTGCACATTCCACAATCACCCATCTCCCAAATGTATCAGCTAAAACATGCCCTGTACTTTGAATAGCAGGTTTAGCCAATATTGCCACGCCCCGCGTCATTGATGTCTGCTGTGACGCAGCAAGCAATACAAACCCCAAATCGGTCAATACAGAGCGTTTCCCCCAAGGGACATGTGTTTCTTGGATAAACAATATATCTGGGTCAATCAAGCGCAATTCCGCGGAGACTCTTTCTTTTATTATAATTATTGAGGCCACAGAAGTTAAATTAACAAATTTTCAGCCCTATAGTAGTTATAGGTAAATAAACAAAAAAGTATATTGTGAACTACCCCTTACTGACATTTTAGACACGATCATGTCATATCTTCTGTTGCCAACAGCTATTCCCAATCTGATATTGTGACATTTTCCCCCTATTTGGCCCCCTGTCCCCCCTCCTCCCCTCTCCTCCACAGCCCACCCCCACCAACAAGGCTTTAGGACTCAAGATCCTGGAGATGGAAAAAGCTTTTGATCATCCGATACCGGTGCTCGCGCCTCCTCTCGAAAGTGGAGGACAGAAAAAAAATGCCATAATTCTACAAGAGAAACCCCATTATAAGGGAACGAGATGCACTACACCATCAGCCCATACTTCCCAGACCCCTCAAAAGTGAAAGAAGAAAAAACCTTCTGCTGAGTGGGGTTTTAACCCACCCATTCCATCCCAGTAGTTACTACACCATGGACCTTATATCTTATAGGGTCTTTTAATACTCTTTTGCAGATCCTTCTGAAGAAGAAAATATAGTACGGTTCTGATATATTACCTTCAACTTAGCCGGATTCATTAAATATGCTTGCGCCCCTTTGGTCTGAAAGGTTGGAATAAGCTGGCGCAGCTGCCACCGACTCAACGGTAAAGTGGCAAAAATCAGGGCGTACAAAAAACTCAAAATCCTTCCCAGCCCTCTTTTTATCTGGCCGAGCAAGCTGAAACACATCTTCCCTAGCTAAAAAGCTATTGAAAGAAATCAAGAAAGCTCTGGGTTTGTTATTTGCCTGGCCTGAATTTGAACGGATATTAAATGGAAAACGGTGCGCGCACTCAATCTCCCTATTCCAGTCTCATCTAGTGAGCTCGGGAAATGAACCTGTGAATAAATCAAAAATAATTTAAGAGAGTCCTGTCCTTCCCGCCCCTCTGGGATCTGCAATACTCGCAGGTTTGTTCTTCGCGCGCGGTTCTCTAAGTCCGCTAGTTTCCATTGAGTATCATCTTTCATGCTCCGAAGCGATTCAGTCAAAGCTTTCTGGGCCACAAGCTCATCCTCCAAATTTGAGAGGCGAGCCTCTGCTTCACTGAATCGAACTGAAAACTCCAAGCAGGTCTTAGCCACTCTGCACACAGAATTCTGTAGCTTCCAGCAAAGGTTCTGTACCCTCTGACTTTCGATTCTTGTTTCTTCCCGATGGGACATTATCGATTGATAAATCAACGTCAGAGAAATATCTTCGACTGGTTGGCCACTGTCCGCTTATGAACCCAGCTGTTCTGGTCCAGGCTCAATACTGATGCTTTTATGCTCCATCCTCTTCCGTACTGTAAGGGGATTGCCTTCTAAGAGCTCGCAAGACTCCTCCAAATACACGCTACTATTGTCGCTGCCACCGACACAGTTTACTTGTGCAGCGAGCGTCCCCATTAAATCCTCACACGAAGAGGTGGACTGACCTGATAGTGAGAAGAAATCTCCGGATTCAACCTCTTGGGTTAAAGCTTGAGTGCCTCGATGTGTGTTGCCATCATCATGAGCACAGTTCAATGCGCCTATCTCCCCTGCATTAACATCAAACTTATTAGGAGCTTCAATAGTCTCATATCCATCTACTTCCACCACAATGGCCCGGTGCCCCGTTGAGATGCTGGGTACAGTTATATTTGTTATAAGTGGGGAAGCCCCCCCTACCTCATATTGCAGATCCACACTTATCTGGTTGTCTGATGCCCCCAGGGGTTTCATATGATTGATGAGGGGAGAGTTGCAGGTTCAGACAGAAGATCTCCATTTTGTCAAGTGTTGAATCCACATTACTTTCCAAGTTCTCCCCCATCCACCTCTGTCCTTCCCTCAACCCCTTCGCCAGAACAGAGTCCACCTTTTTACTCTTTTTTTTTTTTAAGTCCTTTCCCCCTGAAAAAAGTCCTGGGATAGTTTTTTTTGATAGGTCATCCACTTTGACCTTAGTAACATTCAGGTCTGGTTTTAAAGTTTGCGCGGGGTTACCTGGGGTCTTTTCTCCAGCTGCTGCGGCTCCCTTGCTAGACACTCTCTCCTGCTGCCGCTGTCTCCCTCGCGCACTCTTAGGAGGCATTGTCCGGCAGAGGCTTATCTCCCTCAAGCCTCTCAGATCTCCGTAATGGCACCAACACGCAGCCCCCCGGCGAAATCCAGTCCACGGAATCGCCCAGCACCCCCGAGAGAGACCTCCAAGCTTCAGCGCGGCCGCCGCCAACGCAATCAGCATCACCCGGCGTCAATTACAGGTGAGCGTGCAGCGAGCGCCATAACCGCTCTCAAGCAGTTTTCAAGTAGCTGCCTCCGTGTACTTCACTCGCGTCCCCCGTACACCGTTAGAAGCCGGTCATAGCATCGTTTCTCCTCAGTCTAACTCTACGAGCCACGGCATCGGAGAGTCCAGCTTACGCGTCCGACCGCACGGACGCCATCTTGCCTTATGGATGTGTGGCCAGTTGTGTATAAAGTGAAACCACATCCCTAGCAGCATGAGCTGCCTGTTACCAACGAGTTTCCAGACATCCAAAGGGCCATTACCTTCTGGTAAGGTTGGGTGGAAGCACATATACATGTCCTCCTCAAAGACTATACCCTTTAAGGCTAAGCTCCATCCCTGAGCTTGTGCCAAACGGCTACAGGATTCATTCCTCCCTCTGGGCAGTCAGAGGTCTTCCAATGACTCTGACAATACATGAGGAACTAACCTCCTCTCCGTGGTGGTGGGTGATATGTATTCTTTTGACAGGGACTTCTAACAGACCGTACCTGGCCCCAACACCGTTGAAGAGCTTCTCCTCTCATCCTCCAATATCTCAGACCTCCGTGGTGAGCCGCTTTTTAGCGCTGCCGAATTTCAGCATCCTAAATCTACGGATTGATTTCCCATTCAACGTGTTACCTGGTTCAGTAAGTACTGGTTATCGTAAACTCTAGACAAGGACCTTATATCTACACCACGGTTTGAGGCAGAAAATGAAAGGTAAGCATCTTAGTCTAGAGACTAACCCTAACCAGGTCTTGTTACATTTAAAGGCAAAAAAGGGACCTAAGGGCATTGATTTATGCCATGAAGCATTGCCTAGATCACCTTTAGCTGTCCTGGGGCCACTAATAAGACTTTGCGATATGCTAGAGCTGACCTGCTCCACCCCAAGCCGTTTTGGGAGATACTAACTGTGGGAACGTGGTTGTTGTCACGAGAAGTCACGAGCGGTGTTCAGTGTTCCAGCTCGTGACTGACTCGTGATGAGGGGAAGAATGTTTGCTTTCGAAATATGGTGGTGGTTGGGAATGAGCTTGGGGTAGTGGTAACGGTATTGATGCTTTTGACTTCACTGCTTACAGACGTGTTATTAAACTTCACGTCCAACTACATCTTCTTGGTCCGTGTTTACTTCTTCATGGTTTCCTGCACTTCCAACACTGGCGACGAGCGGGATGCGGAACTCTATCTAAAACTATCCCGATAATTTTTATTATTATTATTATTATTTTTTTTTTATTTCCTTGTGGAAGATTCGTTAGGAAAAGATTACTCAATTTACTCGATTTACTCAATTTTTCTTACAAGAAGAACTGTGAAGGACGTCGTTAAAGAGTTTTGCTTACTTCTTGCGATATTTGCTTGAGGATTCTACCGGAAAGCCACCACTGTAACGGATCGAATCCTGGATGGGCAGACACCATCGTTGTTTCGAGGTGCACGCACGCACGCACGCACGCGTTGATGTCAGCGTTGTGCGCTAAGAGCGTCCGTTTCCTGGCAACAAGGAAGCGCGTTGGTGTTGCGCACCGCGTCACACAGGAAGTTGTTGTTGGTTGTTTCACTTCGTTTCCTGGCAACAAGGACGCGCAAACGTTGCGCACCGCGCCATTCTCGAAAATAATTGTCATTTTGAAAGCGTTTCAAAAATAATTCTGCTTTCCTGACAACAAGGATTTTCACCGTGGTCTCACATGGGAGCAGTTCTTAGGTAACTTTTGCTACTTCGGTGACACACACACCGTGTGTCATTTACACTATGTTTATTCACATTGCAGATTCACAATATGTTTAAATATTGACATTTATTTATTCATTTATTTATTTATTTATTTATTTTTTATCTTTATTGTTTCTCCTACTTTTGCTGCTTCACTATGTCTGGCATCGTTCCTCCTCCATCCTTTTTAGCTTCTCCTGGTGATCCTCCCATGTCTTGGGAAATATGGGAACCTGTTTTTTTAGCGTATGTAGAGGTGTTAGAGGGTGAGGAGTGTGAACCGGAGAGAAAACTTTCACTTTTGAAACACTGTTTAGGCGGAATTGCGTTGAAAGAATTTAAAAGTTTACCTGCTTTGATTAATCCTGGCAACATCAACGTATATGACTATGCATCTTCACAATTAAATTTACGATACGGAAAAAAAAAAAAAACATTGTAATGGAGAGGTATATATTTTATTCACGGAAGCAAAAAGATGATGAACCTATCGAAGACTTTGTATCGGCTCTCAGATCTTTAGCTATTACTTGCGATTTTGAGCATATTTGTTATGAACAAGTCCTACGTGATCAAATTTTGATGAGAACAAACAATAAAAAAGTTCAAGAGCGTCTTTGGACCACTTCAGACATGTCATTAAATAATGCCATTGATATTGCGAAGTCAATTGAACATTCAGAAAAATTTGTAAAAGAAATTAGAGGAAATGATAAAAATGATGTTTTTAATGTTTCCAAAGACTCTGACAAACAAAGGAAACAATTTCCACAAAAGTCTGACAAGTCGTTTAGAGTTGAGGGTAAAGTCAAAAGTAAAAAATATGAAAAGAATAACTTCCCATTACTTTGTTACAGATGCGGAAGTGACAGCCATTTAGCTGATTTTAAGAATTGTCCTGCAATAGGAAGAGTTTGTACCAAATGCAATAAGAAGGGTCATTTTGGGAAATTTTGTAAGTCAATTCCTAGGAAAGTCAATTATATTTGTGATGACAATGACAATGCATGTGATGACAATGAATATGAAGTCAACACTGTTATTAACATGTGTGACGGGGGCGAAGGTACTAAATTTCCGTCATGTTTCATTACTGTAGGTGATGTTGACTTACAGAGTTTTTTGTAGATTCTTGTGCTTGGTACACTATTATTTCGTTAAACATTTTTCAGGACAATTGGCCCACAAAGACCTTGTTTCCACCTGATGTTTCTCCTGGTGGGTATACAGGACACAAAATTGACCTTGTAGGGTTCTTCTGTACAAATTTAAAGTTTTCTGGGCGTCAAATTTCTGGAAAGATATATGTAGCACGATCAGGTTTGTCACTCTTAGGATGGCCCCACCAATGCCAATTAGGGATAAAAATTGATCCCAGAGCTAATCCTCCTGTCTATGTGGTAGATTCTTGCAAATTGTCCCATAATCAGAATTCTCAATTAGTTAATAGGTTGAAAGAATCCTTCCCTGAGGTTTTTAGTGGACAGTTGGGGAGATACAAAGGGTTTGAACATGTTATCAAGTTACACGATAGTGCAGTTCCTGTGCGACACAAAGTGAGAAATGTTCCTCTTACTTACAGGGGCAAATTGAAGGATATTCTCAAGGAGTTATGTAGTAAAAACATCATCGAGCCTATTGAGTCATCACCTTGGGTTTCTCCCATTGTGATTTCAGTTAAGTCTTCAGGTGAGCTTAGGCTATGTGTGGACCTTCGCAGTGTAAATAATGCGATATGGGTGGATTCTCATCCTCTACCAAATCTTCATGAGATGGTCTCCACGTTGGCTGGTGCTCAAGTGTTTTCCTGCATTGATTTGGCTAGTGCTTATCACCAAGTGGTTCTTTCTGAAGAATCAAAGAATATTACTGCATTCATCACTCCTGAAGGGCTTTACAGGTACTGTCGAATGCCTTTTGGTCTTGCTAGTGCTGCCTCAGTGTTTCAGAGACTCATGAGGGATACCTTGGAGGGACTAAATGGAGCGATAGCATTTCAAGATGACATTCTTGTCTTTGGTAAAAACAATGAGGAACATGATTCAAACTTAGTAAGTGTGATCGCTGCTTTAGCAAAAAAAGGTCTTGCGCTTCGTCTTGATAAATGCAAAATCAAAGAAAAAGAAGTAGAATATTTAGGGCACACAATTAGTGCAAATGGGATCAAACCTAAACGAAATCATATTGAAAGCATTGTAAATGCTCCCACACCTATCTCCAAAGAACAACTTGTAGCTTTTTTAGGTCTCATTGAATTTTACGCAAAATTCATACCAAATTTTGCCTCTAAAGTGGATCCTTTTAGATGTTTATTAAAGAAAAATGCAAAATTTATTTGGACCACAGATATGTCTAAGGCATTTCATGATTTAAAAGATTTTGTTGTTAAGGCTCCTTGTCTTAAACCTTTTGTGTGTGGTAAACAATGCATCATCATGGTGGATGCTAGCAGTACTGGGTTAGGTGGCGTTCTCTTACAGAGAGACAATGGTAAAGAGTGGATTGTGGCATATGCTTCAAGAGCTTTGAGGGATGCTGAAAAACATTATTCTGTAATAGAGAGGGAGTTGTTAGCTTGTGTTTGGGGAGCTGAGCATTTCAGAACCTTTTTGTGGGGTACTAAATTTATCATTAAGACTGATCATAAACCGTTAGTGTATTTGATGGCACCTGGTGGTGGACGTACTATGTCTGCACGTCTCGCAAGACTTGCTTCGAGACTGCAATCTTTTCAGTTTCAAGTGGAATATGTCCAAGGCAAAGTTAATGTACATGCTGATTGCATGTCTAGGTTGGTTTCACCCATGGAGTTTCAAGACAAAAGTAAAGATGATGATTGTGAGGTAGCTTTTACCGTGGGTGATATTAATCTAGTTTTTGGTAAACAAGCGGGTTTGCAAGAAAACATTTGGTTGTTGGAAATGGAGAAGGACATTGAATTGATTAATGTCAAGAAGTATTTGCTTCAAGGTTGGCCTGAACAAAGGAAATTGTCTGGAGATATGATGGGTTTTTCTAAGGTTCAAGAAGAACTCGCTGTGGAAAATGGGTTGGTTTTAAGGGGTGACAAGATTGTTCCTCCTTTTTCTCTTAGGAATACCATTCTTGAAATTGCTCATGAAGGACACTTAGGGATTTCATTTACGAGGAGACGTGTCAAGGAATCTTTTTGGTGGCCAAGTATTGATGCATCAGTTGAGCATTTTGTACGTTCATGTATCCATTGTTCCAATAGTGACAAGTCTGCTGTGGCTCTACGTCCGGAACCCCATCCTGTAGAATTTCCGTTTGGTCCTTGGTGTAAACTTGGGTTAGATATCATTGGCCCTTTTAATATTTTACCGAAACATGAAGCGTTTGGAATAGTACTTATTGATTACTATTCCAAATGGCCTGAGGTTAAGATGGTAAAGGAAGTCACTTCTCAGAGTGTTATTGAATTCTTAGATGAAGTTTTTTGTAGGGAAGGCATTCCTCAAGAAATTGTAACGGACAATGGACCACAGTTTGTTAGCAAGGAAATGGAAGATTTTCTTGGTAAGTGTGGAATTACTCACAATAGAATTGCTGTTTTCCATCCTGAAGCGAATGGTCAAGTGGAGAGATTCAATCGTGTGGTCAAGGAGGCTGTCCAATTGTCTGTTAAGGGTGGTTTGAATTGGCGAAATGCTTTGCAATCCATGTTATTAGCGTACAGAACTTCCCCAAATTCGGTTACTTTGGTCAGTCCTTTTGAACTCTTAAGAGGGCGTAAACCTAGCACTAATTTGATTCCTTGGTGGATGAAGAAAAATTTAAATGGGTTCGATGATTTTTTTAATGTGGATTATGAAGCGGTGCAACAAAGAGTAGAGTCATACAAAAATAAAATGAAATGTGCAATGGAAAAGAAATTGGGCACGGTAACTAAACAGGTGATCAAAGTGGGGGATTTTGTCCGCATAAAGAAAAAAGAAGGTGTAAATAAAGGTTTGTCAACTTGGTCATGCCCAAGGAAAGTAATTGAAACATTTAAAAATGCTGTCAGAATTGAGGGTGGTTCTGTCTGGAATCTAAACAGGGTTTCTTTGTTTAAGGGGGTTACCTCTTATCAAGAAGATCACACCAGTAATGTATTTTTGGATGTGGGGCATAACAATGACAGTGAGGCCCTATCACTTCCCAGTGGTGTTTCTGACAATTTAAGGATGGCACGCACTCATCGCCTTCCTGCTAAGTACAAGGATTTTGTCATGAATTAATTTTGTAAGTTAGTCAAGATGTTACTTTATTTTACTTTTTGTACATTGTTTTTTTTAAAGGGGGGAAGGTGTGTGGGAACGTGGTTGTTGTCACGAGAAGTCACGAGCGGTGTTCAGTGTTCCAGCTCGTGACTGACTCGTGATGAGGGGAAGAATGTTTGCTTTCGAAATATGGTGGTGGTTGGGAATGAGCTTGGGGTAGTGGTAACGGTATTGATGCTTTTGACTTCACTGCTTACAGACGTGTTATTAAACTTCACGTCCAACTACATCTGCTTGGTCCGTGTTTACTTCTTCATGGTTTCCTGCACTTCCAACACTAACACCACACCTACAGCAGAGCGCAAGAAATCTGTGCTCGTGGACTACAATAACAAGACTGCAGATACACTGCCTCCTTCCCAGATTGAGTTCTGCTGACCTATTTTTCAGAGATCAGTATTAAGGAAATCTCTAAAATCGGTCTTTGCTTTCCTTGAAAATGCCAAATTATCAATGTATGATGACTTTTAATGATGCATTTTTGGCTTGGCTCAAATGTGGCAGCAGGTAGGGGTTTTGAGGTGGGGGGGGGGGTGGGGGGGGGGGGAGGTGGTCCTAGTCAACTGTTCTTCAGAATAGGTGGTCATTTGAAGCAGTAGAACAACCAGTGCAATGCATCTTCTTCAGGATCACAGTCAAATAAGCCTCTGTCTCTGTCCCTCCCTCAGGTAAGGGTGGGTGTGCACATAATATGGTGAATAATGTTTTCTCCCAGAGAGGGAAAAAATGACTGACAATACTGGAGTTAAGTAGATTGCTGGGGTATTGTATAGATGTTTTTCCTTCTCGCCTTTAGTGCCGATACCCTACTTGGCATTTCTTTTTTCCCCCAAAGGAAAACTCCCAAGGAGGTCAGAAGGTGATGGAGCTAGTCAAGAAAGGAGTGATCGTTCCTGGGTCATCTGTTCAATAATAACTGCAATACCGTTTTGTCAGCTTATTTTTCATGGTGCATCAGAAGTCAAGAGACTTGTGCTCTGTAATAAATCTGATATCTCTATATATCTCTATATAGATGCGCCCTGTATGAGCATTTCATGATGAAGGCCATCCATCTTCTCAAGAATACCCTAGTCGCTGGGCATTGGCTAGCGCGTTTAGACCTAAAATTATTTTTTATTTCTTGATCCCAATTTGTGAGGTTTCTGAAGTTCCAGTAGAGTGGAAGGAATTGGCATTTCTGCAGTCTTTCCCTTTGACCTGTCCTTGGCCCCTTGTTGCTTGATATTTCCAGATATGGGCAAACTCAACCTTTAAAGCCGCTCTGACATTCTGAAGACAGCTGATGGGTCGAATGCTTCCATCTTCAAAGCCTTTTAATTCAGACTAATTAAGGATGCTGCCCCTTAGGTTCTGCATAGGCTCTGAACAAGTAACATAATTTGTGCCTCCTTGCTGTACTATACAAATAGGGAATGCCTAACCTGCAAAGTGAAAATCTGGATTTTATTAAAGACAAGGAGCTTGTTGTTACATATGACTTTGGTACAGTTTGATTGCTGTCAATTACAGACACCTGCTGTTCATCTTTACAGGTGATATCTCTTCAAGGATTCTCTTTTTCTCATGTTTTGCCTTGTCTCTGGTATGCCATGGTGCCCCATGCTTATGTTAACAAGATTCTTTCATCAGACTTTCGTATGGTTATCTTATCTGGTATTTTTACAGTTTTTTCTCTTTCTGCTACGGACTGTCTGTGGACGAATCTTTGGCCATCTTTTTCATCTCAGCAGGTCTAGTTACCCATGGGCTAAATTTTCTGCTCAGCTAGAATGCGGCATCTCTCCAGCTTGATGCAAAATTTGTGGAAATCTTTTCTTGGGCTGTTCAACATTGAGCATTGAGTTTTTACCCTTAGTTTGTGCTTCTCTAGTTAGATATTTTAGTTAAACAGAAAAGGTATCAGGGAGGATTTAACTGTACCAATGCATTATAAATCAACGCAGCATATAAGTACACTATAACATAAAACCCAAATGTATTCTCCCATAAGTCATCTTTTCATAAAGTTCATTCAAATAAATAAAAGTGAGACAGTTAGTATACCAACCAATACATGAACTAATTTCAAACATGACATCAAAAGGAGAAAAGAGACGATAGCATCTGTATATAAAAATCACATGGCATAGCGCATAGATTTCCTAATGGAGAACAAGCCAGCTAAATATTGGTGTCCAGAGCTGAAATTTACAGTCCTATTTATAGACAGTGTTGAGGTAAGCAGCCAACATGTGTTTTGCAGGAACTCTACATTAGATATTTTGTTTTTGTTACCTGTTTTGGCACTCTTTATCTGCTCTTTGCCTTAAGCACCACAGACTTTCAATAAGCACTACAGACCTAGGCTATGAATGTCCACTCCCAATATAAAGCAATCCCCAGGTCAGCCCCAATCCTTGAAGCAACCCTTGAAAGGTCCCTTCTGTAACAGGCTACCTGTGTGCAGATAAGTGGCCAAGCAAGACAGTTGTCTAACATACACATTCAGCACATGTTAAAAAAATGTGTGTGCTCACGTATAACCAGCCAAGAGCTTCTTACCCTAGCAGGAGAGGATGTTATCCTAAGAGGTAGACACCCAGGAGGCAGATTTTTTTCTTTTATGATGTGACATAATTTCTACTTTGCAATATCCACAACATAAGTGTCTAACATATCTATGACATTGTTCACACAATACTTTTAAGAAACAGTTAAGAACATGTTTTACATTTTTATATGGTTTCTTGAACTTCTTTGAAATATCAAAGTTCTTTGGACACCACACAACATTTTTAGAAATGTGCCCTTTCTGCAGGGTAGTTGGCAGGTTGGGTATTATTTTGAGACCTGGTACAGAAACTCCTATTATGATTATTTAGCAGAATTCTGTCAGTCTTACTAACATCTTACAGAAATCTGAAAATGTTTTTGTGCATACAGTAGGTAGGGGGAAGGGTTCAAACATAAAAGAATTTGAAGGACCATGCAATTTTTGTTGTTCATAAAGTACTGGATGTGTCACTAGGCATCAGAGACAAACTTAAAAAAATAATTTGGAGGAACTGTGTAAAAATGGCATCATTGACAGGTGAATTCATCTGAATAGATCAGTGCTACTTTTCTTGCTAAAACAAAAATGGTGGCAGTTACATTAATGTGCTGACTTCAGGTCTCTTAACAAGAGAAAATGAAAGTTACTATGATAGTAAGCACAGAAATGTTTGTAAAGACATTAGTGTGGGGTCCTGGGTTACGTTGAAAGATATGAATTCTAGAAGATGTAAAACTGATATCCGTTTTTCTGGACCCATTAAAAGTTGTTTTGTCACACGCAGTTCTGTAAAGTTGGAAGACAAACGTAATTTGATTTTAGTGCAGGAATTTCAAAGCAAGATCATCAAGGATAAATAGTGTGGAAATCAAATGTTTTTCATGTAGATTATGATCAAAGGGTTTTGATAAAAGTATTCTGAGGGAAATTTTGGTGAATTTATTGTTTCTATTCCAGCTGATTAGAGCGTGTTTGGTGACCATTCTACGAGGAACTCTTTAAAATCAGAACTGGAGTCAGGGAATCAGCAAGATCTCTTAAAGGTTCTCAACAAATACATGCAGACTTTGACGATACTGTCACGGATTCCGAGTTTAAGACACACAGTGGATGTGTATCCAACAAACCTGTATATTTACAAGATTTTGTAATGTAGCCCCCCCCCCCGCATTCAGGGGTGGTGGTGAGCTGTTCTATCTTGATGTTATTCTTGTTGTATTGTTATCTAACTCTAGTTAATGGGTCATCTCACAGTGTGGTGTACTGTGTATGTGAATAGCACATCTCATCTGCTCCTGCTTGTGTTAGTCTGACTCCCCGGCCGTTCTGATTTAGATGACTGACCGTTTCAGCAGTTGGTAATCTAGAGTCTGGAATGCTGGGTTTGTTGAATGGACTCTCGCATCTTCCATCATATCTTAAGTTAAAATACATCTTAAAAACCTACTAGAGGTGTATTTGCATGTTCTTCTGGCGATCCTCGGATGTGGTAACTATCTACCACAAGTTTTTAAAAGTAGAACATGTAAAGGTTTAATGCTTAACATACCCTTACAGTGACTCTCACCTCACAGTAACAAGGCTGGCGGTTCAATAGGAAAACACTAGGATACAGTATTAAATACTAAATATGCATCTCGGGAACAAATAAAATAGACAAGCATGCTGCCACAAAACCCTAGACAGCAGACTCAGGAGCTCTAATGGCAGAAACGGGGCTGTAGAACCTTCACTAACAGCAATCATGGCGGCTATTGTAGACCTCAAAGGATCACTCGAACCTAAAAAAGACGCTGTCACAGTGGAGGTAAATCTTTTAAGGGCAGACTTTCGGAAAATATAGGAAAAAGTAATAAATGCAAAAGGAAATATCACACAGCTGCAGAATGCCACACAGAAGCTAGAGAAACAAGGGCAGCACCTTAAGCGACAAGATGTGCCAGCAGAGAAAAGCAAGGACCAGGAGGGGCAAGCTCGCCAGAACAACTTACAAGTGGTGGGTGTGCCGGAGACCTTATCCTAAATCATCCAAAAACAGATGTCAAACTTTTTCACAATTGAGTGAGCGCACAGAGCCCCCGTCCCAAAATCAAGCCCAGGGGCGCCCCCATGAACAATTATTGCCAAGATCCTTAAATATAGAGACAGAGACGCAGTATTACAAATGGCAAGATACCATGGAGACCTCAAATATTGAAGTCAACGATCTGATTCTACGCGATTTTACCCTCCATGTCCAAAAGTTGTGTCACAGTTTGGAGGAAGTGAGGAGAGAGTTGCGGTATAAAGACATTAAATATATGATGTTCTACCCGGCGAGGCTGAGGGTAATGGCAGAAGGGAAATCCTGACACTTTTCCATGCCAGAAGAGGCCTGGGAGTGGATACAAGATTGGCGAGTAGTGAAACAGAACTCTTCAAAAGTAAAGGACCAACGAAGAACCTCGGGAGCGGGAGAGACAGAAAGAGGTGATCGCTGGCCCAGTGGAGTATGGAGATGCATGATAACACGAGGAGTTGAACCTCAGCTGAAGAGATGCTAACTAGGCGAAGACACTGAACTGAGAAAGTGGGCGGACCCTGTCGCCTTAACCTAGACACTGATGATTTGGTGAGAGGGACCCGTGGGTGGGGGTGAGTTGCGGGCTAAGAGGGGGAGAGGATCGAGACTCTAGAACCTGGATACTGTGCAATGGAACAAAATCTAATAAGGCTGGAAATGTATTTGAAAACCGGGCGACGTGAGACTCCGGCCTACCTTAGTGTAAAGCAAGTTTTATGAGGCGAAAGGCTCTCTGCAAGTTGGGTTGACGGGTAGTTTTAGACCTGTCCAGCAGGGAAGCAGGGTGGGGGGTGCAAGATCAAGGGTCAGGAACCCATCAGGGTGGTAGGTTTTCTGTAGCAGTAGTTAGTTATAGGCTCAGAGACAATAAAAATAGATTCACACGAGGGCATAACAATGGAGGCAGTCAGGTACACGAGATGATACACAGGGCGCTGAGGGGACAAACTCACTCATCGGTGGGTCCGGGGAACCGAGGGCTATTATCCATCACAACATTACACCTCTGCAAAATGGCACTCAAAGTCTTGACGTGGAAAGTGAATGGATTGGGAGGCAAGGTAAAGTGAACACTGGTACTCGAATACCTTTGTCGACATAGCCCATATGTGGTGCTACTTCAAGAGACCCACCTATGGGGAAATCACTGCAAAGCAATGGATAGATATGGATACAAACTACAAGCGCATGAGGGGTACACATCAGGCTCTAGGGGAACGGGGATCCTAATCAAGGCGTCTGTTCCGCTGATAGGGAGTAGGTGCTGGTATGAAAAGCTGTGAAGGTATGCAGCACTCACTGGCACTTGAGAGGGGAAAACTTTGAACATCTGCTTGGTGTATATTCCACCAAGGCTACACAGTGACATATTTACAGCACTGGGAAACATCATACTCGAGATGCCCCTAGGCACGCTCATTCTTGGGGGGGCAATATGAACGCAGTCATGGACCCGCAGATAGATAGGCTACTAGGGGCCACGGGGGCACTTGGCAGAAAACCACTGAAGGGATTCATAGAGGCGATGAGCATAATCGACCTGTAGCGTGCTCATAATCCAATGAGTCGACAATACACACATACCTCTGCTGCACACAAGAGCCACTCCAGATTAAATCTTTGCATTTAAAGCACAGGCGGGACAATTTCAGGAAGCCATACATAAAGCACAAGGTATTTCTGACCACTCCCGGTCGAAGTACAGCTAAAGGGGCTATCAAGAAACACAATATTACCCCCGAGAATAGACCCATGGCACTTCCGAAATAAGCAATTTGTGCAAAAAGTGCGGATACACACCACACAATATTTCCAAGACGAGGGCTCAATGGAATTGGACGCCACTTTGTGGGAAGCCTACAAGATTGTGATTAGAGGGTATTTTCCAGGCACAAATAGGCATTCAGAAAAAAGAGCAGAGTAGAGAATTTGAAGAACTTGAAACAGAAATAAGAAGATTGGAGAATGAAACATGGGAAAACGGAACAGGTGAGGAGACCGTGATGCGGCGACTTAGACTCAAAGTACAGGAATTAAAAGACCTGGGGGAACAAAAGGCGAGAGCCCAGGCACTAGTCATCCAGAGAAAACTGTATTATGTAGGAGATAAAGCAGACAAAATTATTGCCTGGTTGGTGAGAAGTGATAGAAGCTGGGATTTGGAAATACATACTCGGGGAGGAATTAACTGTACGGGTAAAACAATAGCAGAAGCATTTGCTCAATAGTAAGCAGAACTTTATACACCCTCTAAGGAGGGATCGGTGGAGGATTGTGTTGAATTATTACAGGAGATCAATCTCCCAGTGCTGGAGGCGGAAAACAGACAGGCACTAGAGCAGGAAATTACAGTAGAGAAGATAGCGAGAGCTCTTGGGGACCTACAGTCAGGAAAGGCAGCCGGTCCAAATGGAATACCAGTGGAGCTCTACAAAAGTGTAGCAAGTAAAGTTGCTCCACATCTCCTAAATATGTACCTAGAGTCGAGGAAGAATGGGGAACTCCCCCCTGGACCAACGTACAGCCACGATACTGGTGATCCCTAGAAAGGGTAAATTACCAGTCGAGTGTGGGTCATACAGGCCGATATCTCTCTTAAATACTGAGGCAAAGGTACTAGCAACCAGATTAGGGACAGACCTATCCACACTGGTCCACCCGGACCAGTCTGGGTTTATGCCCCATAGCGGCACACGGCTTAACCTTCGATGTCTATTTGGGGTGCTACACTGGACTAAAATGACACAAACCATAGAGGGGGTGCTACTCTCCTTAGATGCTCAAATGGCATTCGATAGTATCCAGTGGCAATTCTTATCCGCTACCCTAAATAGGCTGGGCTTTGGACCAAACTTCTGCGCGTGGGTAAAAGTCTTATACCAAGACCCTCAGGCAGGTGTGAGAGTGAACGAAGAACTATCCTCCTCAGAAAGGGCACGCAACAAGGCTGCCGCTATCACCGATGATCTTTACCCTGGCACTTGAGCCATGAGGCACATGGGTCCGTAGCGACCCAATAATACAAGGTGTGCAAAGAGGGGGTAACTGGGAGGATAGAATATCTCTGTACGCAGATGATATACTCTAATATCTGGTCAACCCGTACAAGTCAGTACACAGGGTGCTCCAGATTTTCCACTAATTCTGTGGTTACTCTGGGTATACAACAAATTGGAATAGATCCCTCATCTTCCCCTTGACGGGGTGGTCCCTCTGAGACTGGCGGACACAACTTTGTTAGTAGTTAAAACAAATTTCACATACCTGGGTATTCACATATCCAGAGGAAGAGGACTTCCTGGCAGATAATCTGTACCCCCAACTACAGTGACTGGGAAGTGTTGTGGAATATTGGAGGAAGCTACCGGTGTACTTGATGGCCAGGGCGGTCATTTTCAAAATGATGTCGCTACCCAGGCTGCTATATGTTCTGCAGAATAACCCATACAAAATAACCAAGAAAGTGTTCCATGACATAAATAGTGAACTGCGAACACTCCTATGCGATGGAGGCAGCGCTAGAATAGCTCTCTGTAAACTCCAGAGGGGAGTATATGAGGGAGGGCTTGCCAGACATGTGTAAATACTACTGGGCCTCACATTTGACGGTGGTTGATGACTGGGAATTTGCTGACCGTAAAGGCATGGCCTTTCCTGCAGATCATAGGGCTAAGGGTGAAAGAGGATATCTAGCAGCACCATACGGCAGAAGCAGGGAAAAACAGCTTCCTCCACACACGCAGATGGTAATATGAGCTTGGAGAAAAGCTTTAAAGCACATAAGTTGGGAGGGGAAGAGGACAGGATGAACTTCACTTTGGGGCAGTGACCAGCTGGCAGAAGTGGGGGCTCTAAAGGGGGTTTTAAAACATGGAAACTGCTGGGAATAGAAAGATTGGAAGACAGCAGGGATGTGGAATTCCTAAAGTCTGACACCCGGGACATATTGTTTGGGGTCGTGGGCAATAAGTTTTCATGTATATTTTGTCCTTGGGACAAGTAGGCCCAACCCCCAGCAGCACAAACCCTTTGGCTGCCAGTTTACAGTACCACATTATGGCACAGAGAAAGCCATTGCCTGCAGTTAAGGTAATATTTGTGTCCATGTGTTAATGCTGTTCAAACTTGTATTTATGGTTCATTAATGCAAAGCCTTCATTATTAGAGTGGGTGTTCTAAGCAAAGGTTGTAAGCTCATAATGCACTACTGACCGTGGTTCCAGTATAAAAATGTATACACAAGTTTTCAATGTTTAGCAATATGAGGCTATGTATAATGCTCCCAGAATGTTATTTGATTAGATGCAAATATTTGCCGAAGCTTGAAAGCAAGATTGAAGATTCTTTGCTTTCAAAATAAAATGTTCACAAACAAATACAAAAACATTTTGCTAAACTACCGTAAAGTGTTAGGTACCATTTCGTTGCAGCATCATTTACTGTGTTGATGTAAGCTAATATTTCCCCAAATTATTCACAATGGAAAATCAGTGTAACCAGTTTTAATACAAGTATGAGAAATTGTTGGCTATTCTTTGGTTTTGTCAATGTGAGACTTGTTCTGGCATGGTTTTTGTAAAATCTTATTGGTTTGGGAGTAGGCCAAGAAATGGTACTCCATTAAAATGTCCTGCTTGAATGTCACATCGTGCTTGGCAGATCTGCTGGGCTTTGTCATGACACTTGGAGGGCGCTTCCAGACACCTCCCTAGTCACAGGTAAATGTTAGCTGACATTTCGGCAGGGCCCTTCTTTTGTCCCTCCAGCCAGTCAGGCCTTCAATCACAGCAGGCCTCTTTTTGACATTACAGGGTAACAACTTGTTTTTCAGGTTGCTGGAGTTACATAGAATATATGGGGTGCACTTCAAAGGTTGTAGGTAGGGTGCCAAAGTGATTCTTGTGTATTCCAGGCCTGGTTGCTGAAAACTCACCGTTGTTCTGCAGAAACTTCAGAAAACTTTTGTTAGATGTGGGAGGACACTAGGATTGGGGGTTTCTTTTGGAACTTTCTCACCTGTGCCAGGGGGTACATGGATGCTAACCCTGCACTATTTTGCTTATTTCAATATATTTTCATGACTAGGGACCAAAGCACCAAGCCCTTTAGTGGTAGCTGCTATAGATTTGGCAAAGTGCAGTCAGACCATCAGAGCTTTGGATCTGTGAAAAAAGCTTTGGATTTCACAGAACCAAAACGGCCACCGGTAGAAAAAAGCTCCCTCGTCCAATCAGATTTTATTTATTTTTTTAAACTATATTATATATAGGAACTGAAGAACTATTTTCTATACAGGGGTTGACATGAGATCAAGACCGCGGAAATGCGGTCGAAATGCGTTAGGCTGGACACTAGTCTTCGCAATTCTGTGATGCTTATTTCATTTGCTTTCACCATGCAATAAAGCACTGCTTTCTGAAACCAGAACACGCTGGGGTCTGTACCTGTTTGTCCTGCGGGCATATCAGGAGTGTGGATGTAACACTAACAAACAAACACTTACAAACTCACACTCAAACAAACTCGCACATTTCTTTTTTTTTTTTTTTTTTAACGCTGGGCTCTTGGGAGGTATCTGAACCTTAGTTAGCTTAGGTTACCAGATTAATCGTCCAGAAATGCCTTTAATGTAAAGTATGTTTATGTCCAGATAGAAACACTTGCTAACCGCTAATTTCTCAAACACTTCTTATGGATTACACAAAACCAAGCAAGGGCAATTTATAGGAAAGATGAAACTTAGTGTCAGCCCTGCTTTCAATTGAACCTGTGGCTGCTGCGTGTGCACAGACTTCTGGGGCCATCTACAATAACACCACAAGTGCACAATACTGAAACATATCAATCTATGGATATTAGCAATAAACTTCTAATAGACTGGTTTATGATCAATACAGATGTGGAAGACTTATCCGATGCACTTATGCCATATTTACCGCAGACGTGAAGTAATATTTTGCAATGGCATTATTACAAAAATATTAAAAGATATTACAACAGAATAAATATATTTATAAAACATGTAGAAATTACATCATAAATATTTTTGTTCCACTCAACTTACTTTCAAGTACTAAAAATGTTAACTAAAAATTCTTGCAATAAAATTTACACTAACAAACATTTGTCAGTTATTCCTGGACAAACCATTGCCAATATCTTTGGTTACACACTTATAAGGTGCCAAACAAACAACACACAATAGCAACGCCAATAATCCAAACTGCGTGTTTTATGTATGTTAAAAAAATATTACTGCACATTGCTCAGAAGGTACATTTTGTATTTTAAGCCTACAGGCTACTTTAGCATTAAAACTAATTGTAAAGCTGTTCCACATTTATTTTTAAGCAAAAAAGCTAGAACCATATTTTTTAGTAGCACACAATTAATTTCTTTGTAGTAGTGTTTAGAAACATAGTTATGCTATAAAATCATTGCCATAGCCAATATGTCTCGCCTTTCAGAACATACAAGTATTTAGTTATGCAGCACAATATCCTTGGTGCAACAACATCAACTGCTGCATGGCTAAACACTTATAAGGTCCCAAATGCGAGAACTATTGGCTATGCCAATGCTTGTTAATTCTGCCCCCTCCCTTGAGGTACAAAAAAACTGACATACTCACAGAAAACTAAACATGCCCAATGTCTGCCAAATTCCATGTTGGATTAATAAATTACACCACTGTTATTAGCACATTAACACTTCTTCCGCTTAAATATCCCCACTTGACAAATCTGCAAGATTTTTAAAATACCAAGTGTTTAGTAAACATTTTGAGTATCTGCTAAATTCTGTGTCATTTCATCAAACAGTACTAAAGCCATAAGCAAAACAAAACTATACCTCCCATATCTTTCCAACCATCAGGCTAAACCTCTTGATGCACACACTAATTTGAATGGATTTACACCAAACCAAACAAAGCACTTCCTGGAGTAAAGTTTTACTTACATGCCAAGTTTAGAATAATTCTGTTCAGCTGCTTTTCCTATATCGAGGAACAAAGAATACTATGGGACTTATCACAGGAAATATCGTATTTGAGACTGCTTTTTTGGCCCCATTTGACAGATCACTACACATGCCATCAGGTACCCAAACTCAATGTATTTTTGGGAAAATGACACCAAAGTGGATGTACTTTTTGGGGGAGGGTTTCATGCAGGTTTGTCGAACAGCATCAAAGTTATTAAGAAAACAAAAGGTGGATTTTATTTGGAAACTCTGGCCAAACCATAATTACACAGGTGCTATTACCACTTGTGTGATAGATTGGGAATTGCTAGTTGATTGACCAATTTGTTTTACTTGACTGACTGTTAAGCTCATTCACACTTAAATACTGTAATTTCCATCAAATCTAGTTGAAGGGAGTAATAAACATATTTGTGCTAGGTATCAATACCCTATATATTTATATGTCTTACCTGTCCACTGCACAGGGGTGACCTGTGTATTTCAATGTTCTGTTATAGTCCAGTAGTTGCATTCCTACCACTAGTTTTTCTGCTTTTCATTGCTTAGGTACCGGTCCTCTTCCCTAGCTATACAGTTATAGTTGTGAATTGCTGAAAGTATTTTTGCTTCCGTGCAATACTACTTGCATGCGCTGCAATAGTGTAAGCTTTGTCTACTTTCACACCACAAAGTTGAGGAGTGGCATTGTATATTAGACACTGTGAAACTATACAAATATAATTGGGCATTCATTGCGCCAAGGAAAATGTCAGATCAAACCTAGCAAAAGGTCTAATTTAGGTAAGTTGAAATGAAGGGTATTTGGAAAGGGTAAGCAACTTATTTTGGGGTAACTGTAGTTCCTTCACACTAATCTCTCTGTTCCATTCACTGCAAGTGTACTAGCCCTGACCGTTTCACAGAAGTGGGTTTCAAACGGGGTATTTTAAAGAACTCTACTTGAAATACACTGCCTCATCCCTGGATTAGTTTTCAAGAATTATGCTATCTCAATTAAATGATCCCTTCCCCTGATCGCATAATTTTCACAACTTTTCCAATCCAGAATCTTTCGCTGTAACCAGCACTTTTGAATTGGTGTACATTTGTTATGCTCAACTGGACCTTTGCAGTGCTGATTGTGGTCCTGGACATGCCATCAGGGAGTTTAATGTTTGTGTCCACTCTTCCTTTCTCAGCAGTATCCACTATTTAAATGTATATGAGAATGTGTGCTCTTATCTAATATTGTTACTAGCCTAATTCGAAAACATCAATTGATGGACAGAATGCAGAACAATGTCATACATTCACCCCAGTGCAGAGATCTGGGCCTAAATCCATCGTTTTTTTTGCTCACCATGCCATTCCAGTTTGAATCCAGCCATATGCAAATCAGTCTTGACCCTGTGCCTCATGGGAACAGTCCAGCCCGAACTGCCAAGCCAGGTCCTGCCTGGACTGGAAACAAGCATCCTAGGACCGGTTTCGGGGTTTCACCCCTCTTCAGCCAGGATAGCTTGATTCCAATGGCATGGAGAGCACGGGACTCACGTCTGAGCATACCCGTCCCACTCGGGGTGACAAATTCGAGTGCCATGGATACAATGTGACTGTTTTCTCTACAGTTCTTTGTTTCATTGCTTTTGTGAAATTACATCAAAATACATTAAAAATATTATCCGTTAGCAAGATGGCGGCCGAGTGTTTGGCCGCTTGAGCTGGGCTGCTTACCTCCCGGTCCACCACCACCACTGAAAAGTCGGAGTTCGTGCTTCTGTGTTGTTTTCATGGGAGAACTCTGGTGACTGTAAGAGACTGTAAAGAGACTGCTTCTGTTCCGCGGTCCGCGGCTTTTTCGGCTGAAACTTTCACTGCTGGCGATCTCTCGTTCGTAGCCTGATGCCGCCCAAAGCACTGAACCGGGCGTCCCGTGCCAAACAAGCCATTCCTCTGGCTAAATCGCGCCCCGCCCGTAATGCCGGGACCCACGAGGATGTTGTACAGAGAAGTCCTACTGAAGAGCAAACCATTGAGCAGACATCTGATTCCATGTCCATGTCCGGTGCCGTCAAACGTACCATACCGCCCCTTTTCCTTAAGGCTAAGAACTTACCGCAAAACACTGTGCAGGCAGCAACGCCGCAGCTACAACAGCAGCCACGGTACTCTGACGCTGCACTGTTTTTTTTTTTTGAAAAACCTTTATTGACATGTCAATCAAGAACAAGTATGGGCCTACAACCCCCCGGGGCCGGCCGCTAAGCAATCAGAGCAGCAAAGATCAAATGTAAACACAAGCAGCACCTCGGGGAGCAGAATTTTCATGCTAATACTGTGAACAGCGCAGGTAGGACACCAGGAGAAAAAAGGTTTTCATTTTACAATGGAACAAGACAGAAGGATCAGGTGCCCAACAATTTCCCAACAGCGATAAAAGGTATGCAGAGTAATAGACGTAAGCAATAAACAGCAATCTATTGGATCAATGGCGCAGACACAGGAAATTCAGGATGGGGAAGAATATCATAAACAGTTGCGCCTGCAGTCCCCCGCCCGAACTCCCAGAAAACACCCCGGAAATTGTGGCACACATGAAACAGCAACGAGTCATAACAAAGGAGGTGTATCACACTGATCCCAGAGAAAGAAAAACAAGAGGCATCAGAGAAGAAAAAGGAGGCCATGGAAAAAGAAGTGAAAGACTAAAGAATCCCCTCCCCCAACCCCCCACCCTGCACCTCTGCAGATGAGTACGGCCCCCCCCCCCAGCAGTGTGCCTGTCGCCCTAGAACCAGACCCGAAATATAGAAGAATAGGGAGAAAGAAGTAGGAAAAGAACCCCACCAGACGGGGGGTATAGAAAGCGTTAATAAACTGGAGGAGGGCCTTCAAAACATACCCCCGGCTTCTCCCTCCCGCACGGTACGTTTTCCCCAAAGTAGACAATAAACAGCACAAAATCGATCGTAACAAAGAAAGATGGGGAACATTATGCACCTATTATGCTAATAGCTATGCCATGAGAGCACGCAACCCCTGAGCCCGTCCGTCCACTAGATGACCACCCCTGAAGGATCCGTATTATCCCTGACCACTCTTTGCAATTCTGCCCATGCCTACCCCTCGACCCAGCGCCATGTCCGATGTTCCAAGGTAGAGGAGTGTCCAAAACCGACCGAGAAGCGACGCACACAGGTGGGGTGGAAGTCTCTGAGCACCAACACAGTCCGCATCATGGAGGGACGGGCTTCCCAGTGCCGCCCCAGGATCTGCACTGCACTCGAGGTCCAGGAAGGCAGAGGCAGCCCAAGTAGACAATTGTTGCTGGAATTGTCCCCGGGTCGCCGGAGGCTGTGTACGGGAAGAGGCCACCACCTCCCACTCAGGTCCAAGACCTCCGGGACAGACCAGACCCTCAGCTAGCCGATCACACAGTAGCATATTGTCCGGAGTATCCAACAATGCGCTAATCTCAGGGGTGGCCGCAACAGTGTCCTCCTGTGCGCCGTGTGGGAAGTCCCTGTGTACCTGAGGACAGGCGGGCCGCCGCTGTCCCAACGCTGATGCCACACCGTCGAGCTTACTCCCCAAGACCCCGACGCCATGAACCAAGGAGGAATGAAGAGCACCAAGGGCCTCGAGGAGGTCGCCGTACCCCAGCACAGCTCTCTGCGATCGCTCCGCCACACTCCCAAAAGTCACACATTCCCAATCCTGATGCGACCCAGTGGACAGGATGGTAGGCCGCATCGCAACAAGATGGCCGCCAAGTATGCCCGACCCGTATTGGGGCCGGGACCCAGGGACAAGCGCCTCGAGGTCCACGTCGCTGGAGACAGGGTTCCGGGGGCAGGCAAAAAATTATCCGTTGCGTTGTCACGGGCAACAGTCGTCCCCACCACGGACCAGCTCCCGCAAAAATCCGGGAGCGGCCCGCAAGGATCAGGGCGAGATACGGGCGGCGTCCGGGCAGCTCACCATCAAAGGCAGGGGCAATCACCGGAGGATCTGAGAATTGCACCCCCGGGCTTGCACTCGGTCCGCTACGCTTGACAGTAGGAACGACCCCGACGGAATGTAGGCCGAGTTTGGCACCACTCCGGTGGACCGACTCCACCCAGTCACCACAGGCCGCTGTTGTTGAACTGCCACCCGGCCAAGGCGTCCACTCGAGGTCCTGGCTCCAGGGCTGCACGGGCCGCAAAGTTCAAATGCACATTTCTCCGGCGATACCGCAGCCAGAAACCTCGGAGTCACACGATCGGGTGCCACTCTCCTTCAGAAACACAATCACATAGCACAGGCTGAGGATCTCGTGCAGGATATCCGTGCGGGATGCGGAGGTTCACGGAGCCGGGAGTCTACGCTGCCGTCCCGGTCGCCATCTTGGCTCCTCCTTGACGCTGCACTGTTACCCGCCTCTGATGCTAGGGGCCCGGAGGCTGAGGCTACTACTCGAGGTGCAGTGCTCACCACTGAATCACCGAAGAACAGGATTATGGGTACTGTAGTTTCAACAGCAGTTATATCAGCTACTACTTTGGATGGTCAGCAAAAGGGTGGGGCTTCTAAAGATCTACACCAAACTCTTATAGACAGGAATCTCTATGATAGAGCAAGCAATATAGAAGCTGGGGGGTCCATTTCTCGACCCCTAATGGGTGCTGGTCAATCGGAGGGCGGAAGCTCGGAACCCCAAGATAAAATCTCAACCGGGGACGATTTCTATTCTATGTCTGATCGTTCCTCTGTCGAAAGTTTGGTGAAGGGATGGTTAAGCGAGGGCTTCTCAGGTGGTGAGGGCGATGAAGATTTAGTAAACGAACTGAGGCAAATATCTATGGAGAATATACAAGGAGGTTCTTTGGGTATGGGGAGTCTGCAAGGGTCTGATGATTCTTCAAATTGGGCGTATCAGGATTCGCCCAACCCCAACCCTAAAACTAAAACTAATACTCCACCCCTTATTGCGCCACCTGTTGCTGCTAGCACCCACAATTCCTTGGACCGCGAACATCGAAAGATCACGCTTGACACCATTTATGATGTCATCATGGCACATAGGGCAGAGGCTCAGGCGGATAGCGCTCACACTCAAAACTCATTGAAGAAGCTACAGACCTCTCTACGAAGAGTCGCTAAGTCCTGCGCTGATACCGCCATTAGAATCGGCGAAGCAGAAACTCGTATATCCACGTTAGAGGATGAAGTGACTTCACAGAAAAAAGAGATGACGGCATTGAATGCCCAAAGAAACGACTACATCTGGAAGCTTACAGATTTGGAGAACAGGCTTAGACGAAATAACCTCAGAATTCTTGGGGTTCCAGAGGGAAAGGAAGGTACGGACCCTCTTCTATTTGTAGTGGAGCTCCTATCTGAGGCTTTTCCCGAAAATACGAGTTGGGATTGGAAAGCTGAGGTTCAAAGGGCTCATCGATTTCCATTTTTCCAGAGGAAGACAACTGGTCAAGCGAATCCATTTCCTAGAGCCATTTTAATCTCACTGAGCCACTTCTTGGCTCGTGAAGCTCTTTTTGATTTGGCCCGCCCCAATAAGAAAGCTCGTGCTAAAGGGTGTGAGTTTTTTGTGCGTCCGGATTTCTGCCAAGCAACAGTGGACCTTAGGTGGAGATTTCGACAACTAATTCCTAAGTTCCAGGAGAAGGGGGCACAGGTTTTTCTACAAAACCCTGCTAGGCTGAAAGTTATTATCAAGGGGCAGGCATCGGTTTTTACGGATGAACGCACTGCCAAGGAATCTCTACCGAAGCTCTAGATTGGGGCTTTTTTTTTTTTTCTTCTCTAGGAAATCTTTTTTTCTTTTTTCTTTTTCCGAGCCCGGCTCAGTTTGACTTTTCACCGATGCGATGTGTTTTTTGCCCTTTTTTTTCTTTTCTTTTTTTTCTTTTCTTTTGAGTTAATATGGAGATAACACTAAGATAATGTTGATCAAGCTAAAACTAAAGTTTAGTAAAATTTTTTAGCAACCTTGAACTCAGGCAGACTGTAGCTGTGAATTATAATGCATGATATCGGCTATGGATAAATGTAGCGCTAGGTATGTCTTTTTTTTTTGGGTGGTGTGCTCTGGGAGGGGCTGGGCAGCCTATCTCGCCATCTATTGGGACTATGGTCCCTGTGCTTCATGGGAAGGGTAAGGGTGGGCTGGGTGGGAGGCTAGGGTGGGGGGTGGGTTGGTGTGGGTAAGGGGAGGTGAAGGGGGGTGTAAGGATAAATCAGTATTGACGGCTATATTTGTATTTTTTTGTTTGAACCCAAACTGTTCTTTTTTTGAAATTAGTAGACTCATGTTTCTTCAACTTGTGGTAATGTTATTATCTGTATCTCTATATCTGGGTCTGAGTCAAGTGGTTCATATGGTTCAAAATTAAATAACAATCCGCAAAATGAGAACATTATCTTTATGTTCATTGAACATATGCGGACTCAATGACTACAAAAAAAGATTGGTCTTGGCTAAGATAGCTAGTGGTTTCTCCTGGGACATTTTGTGTCTTCAGGAGACACATATTGCTTGGGCTAATAGAAAATGGTTCAAAAAAATTGGGATGGAGTTAATTGTCTGCTCAAAGCAATCTTTTAATAGTCGAGGTGTGGCAATCTTATGTAAAGCTGGGGTTTTGTCATGTAAGAAGCACAAGGAAGATCAAAAAGGAAGGTGGGCTATTGCTGAGGCACTGTTTGGCAATAATGAGACAATTACCATTTGTACAGTTTACGGTTCAAATCTGGATGAACCCGAGCTATTTGATTTTCTAAATATAGAACTCGCAATGTGGCCTCAACCGGTTATATTTTGTGGGGATCTGAATATACATATAGATGCATTAGCAGATCTTAGGTCTGTTTCTACATATTTCGGACGAAAACCGAGAGTGTACAAATCCCTACGCAATTTAGTTCTTAAGCATGGTCTTTATGACACTTGGAACAGACTCAATAACATACATCAAGGAAGCACATTCTATTCAGCTCCACACAATAAGCTAACTCGGCTTGATTATATATTGGCCTCTCCTTCTATTTTGGAAAGAGCAACCATTACTGTACTACCAAGACTAATCTCCGACCACAACCCTCTTATGCTAAAATTTGAGATAACTGTTGTGCCACCTGTAAGATCGAATTGGACCTTTGATAGGAAGCTTTTAGCTGGCAAAGACTATCGAGACCATATTAATTCTTGGCTGCCAGGATTTATAGCCACTAACAAAAACTCAGCCCCAGACACAGTTGTTTGGGATACTGTCAAGGCTGGTGTCAGGGGGAAACCCTAAGATTTGCCATACGTAAACGTATGACTCTTAGACACAAATTTGAGCAATCTATTTTAAAGTTAAATACGCTCGAGTGTGAGTTAGTGCAGAAGATCAAGGATCGGTCGGACGTCTCTATAGCACAAAACAAATTAATAAAACAGAGGTCTGTAATCTTTCAGCACTATGCTGATGAAATGGCCGCTAAATTTCAAACGTTTAGAAGGGAATGCTTTGAATATGGTGAGCAGGTGGGTAAAGTCTTGGCAAATAGATTAAGGCAAAAACAGATACAGACCAAGATTGATAAAATTAAAGACATAGATGGGCTTTTACAAAATTCGGAATCTGATGTCCGTGAGGCATTCAAAACTTTTTATCAAAAACTATATATGAATGAAGAAACCGGTGGTTCAGCTGAGTATCTGGAGGAGATCCCCTCTCTAGGTTTAGATAAGGCTCAGAAGGACACTCTTGCTACCCCCTTAGAATGGGAGGAAATTAAATTGGCAATGCTCTCTTTACCGCGGGGCAAAGCAATGGGGCCTGACTCGATTCCTTTGGAATTTTATATTGTGTTTCAGTCTGTCCTACGGGACCTACTAACCTCTTTATTTCAGATTGTATTTAGTGGTACAGCTCCTGATTCATGGTCTAAAACAACCATTATAGTTTTTAAAAAGAAAGGGAAGGAGGCGCTCGAACTTGCCTCATACCGCCCTATAACTTTAATTAACGCGGATAGTAAGATTTTTTCCAAACTTCTTGCTAGACGACTTGGCAAGGTTATAGCACCATTAGTCTCTCATCGTCAACACGGTTTTGTAGCAGGTAGAGATACTATAGATCATATCCGCCGAGTAATCTCTCTTTTGGATTGGTCCCAGGTGTCAGAAGTCCCAATAGGGGTAGCCCTGTTGGATGCCGAGAAGGCATTTGACAGGGTGTCCTGGGAATTTCTCTGGGCCGTCCTCCAGTGGAAAGGATTTCCATTATCCTTTATCAAAGCAGTACAAGCTCTCTATACTAGGCCGGCAGCCTCAATTCGTATATCTGGGCAGCACTCTGCGGAGTTTCAGATCCATAGAGGCACCCGGCAGGGTTGCCCCTGCTCTCCTTTACTTTTCGCTCTTTATATCGAACCTCTCTTGGTAAAAATAGAGCAGGATCCAGAGATTATACCAGTTAAACCTATGTCTCAATCTATTAAAGTGTTAGCCTATGCTGACGATGTGGCAGTTGTCACAATGGATGTCGTTAAAGCGCTGAGCCGTATTAAAACAGTGACCATGGAATTTGGATCTCTATCCGGCTATAAACTGAATCTACATAAGACGCAAGTTCTCTATACTGGCACTGGCCCTCTTTTAGGTGTCAACACTGTCTCGGAGGCTGTATACTTAGGGGTCAAAATTGCCTCGAAGGTTGAAACAATTGTCAGTCTCAATCTCGATCCAATTCTAATCTCTTCTAATAGAATGCTGGAAAATTTGGACTATTTACATCTATCTATTTATGGTAGGTGTAATGTCATTAAGATGGTGGTTTTTCCAAGATTTCTTTATTTCCTTCGCTCAATTCCTCTTCTTATACCCAACCTAGTTTTCACAAAAATAGAAAGAATGTGTTCCCGTTTTATTTGGGGGTATAAGAGGTCAAGAAGAGCCATTAAGAAACTTACTCTACCAATGTCAAGGGGGGGGCTGGGTATTCCCCAGTTTCAGTACTACTATTGGGCGGCCATGCTCCAATACATGAGGATCTTATTTTTTGGCCCTCAGGTATATTCTGACCCTGCTTCTTCACCCTCTATATATGAGCTTGTTTTAGGGCCAGAAGCCAACTACTTATTCTCTAAATTTTTTGAGCCCAGCTATTATAAAAGAACCCGTTTTAAGATCTTGGTGGCTGCAGCCGCAGTCTGGTTAAAAGTGCATAAACTTTTTACCATAAAAGAATATCATAGATACATGCCTCTAGGAGAAATAGGGAAACTGCCTATGATTTTTTCAGATTCAATCATGCATAGATGGAACACTCAGGGGATTAGAGCCATTGGGGACTTATTTTCTAATAACCAGCTGACGTCTTTCTCTGAACTCCAAGAGAAATATGGGCTACATCATATGGATTTTTTTAAATACCTTCAGATTCGAAGCTTTTTAGTTAAACTTATCTCAAGAGGTCAGATTAGTTTAGAAAAGAATCCAATTTTGGAATGTATAAAAAGGAAATGTAAGATATCCCAATTGTCTAAAATTATAACTGCAACCAAACAGGATGATCTTGCCTATTTTGAGCAACGTTGGGAATCGCGGCTAGGGATAGTCGGTGTTGATTTACAAGTAGTGTTGAATCTTTTGGATGCGGTTTTATTCTCAGGTAGCTATAAAAGTCAATGTTATATGGCAATTTTCGATCTGTACTATTCTCCAGCGAAGATAGCCAAATGGGGTACAAATAAGGGGGATCGATGTCCTAGATGCAGCCAGAGGGCTGCTGATTTGTTGCACATGATATTTGAATGTCCTGTACTTACCTCTTTTTTTAAAGAAATACACTGTTTTTTGAATTCAGGTTTAGGAGTCTCGGTTGACATTACACCACAATTAGTACTCTTTGATTATGATTTTGTTTCCAACAGCAGAAATCGCTCAACCCCAGAGAAAGGCTTCTTGTTTCTTTGTATGGCTATTTCCCGCTTATGTATTACCTCACAATGGCTTAGCTCGGAGGCACCTTCCTTTTCTATATGGAAAGCTAAATTGTTATCCTTGTATAATTTGGAAATTTCCCTATATAATCATAAAAGTACACGAAGGAAAGAATTTGGGTTCTCATTATGGGCTCCAGTGAGTAATTGGATTTGATTATTATACTTCTTTTCTGTGTATGTTTACTCATTATGGAATGATTATTGGTTGTTTTTTCTTTTTTCTTCTGATTGTAAACTTGTTTCATCGATGCTGATTTATCAAAAATAAAAATAAAATAAAAAAAAAATATTATCCAGAAAAGTGCTTCTCTCTTTTTTATGATTTCAGCAGCTGAGGGATGCATTCAATGGAATACTCAACATCGGACTGTCACTGCTGCGGGTGCCGCATTGCTAGAAAATACAAGGTGGAACTCCAGGGGCACAAGGAGACTAAGGCATATTTATTTACTTAATGTTTCTCATACAACGCTACTCTTCCCACATGGTGTCAGAGCGATTTACAGTGAAACAAAAATGACCTGAGAGGAGTTCCAGGCTTACATTAAACTATTTGAGAAGAGCAGTAAAATTGATCAGCAAAGAGAAAAGTGAAAAATGGTTAAGTTGTTATGGGAGGGTATGGAAAGGAAATGGTAAGCAGAAAATAACAGGAGAGGGAGGAAACAATTGAGGAATAATTTGCTGTAAAAGATTAAGCAAAAACAGTACGAGAAGTTCAAAAATGTATTAAATGCAGTTTGAAGAGGAACGTTTTGAGGTGTTTTTTTTTGCCAGATGTTAAGGTCGTTTTCTCATCTGAGAAGAAGTTTACTAGTGCAGGGATCATGCTGCAAAACAACTTCTGAGCCGGCTGGTAGGATTTGAATTTCTCAATTTTAAGGTGAAGGCCTTCTTTGATCCTGAGATTTATTTTCCCACCAGAGATGTGAAGTAAGAATTGAAGGTAGATGGGTTGCTTGGTCGTTCGAGCCTTTATAAGTCAAACAGACAAGTTTGAATGTAATCTCTGCCTTCACTGAAGATGTCTCAAAACGGGGATTAAGTGATTACATTTCCTGTTAGCTGTTAAAATAAGCAGCAGAACGAAGGAGGGCTAAGGAGGTTTTACTGTACATAAAGCACTGCCGTAGTCAGTTTAATAGATGGCAGTGGCTTGGATTATGGAGCAAAAGTCTAACTGTGAGAGAATTGGTTTCAGTTGTTTTAAAGAGAACAAGACTGCTCGGACAGATTAAGTGGGGCGGTCAATGTGAGATTTCACAGAAACGTTAAGTCAACGCCAGCTCCAAATTCCTTACTGTCAAGAATCCCACTGACAGAAGCAAGGAAGATGTCTGCAGGCATTATCTTGATGGTTTTGTAGTTATTTGAAACAGCTAGGGCTCTTTGTATCGGCAGCAACGATGTTGAAGCAAAGGAATCCATTAAGAGTAGTCAAAGATAAAGGGAGCGTGGGCCAGAGGATAGGCTTATGGTGATAGAGGACCGACAGCCCAGCCAATACTAAACAGTAAAACAGTGGCTGAAGGGAGATGTGGCTCAGGCACCAATAAAAGGGAAGTGGGACAGCCCAATGGTTCAATCATGGGAAAAAGCAGGAAGACAACCAAGGACACCTGTAAATCAGCAAGGCAGTAAAGGCACAGCTCTTCTGTAACAGTGGGCCCCAGCCTGCATCCGTGTAAAAAGAAAAACTCAACTCTCGCATACCTGTGGTAGACACATGCATACATGAAGCAATCCCTCTCGCCTCTTCACTACACTCAATGCTTAAGTGTAATCACACGATCATCGAGACATGACAAAAGCAACCCTCCGATCATGACGCATGAAACCAAAACAAGTCAAAGATATGCCAAATATGGAACCTACACCATTATTATCAGGCTACTCGATGATGGGGCACAAGGCACGTTAAGAAAATCTCACGGGTCATCTATCACGCAGGAAATTAAAACACTTCCCATATAGGTCACCTTATAAACGCATTCTTTAACCCAAGCACAACGTATGAGGCAGCGTGGTACTGCTACTCGCCACCCGAAAGCGCCTCGCCGGGAGCATGAAGCTCTTTGTAAGTGCAACTACAATACGATCAAAACTGACACTTAAACGCTTACAGACCATTATCCAAAAGGAACAGTCCGTTTTACTAAATCGAAAACCAACCTGTTTACAAATTTCTGTCTGGTCGTCTGTTCCAAAAGCTTTGGATAGATCTTCTTTCTTTGCCACTTGGCCCTTTGATACATTAGTGAATACTGATTGCGTCTGCATAACTTCATCAAGGTCTTTCTCTCTGTGGGTCAAAAGTATAATTCATGTGAGATGCTTCTAAAACGAATTAACAGTTTCGGTAATTCCATATTCCAAAACACGCACGAATGTTCAAATACACAAAATAATTTCGAGATGCGGGACACACACAACACTACGATGAATCATTATTTTCAAAATGATTTAACAATTCTGATGCTAATAATTAAACATACCACAAACGTACTGGTTGTCAAAAATGTTAATAACGCAGTTCGGCTCCTCCATTCTATCTACCATTCCCTCCATCCCCATGAACGCACACCCACATACTGCCTCACCAGTGTACTCTTAACCACACGTGTATACATTCATACCATGTACTCCAATGTGCGTACCTTTTGCCCGTCACTTCTCCCGCTCAACCCATTTCGCATGTCCCCAGCCCACACTCACACTCCGCTGCGCCAGCTCATCACTTTGTTCTTGTAGCAAGCTATCTCGAAGCGTTTGCCGCCCTTCTTCATCCTCACCACGGCAACATTGGTCAGGCGGATCTGGTTGGTGGGGGTGAAGATAGACATCTTGATGCAGACGATAGGGACCACAGGCAGCTGTCACAGCGCGCACCCAGAGACAGAGCGCATGCGTCACAGCCCCTGCGTCAGCTCCGGCACGGGTTGTGTTTCAAACCTCTTCCTCAACTAGTCTGTAAACAAGTAACACCTAAAGCTAATATCATAGAATTAAAATTCGGGTATTGTTTTGAATCCGTTAAAAGACGCACTTGTTCTTTAGTGCTAGAACACAAGTGAAAAAAACTAAACAACATAGTTCCTGAATTATATTTCAAATACCGCGCACAGTTTGTTCAATTATTTTGCACAATAAGATATTGATTTACAAAAATACGTTGTTTCAATATTTCATTGAATATATGTCACAACATCTAGAGTCGGAAGAAACATAAAAAGAGGCTACAAAATGTATTTCTTTTTCCTAAAGTTTAACTGAGCTGTCGACTCCGGGTAGGGAAACATGGCGACCTCGCTGACAAAACTCCTCGCAGTGGCCTAAATAACGGCCTTTCATGCTGTAGTCGCCCTACCAAGGCCAGGCAAAGTGTATTCCATTTCTTACCCAAGCCTCGTTCTGCCCCATCTTCCCATGCTTCCTAAACTAGAGCGAGGTGACTGACCCTAACGTGGCTTTTCTAATTTGCGGTCTAGATGATTTTGCACAGACTCAGAAATTAATTGTTAGACTCAGTCCCTCGTTACTGTTTATGACGGTCTCCTTTGCAGAGTGCGCTTTAAAGTTGTTGCAGTAGCAAACAGCGTGTTCGAGTGTCCTGTGCGTAATTGGAGACTGGTTTGCCAACACGCTGCAAGAGCCCATGGGAGATGGGGGTCTGCCTGCTTCTGCTGTTCATGCTACACGTGATATCTGCTCCTGCTCATCAGGAAGTAGGTATGTACCTACAAATGCCTCTGTGAAACATGCTCGCCTTACAACCTATTCTACTTCGTTCTGGGCCGTTTTTTCCCTCATACTTGTTACCTCAAAATGAATGTAGCGAAGGGCACGTTTTTTGGAGACTGATTCGGTTTTGGTGACCCTCATGGAAGTCTATGTATGGGGATATGTTTGTCTTAATCCTTAGTATGACTGAAATGATTGAAAAGAAGGTGACATCCACCTATTGAGTGAGTTGACAGGCGTGTTCTCTGGAAGAGCAGGCGTCCTGGCAGCACCAGGTGTCCTTTTTAGGTCTAGCCTAGGCAAAGCTTGTTCGGTCTGGCTTTGGAAGCGCTCGCGCTCTGTCTTCGAGACATGCTATATTCAGGTATGGACTTGAAGCTCCGCCCATATATAATTAATTGGCCTGTGTCATTATTGTTTGTAAATGTTGGTTTCCGATTCGTTAATAGGATTGTTAGTCCCTCCTTAGTGCCGCCTTTTCTACATTTGTAGCCTCCAATGAGACCTGGCCCTTTTACTTGTGGTGTTACACGTATGTTTTATTTAGTCTGTGAGCACTATTTTCTTTAATGTTTTTTTCCTACTGCAGACACAACATGCTTTCCTGCAAGGCACCCACTTTGCTTGCACCTTTTCATCTACTTTAAAGCACTTCGATGCCTCATCAGGGGTTGAAAGTGTTCTATAAATGCAATTACAATATGTTATTAAAAAAAAAAAACAGCTCAGCACATTTTAACTATAGCGGCCGCACACCTTTATTTTCATCATATCTTGCTCCTTTTTATCTGCTTTTTTTTTTTTTTTTTTTGCAATTACTGCATGCCTTTACTATAGCGGCTGTGCCCCTTTATTTTCCTCAAACTAGCTCCTTTTTTATCAGCATTATTATGATTTTTTGGCAAATGTGGCACGCTTTGACTGTAGTGAGCGTGCACCTTTTTTTCTCCTCGGAACAGCAGCAATTTGCCTGTAATGCGAGGGTCCTTTCTAATCTGCAAGTAACACCACCTTTAAATATGGAACCCACCTAGCTCAAAATTCCCCGAAATGCTGTTCACCAGTGCGGGTGTCATTGGACGCTGCTGCGGGGCATGGGCTCACTGCTGTGGCCAAAGTCGCAGCTGTTGTTGCTCCAGCTGTGGAAGCTGCAGATCCGGCTGTGGCCCCAGGCTGCGTTCGGGAGCCCCAGGCCGTCTAGAGCTACAGCTGCCAGGGCCCCATTATCTTGCTTGTCGCCGCTGCTATTGGTGCATTTGTTCTTCTTTCCTTTGCTGTTTTACAGGTTCGGCATGGTTTAGCTTCCGCTAACGTCCTACATTAATAGCCGCCCATAACTCCAAGTGGTTTGAAAAATATTACAAATTTAGAGCTTTACAATTATACAATTTAGGTTATATCTACAGTATGTAAAAATCTTAATGTTTCCTCACAACCTTTATTTTAAATTGCGTCTGATACAAAAACAGCAGGCGTTTCTCTTCCAAGTAGGCCACTGCAGTAACCAAGAAGCATATGGCTGCCCTTCCTTTTTCGGTGGTCCTTGTTCCTTACTGGTGATGATACCTCCCATACCTATCTGAGTCACACAGTGACAGTTTTTGGAAGCGGCTCGGGGTGATTTAGTGATTGCCCAGAATCCTAGGATGTTGAGCAAATGCCGAGACACGAACATGGTTCCCCCAGCTCCCGAGTTGACAGCTCAGTGTTACACCACATCCTTTACGTACCTTTTTCTTCCCCACTCCCTTTGACACAACGTGTCTTTATTATTAACTAACTAGCTCTCAGTTTGAGGGATGGGATTGTTTGTAGTCTGCCTTTAATTAAAGGAATAACCATGTCCCATGCTCTACAAATCCCACCTGTTTAGCTGGTGCTGCAGCCAGTTTTGCGTGTTATCAGTAAAATAAAATATTTGCCTCATATCACACAATTTACTTAAGCTCGGAAGATGTGATTAATCCAGGTTTTTTGGTTTCACTTTTTGCCTCCTGAACCCTCTGCTTTATTAGCTTGCTTTCTGTTTTGGATGTATTCAAACCGGCGGATTATAAACTTGAAATAGCTCATGTATATCCACAACAACACCACTGCAGGAAAAAAGAAGTAAAAAACATTGCCATTTACATTGTCAATTGCTGTAACTTTCACAAATGTGAGACCTATTGCATTGCAAATGCTTGTTCTTAGCTTAGTCGAGTCTTCTGACTTGGCTATAGAGGCTTCTTTCGTGTGTGTTTTTTTTTTTTTTTTTTTTTTAAGGACTGCTGGTTATTAGGCATAGCTTGACAACACAACTGTCTTTAATACATGTTAATAATTCTTTAAAATATTTACTCTGAGTAGTCTTTGGCCTCACCCGAAGGAGTGTTTTCCTCTCGCCACATGCTGTTGGCTATTTGGTGTGTCGTTGTGCCTCCTATGGAGTTTTTGCTTTGCCAGGAATGAGGGGCTATTTAACATCTCAAAAGTTTCATAGATGCATTCTTTTTAGAAGACAATTACTTTTTGTTTTCTATTTTCTTTCAGCGCTGCAGATTTTTTAAAATTGTTTTAATAAGGACTCCATGCAAGGCAGACCTTTTTGCTGTGCCAATGCTTCAGTTTGCTTATGCACAATGTTTATGTTTGAATTGTTCATGCGCATGACATTCTCTTGCTGGATGCATGGCGCACTCAGCCACACATTGTTATCCAAGCAAAAGTCTCATGTCTGCAGCGCAGATATTTTTGAAGTTTTCTACTTCTCCAAATGTCCATGTAGGAATTCTGTTTTAAAGCCCCTTGCACCCCTGGAATGATGGCACATCAGACAAGGGTAAGTTGAAGGGTTTTTTACACAAACGCTATCCCTACCACAATAGCATAGCTATCCCTCAGCCAGCCCACATTCAACTGACTTCACTGAAATGTTCGCTAGAGACCTCGAACAGGGAAAAGAGGCTAATCCTATATTCTCTGTTCTCGCTGCAGAGTTCCTATACAAGCTGCATAAGCACAACATATCCCCCCTTACAAATGAAATATGATAAACTAACAGCAATATAATTATAAAGAAAACCTAAAAACCTCGACAGAGAGTAACTAATGTAAGAGCATCAACATATATTAACACTCCAGTTATTGAGCATAATCCCTCAAGTATGCAGGTTGTCTATGATTCCTGACACTTCTAGGCAAAGAGTGCTTACCATCTGTTAAGGGAATCCTCTCCACTGAATCACCCACACCCAACACCAGAGCATTACTAGGTCTTTCAGAGGACCTGCACATGTCCTCATCAAACATCAACATAAAGGCACTGTTACTCTGCTCCTTACTAACCTGTCCTTGACCACCTCTGATATAAACGGTTCTACAAATGTTCCAGCTCTCGCCATTTTCCAAAACCACAGAAAAGCTCACACTTACCTGACCTTACACCGTCCTCTAAACTTTGACAACCCCCCCCCCCTTTCTGCCGATGTCAAATCTTCACCCAGTTGCCTTCCTAAATGTGTAGTACAACTTTCTTTCCCCAGACACTTCCTTCCCTTTGCTTGTTAGAACTGCCTCTGTCTTTCATCCAGGCAGAAACTAACTGGTTACCTGCCAACCTTCCCCTCATCAACTCAAAAGGAGTTTTTTGAATAACCTCATGATCACTGGTGCGATAAGCAGTAACCATCTCCATAATTATCCTACTTAAATCATGACCTCCTGCTGCCATCATTTGAATTGTGCCCTTGACCATTCGGTTTGCTTTCTCCTCAATGCCATTAGTTTGCGGGTTTGAAAATGATGTGATTGTGTCCAATGCCACATAACTCCAAAAAATGCATCGCTTTCCAGAATCGAATTGTGTCCGATTATCTGTTATAATAGCATTGGTAACCCCTTCCTCCTTGAAAATGTTCCTTCAGCAATAGAATCGTAGCACTCTTGATAATCCTCCTTCATGAACTTGATAATCAACCACTACGAATGAACATCCACTACCCTAGCATATTACATTCACTCCTCCACTCGTGCATAGGCCCAATAAAATCCAAACTTTGTGTGCCAAGGTTTACCAGGAGCAGATATTTGACCCATATCCAATTTCGCTCCTACCCTTAATATTTTTTTTACCTTGTCTGGAGACCACACGGCGGGACAAACTTCCCACCTCTCATCAATACCATATCATCACCAATGGACAACTTGCAGCACTAAATTCCTGACCATCTAGTGCTTCTATGTAAGTTTCGGACATCTATATCCAGTCCTCCCGTTCCACACTCAACAAACCAGATTGAGTTTGAAACAACGATGGGGTACCCATAACACTTTGCATATGCATAATGAAAAATTGTAACCTGCACAGGCAATTAAATGTACATTAAAAGAACAGAAATAACCACACCCAAATGAAACTCAAAGGAACATTATCACAATCCAAAGACAATGAACGTCAAAACAGGTGTGCGCATTACCGGTGTACAGATGATTCACTGAAGAATGACGCTTTTCTACTCACAAATTCCTCAGCTCGCCTCACTATGGGGCATAGTGGTATGCTAGTGTCACTGTTCTACACTAACACTCTAATGATACAGGTGTGCGGGTCACTAACAACCTGCCTGCTCCAGTATGTTTATAACCAAAAATATGGCTGTTTAACCCCTTCTATGCTCATGACGGAAAGGTAAACAGCAGAGGGACTTCCCTATTTTTTTTTTTTTTTTGTTGCTTTGGAAGACGGCACACTGTCGTCATTACAATGAAAACAAAACTAAAACTTCGTTTCAGTTTCACAGTTTTGGTGCTTGTGGGGATATCTCAGCCCCCGAGCACCGAAAAACATGGGAGTGGTATAGTTGGAAAGGGGAGAATCTCCCCTTTCCAATGGCACCCTTCTCTAGTGGATCCCTGCTTGGGCATCGCCCCAGGAGGGCGATCCCCAAGCAAGGATCCACCCACTAGCCACCAGGGAGGGGGGAGTGGCACCTTGGGCAAGGGCCTTTGCCCCCCCCCCTATAAAATGTCAGACAGCCTTTCTCCCCCGTGGGGGGGCCAGAAAGCACCCTAGGCGCCAGGGATTTGGGGACTGCCCAGAAAGGGCATGCCAATGCTCCCACCCTACTCCCCAAAGTAAGCAGAAGACTTTCTGCTCCCTCAGGAGACAGATGGGGGCAATAGCCCCTGATCTGCCCCCCGGGGGGTGGCAGAAAGCCCACTAGGCCCCAGGGATTTTTATTTTATATATACATGGGGGTGGAGGCTGCCCAGAATGGGCATGCCAATGCCCCACCCAAAAACAATGCTACAGTCTTTCTACCCCCCTCCCCCGGAAGGCAGATGGGTCAATACCCCTTATCTGCCCCCAGCCCACTAGGCACTAGGGATTTTTTTTCTTCCAAAGTTCGGGGTGGTGGCTGGCTAGAATGGGCATGCCAATGCTCCCAGCCCCCCTCAAAAATGCCACAGTCTTTCTTTCCCCCTCCCCCCCCCCCCCCCCCCCCCCAGGAGGCAGTAGCCCCTGATCTGCACACCAGAGGTGGGGGCGCAGAAAGCCCACAAGACACCAGGATTTTTTTTTTTAATGTACCTAGGGGTGGGGGCTGCCCAGAATGGGCATGCCAATGCCTCCACCCCCGCCAAAAATTGCCACAGTCTTTCTGCCCGCTCCCGGGAGGTAGATATGTGCAAAAGCCACTTATCTGCCTCCTGGGGTGGGGGGGCGATGAAAGCCCAATAGGCATCAGGGAATATTTTATTTTAATTTAGGTGGTGTGGGCTGCTCAGAATAGGCATGCCAATGCCCCCAACACCCCGCCCCAAAAATGCCACAGCCTTTCTGCCCCCCCCCCCCCCAGGAGTTAGATGGGGGCAGTAGCCCCTGTTCTGCAACCCCAGGGGGCGTCGGAGAGGGCACTAGGCGACAGCGATTTCTCTGGCTTTTTTTCATGCGTGGGGGCTGTAATTTTTGAAAACTAGACACCCAGGGGAATCCAAGATGGGGTAACTTGTCTGGCTCTCACAAGGTTCTGTTACCCAGAATCCCTTGCAAACCTCAAACTTTGTCAAAAAAACAAACATTTTCCTCACATTTCTGTGATGGAAAGTTCTGGAATCTGCGTGGATCCACAAAATTCCACCCACCCCGCATCCCCCAAAGTCTTCAGAGAAAAATGGTACCTCACTTGTGTGGGTAGGCCTAGTGCCCGCGACAGGAAACGACCCAAAACGCAACATGGACACACCACATTTTCACAGTGAAAATTGACCCTTTTTTTGCAAAGTGCCTAGCTGTAGAGTTTGAACCCTAGCATTGCTGGCACCTAGGGAAACCTAGCAAACCTATACATTTTCAAAAACTAGACACCCAGGGGAATACAGGATGGGGCGACTTGTCTAGCTCTCACTAGGTTCTGTTACCCAGAATCCCTTGCAAACCTCAACTTTGTAAAAAAAAAAAACATTTTCCTCTTATTTCTGTGGTGGAAAGTTCTGGAATCTGCATGGATCCACAAAATTCCTACCAACCAGCGTTCCCCCAGGTATCCGGATAAAAATGGTACTGCACTCGTGTGGGTGGGTCAAGTACTTTCGACAGGCAAGGGCCCAAAACATATTGAGGAGACATCAAAATTACCTATCACAAAACCACCTGGTTTTGCAAGGGGGTGTCACCTGCATCCGCCTGGATGAGACTGCAGTTTCTCTGGGGGATGCCAGCACTTCAAGCCATTCCCCATCATCCAACCCTGCTACGTCGTGGTCCCAGCGAACAGGGAGTTGGAGAAGGGTGTCGGGGAATTGTTTTAGTTTTTTATATATCATGGAGATCACTTTCTCCGGAAGGTGGTCATCTAGTATTCTGTCCTCTAGCGGTGATGACTCTGGTGGACACTCCCCCCGGGTATTACGGCTTGCAGCGCATGTCTGACCTGAAGGTATCTGTAGTGTTCTGAGGCAGCTAGGTCATATTCGTCTCATAACTGGTCAAAGGAGATTACTCCACCATCTCTCCACAGGTCCCCCACAGAAGATAAACCAATTAGGTCCCATCTGTCAAACCCTTTGGTGACCCTCATGTTCCCTAACTGAACTGAGTCCCAGAGTGGGGTGGCCAGCGTGATCTTGTCCTTCCAACCCAAACTCAGTGTGGCATCTCTCCATACCGTGACCGAATGATTGGTGGGCGCTGTTAGTTTTACTCTAGACGGATTGGCGTACAGCACTCCCCTGTAACTTCCTCCGGGTAATAGCCATCTATCCATATTGAAGCCTGGGTCGTTCTGCTATCTGTACGTACAGTGATTAATGGCAGTCAGATGAGCTGCCCAGTAGTATCATCCAATATCAAGGAGCGCAATGCCCCGATCGTACCACCCTCTAGTGAGCTTAGACAGAGATATCCGTGGAGGTTTCCCTTCCCAGAGGAGCTGCCTCAACACTGAGTCGATTGATTTTAAAATATGTATGTGGTACCGGGAGAGGAGCATTCTGGAGCGCATAAAGAAAACGAGGCAGTGACATCATTTTAAACAAGCCGAATCCAGAGTTTTCATTTTCATAAAAGTAGTGCTCTGTTTCGCTGATGATACTCTTGCGGATCTTAGGGACCTTAAAATACCAGGGGTTGATTGGGGCTGTTCTACCTGCCAACGGTTCCCCCACTTCTACCCGAGCCCATAAGGGTGCATGGTCCGAGATACCTCGGGCTTGGTGAGCAATTTCTCTAATGTAACACAGCTGATCTGCAGGTGTTATTATGTAGTCTTGCGGGGTTGCGTTTTGTGGGCCCCCGAGTAGAACGTATATTCTCTCTGTGGGATGAAATGCACGCCAGGCATCTGTAAGGCCTAGTGCATTCAGAAAGTTATTAACCCGTGTACACGTTTCTGGTAGCGTCTTGGGCGGCCATCTATCCAAGCTATCCGACACTATGGAATTGAAGTCTCCTCCCATAAAGAGCCTCCCATCAGGAAGGGAGAGCAAGATGTCGCCCAGATCCTTGAAGGCTGGGCCCTGTAGTCCAGGAGGAATGTACACTGACACAAGATTAAGTATGCGCCCTTCCCAACACCCGCTAACTGCCGCGTATCTACCCTGAATGTCTAAGTTAGTGGAGTTTATGCACACTGGAAAATTTTACCGAGCAGTATCCCCACACCGCGGGATCCACAACCGAAGGCTGAGTGTGCACCAATTTGAAACCCCATCGAGTCAGTGCCTTGCATGTATTACCCAAAAGATGTCTCCTGGAGTAGAACTACATCTGGCAGGTGTTTAATATATTGCAATACAATGCCGCGTTTGATCTTTTCCCCAAGACCATTGATGTTCCAGGACAGCAACTTGAATCCTGCTATGTGTGGTGTCCCTGGGTTAAGGGTATTTAACTGAAATCATTCGCCTGGCTCATCAGGGGAGGAACCTGCCTAAACTACCCTACACTCCCTACAGACTGGGTGATCGGTGACGGTCCAATCCCTGCCCACAGGAACTTTCATATGTTAAGACTCATCCGGGTGATCCCATCGCCGGAGCTCTTCATTAGATCGGAGCAGGGCCCGATAGGAGACATCATATCTATGTACCAATAGAAGTGCACTGCTCTGCGGGGCAACCCTTCTTGGCCTTTGTAGGGAATAACGGTGCATAATTTTACAGTCACCAGTATGCAGTGGAAAGCAATCGACCCTTGTCTGTAATGCGACAAAATCAAACAACGTAGAATGTAACCCTCCTCCCCGCCTTGCACCAACGAGTGCCCAACTGGGGCATGATGAATGCAGTTATGAACTGTATCCTGCCCTCCCAACAAAACAAACCCCACCCCCCTCCCTGCATGGCGGAAATAGAACCTCCCGCCTCCCCAAACATGCAGAGCACCTTTCACCCTCCCCTTAAACTAGAGGGTGCGTACCGCCAACCAGGCACCTGCCTCTACCCCAAAAGTCATCTTTTAGACATTTTAAATCAGAGCACTTTGGTCCCACCAATATCATATCTTGCCGTAACCAACTGAACAACTAATCCAAATACTCCACCCAGTCCATCAGTTCAGTGCGGCTACTGTAGCCCCCCCCGCCCTCCTCAGAAGGGTCCAAATACAGACCAGACTATCCGGTGCCCCCATGAGGCCCTGCGTCGTCCGGGGCATCTTCCTCAGAGCCGCCACGAGCGCCCTCCGTTCCAGGCCTTCGGTTACGATCGTTCCTTCCTTTGCCCACTAAGCGCCAACCATCAAGCCAGTCCCAGGTGTCCTCTGGGGTGTTGAATAACCAAGCTTTCCCCTCTGATTCCACACGCAACTTGGCTGGGAATAGCAGGGCGTATTTTACGTTTTTTTTCTCTGAGTGCGTGTTTCACGTCCAAGAAGCTACGTTGTTGCCGCTGCACTTTGAGGGTGAAATCCGGGAAGAAGATTATCTTGCTGTTTTGGAACTCCAGCGGGGGTGAAACCTGGGACGCCTGGAGGATGGCATCTCTGTCCCTGTAGTTGAAGATTCTGGCGACTATCGGGTGAGGTGGGGCTCCAGGCTTTGGTCTACCACCCGGCACACGATGCACTCTCTTGACCGAGGAAAAAATCTGAAAGTCTTGTCTGTTTTAGGTGGGTTGTGACCAGCTCCTTTACAAATACCTCGACTGCCGGCTCCTCAGCTCTCTCCGGGACCCCCAATATGTGAACGTTGTTGCGCCAGGAGCACCCTTCGTATTCGTCCAGCTGTGCTTCCATTCTCGCAGTAAGGGACTGCAGGTCCTCCACCTTTCGTTGAAGGGCAGACATGTCTGCTACTAGTGAGCTTGCCTTGACTTCCACCTCTTTCAGCCTGGTGTTCATGGAGCGCATGTCCTCTCTGATGAGGGACACTTCCGACGAGACGGAGTCCAATGATGTGTGTACCGTTGTGATGGCAGTGAGGATGTCCTGCAGCATCGGATCTTTGGGTTCTGCGGCCGTGTTTTGCGCCTCCGGGGGAGGGGGGGCGCATCACCCCCTTTCTGTTGAGCCCCGGGGCCCTTATCCCAAGCGTATTTTTCCAGCTTGGCCTGTGCGGCCTTAGAGTGATGACACCGACCCCGCCCTATCTCGCCGGAATCCTCGGCAACAGGTCGAACTGTATCCAGTTAGCCCCGTTCAGTCAGTCCCGGGGGCCAGGGAGGTGCAAGAGTGGGCCAAGCAATCGCAGGAGGCAGGCCACCAGGCCTGCAATACAGATGTGCACCTGTGTGGAAACCCCAGGGCAAAGGCAGTGGTGGTCAAACACCAGGGGGGGCTTCCTCGAGAACAACGGCTCGTGTCCCTGTCCCACACGGAGTGGCGGCCTCGATATGTTCCCCCTGATTAGTCACCACCGCTCTGCAGGGTGGGCAGCAACACTTCAAGAGCAGACAGGGGGAGGAGCGGGGCACCCGCTCTCCGGTGGTGTAAATAGGCCCCAAGGGGGCTCGACGCGCAGAGGATCTGATCGGAGCCAAGCAGGGTTCAAAGTGGTCCCCCTACAGTTTTATGCCCCCGAGGCTGTCACGAGCTCCGGCGGCCTCCGGGGGCAAGGCTCCAGCCCAGCTCCCTGAGTCCAGACAGCTCAAACCGACCAGGGGCGGCTGGTTCTTCCCAGACGTCAAGGCAAGCTCTATACTGGCACAGAATCACCAGCCATGGAGGTGTCTTTGCCCCCTCCGGCGGCCGGGATGCGAGGGCCGCCCCCTGCCGGTCACCGGGACGCCTCCTCCAGTTAGCAGCGGGTCGCAGTCCACTGATCACCGAAGCGGAGCCACCCGGCCCCAGGGCTCCGCACAGGCATCGCTCGGTTGGACAACGCCCTCAAGGGGGAGGTTCCACAACATTCTCCCCGCCCTCGGGACAATGCAGGCTTCCGCAGGCTCCGGAGGATCTTCCAAGGCCGGCATACAAAAGACACCACAGCCTCCCCTTGCGGACCTGCTCGCCCTCTTCCCCCTCCCCCCCTCCCCCACCCCCCCCCCACCTCAATCACCACACGGAGGTGTGCCGGGCTCGCCAACATCCAGTTGCAGCCCCGCCAGCTGGATTCAGGTAGGCAAGGGGTCACTCGAGTCAGCAGGTCATTCCGGACTTGGCACGGGTGGTATTAAATGATTTTCGTCTGGATAGTGTAGCGGATTTACTCAGAAGCAGGCGCCTTCGGTCGGAGCCACTTTAGAAAGCGGCCATGATCTTTGGCAGTTGGCCACGCCCGTATTTTTCTCTTTTTTAAATATTTATTTATTTTTGGGACTGATGGCATCCTAACTTCAAATGCAGTTTCTGAGCCTGGAGCTCCAGCTGGTTACTGGAAGGATGCTTGCTGACTGCTACCAATGAGTCCACAAACTATGCTACCAGTATACCCTATGAGAAGATCATTATGATGGCTGACTATATAACACCGGGCCAAAGCGGGACTCTAACCAAGTAACTGGTTGTAATAGTTGGATGTCAGCAAGCAGTAGTCAATTTTTGCACTTGAGCGTTCTACAGTCTTAGCATGCCCCTTCCTGTGCCGTGTCGGTTCTGGCAACTGACAGTGACACCGTGCACCCTTTATGGGACTGCTTTAGGGAGAAGCCCTCTAGCAGGAGTATTTTAGTTGCCTTTGAGTATTTTTCCCTACTTCGTTTCTCCTGACACCTTTGTCAGGGCCCTCATATCTTAATGGAAGACCACCAAAGACTGAGTTTCGGAGACGAGATGGTGGCGGAGATTCTCAGGACTCCCTCACTACTAGGAGCCGACAGCGGCACCTCTTCAGGCACCCAGTCTGGCGATTGGCAATCCTTGGCTACCATGAAAAAAGAATGGGTTAAGATCACACTCCATGGAGCAATCATGACCGAATACTTGAGGGCAAACATTGCACCGAATGGTCTAATAGTAAGCAATTTTCCCTGGCTATTTCTGGAAGATGCCACGTTCAAGAAAGAATGGTCCCTGGTTGCATAGAAATGCACCAGGGACTGGCTAATCTTGATTATCAACACCGCCAAACGCCTGGCAGATGCTTTGTTAATCAAAATCCAGATTGCAGAGGGAGCTCTGAAAACGGGAATCCTAATCACTGCCTGCAAAACCAAACTGGCTGAGATCAATAATAACCTCTCTAAACACAAGGAATAGCTAATGAAATAGCCAAATTGCAAAAGAACATAAAAAGAATTTGACAAGAAGGTGTACCCTTATCTGAAAGATGACTACACACCCACGGGAGGCGACGCCTTATCAAACGAAAGTCAAACATCCCGGAGAAAGAACTCCTCAAATTGCAATTCCAGTAGCGACAGTTGGGGCAGTAACGGCAGCAGACATGGTTCACGTCTGCCCATTTTTGGCTTTGAGGGACCCCCCCCATCCCAGTGTCACTCGTTCTGGCTGCCCCATGTTCCCACCGGTACCTCAACAATTCTATCCTCATTCCTCGACGCCTCCTTTTTATAGACCGAGGCTGGAGCAGAGGAAGAGGGTGCAGTAGAGGAAACAACGGGTACAGTGGCAAGCTCCGCCACAACATTCTGTGCAAACCCGGAACCAGACTGGGAAGAGAAACTGATATTTCACCTGTCCAATAGGACCTTGACTATACAGAGACCCTGGTCCTTAAGAAGGGCCTTGGGTTTGTCCCCGCTCCGAAACAGGATAAATTTCAGCATACCTGTGAACTACACAACTTTTTTCAGAAAGATGCGCCTAAAAGCATATTCTCCTGAGCAACCACAAGAAGATACCGGTCTACACAATCCATCTAAGTTCACCCCCGGTGCTGGCAAAGTCCTGAATGAAATTCTTACGTTCTAACAGGCTGTTGTCAAAGAAGTGGCCATGGGTAACAGTAAGCGTGCCTTCCGCAACCTCCCTACCGCGGAGATGGCAGCTATTGCTGCTCTAGCAAATGACCCCTCAATCACCATCAAATAAGCAGACACGGGGGGTGCCATTGTGATTATAAATAACTGACTAAGACAATGAATGTCACCGACAGTTAGCTAACCGCCACTACTACATCCCCATTGACCACGACCCCACGGGTGTCTTCGCAACCTGGGTCACTTCTATTGTGCTTACTTCCGAGACAGAGGGGTGGATCAGTCAAAAGGAGGCAGACTTCCTGATTAAGAAAGATCCTAAAACACCCTACTTCTATATCCTCCCAAAAATCCACACAGGTCAAATTCCATCGCCTGTGCGTCCAATTGTCTTTGGGGTAGACTGTCTCCTTGAACCCTTGGCATCTGTGACCACTTCCTTCAACCCGTTGCCCAGAAGACTCCCTCGTTCTTACAGGACACGAGGGATGTACTTCGTCTGATTGTTACTCTTGGCACAGTCCCTGAAATAGACCTACTTGTGACGCTAGATGTGGAGGCCCTCTACACTAAAACCCTGCAAAAAGCAACTTTGGAGCAGGTATAGGCTGGTCTCCTAGCAGAGGAGTGGGTTTCTACTACACCAGTCAACTTCATAATAGAATGCGCCACTATAGCCTTGACTGAAAACGTTTTTTAATTTTTATTTAAGAAACCGCTTTACCATCAAACCCAGGGCACTTCAATGGGGAGCACCTTCACCCTGAGCCTGGCATGCCTCTAAATGGTGGCCTTTGATGCGAGGTGCATCTTTGACAATTCCAACCCCTGCACTAGTAACCTACTTCTTTGGCACAGGCACATCGATGACATCCTGATATTCTGGAAAGGTGATATGGGTTCATGTGAGGAATTCTGTGGGTGGGTGAACACTCTTAATCCCTACCCCCGCTTCACCAACACCATATCCAACACATGCATCCCCTTTCTGGATGTGATGATCACTTTGACAGAGGGCCAACTGGGCACCACGGTGTACAAAAAACCTACAGACTGCAATAGTCTTCTCTTGTACAGCAGCCAACACCCAGATCTTTGAGAGACAACTACCCTTTGTCCAGTTCTTACGACTAAGGCGCAACTGTAGCATTGTCCAGGACTATGACATTAAGGCTGACCAACTGGCACACAATCTGAGGCGATGTGATTACCCCACACACAACATCCAATTTAGCCAAAAAACGGGCCAGCAATAATAATAGAGAGACACGACTGGAACAGAACCTGAGATATACTGAAGACACCTTAACATGCGTCACCACATTCACCCCAGATTCCCACAGAATCTGAAGGATCATCAAAAAACACTGGGGCATCATTCAAACAGGTGAACTCACACTACCACCTCCTAGGTTCGTGTTCAGATGCACCAGTAATCTAAAAGACTTCCTCGTACACACCAGACCTTTACCCAAAACCCAGACAGACCACCCCCACTATGGAGCCATTACCCCCCCCCCCCCCAGGTACAGTTCACTTCCTTTGTGGGTCATGCTCTGTGTGCACCCTCACAGAAGCTGCTAAGGAGATCCAACTCTCCCCCACATTAAGATGGGTACAAAAAAGGCACACTAACTGTAACATGAGAAATTGCATCTACACCGTTACATGTCCTTGCGACTTACTCAACATAGGCATGACCACTAGGATGCAAAACCAGAATCATTGACCACCGCAGTAACGTTCGCTGCCACAAACTACATACCAAACTCTGCATGCACTTTGCCGAAAAGGGATGCACCCCAGATAGCCTCAGATGGACGATCATAGAGGCACACCCACACTTGAGCAGGCAGGCCCTTTTTAGGAAAGAACAGCGGTGGATCTTCTGCTTGACCTGTGATAAAAATGGACTGAACAAGGACATTCTGTGGAATGAGGTCAATAGATAGCTTATCACCCACATTAGGGGTAATAGATTTAGGCTTTCTGCTGATATCATCACAACATTGTACATGTTCTAGAGATCTCCTTTCACTACCATGCGCCTTCTACTACGAGGCACCTCCACTCGTGCCCATAGCACAGCCTGCGACCCACTTTCGGGTATCCTGCCCAGCCCATCCCCCTTCCCGGACTACATCAATATTTTTATTTTTCAGCCAGGTCACCATTCCCTAAACTGTCACTTGCTATTACTTCTCTTCCCTTATTTGGTGGCAATAGTGTTTGACTTTATGCTGGTTTCATTAAACCAGTACACCTTCCCTGGGAATATCCTTTAACCACCATTATCTTCCCCGTAATCTTCGGGGTGGGCATCATCATACTTGCGTTAATTTACCCGCATGGGTATGGACCCATGTACTCCAATTGACATCTGTGTTTTTTCTGCCCCGTAGCTCCCTCACCCAATATGGTGCCCACTGCCGCCCTACAAGGCAGCATCCACACTAGCAGCACATTTGGACGTTCTCTGCGTCCCGCCCCACGTAATGGGTGTCTTCTGGTCCCCTTCCGGACCCGCTTCTGCATCGCGCCAACTACAAGTATTTATGCCGGTCCCCTGATACCCCCCCTTCACTCTTCAGAGCAGGCGGAGTGAGGGGTAGGTTCCTGACGATTAGGCCACGGCTGAAATATAAGTAATTCTCTTTTTATATTTCCACGAGGACGTTGCTCAGTGCTTTCCAGGCCCGCGTCCATTACAGTTCTCTCAGCATATTCTCCTTGGTAACTGGGTAACGATAACTTGATCCTACTTTTTCTGTCACTAGTACGTTCATAGTATTGATGTACCCTCTGCCTGATTCTCGACGGAGCTAGGTAACCACCCTCATTAGGTAAGTGTTGCGCTGCATACATATTATGGTGGTTGCTTGACCACCATTCTCACCTTCATCCCTAATTGTGTTTCACACGTCACTTTCTGCTTCCTTGTTTTACTGAACTTAAAACTTTTGAGTTATACTAACCACTTGAGCATGATGCTTGGCATGCTTTTTACATAAGAGGCTGCTTTTTTCCATTTTTATTTGGTCTATTATGATTTATGTTGTTGTTATCTGTCTTCTTATTTTTCTGGGTTGGTCCATCAATAAGATACCTCATTGCTAGGTTGCTTTGAGTGCTTAGTTCGCACCTGAGACTAACACTGAACCAACCGCTATGTAGATAGTGCAGATATATTTCTGGTCATGAAGAAATCGCCACGTGATCCTCCAGACACATTCGGCAAGAAACATGTTGATCATTACTTTGCAGCCACCACTGACCATCATTCCAGTGGTGGTACACCATTGCTGTTTTTAATTGGGACCAGTGGGCTTGCTGATTAAATTAAATTTGGAGCACCACTGCGCCTCATTTTAGCCCTCCCCACACTATCCCTTCACACATTTCATTCACATCTACACCACAAGGTCCTACACCCGCACTGCACCTAACGGCTTGGGATTAAATGATCTCCGACAAAGAGCCCCTCGTAGGGTGCCCTTCGGGCATTACAGCATCGGCTTGATGAGGAGCATGCCCTATTGGGCCCCATTTCCCAAATTGGGAGACACCCTGTCTCCACTCAAGGGTTACGGTGTTAGACCAACCTAGCCTCTTCCTCCGCAGGAACTGCATACCATTTCTGCTAGCGTACTTTAGTTGACGCCATAAATCCTGAAGCATTAGGGTTAAGAGTCTTAAGTAGTCAGGAAACGATGCAAGGAGTAAGGTTCAACACAACTACCTGCAATAGCTCCTAGAAAAGAACAGGGAGTAAAAAGATCTGAGTTAATATGATAGTTCTAGTCTCCCTTTCCTTTTCTCCTCTTCACCTGGCAGCAGATTCCACATTGGTCTGGGAAAGGGTTTCGGAGGGCTGACAAATGTTCCCATTTGTCAAATCTAAATTGCTCGATTTTAATCCGGTTGGGGTTTCTTCCGAGTGTGTCACTATGAAAGACAAAGGCCGAATTATGAGGGCCCAATATCTTATTTATTTTATTTATAAAAGGAGGCCTCCGCTACAAATATTTTCTTTGGTTTCTCTAGAGAACTAGAATGATAGAACTGCTACTTCAGCAATCCCTATATTTCCAACACTGGTCTCAATATCTGGATTATTAGAGCAGTTGGATCTCGGCCTAACCACGTTATCGGACTAGATTGCCAGAACTGTGGGAGGTGGTTCCAGATCCAGTTCTGCTTTCTCTCCCTGGCAGGATAAGACATCCGCCTTCCCATGACAGTTACCTGGACTGTAAGTTATCTGGTAGGAGGATCAAGAGAAAAACAGTGACTACCTGGCATTGGCACACTTCAAAGATGAAAAAAAAAGTTTAAGTTCTTGTGAACATTCCATGCAGCCATTGGATGTTGAAAACCCTCCAAGTATTGTCTCCAATGTGTAAACTCTTCCATTACCAGTATCTCTATCATAGATGGCATAGCTCATTTCATTAACTGAGAGGGTTCAAGAGACTGAAGCAGCTGGATGTAATTCCTTTAACTCTGGGTGTCTCTGGAACGAGATAGCTCCCACCTCAAATGCTGAGGCATCACTCCACAAAATGAAAGGGTGAATGCAATCGGGTGTCTAAGAACAGGTTCTGTCATAAAATAGTCGTTTGGATCTGAAATTCTTGTTCAGGGCCCTAATTAAAAGGTAACCACCTCCTTTTTTGGTTAATTCGTCGTTAAGCGGGGCTATCTTTGAGAAATCGGTTACAAAATGTCTAGTAATTAGCAAAAACTCACAATTCTTGGATCTCTTTTACATTCGAGGTTTGGGGGTTACTCGTGTACAGCCCTATACGTTACAGGCTCGATCTGCAACCATTCATCTTAACCTCTTCAGTGCCCGCCCCTTTCCCCGCCCAGTGCCGGCCGTTGCATTAGCGGGCGGGGTCTATGACGAGCTGGACTCGTCATGGGCACAGCGCCACCGCGGCCCATGACGAGTCCAGCTCGTCATGGGCACTGAAGGGGTTAAAAGTAAATCACAAGAATGAAGAACAAGATGTTTCAAACACACACTTTGCCAGTTTGGGGTACAGTCAATGTTTCCTTAATTGAAGCAAACCTGGGAGTCCGATAACGCAGCTGGACTGGATGAATAAAAGGATAGAAATCACAGCAAGGGTGACGTTGGGATCAGCTATGCAACCCAAAAGACTAGAGGTCAGCAGCAGGTTTAATGACATCCCATCCTTCTGGCCCATTGCCCCATCTGAAAACTGAAAGGATGTCACAGGCACAGGAAAGATGCTTTATTCAAGAAGCAGTGCAAAAAAAATGTCTCGTCGGCTCACTGCTGCAGTACCAAATGCTATAAAGGGAAGCAATGCAGTGGGGTTATATGACCGATCATAGGCATTATTCTATTCCTTAGGACATGTAATGGATAACAGATAAAACAAATATAACACAAGAAATACATAATCAGGGTGGAAAACTGAAAATTGTGTGCCACTTAACTTCCTCATAGTCATTCACTTATAATCACGCTTTCAATTAGATTTTTTTATGTCTATTAGCATTCAGCCGAGAAAAAGGACAAGGGAAACCAACTCACTAAGGAACCTCGGTGGGTAAATTAGCAGATGGCAGACAGATTGACGCTGCCGTGCTGCCCGCGTAGTGGATCGTCACGCGCTTTGAGGACTGCTATTATTGAAGGATTCGTCTTCATTGAAAAATACTTGCTTCTATAGAAGGGCTTCATACCATATGTAGGTACAGACCATCATATTGAACATTCGTGATTCACAGGTCAGCGCGACAGCACCGCTTGTAATTAACACCAACTCCAGAGTTCCTCCTCACCGTCTTCATACATGTCTCTTTGTATCATCAACACAGTAGCAGAATTCAGCTACCCATAGAGTGCCAGCCTTCACTCTAACTTGGGTACTCGCCTGGGTGTCCTTGTGAGTATCTCATTTTCCTTTTCCTCCTAAACCCGCTTTTGGCATGTACACCGCACGCGGCTGCGCATTCTACCCGTCAGATGTCCCTAAATCCATAGGTCCTGATGAGACCCTAGCTCACGTATAGGGTCGAAACGTCGTCGACAGCAAACCATTAACAGCGCGTATTATTGTATATAGATGCTGTATATTGTGTATTGAGTTACTAAATGGTCGACTTTTTTGATTACCTTGGAGACCTTGTAAAATAATATCACAATTATGTCACCAATATTTTAGGTTCCTGTTTCTCACTGGGGACCCTACGCACATTTTCTTTTTCATTGTATATAGAACTTTGTTTGTAAAATATGATTGTATCAAACTAAAACCATAGGTGTATGTGGTTTCTTCGCCCTCTGACCTCATTTTAACCCTTCCATTGCGATTGCGCAACTTATTATTTATATATGATTCTGTTATTCCACAGGAACCACTGTTTCTGACAATTATTAGCATTCAGCAGCACTTTGAATTTCTAAATAAAACGAAGATTTTAAAACGCACAAAAATGTAACTGGCCTAGAAACAAGCATTTGCAATGCAATCTGTGACACCTTTGGGACCTTGTATGTATTTAGCTATGCAGCACATTAGCCTGGGTGCTGAAACATCTACTGTTCTTGAACATGGAGGGAAACTAAGCACCAAACTGCATGCCACACCAGGTTTGGGAACACGTGTAGAGAAATATTGAGTCCAAAGCTCTTTTTAAAATAAAATTGCGGCCTTCGGTGGTCATATCACTGAAAATACAAGATTTGAAAAAGTATTATTGTCGAAGGGGGCTCGTGGAAGACCATTTCAATGGACTGGAATCTAGAGAATGCTAAAGTGATTCTGGTATTTTACTAACCTCTGCTGGTCGTTTTCTATCAAAGTTAAATAGAGGTAGTTGCCAGAAAAATTAAAAAAAGAAAGTCCATAAGCGGAAAGCAATTCTGTTATTTTACTGACCTCTACTGGTCGTTTTCTATCAACACAGTTAAATAGCGGCAGTTGAACAGAAAAGAAAGTCCCTAAGCGGAAGCAGACAATCCCTCGGGCTTATCTCCATAGCCCACAAAGTACATATACATACAAGTATATACAAGAGGTCTCGAATGCGCGACCTAAGGGAAGACCTTTTCATACTGTAATGCATGTCCAAGGTTGTTGTGGGTAAAACAAACCTATGTAAAAATAAATCACATGAAAGCAAAGGCTGGAGTCTAAGCACCACATCCATAGCATTACTTTGAGGAGCTACAAGAGGCCAGTGCCAGACTCCAAAAGGTTCAGGCGAATAAGTTGACAATAGATCGCCTTGCAATCTCAAAATCTTTGTTGCAGTGGCTTATTCATGTTTTAGTCTAAATGTTTACGCAATAGAACCTCCTTTTCTGTTTTCCATCAGGGTGCAAGAGACCTTGAAAAACATTTTGTTTCCTAAAGGGAGCTCTGTCTTAGTAATGTAACCTGGATGAATTGGTGAGGGTGAAAGCATGAACACTGCTGGTTCAACAAATTTTCCCTGAGGAGGATATACTGCGTGGCACACTGGTTAATCTTCCAAAACGTCCTCAACAATGATCTGTAGAATTGAATTTTGATTTTTGCATTCTATTTGCACGGCCAGAAACTTCATACAATTGCCCTTCACAAACGGTTTTGCTTATTGTGCACCACCAGGTAACAGGAGTTCTGTATTGTTTGTGACTGTCCTTTGGCCTAATTCTCCTGCTCCTAACTTGGACACTGGCCATGAAGCAGTTTTGTTCCTATCAGCATTTGTCCTTTCCCACTTTAAAGGTTTCTGTACACTGATTCACCCTTTCCCCTTGTTTCCCCCCCACCCCCTTAGCTCTAGAATCCTCTCTGGTGAGTTAAAAGTTGTTACAGATGCAGATTGCTCGCCTAAGCACCCTGCCCCAGCCCTTCAAGCGTTTCGGAGACTTCTTACATGAGCACATTAATGTGGCATCGTGCAAACATTTTTTTTTCTCGTTCTTAAGTACCAATCGGCCATCTCTGAAATATAAATAAAAGTTTTCAAATAACCTACCAAAATAGCAGCCACTACATAAGAATTTGGGTGCACACAGATGCACACCTCATCAGACTTGTATACTTTTGATCTCTTAGGAAAGATCTGGAGCTTAAATTGTTGACAGTGGAATCAGTAGACCTGGGTTTTAATCCCGACTCTCACTTGACTTCAGTAATATTTATTAATGGGAATCCTATCTGAATACTCTGAAGAAGATGCAGAATAAAAAGAACCCCCCCCCCCCCCCCCCGGGTTCCTTCTGGCATACCTGGATGTTTAGTGTGACATACAACACACTATTTCACACCACGCAATTCAACACCACCCAACATAATTACACTCCACATAATGCAACATGATTTAACTCCATATAATTACACTCCACTCAAAACCACATGATACACCCCACATAAAACCCCCCACATAAAACCGCTCTATGCCACATAGCATCAATATTCATAAATACACTCCACATCATGCCAATGAATTCCTATCAGCATAATTTCACTCAACGCCACACATTTCTATGCCACACAATCCTACTACACATATTTACATCCCAGACAACATACGTTGACGACAAACCAATAAATACAATTTTCCTGTCTCGAACTCAATTAAAATTCTTTACAAAGAATCTTTACATTGGACACCAGCTTGCTTGTATAAACTTAAATTACGAGATAATGATATATGTTAGAACTGCTACCTGAAGCCGGGAACACACCAACACATGTTCTTTGTGTGCAAGCTATTAGACTTCTACTGGACATTGATACAAAAACATTTGTCAGTGATCTTCAACATACGGATAACCCTGTCCTTTCCGATGGTAAGGTTGGGTCCCTGGGCCTCACCATCTCCACTGCCCTTAGACACTATTGATATGGCTCTGCTAGATTTACATTTAACCATTGCAGTTAAATTCATACTTGCAGTGTGGAAATCTTTCATAACTTGTCATATCACAATTGGTGGGCTTGGATGTCATACCTCCTAGGTGCTCACACGATACACTCAAAGGCAATCCTCACCACCAGTTTCTAATATGGTCTGGTGATCCTTGGATAGATACATGGAACTATGCTCTCAGGGTCTTGTGTCTTATCCCTCTACTGTCTGATTTGTATGACTTTTCTTATTCTAAAAAGCTAATAAAATAATTTGAACGCAAAAAAAGGCAGCCCACACCTCACCCAGCTCCTCTGTTCCCCTAATTCCCTGTTGCTGCTGCAGCTCCAGCATTTGTTGTCATTAATTTTTACAGCCCCATCCTGCTCCTCCCTTACAACCCCATCTGCACCCATGAGATAATATGCTTATTTCACAACAGGCTACTAACAAGCATTTGCAATGCAATAGGTCTCGCATTCATGCGAGTTTGAGCTATTGGCATTGTAAATGACAATGCCTTTTATTTCTTTTTTGATTTATAAAACCTAAATAAAAGGCATTGTCATTTACAATGCCAATAGCTTAAACTCGCGTAAATGTGAGACCTATTGCATTGCAAATGCTTATTTAAAAGCTGAGCCGGAAAGGAGGGCGTTTCTTGGCACAGACACGCTCCCTTCCATGAATACAGGGTCACTGATTTGCATATGGCCATGTCTGAACTGGGGTGGCAGAGTGGGCTAAAGAACGGTGATGGATTAAACCCAGATCAGTTGACTGGGGGTGAGTGCTTGCAATGTTCAACACTCCGTCCATCATTTCCTTTGGTTTTTGCTTTGTTCGCCATAAGTTGGCAGGGTATGCTCAGACGTGAGTCCCTTGCTCACTTTGCCACTGGATTCAAGCAAGCCTGGCTGAAGACGGCTGAAATGCCAGAAACCGGTCCTAGGAAGCTTGTTTCCGGTCCAGGGAAGACATGGCTTGGCAGTTCGGGCTGGACTGTTCCCATGAGGCACAGGGTCAGACTGATTTGCATATGGCCATGTCTGAACTGGGGTGGCAGTGGGCTAAAGAACGGTGATGGATTAAACCCAGATCAGTTGACTGGGGGTGAGTGCTTGCAATGTTCAACGCTCCGTCCATCATTTCCTTTGGTTTTTGCTCAGCTTTAGTCCTGCCAGGGCTCCGAGTACAGGCAGCAGAAAGAGTTGTGGAAAACAGGCTGGCAGCGAGCTGTTCTGTGCCCTCAAGGGAATGCAGAGCTCATTTTGCATAACCTGCCCATAATTTATCCGGCGCTGAGGGGTGAATACCACTCCGACGACCAGCCTGTGTGCACTAGCACCTATGTTTGAAAAGAAGCGGAGGTCCCAGTGGCAAATGAAAACAGAGCTACGTGGGATGGTAGTGTGGAATCTATAGGCGAGTAAAGCGCGGCACCCGTGTTGATAATATGAAAGGGGGAGCCGTGCTGTGAGAGAAGGAATAATATTGAGCAGTCAGCAGGCCACCATTGTAGAAGCTAAAGCACGGCGTGTCTGCTGCTTTTCAAAATCAACTAAAGCAGCACATGTCGTGCCTGCAGTTAGAGGAACTCATTAGAGAAAATAGTGCTTACAGACTAAAGCAGAAGTGCCTTGTAACAACCGAAGTAAAAGGGCCAGTCCTCATGGGAGGTTACAAATGAAGACAAGGCGGTACTAAGGAGGGACTAACAAGCCTGTTTATGAATCAGAAGCCAGCATTTAAGAAGGACAATGAGACAAGCCAATGAACAATATGGGCGGGGCAGGGCTTCAAGTACATACTCCAATACTGCATGCCTTGCAGCAGCGCATGCACTGTCCAGGCTCGACCTAAAAATGGACCTATAGATTAAAGATTACCAGGTACTCTCCCTGCTGAAGGCAGGATTTTGAAATGGGGTCAGTACAATCAACCAGGTTTTTCGATTCTTATTAATCTACTGGAAAATTGTTGTCCATACAAAAGTCCCATCTCTAGCTGGTCTTTTGTAGACCTAAAGTTGGCGTTAGACTTAGTCCGTAGAGTTAACCTCTGGGCTTTCCTAAAGAAAAATGGGGTCCCATATTACATTCTGGATATATTGGTCAGTCTTCACCAGGACAATTCTGCCCAAGTGAGAAGGGGCAGGGTAGTTGACTTACTGATTGACATCCAGGAGAGAGTACGGCAAGGCTGTGTCCTTGCTCCATCTCTTTTCTCATTGTATCTTAATTATGTGACATCTTATGTGGAGGACGCCTTGAATGATGCTCCTTGTCTTGGTGGCAGAAAAATCCCTCTCCAGCTATTTGTCAATGATAACATGCTGATACCAAGTTCATGGCATTTAGCCCCCATTACTTTGGGGGGTTGTCCGTTGGACAGGGTATGTGAGTTTGACTAGCTACGTATTAGGCTATCTAGATCAAAGTCATGGGCACCCCTGGTAGAGAAGAGGAGCTCAAATGTCACTAAACATTCTCCTATAATTATAAGACACTACAGGAAATCTCAAACTAGGTGAATCTCTCCTGCACTTAAGGTGTATAGAGCCAAAACTGAAGCTAGTGCCCTGAATGGGGCTTAACTATAAGGGGCACTTCGCATCTGAATAAGTTGGGGGTGGCATAGAATACGTTCCTGAGAGCATTAATCAACCTCCCAAAGAGCCCCCTGCTAATACCGCTCAGACTTGATATGGGCCTTAATTCATTGATGCACAAGGAGCAACTGAGGCTGTAACGTTACTGGAGAAGGGTAAAATGTTCCCTAGACGATTATCATGGAACATTGGACGATGTTGTATCTTTCAATAGCTTTGTAAAAATCAAGTGGTTATCCTATGTCTGAAAGCTGCTAGCACAATTTGGCCTTGGTGACTACTGGTCTTGCCCAACATCCACGACTCCTCTATCTAAGACAGGGGTACTCAACCCAGACCCCTGAGGAAATGTTTTTATCACCTGGAACCGCACAGATGACAGTGGTGGGAGAGGCATGTGGGTGGGGTGATTCAGGCGGGGTGATTTGGGGCCAGGGCTTTGGTGGGACAGTGCAGGGTACTGCACGTTGTCTGCTGCATGTCTCTGGTCATGGGCCTTCCTAGTGTTCATGTACAGTGCGAGAAGCAGAAGCATAAACATAAAATGGTATTTAAAAATACAATTTTTTGTTTCTGCTTCTCTCGCTGCGAGAGAGCAGAAGGGTATGCCTGGTTGGGGGCGGATCGGGGAAGAGTGGCTTGTCCAATGTTGCGGGCCGTGACTGTTTGGTCGGCCCCAAGCAGTCATGCGCACTCTCCCTATAGGCGCCCGGCTGAGCACTGTCTCCACCAATCACAACGCTGCATTGCAGCGTTGTGATTGGCTTAGGGGAGGGGAGGGTGGCTGCCTGATTCCTGTTCCTGTAGGAGAGCAGGAAAGCAGCGGGAAACGCGGGACCCGGCCAGGAGCGAAGGCGGCGCGGTACGTGGTAAGTTAAGTTTTTATTTTTTATTTTTATTTTTAAATCCTCCCCCTGTGCGATTACTCACCCGGCACCCCCCTCCCCCACCCGCGAGTCATGCAAGCCGTGACTAGCTTCTTCATTCAGAATCTTCGCACACAGTTGTCTGCGCTGTACCCAAGTACCTTCACTGAAGTTGGTCTATTTGGTGTAGGGCATTGGCGCAATAGATTGGATTCCATCACGCCTCTTTTGTATGTATATGTCCTTCAATGGTTAACCCTGATGTGTTTTATTTGATGTGTTTTAAATATTCCCTTCCCTTCTATTATTAATTTTAGCCGCTTTGAAAGTATTTTATTGTTCCATAAGCTCTATGGGCTTTCTGATATTGTGATGAAATGTAATAGCATCTTTTATCGATTACCAAAACCTTTTGGGGTATGACCCTGTGATGTTTGTTTTGTTGAGTTTTGTGTCTTAGCTTTAATTTTATCTATGTACTGTGTTTGCATGCACTTTCATAGTTGAAAATATCGAATAAAGTATTTTGCTGATGATGAAAACGGGAATATGGCAAATTTTGTGAGGCACATACAGATGGGCGAGCTTCAACAGTGAGGACATCAGCACGTCACATTTACATGTTTTCACTGCATAGCGGTCACCCACACCACTCACACTTTTGAGTCTCCGAGAAAGGTCAGTGCGTTAAAATCAATTGAGATTAATTTATTTTTTGGAGGGTGAGACTTGCTTTCAGTTCAGGTGACCCCCCCCCCCCCCTCCCCTCCTCCTCTGAAGTCTATTGGAGGCACTCTCCTTGCTTGGAGAGTCAAGTTGAGGCAGAGTTGGCTAACATCAGGGCTGCCCTTTAGGTTGGGCGAGCTGGCCCATGCCCAGGGCGCTAACCTTCTGTGGAGAGCACCTGGCTGCCTGTTAAGGGCATGCAGTCAGCAATCTTGATCTAGCTTCGGAGAATAAAGTCGTTTTTTTTTTTTTTTTTTTTTTTTTTTTTTTTTTTAAATCAGTTATTTTTTTCTATGTGCCAAAGGCACCTGATTTTAACCCTCGCTTAACCTCCTTCCTCCTCTCTCAGCTACCTGGCACCCCTTGCCAACATCCCCAACCGGCCCCTCACCAACAACTTGCTGCTTGGGATTTGGGGGGGCGGGGGAGATGTTTGCGTTCAGAGGCCACTCATGGCTCTGATGTAATCAGCCAATGACTAGCCTTTGAAAACAAAATGGACCTTGTGTTGCCTTATTTTACCCACCATTAAGAGCAAGGGCGCAAATTTGGTGCTGCCCAGGGTGCTATCCAGCAACGGCCGGTCCTGGCTGAGATCATACTAACGAGGGTGAGTGGAGAGGTATGCCTCGCCCCACGCCACCTCCGAAGTAAGGAGACCGCCATACGCCCATGACCACCACTGTCCAGAAGTAATATATTTGCTGGTCATGGTATGGGAACTGTTTGCATTGCTGACGTCTGTGATTGCTGAACCGAGGTGTCAAAGACCCTATTAATCCCTCAATGGATGTTCTCGTGGTTTGGGAAGAGTGGACTTTTGAACCATTAACTTGAACGGACTCTTATGAAATGTGTATCATTCTAAGTGGTTGTGCCGATTGTTTTAGGCAGTGTTTTAAATGGAAATATAAAAGTGCGTGTACTCACTCCAGTACCTGTTTGCTTCTGAGAAGTGCCGGAACTCTTCTAATAAATGTTTGCATCAGTGTTGAGAAGTGCAGGTACTTTCCCTTTCAAATTAAAGAAGTGCAGGTACCCAGTACCGGACAGTACTTGCCCATTTAAAGCACTGATTTTATATAGTTTTCTATGCATGTATTTATAATGTATACTGTTTTTTCTAAAAATATATATATATATCATTGCTCCGTCTGCACCTTCAAACCAGCGCACTCAATAGACGGGTGCTTTGAAACGCGAAGGTGCACTCGCGTTTAAAAATGCGCGCTCACACAATATGATCTAACTACAGGGATCAGGTAGATAAGATTTTGTGAGATGTTACATTTATTTAAGTGGTACTGTTTCTGTGTGATGAATGTTAACGTATCTTTTTTGTATTTATATAATAATTGTGATAGAGGCTTTTGTTTATGGGTCATGTATTTGCTTGAAGGATAGTGATCACAATGAGGTTCAGGCCGATACACGGCGTCATGTTAGTAAACTCTTTTTTTATATACATGGCAATCGATTTACAGTTGCATGCTGTTCCTCTGCAATGGAGGAATATATCCTCTTTATGTTTCACTGCCGATCTTGCAATGATGGTAGCCGATATACGGCTCAATTATGGTCAAGTTTGTGGGACTTCACGAGCTGATACACGGCATAATAACTGTGTAGTAAATGCACATATTTATAATAGCAATTGTTTTTTTGAAAATGAAGACTAACATTGGGGACCTATTTATGGTGAAATGTTTACCAATTTGTATTTATACATTTTAATAATTGTTTCTCCCAATGTGACGGCAGATTTCTAAAGGCGATTGTCCCATTTTGTTGTCCCATTTTGCTGTTCATGAGAAAGAATACCATGTGACTCTTGCTTTGCCTCTTTAAATATGCCATTTTCTGGCGCGAATTTTGTAAAACATTTGATTAAGGCATCGCCGAAATGCGTCCTGTTTTCTCATGCTCGCAATGCAATAAATGATCAAATAATTGCAGGAGTGTCCCGCTGAGTGCTTTTCCAAGTTCCTGAAAGTGACTGGGAGTGAGCGTGTATATGTATATATATATATATATATATATATATATATATATGTATAACATATATGTAGACATTTTAAAAAACGGAAACCTTCTTGTAAAGCGCACCTCACGATAAAAACAAGACCCTGTGGGACCTATCAGCAGGCAATAGCGTTGTGGGTTCTGGGAAGTATATTTTCACCTTTCCCATTGAAAGCAAAGGCCTACAACTACCAGAATGCAAAGTGCTGCACGAAGGGATCACTCTCCCGGCCTGCTTCTGAGTGACGTAAGTTCGCTACCCTGAATGCTTTCCCACAACGCGCTGAATAACTCTTCAGTGTAACCACTGGGACAACAATGGGTAAAAGGAGGCAATCCTGCCTGATCCTTCAATGGACGAAAATTGGCATTCCCACAATTCTGCAGCAGCTGTTGGAGTCCAGCGGGTGACAGCTTGACCACTGAGCTGATGAATAACCATGGAAAGTGGTTATCATCGCACTCACAGAAGTCCTCTATCCACCCAGTCACCAGCTAGCAAGTGATGGCCAATGACGTTTCCAGAGCCTGCCCTCCCCCATTTCAGAAGTCACTTCTTTCATAAAACTGCGACTAAAACGGAGGCGACCAATGGCGGTCGATTCAGGGTAAAGTTCCCACGCGCGCCTGAATAAGTTAAATTAAGCGGAATGTTGTAAATAAATCGTCATCAGCTTGTCATTATTTGTAGATGTAGTTTATTTCAAGCAAGGAGGAAATACAAGAGCGGACCCGCCACGGAACCAATGTGTATCTCTGTTCACGCACTTGATAGGGGGTTTCGTCTCCTCAAATTCACGGGCCCCTCCATACTTAAGGGAGGCCTGGAGACTCCGGAGTTGGAAATAGAGAGGGTTTCTTCAGTTATCTGCTGCCGAAATCTACATAACTATCGCCTCTGCTGTTAATAAGTTTATGCCATGCCTGCATCAACCACTGACTACTTGTACCTGACTTTTTGGTTAAATCCTAACCTCGCACTGGAACAGCAGTGGTAACTGTTACCTTATCTAAAATATGCTAGTGCTACCATCGATTTTCTATGTACATGCATAACATGTCTGGCACAAACAGTGCTGCTGTAAAATAAAACAAGGAAGTCTGGGAATCATAGTGCAAAACTCTACCCGTTTCTTCTTTTCCCTCATAACAGCGTGCTGCTAACTTTGTAAATGTTCGCCTCACTTCTGTATTCCTCACGGTACCAGCAGTTCGCAGATTAAGTTTATTTGAGCGGCAAACAGCATCCTGCGCCGCCATATGCAGAAACTAGAAAAACAAGCACGCGAGTGGTGCGTGCGCCACTGTGAGCCATGGCCTATTTATTACGCGCAACAAGCGCGTAATAGACACCAATAGGCCATGGGCGGAGCAATGCGCCCGCCTTTGGCCAATTGCGTGCAGTCTTTCATAAAAAGACGCACGCGAAGGCCAATCGCGTACCACAAAAGGAATCGCACGAGCGTGTGCGATTCCTAGGTCAGCCTGAATACCACATTTTTCACCTACTAAATGTCTCGTGCTATGCAGTGCACCGCTAGGCGCAAGACCTAAAAATGAAGGCAACGTTACTACTTCTGGAGCAAAACACGCATTGTTGCTAGTTTTACACAGCAATAGATATCCAGCAGTATTAAATCTCTATAGAGGGCTTGCGGCAGACCCATCCTACGAAGCTCTAACTCTTTTTTTACAGGTAGGCTCTCAGTTGTGTGGAAGTTTATCCTTTAGATGGAAATCCACAATTTGAATACATTTCTTAAGTGCATCCCTCATTTCCTTATTTCTCAGTTCCATCACCTTTCAGTTACCCAGCTATCTATCTTTCAATTTCATGCCTATCATATATCTTTAATTTTGATCTTTCGTTCATACCTTTTGCTGCATACACTTCTTTACCGATCACTTGCACATCCTTCTCATTTCAATAATAACTTTTCTTTGCATACATTTAAGTTTATGTCCTGCCTGTAAGTTATGTCCTGCCTGGCTGTAGATCACACACATACATTAATTTCCTTTGCATGCCCATGGCTGGCAAATACCTCCTGTGTATCCCACCTAGGTTATGTGGAAATGTACCCAAAAGTGAGCACACTGGTGCAGGTTCACCCTCTCGTCCACGGGTTCAAAGACTAACAAAAGAGAGATCGGCACTGGAGCTGAAGTAAAACAACAGGTTTATGAATCACTCATGAGCGGGACCACGTCCACACAACACTCTCGTATTGTAGGAGGAGGTACACTGAACTCACAAACCATCAATCATCCTTATATAAAATTTTGTTGCAATGTAAGCATATGGACCGAAATGGAAAGACCTTTTTAAACACAGAAATAGCTATGGCAAACCAGGGCAGATGGATTGACCACCTGGTCAGCAAATAGGGAGGGCAAGAATGCTTATGGCAGCAGTAAACGATCAATAGATAGCCTCTAAGACCAGGTGCACCGGCAGCTACAAACCCCCAGCACGTACATTGCTAGGCCATGTCGAAAGAGGTGAACTAAAGTTGATTATACAAGCAGGGTGAAAAGGTGAACAGCAGAGGACAAAAGAATTACGAAGGAAACTAAATGGAAGCCACACCCAAAATGGCAGTTGCTTATGCTAATGTAAAATATTACACGTTTCCACAGTTATGCATATTTTACTTTATTTATTAATTTTTTTACATGCAAAACATGGACATTGTTGACTTGCACGAGATTTCCTTTCATACCTCTCATGGTTGTATACAACCTAGGCTGCGGCTGAGGGGGGGGGTCTAACAGATTACCATGTTATAATGAATAAAAATCGCAACTTTTGTCAACCCCGGCCCCCATCGCTTTTCTACATCATTAATTCCGTAATTCTCCTCTCCTTCCCCTTGGGCATTAACAGACCTGTTGGGCATATTGTGCCTTCGCAAACCAGACTTCAGTTTTGCAATTTACATGCTGTGGTCTATGTGACTTGTATTTCCAGTGGGACCGTCTCAAAGAGAAGATAACTATATCCTGTTGCTGCACCTTTTCTATGAGGAATTGTGATCCTTTCTCCAAAAAGTGCACATGTCCGTGTAGAATCATCTAGGTGATGTAATGTCTCTGATTCGCTCTGCTCATCTCACACTCCCACCAGCCCGCACCTTTCCCTCCCACTCCCCCCTTCTCAGCTCTCCCTTGCATTTCCACCATCCCTGCCATCTCTCAACACCCCCCCCCCCCACAGCCCCTCATCACTCCCTTGCACTCCCACTGCCCCTCTTATCTCACGCTCCCACTGCCCCTCTCATCCCTCCCGCACACTCCCTGTCTCCTCTCTGTACTTCCTGCTCACACATGCTGCTTTACTGTACCTCCGCACGCTGGGGGAGGAAACTCTTCTAGTTTACGTCCTGGTTGTTTGTAATCAATAGTTTGTAGTCTCTCCCATTGCTAATTTAATTTGTAGGTTTATATAGCACAGCTTATTACCCGCGTGGGTATCCAGGCTCTGCCCATGGGCACGGGAAGATTAAGTGATTTGCCCAGAATCACAGGATGTTGAGCTGACTCAAAGACGCAAACCCAGATCCCCAGCTCTCTCGTCTGCAGCTTTGCCCGCTGCGCCATATCTCTCCCTTACTAATAGAGTTGATGACATTACACTCCATGTGGAAAGCTCCCAGTCTGAATGTAAATCCAATTTTGATCACAGGCATGTAAAATTTGGAGAATTTATGTGGGAGACTGTAGATGTGTGCAGAAACCTGGTTTGGGGAGTTTATTGGATTGTAAGTTTTTTTTCTATGACTAAAGCATGTAATGTTGCAAGGACATAGGTCGGGTTATCGATGGCAGATTGTGGAGATTTGAAAGGCTTGTGAAGTTGGTTGGAAGGAAGGATGTGTTTGAAAGGCTTGCAAACAAACGTTAATGGGGATGGGGGGGGGTGGTCAGGAGTTTCTAGATTCTAAAGTTTGTGTTGGTAGTGAATCGTGTGTTGACCAAGTTGGCTTTTGGAGTTATTTAAAGGCAGTGAAGTGTTTGGTCCTGAATGTCGGTCAGGTTTGTAGGAATGAGAATACTGACCCTAGAAGATGTAGTGCAAAGTGTTGTCCTGTCCCCGCATTTTAAGAATTGCATGCTGCATTTAGCTTTGTTTGTGCTTTGGCTATTCTGTATGTGGTTTCTTATCTATTCAACGTCTTTATCACCCTAAGTTTAGTTTGTGTTATGGTGTTTTGGGTTTAGGAGCTTTTTATATTTTTAATGTTCTTTATTTAAGAAAGCGGGAAATACGAGCGGTATTATTGCTTCTACATTATCCCCTGATCTTTAGACTGGAACACTCACTGCCCAAGTTCTATGTGATGTCCCTCTCCTCTGCATTAATTAATCACTCCGAATTCCTAGCGTGGCACTTAGTGGAGAGCCTTTTTAGGTCTCGCGCCTAGCGTTGCATTGCGTAGCATTGCTCGCGCAGCGAGAGACCTCTTCTAGGGGGTTTGAAAATGGACCTAGGAATCGCACATGCTTGTGCGTGTGCTTTTCCTTTTGGGCCACACTATTGGCCTTTGCGTGCGACTTTTTATCAAAGACAGCACGCAATTGGCCAAATGCGGGCGCATTGCTCCGTCCATGGCCTATTGGTGTCTGTTACGCGCACCGCTGCCATGTGGTTTCAATTATCGTGCCCAGATACGGGCGCGATAAGTGAAACCACATGTCTCGCTGTGGCGCGCACGCACTACTCGCGGGCTTGTTACATTTGTTTTTCTTCTTCTATGTCAATATCACCTTTGTTTCGTGCATTTACATGTTGCCGCTATCTCCTTCGCCTCCCTACATAAATAAGGTGCGGGATGTTTTTGTCTAATGTACAATTGTATGGTGTGGCTTCGTCAGGGGTGGGGGATGGGAAAACTGCGTGATGCCGATCACTCATGTTACTGCACCTCCTGCACGTACAGCATGCTGCGAAATGGCATCTCCTTCCCTTTTTTCCTGTTAGGTGCAGGCTGTGGGTGTAGTACCGCTTACCACGGGGCTCCCTTTGGCACCATCTTTAGTCTGCATATTTTCACATTTCTTTTCACCACTTTTATTTATCTTACAAATATATGAAACATAAATAAAAAAAGGGATTGTCTGATTATGTAACGCCGTATCTGATAACTTTAACAAACACCAAGTCCAGTTTGACAGTAGGTGCCATAGCGCTGCGGGGTCCAATGTCCGCTTTGGGTCTTGGCCCCAGTACACCGGTTGGTGCGTGGTGGCAGCTGTCCAGGTACTCGGCTGTTACATTGCGATGTCAGTAGCAGACTTTCGGGGTGTCGCCAGGAGATGACCTTGTGTCTATACTGCTGCTGGTGCCAGTGGGCTGTCACACCCAAGTGTTCTGCCGAAAGTCACTGCTGGCCTGGTCCCCTATGTGTGGCGTACAGTTCTCTCCAGACAGCTAACTTCTTGACCAGCAGTCCTGGAAACGGAAATATTTAGTTTAGGAACCAACTGTGGCGTGTGGCAAGAGGTGCAGGAGTAGGTCGTATGTCACCATGCCAGGTATGTAATACCCAACCGAAACACACTTTAAAAGGCCCTTTGCCGCCAGATCCAAGCACACCTCAGTGCAGCAGCCCTGCTTCAAATGTAATTAACAACGCTAACACTATTGAGATGGTCCGATGCACTTGTAAAGGCAGTAGCAGTACCTGAAGTTACCGGAGGAGCTCTTACTCTGGGGCTTAAGGGACATTTACGGTCGGGCTCCAAGTCATTGCTGGTGCTGTTTCTGGTACGAGTACTGTTCAGTTTCAAACTATCGTTTTTATAAAAAAAATACATCGATTTTGAAACAAACACGGTGTTTAACAGCACACCTACAAACATATCTTCATTAGAGTGGATACGCATGCGTACTAGTATTTAAATGCACTTGTACAGTGTCGCCTCTTCTGGGTGGTTCGGAAAAACTGCACAACGCCAATCACTCCGGTTACTGCACCTCCCACACTTAGAACACGCTGCGAAAAAGCAGGGGGGGGGGGGGCAGTTAAAAATGTTTTGCAGTGCAGGACTATTACTGGGGACAAGAAGGCTAATGCAGAGATCGCGTGGGCATGATGCATGTTTCTATGCCTTATTCTGCGAGCCTACATTGCACGACCTATTTGATAATTAACCTACCATTTCACTTGTGTTAGAAAAAAACATTATTTAGTTATTTCATATTATAGGCAATTAAATATTACATGCCTGCTACGTTTAAAATTATGCTGTGGATTCGCGCAGTTTTAGTCCTACTTCTGTTACACTTTTACTACTGACTAACTTCCTCTTTGATTCTGTACTTTACAACACTCTTGGAGCTCAAAATAAAGTTAGTTATATTTTTCTGTCCAAAAACCATACCAGGAGGCGCATTTTTTGTTTCCATCATCAGTTGAAATACTTTTAATTTAAAAAAGCTCGGCATTACAGAGTTATATTATCCATTCATGCCGGCATATTACAAGTATTTGCAATGCAATAGGTCTCGCATTACTGAAAGTTTGAGCTATTGACGTTGCTTTATTACTTGCAAAACCAATGGCTCAAACTTTCAGTAATGCGAGACCTATTGCATTGCAAATGCTTGTTAATGCAGTACCGGATAAAGCATCTTGTATGTTCCTGATGTTAAGTGTCACTTTGTCAGTGCTGCAGCATTCTTTCCACATACATTTACTGGAGTTCATGCAGATGCAATATTGAGTTTGTTCATTCACTAAATACAAATTTATCTATGTAAATGTGGTCTTGTGCTGATATTATATAAATGTACATTTGTTTTTGTGAACATTTAGTGGTCTGACTGTGCTTTATTTCTTCAGTTAAACGTCTACAGGTTTTCTGTATTACGTTAATTTAAATTTACTTTTTGTTTCTCAGAAAAAAATCGCTTATTTTTCTAAATGTAAATGAAACCAACTGTGCTTTCGGTGAGGCTAGGCACCAGGTGTGTCATGCAGTTAGTAAAGTGAAAATTGCATAGTTGCCAAGGTTTCAGATTGCTTGGTGGGACACATTATAATTTCAGTGTAATTATGAGTGACATTTCAACGACTATGAGTGACACTTTCTCACGATCAAACTAAAGCAATAAAGATGAAGAAAAACCTATAAAATTTTAGCAACAGAAAATCTTAAACTGCTGCAAAGCACCAAAATTGCATTAAACCTCCTCAGGCTGAGGCGACGCAGAGTAGTCTCAGGCATAGCTGGCAGCTGGGGCACCGTAGCGTTTATAATTTCATTCACTAGTCACTCTCAACCCTTACACAGTTCATCGAAGCTGGTAGTTCAGTAGGTAGTGTTTATAAGCACCACCTCTAGTACTGTTTCCCTAAAATTGTGAGGTGGAGGATGCTTTTTGAGTCCTTCGGGGAAAATATTGCATAAATGGCCTGTGTAGATTTAGGAGAGTCCGATTCAGGCTAACCACTGGTATGAAAATGATAGATGTTTATATGAATTGGATTTAAATGAAATGTTTTTTTGTTATGCAAAACCTGCTTAGGATCTAGCTCTTCTTGTGGGGCGGCTGGTGACATTTGAAAATGGCGGGGCGTAAAAGTGCTGGAGGAGTGCCCCGTAACATAACCTGGACGCGTCCCAACTCTGATCCCAGCTAAGCAAATCCACTCGGAACCACCTGCAACACCCTACAATCGAACCCCAAAAACATGCAAAACTCACGTTTAACATGGGCTCCTATGGCAGCTTTTCCCTTCCTCGACTTTGCCAAAAAACACCCTTCCCATCGATCGATTCCTCCCAAACTTCCTGCACACCCATCAATTCCACCTCCCTGCCACTCGCAGCAGCCCCGTTCCTGTCGATCCACTGGAACCCCCTAAAAAACACTTCTCCACGCACCCAAACACCGCCCATTGGATAACATTGCAATCCGGGCCTTCACAAAAAATGTTCTTTTTTTCGCACTTCCACTACTTCGATCATCTTCAAACTCACTGGGACACTAGTTCCAGCCATTCCCAAGAATCTCAGCAAGAATTACACAAATCCATCCACTGGAAGGGGTACGACTTTTCACCCAAACCCCCCCGCAAACCCACAAAAACACCCCAAAATCAGCCAAATCTGGATGGAATTTTGCAAAATAACCCTAAAACCTTCCCAACACCATTATGCACGAACCTGATTCGGGCCCTGAGCCCTAGACTCCGGAAACCCTAGCAAAGTTCAACCCTAAACACCACCCCAACCCTACCACCTAACCCTAAACACCACCCCAACCCTACCATCAGCAGCGGGAGAACTGAATAAAATTAAAAGAAAAACTTACCTGACCGCCTCTGCTCCTGGTCCGCGTTGGCGCCTCTGCCCCCTTCAAACCGGAACACCACGTCAGCACTGGAGTGGCAACCCCTCAGCCAATCCTGGCGATGCTGCAGCGCCAGGATTGGCTGAGGGCACAGCTTACGCTACGCCCGCCGCCTGCCCATTAGGAGACCGGGGGGGGGGCAATGCCCCAACGCCCCAATGGACGCACCGCGCCTGCTTCTTGACCTGCATTGGAAACGCCAGGTTTAAACGATGGCTGTTGGCGTGGCCTGTTACTCCGAATAATGAATTGTGACATTGTTATTATGAAAGGGTCAGCTGATATTTCCCAGTGATCATTTGATCTTTCTGTGCAGGTACAACCATGGATCCCTGGCATTACGTCTATAGCCCCTGCATGTCACTCTGGCTGAACAGGTTTTACATCTACTCATGCGCTGCCTTCGCTGTTACTGTTTGGATCTGCATCCGGTTCATCAATTCCAAGAAGACAACACGGGTATGTTTGAGGGTGCATTGACCCCCATGACGAGATGAGCTATGCAGCTTAACTCGATTGTCCATGCTTTTGAGCTGTTACTCTTTGCTCTTGCTATGTTTGACCTTTTTGATATTTTATTTGAGTAACTTGTCTTTGTCTTGTAGTTGAACACTAGAGGAGGAGAACAATGATGGTGGTTGTAATGTTTAACTTAAGTTTGTGCTTGCAATTTCTGGCAGCGTGAGAGCATATGCACAAGTTAATTACTGTAGCCAGGTAGGCTGAATATCAGTGGCCGCCTTCAGCATAGAAGTGTCCCAACTGTTCACAACCTCCTGATTGAATGTAACTGTGACCTACTTGAGCTTTGCCGAGACGTGTTTCAGAGACCAGGCATTTTCCACCCTCTTCAACCTCCACTCCAAAGCCGAACAAGCATTGGCAAAGCCAATAGGTCTGCCATTGGCAGCCTGCCTTTTGGCTTTGTCAGTGCGCGTTTTGCTTTTTTCATGGTGTTTGTTAAACTTTAAAAGAGCAGCAGAACACTCGTCGGTCCAAACAAATTTACTAAAAGCAAAACTATTTTTGGTCTCCAATAACATTAATTGCCATAGTAATACTTAGCACTGAAATAAACTTTGTGTATGAATTTGCTCTTTGTGAAAGGGAAAATGCAATCCCTCACAGCGAAGGTAGTCCGTGCCTGAAGTGGGCTGACCCATTGTCCCATGCTGTATTGGGCTGTGAAAATGTGAATGGCACCATATCAGACAAGTGGGTGAAGAGGGCTGGCTGAAAGCTCTGATAAGTATATTGTACATATAATTTAGTAAATACAAAAGGTCCTGGCTAATGACAGACCCCAAAAGAATCCTGAAAGACAGCGGGCAAAGGTGAGGTATAGTTAGTATTCTAAACAGATCTGTAATTCTAGACATCATGTTTCCAACTTTTGAGTGCACAGAGGTCTGGAATATGCTCAGTCCCAACAACTCTTTCATAACTGCACTGGTGTATCAACCTCCGAATACAACACTGTCTTTCTCGACGAGCCCCTCAAACTCTGTATTCAACTGCAGACTAAAGCCAATAAAATCATGCTTATGGGAGGCTTTAACTTGTGGGTGGCACCTGGAAGCAAAATATACCACAGAATGTATTAACAATATGGAAGCCCTCACAATCACAAACGGCACAGCAGAGCACCTGTGAGACCTCATTTCACTTATACCCTAGATGACTCCAACATGGCAGGTACCCCACAGTCCCTACAAGAACAATGGGTTAATGTCCTAAGCAAAAATTATCCAATTTATTAGAAAAAGTTCCACAACAATATTCGTGACAAGCTTTTGTTTATCTTCTTTATTTCCTCTTGATAAGATTCAACAGACTTCTAGCTAACACGTGTTTCGTCTTATAATGGTGTCAACCAAAAGAAGGGCAAATGCAAGGAATCAAGTGCTCATTGAAATGTTAAGCACTCGCCAACCGAGTATTCTAGACTCGTCACGGACCACAATAATTAAAATTCCAAGTTGTGAGATCAAAATTGTGTATAAATAGCCCATAGTGAATTCTGTGGGTGAAAGATCCTTGTAGTCAACCTTGGGTAAGAATACCTAGCAATGAGCTTCCGAACATGTAGAGAGTACTCTCAGGAAACGCGGCGTCCCTAGTTGGACCACTCCTTGATCTCCATTGCGCTCTCAAACGTAACCTGCACACCACCACTGACATTAAAAATGATTCCTCCATTACCTACCAGATGTTTCAGAAACAAAATCACTAAGACATTCGAGAATTACATCTTACTTTTAAGATCAGTCAACGCTTAACTACAGATCCCACCATTTTCTCGACGGCATCTACCTCACTTTGTACCTGTGCTAGATACTGTAGCTCCCTCTAAATCCAAGGTTAGCCCCTACACCTTCTGAGCTAAAGCATTCCAATTAATATCTGGAATAGCCATGGTGAAAATTTTTCAGAGCTAAGAAGGCAAAAGAACCCTGCAAGAGTGGCTATAACAATATCAAGAGAGTCAAAAAGCTCCCTATAGCAATTGCATCTACCCGGCTCTACTAAACCCAGCTCTCAAAACAAAGACTACCTTTTTGTCTTTACTCCCTCGTTCAGTCGTCTGCCTCAAACAACTCTTCCTTCTAGTTGTTAGTGATGTACCCGACCTGATCGATGTCTCCACCTGTCAGTTTTCGCCTATGGAATTCTATTATCACACCACACCCCCTTGCTGAATAAAGAAATCCGCTAAGCCAAAAACATTGGCCAGCTACTGATCTACCCTCAACCTTTCATTTTCAGCAGAATCATGGAAAGGGAAATGACGAGGTAACTTGAGATCTATGACCACCAATCTGGAATCAGACCTGCACACAACATTAAAACTAGTACAACCTATATGCGAAAAAAAACGGATCTTTTTAGATGGGGACAAGTAAACTACTTATATTCTCCTCTAATTGCCTGTGGCCTCACACACCATTGACTACACAATCTTGAATACTGGGCTGACATCTGTGGATCCTCGCTGCCTTGGGTCAACCTCACTGATGGCAGCATCTAAGTGCAGATCAGATGAGTCCAATTTTCCCTAAATCTATTTACATATCCCTCAATAACCATATTTCTTGTGTTTTCCTTACAATATCTTTGTGTGTCTTTGTACACCTCTTGCACATTTCCTCTGGCAGTGCCATGTAAACTTCCAAATATATGCTGACAACACAAATCCACTTCTGGGTGCTGGAACATTGTATGTCGCTGGGTGAAAGAGACCGAGGTACCTGTAAACTTGGACTCCAAGCCTGATTCACTTACGTTTGACTGTCTCACAAACCTTGGAGTTTAAGAAATTTGAATTCTCTTTGACTCATTTTTACACCTTTTCTCCCCAAGTTAATTGTGGCAAAGAGCATGAACATGCAACGCTCGGTCTTCTGGAAAATGTTGCCACTCCTTCACACTGCCCACAGAATTGAGGTAGCAATAGCCCTCTTCCTGGCAAGTCTACAAATCTTGCAATATCATCTACCTTGACCTCAAAAAGCTCATTCTAGGCCCCAAAGTCATTAGAATCAGACAGCTAGAATGTGCCTTAACCTCCTTGTCTCACCACATCAAACCCTTCCTTTAAGGTATCCACCAACTCCAAGTTAATGCCAGGATAAAATTCAGTGTAACCCTTCAAGCTAGCCTGGCTGATGGGGTGTTACCCAGAAACCGGTCCCAGGATGCTTGTTTCCGGTTCAGGGAAGACCTGGCTTGGCAGTTCGGGCTGGACTGTTCCCATGAGGCACAGGGTCAAGACTGATTTGCATATAGCTGGGTCTGAACTAGAGTGGCGTAGTGAGCTAAAGAGTGATGATGAATTCAACCCAGATCTGTGACTGGTGGTGAGTGTCTGGAAAGTTTCAGTGCTTTGTCCATTCTCTTCTTTTGTTTTGCTTTGTTCGTCCTAGGATAAAATTCAGAGCACAGTGCACCATCCACACAGAGTGGTGGATAGAGCTTACATGTGAGAATTAACCTGACACTGTATCTGCACCAGAGATTTGCGTTCATGGTCCATACTTTGGATCAACCAACGTTGTTCAAGAGGTTGAAATATGGCCGCAGATTCTTAGGAAAGCTTTTTTTTTTTTGAAACCGTTTATTACAAAACTCAAAAAATATACAAAGATGGGCCTACAACCTTCCGGCCGGCCGCTAGCAGACAAAAGGAGCATATGATACACATTGTAGAGCGTGTGTTGCGGCTGAGGAAGATGCACAAGAGTTAGCAGCGTTGATAGCCACACCATCCGGACCCCACTGTACGGTTTCATTTTAAACTGAAAGAACAACCAGAAAAAACAAACCCACAAGGCAATCCACAATCAGAAATAGCAGCATGTGCTCCCCTGAGAGGGGGACCCTACCAGTCCATAGGAGTATCAAGAAGGGGGAAGAGATCAGGACTAGGGCTGGGGTAAACTCAATGCCCGGAACAAGGAAGATGGGTCGGCTAAGGGGATGGGGCAGGCGACGGATCGGGCAACTTAGGAAAGCTTTTAACTCCAACCTAGGAGTGTTATTCAACCACTTGCAGTTCAGGAAACGAGTGAAAGCAGAATTGTTCAGACTTACTTTTAACGGATATCAACGTGTAAAGGGAAATGGTGAAGAAAATCTGAACGGTGTTTCATCCTGTCCGACTGTATTGTTTGCTCCCCCTCAATCTTTCAAACTGGTCCACCACCTATCGGTGCACTCGATGTTTGGGAGGGAAATATCCAAAACCCCTTAATAAATAACTGTGTAAATATTACACACCATCTCTCAGAAAACCAGGCTGAGCAAAGGATTCCTTACAGACCCCATGATCACTGTGGCTGTGGATTTTTTTTTTTTTTTGTTTGTTGTGGATGCTCCTTTCCAACTTTAAATGATGTTTGGGACATCTTTCCTCATGTCCCTACATTTAGATGACTTATCAATGCGTTGATTGTGGCTTGGTGACAGCCGTTGATATGAAGCTTTGGAAGGCGTACAGATTTTCTTAGTCTCATCAAATTGCTTAAGAGGATTTTTTTTAAATCTTCTCCAGCCAGGCAGTGGCTTATGTTCTACTTCGCTATTATCAGAATCTCTTTGAAATGCAGATAGGCCTTTCTATTCCATTCCCAGCTTCAAATGAGTCCTTGACGGTAAGGAGACTAAAGTAGATATCTTGTTGTCACCTGGATCATAGCTGTGACTCAGTCTGCCTTCTGACAACTAGACATTTGTGGACTTGGTAGCTTTTAGCAGAAATTCCTTGGTAGTGCTAAAGGGTAATAGGTATGTTGTCCAAGAAATGTATTGCGTTCGAAGAAAGATCTTTGCTGTCCAGATATACATGTGAGACTTCTCTTACAATAAGTCCAGTCTCGGAGAATTTATCTTGTATCATTTTGCTAGGAAAGCGCATTAAGGCACATTAGGAACACTTGTGAAGTAGCTTGTCCTCTTCAGAAACCCCATTGTAGACCCATTGGTCCTCCATTCAACCTAGAAGAAACTGAATGTAATGAATACCTGCTTCACTGGGTGGCAGAAATACAGTAAGAGCTGTCCATGTCTGGGTGGTATGTAAACAATTGTTCGCCATGCAGCGATGCAGTCTAGATAATAAGAATCTCAGTATTCAAACCAAGTTAATTAAAAGAAAAGCTAAATTGCAAACTTGGTAAAGTTTGCTTTAAAAAGTAGCCAAAATACAACGTGCGGGCATGACGAGGCTTCTGGCAATTCAGACCTGTGCAGCAGTAGGGGGCCCATTGACGACTGCAGCTCAAAAACACCCGGCGAGTGAATGCCCGCAACTCCCAACCAACCCCCCCGCGGTGCGGTTCTGTCTCGGTGACCATATCGGGTCGCACGACCCTAGGGGTGAGTGGAAAATGGAGGGCAGGTGGGGACTCTGAAGTTCCCAGTCAGTGGGGTTGCTGACCTCAACAGAGTTGAGGACCCCCCTCCCGAGAGGACAGAGAAAGGCCTAGATAACCCCTGGATCTTTCTCGGTGAATACTGGCATTGGACGGGGCGGAGGTCGTCCTGCAGGCCGCCAGTGCAGATGCCAGTGGGCTGCGGCATGGCCGCAGCGGGGTGGGGTTGCCCGTGGGCGTGGAGCAAAGGGCCCTGAACCCCTGCCCCCCCCCCCCCCCCCCATCCCATCGCTTGGGGGGGGAGGGGGGATCCTGCATTCGGCGGCCAGATTGGGTCGCGACCACATCCTTTGGTGGCCCTGCTGAGGGGCTTGGTAAGCCCGTCCACGCGAGGTGGTGCCCGCGATTGGTGGTCCGGTAGCGAGCTCCGTGCCCCTGCCCTTGGCCCTGGATATATCCTGCACGACGAAGCAGCGGCCGGATCTCTGGACCCGGTCCGCTTGAGTGCTCGGGCTCCCATTGGATTTTGCTGTGGCGAACTGGTGGTGTGTGTGGGAGTGAGCCCCTCCACGACTCCGCGCCCAAGTGACCCCACTGTCCTGCCTGAACTGCACCGTGGACTGAACTGGAGTGGGGTGGTCCACCGTGCTGGGGTTCAGAGGACATCATGACTAAAGACAAAACAGTGGGGGGCTCCACTAAACAGAGAACGTTGGATAAGTTTACTGGCCCTGGGGCCACCGCGCCTGGAGCGCACGGAGGCATGCCAGACAATGCCGTGGCCATTTCGCAATCCAGGGATGCCCTGAACGCTAAAATTGGGGCAGTCGGCTCTGATGTTTTGTTGCTTCGGCAGGACCTGCGCAACGCAGTGGGGCGCATTACGGAGGGCGAGACTAGAATCTCCGGAGTAGAATATGTAGTCCCTACCCTGCAAAAAAGAGTTGCTTCACTGGAGACAGTCCAACGGGGTCTGGCGACGCGAGTGGATGATGCAGAGGGCAGGGCCAGGTGTAACAACCTCCGCTTCGTTGGCTTTCCTGAGGGCTGCGAAGAGGGGGATGCGTAGCGGTTCCTTACTCGCTGGTTAGAAAGCTGGCTTCCTTTGGAATCTCTCTCCCGATGCTTTGTGGTGGAGCATGTCCACAGAGCCCTGGTGCAGAAGCCGGGGCCCGACCACGGCCGACCATAGCTAAGTTATTGAATTACCATGACCGGGACATTATTCTAAAGCCGGCCAGGGCCAAGGAACCGTTAATATATGAAAACTCATGCATACTGATTTTTCCTGATTATAGGAGACTGGTTCAACAGCGGAGACAATCGTTCCTGGCGGCTAAGGCCCGTCTTCGCGATCTCCAATTATCCTATGCCTTGTTGTATCCAGCCAGACTGCGGGTGGTCGATCAGTCCCGCACCCGGTTTTTCGACTCGCCAGAGGTGGTCTTTCAGTGGACTGACGAGACGGGGACGCTTTGTTCACATATGCCGCCCAGATTGGAATCTGACTCCTCGTCCAGTGAGGTGGTCCATAAGCCGCCCAAGCCGAAACCCACCGGGACAAATTGCTCCAGGTCCAGACGTCAATTTCGATCAGGCAGCGACTCCTCCCAGGCCGGATCAGCCCCGCAGCAGCATGTCTCAGCCTCATAGGTACTGTGGGGAACGTTGGTCCTGGGAGACTTGGTCACTATGGCCTTAGACTGGAAAAGCACGAAAGTGGGCCAATACCTCTGCCGGACCTGCCCGACGGAGGGAGTGCCTATTGAGGATGGGCTGTAAGGGGGGGATTCATTGGCGGGTGTGGGCCAAGCACTCCCATTGGAGGCCGCAGGCCGCTCCCGCCCCAACAGTTACTTCAGCTGTTTTGAGGTATAGGGTTGGGGGTGTCGGGTTGTTGTGCTTGTTGAGTTGTTGTGCTTGTTCTCTGATCGCACTACTCTACACTAGCATAAAGCCATCATGCATACACCACACGCTTCTATGCACCAGTGATTCTCATTAGCGCCACACATGGTAGCCCCGTCAGGTAGCCCACGGGGTCCCTCTGGTACCCTTCGGATAGTAAGTTGGAACGTCTGGGGGGCGTTGGACAAGATCAAACGTGGGGCTATTTTCCAACAGGCTAAAAGGGCCCATGCTGACATTCTCATGCTACCAGAGACGTACCTTATGGGGACGAAGGCACTATGATTTCAACATTATGGCTACATCCAGGTGTTCCACGCGGGGTTTGTAAGGGGGTCACGGCGGGTGGCAATACTGATCCACTGTTGGGTTCCCTACACACATGTTAAGACGTGGGCTGACACCCAGGGGGAGGAATTTGTTCCTTCAGGGCACGGTTTGTGAAGAGCATATGGTATTGGGCTGTGTTTTAGCCCCCCTAAGTAAGCTGCTCCACAGGTTGTGTCTGGGGATATTATACTCCCAGGCCCTTCCTCATATTGTCGGCCCGGATGGGGAGCCCCCTTACGGATTCCTCTAAAATTGTTGAAAGTTTTGCCACATACTATGTGGAGAGTGTGTCTGCACGAGGATGTGATCGGCTGTTTTCTTGACGACCTTCCGCCTAAGGCTTCGTCCGGCGAGGCGCGTGCGGAGCTGGATCTTCCACTTACGGAGGAGGATCTGGGCGCAAAGGTGTTCGTGGGAGATCTCCAAAACCATAAGATCTCTAAAATCTACCAATCCCTGGTTACCCATAGCACCCCCACACTGCAGAAGCTCAGAGTGGCCTGTGAGGGAGATGTTGACCCGCTGCAGGAGGAGGAGGAGGAGGAGGCCTGGACGGAGGCCCTGGCTTCCCCGCTGGGGGCTGCTATAGCAGTACGGCTGCGCCTTATCCAGTTCAAATACCTTCATCAGGTATATTTCACTAGGGTTAGATTGTGGAGGGCGGGATTGGTGGGTTTCCCTGTATGTCTCAGATGCGAACGGGAGGAGGTAACCCTGATGCACACGGTTTGGCACTGCTCTGCCTTGGCACGTTTCTGGAGGGGAGTTATGGCTTGTCTCTCAGAGATATTGGGCTGGGATCTTCCCTGTTCGCCGAAGCTGGTACTCTTGCATGTTATGGAAGGGGTGGGGGGGCAACATATACAAACGCCACCTTGTGCTGCTTGAGTTCACTCTGGCTAAAAGATATTGCTAGGGCATTGAGGGCATCGGTAGCGCCCTCAGTGTCCGCATGGAAGAACGGCCTCGACTTTTGCATGGACTTGGAGATCCCCATTTTTACAGCAAGAGGGTGCCCGCATAAACATTTTAAAATTTGGAAGCCATGGGCGGACTATCGAGGCTTACAGTTGGAGCCCGTCCCTATGGCAGGGCCTGTTGACCCGGCTTAATCTCCATTCTGTAGGTGCAAGATATGGTCTTATGTGTGATGGTATGTTACAATCTTTGACGAAGATGCTTTTTCTATTAATGTGCTGCTATGGGGTAGACTTTAGTGCGATTGGGGGGTGGTTGTTGGGTTATGGTTTCTTTTGATCTTCATCTGTATTGCTCTCTATTTTTCCTTGATTTGCTTTTGTAAAAGTCAAAGTCATGATGATGTGCATTTATTGTGCAGAAGTTTCTGGGTTACAGAGCTCTGCTTCATATGTGCCATTTGACGAATAAAATCTGTTTAAAAAAAAACTAACTGGGACTAAAAGTAACCCCACGTCTCTTAATGGTCTTGAAGCACAATTTGGATCAACTTGGTTCGTCCGTAAACGCTCTTGCCAAGTTAAATCCTTGAATCAGAAAGAGCAAACTTGGCAGGGCAGATGCATATTAGATGCATACATTGGCATTTCTGTTCTGGCTTAAATAACCAAACGGCTGATGAAGGCTTGTGGTGGAAAATGAAGAACAAAGGTGGGCTAGATTTGTGGACAATAATATTGAAAACTCACCGTAACATTCACTTCCCTAATGTTCTCTCCCCTGCGTTGTATCAGCAGTTTTCGGGCACAAAGCAATACAAATACCTTTTAAGAATGTAAACCTTGTTTTACTAGGAAGGTTTGCCGGTATAGAACGTTTTTAACCCCGAAAGCATTCGCAGACTTGAAGCTGCGAGGCGAAAAGAGTACAATGAAAATCCTATGGTGCTTTTCGCTGGAGAGAAGTCCCCATGCCAGTGGGTTAATTTGATCTAGTTTCTGCTTTGAGGTGGCTGTATGACTGGGTTTGAACGGTGAGCTGCACTATGATAAACTGTTTGTCGAAAAACGGCTGAACTTTGCAGGCGGTTTGTAGACTCTGGGCTCAAGACTATGCTGTATGGCAGTCTGTTCTCATGCAGATATCTCTTGCACCCTCTGCTCAATACTAGTTCAACAGACCTAGTTTGTCCTCCATGCCAGGCCTGCATTGATGGCCAAAGCAACTGTGATTCAAATTCATGGCGATATTTACAAAATCTACGTTGTATGCTTTGATTCCCTCATGGCATGGGCGGTGAATGTAGTTCTTTGTGGGAACAATATAAAAGCTCCTGTAAACGGGGAATGTTAAATGCTGTGAGATCAAGACCCCACGCATTTAGATTTTTGGCCCTGCTTGTATTTGCTTGCGTTTTGGATGTTTATGCACTGCTTTGTCGTGTAGTTCCTATAAACCTATAGAGGATCTGCGTGTTTAGACAACATTAACTGTAGGATTGGTGTCCGGACTGATTCCAGACACCCCAACCGGGTATGTTTGCCTGTATACCAGCTAGTGCACAGTGTCACTGACTCCACTTACTAAGGAGAGAATAGTTCTTGGCAACTATCGAATATGACCACCTTGTCCCATCAGGGATCGTAAGCACTACTTTCTCTCCGAGAGATACACAGAACCAATGATGGAGACGTTTTCAATAAGCATTTATTGAACCAGCATTGTTTGAGTGTAAAATAGGCGCGCTGTAACAACCATAAGACCGAAACGGATGGAAACGATATTGAGCACTAATAGAGTAAATGGATGGTAGATTTCTACCATAGTGCTAAAACAATGGATATATGCAAGCATATAAATACATGACAATAATAATGCGTACTCCTACGATGCAACCCTAAATAGATGTACCTCTGTGTATGTAGCACGTATGTAGTTGTAGAGCCAAGAATCCCCTAGGCTCAAGCCAACCTTATTACCTGAAGTGAGACTGTGGGACCCCATCTTGGTCTCAGACCTCTGCGAGCTAGAGTATCTGCGTGCAGGAACCTCAGCGTCACGCATCAGTGTGTCAGCGTTGAAGTCTTTCTTCTCTGCCTACACTGGCAAAGATATGGTGTGTGTATATATACCCAAAAAGTACCCTCGGGGCACTCTATCCTGCTGTGTCACGTCAGCCGAGGATGATGGATGGGATGACTCTTATACATAGTTACATGCAAAAGATTGTAATCCTGTTGTAATTCTGAGAGTCCTTATGCATAATTAATGAGGCTAGTTTTCGGGGGAAACCACACGACATTTATGCAGCGCTTAACTAGGCAAAAGGTCAATACCAAAAACCCGTTATGTAGTGTAATGGTACAGTAAATGTAGGGGAAGGGTTAGGGGACTACTCACGCCTATATTGGGGTACCCTATGAAACATAACCGCTTAAGATTTTTGGTAAAAAGTGTAATTAATATTGGTAAAAGCAGGGTTTTTCAGTATATTTGCTTTGTAACATTTTGAAAAAACCCAAATATGTTATGCCTTGTCTCTTGGCTGAAGATGATAAATAGGCAAATTGGGATTTTCCTAGCTTTTGTGCAGAGAAAAGATTTAATTGAAGTGAGTATGTATCCAAATCCCACTATTACCAATCCCCGCAGCGTCAATCGAAGAATGAAAATCAAGCACTACACTATGATGCCACCGCATAGCTGTCAGAGGTGATGGCACAAATAAAGATAAGATTGAACCCACTAGAATAGGCATCTACGCAGAAGAAAGACTGTATCAGGAAAGCAGACATCTCCGCTTTGCAAATATTGCAGAAAGTTTGTGAAGAGTCCTGAAATGCCCGTTTTTCTATCAAACCCACTGTGAAAAAGTGTCTCCCAGTGACTTTCGGTTTCTTTTTGCATTCCTTGAAAATCCTGCCTTGCTATACAGAGAAGTAAAGAAAACAAATGGCCCACTAGGAGATCATTCGTTTTTTTTTAATATCGGAGAGCTGTGTACCATCACATTTTACTGCTGCCTACCTCGTAATGGACCCCAATCAGCACAGCAGGTATTGTCACTGGGCTGTCAAGTGAGACATGGCCAGGTATGCCCTACCTCACAGAGCTTCACCTCCTTCTTGTGTGAATTACTTTGGTAATAGGAAGGAGAGATTGTGAACGCCAGGCATTTGCATTGTTTCTTTAATCTTGCAGCATCCATCAATTTTGTGTTAGTCTGTAAAACATGGCTTTAAAAAGGCGGTGTCTCTTTCTAACTGGTAAATATGGCTGATGGTGCTGGGGGCCAAGATGGCCGCTTGAGCCGAGAGCTCCGATAGCCCGCCAAACTATCCGTCTATTATCCTGCAGCTGTGCCATATTTACACCGCGGAACGGTGACTCGCAGCCCCCTGGGGTTCCGCGGAGCTGATCGCGCTAAAAGCGACTCGGCTATCTGCCTCCTTTGCGAAGTTGCGGCTCATGGTTGATCTCGGACTGGCTGGGCCCCGGGCGCTGCCGACGAGCGGGACCTGCCGAGGCCCGGAGACCTCATTCCCCCATCCCGGTCGGAGGGATGACGCTCGCCTCTTGAGGCGCTCCCACAGCGTCGGCTGTGAGGCGCTGTCGCTGGTTTGGTGCTGAGGCGGACTGGGCGTCCCTACCCGAGCTTGCTGATCTGCGGCTCCCCGGGCGATTGAAGGAGGCGGGGCCAGCCTCCTGAACGGCCCGGAAACAACTTCGAGACTGGCGTCTGGGGGGAAACAGAGGCCGCACTCTCGGGGTCTCCTCCGAGACTACAAGGAGAGGCTGTAGCGGACACCGGATGACCCAGGGGCCTGCTGGGGAGCAAGGCCGTATTTCCACGTTGCGGCCCGACGGATGAAGCGTCCCTGCCCCTCCCTTGGATCTGCTGTCTTCTCTGCTCCACCGGCAGAGGCCTGCTTCTCATGGTGAGATCGGTCTGGCGCAGCTACGCTTTACATGTACTTACCAGCGCTCGCTGACCTCCTGTGTCCCTGGTGATTGGCAGCGGCGGCACAGACTGTACGTGGACTGATATCGGTTGACCTGGAGATCTCCTGCGGCCCGACGCTCAGGGGTATGTGGGGGGAGTGCTCTTTGGACTGCCTGCTGAATGCCTGTGGCACCGCCGGTGAGTGAGTTCCAGTGATCACCGGGGCGCGCTGGGAGGCCCTGCCGCTTTTCTCTGCGGTGCTCTGGCGCGAGTGGTGCCTCCCCCCTCCCTGTTGCTGCTGGTTGCTGTGGACCCACTGCCACTGAGTGCTGGTTTGAGTTCCTTCTGCCCGGGTGCCCCCTAAGGTCGGCTTGGTGTGTGTCTTGAAGGGGGTGCAAGACCGCACTCTTCTTCGCGACCTACCTCGGCCTCCTGCTGGCGGCGACGAACTGGTCACGGATCGCCCAGGAGAGTAAGGGCTGTCGCCATTGGAGATTGCTATAATAGTGCTGCTTACCGGGAGTGCGGCGAACACCCCACTGTGCACACGATATTGTGACTGAAGATTGGCTGGTGGGAGTCGAATATTCTTTGAGGTCCCCTAGTACCTCAGTGCCAGACATGCTTGGTGGATCCCTTTGGGGTGGCCCCCCCCTCCCCCTCTTAGTCGGACGGTTGACCTATACTGAAGGTGGTTGGCGCAAACCCTATTGCGGAGGTGCTGATCTGCGCTACACACATTGTGGGACTTGCGAAGTGTCGCCATTTTGAGGTATCTGCTGACGCATCGCTGTGGTGAGGTCCTCGCACGCAGTGCCGGCGGTGGCCCCCGGGCTGTGGCGGGCAGCCTTGCAGTTCCCTCCATGGTGACATCGGTTGCGAGGGGATATACTTCTTGCCGCCAACCCACCGTTAAAGTTGATACTTGCCAGAGTGGTGATACACAACCGAAGTCAAGGTGGGACGAGCGGATAAAACACAATCTAAATTGTCGTTCGACCCTAAGCGGCCTAAATCTGGCGAGTCCGCTGTTGAGGAGGGCATTGGAGAACAGGAACAGGGCACGGAAGAACAACGCCAGGACATTCGCGGCCACCTGTTGGCAATGGAGAAGAACCTCCAAGGTGGGATATCCTCTTTAGGGCGCCAAGATGGACGCACAAACTTATAGAATGGACCGCATGGTCGAAAAATTGGACAAAAATGCGGAGCGGCTTGACATCTCGGAGCGCAGACTGGCGGAGGAGGCACAAACTGTCCTCGATACTGAACCCAAACAGCTGGGCAGGGTGCTCCAGGTTCTTCAGGATAAAGCAGAGGACTTGGAAGCTCGCTCCAGGCGCTGTAACCTCCGCATTACGGGCCTAATGGAATCTACACCTGCAGGGAACATGGAGCTCTTCATTGAAAAGCTTCTGAAGTCATTATTGGACGACTCCCCATAGCAAAACTACTAAACTACAGGGATCGGGATGTCGCACTTCAACTAGCCCGCGAGAAACCACCGCTACGATTTGAGGGGTCGACAATCTCCTTGTTCCCAGACTTCACTGTTAAAGTTAAGGAGGCAAGGTGCTTGTTTGCTCCCATGAAGAGACAACTCCGCGAACTTGGGGCGGACTACGCCATGTTATACCCTGCAAAACTGAGAGTGAACCGGCAGGGCCACTCGCATATATTCACTGACCCGAAGGCCTAACAAAAAGTGTTGAAGGATTGGATGAAAGGGAAACTATCGCACCCAGAACGACTCCTCCTGGATGAGGCGTCGGGGAGGCCCCATGGATGAGCAGGATTGACTAACATATGGTAACACGAACTGTTGACATTTTTCGTTGAGTATAGTTTGATGTTTCTGGGAGAGGGGCGATCTATTTTTGTTTGCACTGTGTTTGCAGGGAGATACATGGACTCATTATGGTTTGGCCCTTCCACTGCCTCGCATGATGGTTGGCCGCCTTGCTTGCATGGCGGGGGGCGCTGGGGGGTCTGCTTCCTTGCGGTATGGAGAATGCATTGCAGATTCTCCCATACACTATTTTGTTTTAGCTTTCCCTTGACATGAGAACGGGGGCTATGACTGATCTGATATACTTTCCTTGATGTGCGCTATTTCTGGATTGGCTTAGAGTGGAGCCCCACGACACATTCACGCCCCTTGGTGCCCTGGGGAGCTATGCTCTTCTACTCGAATTCACAGCTGCGAGTTTTCTTAATGGCGGGGTGCGAAGTATGGCCCTTATAGTTTACACACCTCTTATTTCTGAGCGAGCAACGTCCACCCCTGCGTGAATCACACCTGGGATGTGTTTTGTTGTTTGGGAATGGGTGGGTTTTCTATTTGGGAGGGATGGTACCGCGGCCAAGTTTGGGTTGGGCAGGCGTGGGAGGGGGATGGGGAGGGTTTGACTCGTGAATTGCTGCAACGCCCACTCATGCAGATTGCTGTCATGTGCTGCATTATTGTTGGATTGCTGCTGCAAAGTTCTGGCTACTACGTTTGTGGCTGGACAAGAGTGGGGTTGGTCTCATGTTGGGAATGTTTTTGGATGTATTTGTTGTGGTATTAGCACATGCTGTGCAGCTTTGGTGTGACATGGTCCAGATTAGAATTTCTTGGTTTCCTCTCAACTGCATTATCATATATGACACAGACACACCGGTGTTTCATTCTGATAGCACTCTAGACTCGCTGGTCTTGCTTACTTGGAACGTGTGCGACCTTTAATCGAAAGGTCCGTAAGATTCTAAGCTACCTTTACAGGCACAGCGTCGATGTGGCCCTCCTGCAGGAGGCCCACCTTCACCCGGATAGTCCCATTTTACATACCAAAGGACTGATGGGCAATATCCATGTTGCGGGCTTCACTTCGCATGCTGGGGGGGGTCATGACGTGGGTGAATCCGTAGACGGCGATAACTTTGACACCCTTAGAGACAGACAGAGAGGGTAGATTCGTCCTATCTAAGTGTTGCGGGAAGGGGCTAGAACTCTTCCTTTGAAATGGCTACGGCACTAACTATGACCATCCAGACTTCTATACTAACTTAACGACTTTGTCCCAACCATACGCTCTAGACCATATCTTGTGGGGTGGGGACTTTAATTTTACCAGACATCCTGCTCTGGATAGGTCTGACGGTCCAGATAGACACCCCTCGACCTCAGCCAGGGTGGTAGAGACGTCCCTGAGGAAGTTGGACATGTGTGATGTATGGCGACACAGACACACTCGACAGGGTGGATACACACACTACTCTGCACATCACAATATACACACGAGAATAGAATACTGGTTCGCTTCACAGCATATTCGAGCATGTACGATTCTCCCCCGCACTTACTCCGATCATTCGCCACTACTTCTTACACTTGCTTCCCCTAAGAAACATATCCCCTATTTTTATGGCGCTTCCCCCTATACTCCCTCCTTGACACTGTTTTCAAGGAGGAACTTGCCATGTCCATCGAGATATTTTTCGTGACAAACGTTGGATCTGTGGACTCCTTCCAGAATGTCTGGGAGGCTTTTAAGGCCTATATTAGGGGTGTGACTATCTCCAAACATGCGGGGGTTCTTAAGTCAATACACAATAGGCTGACGGCTCTGGAGCGCAAATTGAAGGACCTCAAGTCCTCCCGTGAGATGGACCAGAGCGAAGAACTCACCCTGGAACCAGCGCAGACTCTCCGAGAATATCACGAGGAAGCTGACGCAGAAATAAAACACCTCTGGAAATATGCCACCGCCCGAAACTATAGCGAGGGCGAGCGGCCGGGAAAGGTTCTGGCACATCTCCTTAAGCAGCGCAGGGACAGGACCACAATTCCAGCCATATAGCCGCAACAAGGAGATCCCCCGCTCACGGAGGATCAGGTAGCGGAGCAATTTCGGAAATACTATGCAGAACTCTACTCCTCTCGCGGCCACAGCTCAGACGAACGCATATTAGACTACCTGACCCATATTAAACTCCCATGGCTATCCAACTGTCATCGCGAGTTCCTGATGCGCCCGAGCGAGAAGAAGTGATACTCGCCCTCTCGGAGATGAGAGCAGGTAGTGCACCGGGGAGTGATGGTCTCACCGTGGCCTTCTATAAGGCGTTCCAGGACCTCCTAATCCTCCACCTACTCGCACTGTTTGAGGATATATGCACCTCAGGAAGGATGCCTTCGACTATGCGAGAGGCGATTCTGGTAGCCATACTCAAACCGGGGAAACAGCCGGAGGAGTGCGCTTCGTACAGACCGTTGTCCCTTTAGAATGTAGACGCTAAAAGCTTCGCGAAGCTACTCGCCAATCGTCTCAGCCCACTGGTCACCACTCTGGTGGCACCGGAGCAGGCAGGCTTTGTGCCTAGCCGGGAACTTAACCTATAATCTTCACACTGTTTTTGCTGCTTTACAGCATACCTGCTCAGATGTCCCATCTGTTGCGGTATTTTTAGGCATGGAAAAGGCCTTCGACTCTGTCGAGTGGCCTTTCATGTACCATGTCCTGGGCCACATGGTAGTGGGGTCAGTTTTCCTGCAACTCCTTGCGACACTATACTCCTCCCCCCACGGCAAGCATCCGGATTGGATCCCTGGTCACTGACCCCATACAAATTTGCTGGGGCACCTGGCAGGGCTGCTTTCTCGCCATGATTGTATGCCCTGACTGCAGAACCTCTAGCTTGTGCACTACGTGAATACCACGGGCAGAAGGGCACGATTCCCAAATGACCGTCTAATTATATCTAAGTACGCGGACGACACGCTTATCTACGTTAGAGAGCCTGAGACCAACCTTTCTTCGGTTCTGCGTGAGGTGGTTCTTTCGGTTCCCTCTCGGGCATAAAAGTCAACTGGAACAAGTCCATCATGTGCCCCCCCTCCCCCCACCCACCCTCACCCCGGCCACAGTTCGATTTGACCCGGAATATCCCCTGGAATGGACCACAGAGGCGGTACGATACTTGGGTATCCGGTTACATACCGACTCGGAAGTTGTTCTGAGGGAAAATTATGGAGTGGCTATCTCCAAGCTGGGGGATGATGTTGATAGATGGATCAGTCTTCCGCTTTCATTGATGGGCAGAGTATCCCTCATGAAAATGATTGTCCTACCACGTTTTCTCTTCCTCCTTACGAACATTCCCATGGTCCTGTCCAAAACATTCTTTCGGCGCCTAATCTCCCTAATGGTGCATCTTGCGTGGGCGGGCATACAGCCACGCGTTGCCTGGAAGATATTGACGTTGCCATATACGATGGGGGGGCCTTGGTGCTCCGGACTTGGAATTATACTATAGAACTGCTCAATGCACATATGCATATCACTGGATAGTGGATACATGGACCCCCTGACATACCGCACATACTGATTGGGAATCATAGTTGCCGATCCCAAGCCTTTGCCTGCCTTGCTGTTCTCGCTTCGGGACAGGCGCACTGGCATAATGGACTCTCTTAATTCGGTCACACAAGCTTGGCATTATATACTGGACGCTCATGCTGGTAATATTCTGTATGCTCCATTGGCCCGCCTGGACTGGTGTTATTGGCTTGCACCATGCAGAGACAGAGGAGTCATACTCTCATTGCAGACGCTAAACCTACAGACCATAGGAGACCTCTTCATGGACGGCACTGTACGTTCCTGGGAAGGTATAGCTGAGGGTGATACCGCTCGGACACCCCTTGCGCAATTCCATAGTTAGACACGCTCTCGGGTATTTACTTGGAGAGGATATGACGGAACCCCCAGAGATCCCGAGTCTGACCCCTGTTATTCAAGCACAGTCACCTGCTAAATTAGTATCTATCGCTCCACACTATCTGTCAGAGACGGTGCATACACAAAACCACGTCTGGCGTGGCAGCGGGACTTACAGATAGAACTGATGGTTAAGTGGCTCTACTGCTGCTGCTTGAGTACCAAGCGAATCCCGCTCAACGGACGCCATAGATTAGTTCACTTTAAATTCCTTAACAGGGTTTACCATACTCCGGAACGGTTACACCGCTATGGTATCCCAGTGCGAAAGATGCAGAGAACCTATAGCTGACTTGTTTCACGTGTCCTGGGCCTGCCCGGGTGTTACCCGCTTCTGGGGTGATGTATTCATGGAAATTAACCGCATTACGGACATGACCATATCCCCTGACCCGGTTCTTGCCCTACTGGGCTATTCCCAACCACTTCCCAAGAAACACAGACTTCTTGTGGACATGGCATTCCTTCTAGCGAAGAGATGCGTGGCTCTCTGCTGGCTCTGAGGCCCAACACCTATCTTGGCGCAGTGGTCTAGGGATATGCTGTACTACTGCACTCAAACTGAAAACTACAGCGAGTTAATACCACCCCGCAACAGACCCTAAAACTTCTGGGCCCTATAAATGTCCAGGAAATCCACTCTGAGGACCTCTGATCATGAAGACACCGCTTCTCTGACGGGGCAAACCGCTATAATCTAGACCCTACCGCGCAACGTTAACCTTATTTTTGATGCTGAACACAACTTCTTACGCACCTTACCTCCTGGGTAGAGACATGTCTGATAAGGGGCTATCGTTCGGTTGGCAGGACCAATCTTGTGTCTGAATTCCTGGCTGCTTTCTCACTTTTTTTTTCTTTTTTCATAGTATGTATCTATGATGTATGATCATGAACTGATGCATATGGTTATCACCACTTGGACCATGTCAATGTCTTTCATTGTTTTGTATTTTTCTTGTTCCTTTAACATTCAATAAACCTATTTAAAAAAAATATGGCTGATGGTGCCTTAGTGATCTGAAACTATTCTGTGGAGCTGCAGTAATAAACTAAACCTGGGTAGTGTGTAGTCCTTCCCAAGGTATGTGATGAACGCTTACCGCTGCAGGTTCAAGAGCCATGTAAAGTAGCTGTATTATCTCCTGAGTGATGGTATTTTCTGCCAGACACTAGAAGAAGGCCTTGGATATTGATTCAGTTGTACGCAAGGTGCTTTGTGAAGCCCAGAGTTTACTGCAGTCTTGACAAACTAACAATAGCACTGTATGTAAGACTAAAAACATAAAAGCTCTATCTAAGAAGGTTAATTGGAAGAAAAGGCAGTAGCAGGTTCCCAGCTTTCGCAATGTGACATCCATGCCAGATTCTAAGCACATGCATCAGTGTGTGACCAGTGCCCCTGGGTGACAAAAATTTCCAGGGTTCATGACAAAGTCCTGCTGTACCCGTCCAGCATTGGCAGTGGAACTGCTGTCACTCACAGGTGGCTCCGACAGTCTTGCAGATAAGAAGCAAACCTCATTATAGTGCAATTAAACTGCAGTGTCTGATTCTTGTGTGTAATGGGTATAATCTTGTTATGAACCTGTGCAAGAGAGAACAGGGAGGTGACCATTGACAGGGAAAAGGAAGTGAGACCTCCGGGTCAGACTGGAGGTGTGTGCCAGGTAGGGCAGGGGCACTGCTATAGGAATGTGGGTAGAGCCTGAAAATGTAATCTGACACCCTTCTGGGTGTATGAGGGCTCCTGCGTCTGAGCAATCAGATTTCCCCTCTCCCCCTGGATCTGCTTGCTCGGACCCCTCCTGACCTACTGCCTTTCCTATTTCCTTTTCGGATTCTTTTAGGAACTGCATACTCCACTTGTATACATAGACCTCTTCATAGTGCATCTACACTGCAATGTCTGGATGTTGTGTGTTATGGGTATAATCTCAGTATGAACCTGTGCAAGAGATCAGGGATGTGACCATTGATGGGGAAGAGGACGGGAAACCTCTGGGTCAGACCGGCTGTGTGTGCCAGGGAAGGCAAGGGCAGTGCCTGAGGAATGTGGGAAATGCCCGAAGGATGTGGGCAGTCCCACCACTCCTCTTACCTTCTACTGGGCAGTGCTATAGCCTATACCAGAAGGTAGTTTTGCACTGATATAGTCCATCTGCAGCTAGTAGAATATGGAAGTCTTTCTAAAGCACAGGTGAGTTGAGAAGCCTGTATGATCCCAAAGCTGTACAAAGATTGGAAATAACCAGACATGCTCGCCATTATCGTGCAAAAACACTTCATGTCCAGTGAAAGCCACAACAGCATTCTATGCTAGCGTGCACCACAGATGCTGCTCCAATGCCAAGCGCCATGCCTGCTGCACTCACTCTCCTTGTGCAGTGATGTTGCCGCTTTCTCCAGCTTGATCCCTTCACTCAACAGCACACAGCTGCGTGGAGGGCTAGTGTGCTTGCACCGTGGTGGTCATGAGACATATTCCTTGTCAGTGTGGAGTCCACAGTAAACCATCAAAATGCCATCACTTTCACAGTCTTGCATCCCAAATACTGGCTATTCAGTGGGCTGATTGTAGTGAGTTGTTTACTTAGTGGGTTTCTCAGAATGTTATGCACGTGAATAAGAATGTATTACTTTGAACAATGTCAGCCTCTGCATGGAGTGTGCGCTGGCTGAGAGTTCGATGGGCAATGTCAGTTGCTGATCGACCTTTGTGCCGAAGATGCGCTCCATGTCGTGGGTGAAGCTTTACAAATAAATACTTACTTTTGGATGATAAACGTCTCTCTAGTGGTAACTCATCGACCCACCACATTTATCCAAAGGTGAGTGATTCTGGCACAAAGCCAAAATGTGGTTGACCCACTAGCAAAGCAATGGCTAGTGGGGCTGACCCATAGCCCTTCTCGGTATATGTATTGTGTATGTATTATTGAGATTACTAGATGCTGTCAAACATTTGAAGCTGTCATAGCAGACCTAAAAATAGTCCTCTGCGTTCCCTGCAGTGTTGGATTACATGAAAAAACGTTCTACTTGCTGAAGCTGATTGATTTGTTAATATAAGTTTGCTCCTCTTTATTAATGCATAGGTCTTCTTTTCTATCCAATATTTGCAGACCTTTCAGCTTTGACCTGTATCAACAACTTAAGCTTGCCTATTATAGAACTAGGAGCTTAATGGCTCGTCCCCTCGTTGCACAAGGTATCCCACCACCATCACCAACAAAAAATTAACATTGTAGTTTAGCTACTTAATTTAAATCACTAGACCGAAATAAGAAAAAAGTAATAATTGTTATGAGGAGTGAGCGGAGTAGCTGGAGTGAGGAGGCGGACCACAGGCTCCAACAATCTTTGTGGCAGGAGCTGCTGACACTGCCAGTTTCGTGCCCGGAGGCGCTCTACAAATTGCACCTGGGGCTACCGCTGCACGGAGGGAGCCCTGTTGCTGGGGTATCTTGAGTGAGGGGGCGTGTCACAGGCCCCAACAATCTTTGCGGCAGGAGCCACTGACTCTGCCAGTTTCGTGCCCAGAGGTGCTCTACAAATTGCACCCGTGGCTCCTGCTGCCCGGGCCAAGACTGGGTCAAGAGCGGGTCTGTCCATGGCTGGTTGATACTGGCCCCCCCGCCCCCCATGGTTGGAGCCACCAGTTCATGCCAAAGTTGGTGAGCGTATAACTTATTTACATGACTTATATGAATTTTATGGGTCTGATTGGGATCTAATTTTTAACAAAGACCTGTTTTTGAGCATATATATATATATATATATATATATATATATATATATATCTACTGGCGGTTGCCAGTAGATAGTTATAGTTAGGACCCTGTTTCCATAGGAAATCCGCAACATTCTATTTGGACTAACTTTGGCGCCGGTCGACGAATCCTCGCGAAATTTTCAAAATAGGTGGGGCGCTACGCTACGCTCCTACCCTGAAAGTCTCGGGGGGGATTCGTCAAGCGGGGGCTGAGAAAAAAGGGGGGTCCCAAAACGCGTTTTTCCCATGCATTTTTCCATAGGACCTTTAGACACAGCTACAGCCCGAACGGCCAAACAGAGTTACTTGAAATTTGGCAGAGAGGTAGTCCTCAGGTCAAGGAAGTGCCTTTTGTAGGTCTGGTGTAAATCTGTTCAGTAGATCCTGAGAAAATAGCATTTAAATCAATATATATATCTGAGCCAGCTTACGGTGCGCTTACCGTGCGCGATTCTGATTGGCTGTTAGATCTTAGTAAACATTCGAATCGGTCGAAACCAGGAAGCGGCGACCGCCATTTTCTCTCTCGCACTCTGAGGGGGGGTGGAAAAACAAAGGCCAAAAACATGTAAAGGGGTTGTTGTGACAGGTCCTAACCTCCTAGCCTTGATGATGGTGTCCCCAAAGAACCCCCAAGGCCAAAAAGTCAATTTTTTTTTTTCTGAAAAATCGCCGATTACGCTTACCGTACGGTAAAAATAATAAAAAAAAAATCATCCAAACTATTCCCACCCCGTTTGCTAATGGTTCCCGAAGGGCACCATTTGTGCATGGTATATGTTCTAACAAATAAATTGAAAGATAACCTTTCACAACGAAGCGCATAATATGTCCTCCATGTGCGCACGGTGCGTGAAGCGCATCGTGCGTACATGGCCCATCCAGCGTAACGTCGGTGCGCGTAGCGCACCGCTTGCCCACCGTGCGTGCACGGCACTAACTGCGTAAAGTGGGCGCGCGGTGCGCGAAGCGCCCCGCGTGCTCACTGTCCGCGCACGGTGCGCGAAGCGCACCGTGCGCGCATGGAACGAACTGCGTTAAGTGGGCGCGCACGCCACGAATGGCGTAAAGTAACTTGGCATTTAAAAAACCGTACAAATTCACTGAAAAAAACCATAGGTTTCACACACGTTATAGTTAGGAATTAGCATTTAAAAAACCTTGCAAATTCACTGAACAAACCATAGGTTTCACACATGTTATAGTTAGCTGGACATTTTACTGATAAAAAACCAATGAAATTCCCCCGTTATAGTTAGTGCAGGCAACTATAACTCACGCGACCGCAATCCTCTGCTGATGACATATGTGTCTTTATGAAAAAAAAATATTTGTAATATATGTATAGCTAAAATTTAATGGAAGAAGACATGGGCAAATAAGTGTCTAAATACAGTATTAGCATCAGCAGAGGATTGCGGTCGCGTGAGTTATAGTTGCCTGCACTAACTATAACGGGGGAATTTCATTGGTTTTTTATCAGTAAAATGTCCAGCTAACTATAACATGTGTGAAACCTATGGTTTTTTCAGTGAATATATATATATATATATATATATATATATATTCGTTTTTTCAGCACCCCCCCCCCCCCCCCCCCTTAGAGTTAAGGAATACAAAACATGGGGAAACCAGTGCGCTGGGAGTGTTCAGGCTTTATCATCAAGCTCACACCCAAAGACTCGCCTTAATTGACCAAATGTTACAGATGGCAATTGGGATAATCTCTGCAGAAATCAAACTTACTGAGCGGAGACTATCACTGGAAGGAGGGGGACCCCGCTTGGGGATAAATGCAACAACCTGTAATTTGTCCATTCATCTGGTGGAACCAGGAGGGCGCACAACACTAACTCGACCTGACCCAGCTGTTATTGTCCAGCCATTGATACGAGGGTCAAACGTAAGAGCTAAACCTGCTCATACAACGAGACCCATCAAGCTTCCAAGGAACCCCAGCGTGCTACCAGAACCAAGGCACTAGTGCAGGGATTTCCTTCTATTTGTCCACCTATGCCCATGGACAGTGTTACCCAGACATTGGGAAGCCTGGGCCGAAACAAATTGAACAATGGATCAACGAAGCCCAGCTGGATGGTTAAACTTATGGGTGAACTTCTTCAAAAAAAATCAGAGAAGTGATTAAGGAGGAACTTTCTCCTACAAAGGCTAAATTAATTGAGGTAGGAGCGCTGGTGAACTCATTTAAAATCACCCCCAGCAGTGGACCAACCTAGGGCTTTGGTGCTGACCCACATCCCTTGCCACAAAGTTTCTTAATAACTATCCAGCACTCTAGCAACAAAAGGCATGATACTTTAACTTCAAAGGACATTTCAATAGATGGGAACTGTTTGAAATGGGGGTCTCTTGTTGGCAGAAGTAGGTACCTTTGGCAAAGTAGGGACCCTTCTTCCTAGTCAGGGTAGGGGAGATACACTACTAAAATATCCCCTTCTCACCCCCTTGGTAGCTTGGCACGAGCAGACCGGCTTATCTCGGGGGCAGTGTGTAAAGCATTTGTGCATGCATACAGTAACACAGTGAAAACACTACAAATGGACTCCACACCAGTTTAGAAAAATAAGCAAAACTTTATCGCAAACCAAAAATGACAAAAATCCAACATACAATACTGAAAAAATAGGTACTGTGCAAAATAACCTTTAAATTGCAGGAATAACGTGAAAACACAGTTCCTCAAACTCTTTAGCTCCTTTAGGGACTACCGCGATACTGAACACGACAGTCTTAACAATTCTAGCCAATCGCTACGGTACGGATTAGCTAAAGCATCTACCTACTCAGAGACAGTACCTTGCTTGTTGCTTCCGACACGATGGTATGAGCCAGTCGGGGGCAACCTTCGTGGTTGCGAGGTGAGATGGAAGCGCTGCAGCGTGCGGTGTCCTCCCAACTCTGTGCAGGCAGCGGCTCTTTGATGGAGTCGGGGAGACCAAGGCTTGCGTTGCAGGGTGAGATGGTGCTCGATGCATGCAGGCAAGTCCCGGTGTGGCGACAGAGCCGGTTGATGTTTGTCGGGCAGCAACAGAGTCGGTGACATCTATGCAGCGCGTAGCAAAGCTGTGCGGAGTGCGGTGCCCACAGGACGCGGTACAAGCAGTGGCTCATTGATTGAGTCGGTGAGACCAGGGTTGAGTTGCGAAGCGAGGCGGTGCTCGCTACGGTGTCTTCAGGACATGGAGTCTGTGATGGACTCGGTGACAGTCGGCTGTTCATTTGTCTGCGGCGACTGGAACCAGTGGAACCAGAGATGGTGCCCAGAAGGAAGGTGAGGTCTTTGCTGATCCTGAGACCTCTTGAACAGAGGGCAAGCCCCACTTCAATCCCTTGGAGATACTTTCTCAAGCAGAATGCACACACAGTTCCTTTCCTTGGTAGAAACAGCCACTGCAGGCCAACCCCAGACCGCACACAGTAAAGGGGCAGTACTCCTCCTCCAGTTTCTACAGCTCTTCCCCTTCGCAGAGTTTCCTCTTGAAGTCCCAAAAGTGATCTAAAGTTCTGGGGTCTGGGCCACAATATTTATACAGCTAAATCCTTTGTTCTCTGGTGGCAGAGAAGCCCTGTGCTCAGTCAAACCCAGTTCTGTTCTCTCTGGTGCAGCTTCCTGGCAGGAGGTGGAGACTGCATGGTGTAAGGCAGAACAGGCCCACTCAGGTGAAAGGTAATCTCCTCCCCCTACTCTAAATTCAGCCCAGCCCTGACTCATCCAGACTCTGGAGCCACTGCACATCCCCAGCCCCTGTCATTCCAAAGCCAGACAGTCTATACACAAACCTAGCAGAGGCACACTGGATGGCTAAGCAAGAAAATACTTACTTTCTAAAAGTGGTATTTTAAAAAACAGAATGTAAAAATCACCCTCACTAAACGATGCATTTTAACGTTCAGGCATACTAAACTTTGTTTTCCTTCCCTCTTCACAGAGCTAGCTATGTTTATAAGATGTTATAAGCAAACTCCCCATTCTATCCTATTGGAACAGGTGGCCTTGCGATAGTGAAAAAACGAAATTGGCAGTATTTCACTGTCAGGACATGCCACACACACCAGGGCATGTCCTACATTTCACATGCACTGTACCCTGCCCACAGGGTACCTTGGGCCTACCTTAGGAGTGACTCCCATTTAAGAAAAGAGAAGGTTGGGGCCTGTCAAGCGGGTGCACTTGCCAAGTCGACATGGCAGTACCAAACTGCGCAAAGACATTGCTCTTACATTTACAGGCTGCTCATGTGGGTGGCACAATCAGTGCTGCAGGCCCACTAGCAGCATTTGATTTACAGGCCCTGGGCACACAGTGCACTGTACTAGTGACTGATTTAGTAAATTAGATATGGTAATCTTGTAATCCTCAATCCATAAACACAATTTGCAGGGAGAGCATATGCACTTTAGCACTGATCAGCAGTGGTAAAGTGCCAATAGACATAAAACAAACAAACAGTAGGCCAAAACGCAAAATGTCTGGGGATAAACATGTTGGACAAGCCAGGTCTACCAGGAACCAAACTACCAGTCTCTCTGAATCCCAGTAAAAAAATCACAAGATTGTACTTTGCAACCGGTCTGCACGAATAAAACAGCAGCCGACTACGGGTCAAAAGAAACCAGAGATTTATCTGTGATCGATTTACAGCCTGCCCTTATGTGGTGGTACTGATGAGAGTACCTGGTCTCAGACCGTGCTCTTCTTAATCTTTTTCTGAACTCAAGAACAAATGTTTAAATTGGTTGGGCACTTATAAAAATGTTCCCTGAAAGACCATGTTCTCTTCACCCACAGGGTGAGGTGGATAGGGAAAGGATTGAAAGATAAAGAGGGCGACTGTATAATTTTTAATTTTAGGGAACCTGGAGTGGTCCAGAAATTATTGTTCGATGATGCCTTTAGGTGAACGGGCGGCGTGGGAGCTACAAAATTGGTTGTTCTTCCCATGGGATATTTCTATAATCCTGTCAATAGAGTACCCTTTAAAACATTTCGACTGGCGGGCCAAAATATGTTTGCTAATTTTCATCTTGGTATAAACCAGACCCAGACCTGCGACATTTATAACGATCCAGTTCGTAATAGGTTTGCGCCCCTTGGCCAACTCGATTGACATCTAGCCTACGAAGATCCCCAGTGTAAATCCCATTCTAATAGGCCTGTTCAACACCAGAGTCCTTAAAAATTAGTACAGCTCTGTAAGTGGAAAACATATTCTTAAAAGAGCCAAGAAGTGATGTTGTCATGGGGATTCAGGTTTTTTCCCCTCACCAGGAAAAACTGCCTAGATCCCAGGAGCTCCATGGAAATGAAGCTAGAATCCAATAAAAGAGAAACCTTCACTCCCTATAGTTCACAGGGAAGTGCTGAAGCTACAAAAAATGATATGGGGAGAAAAATCTACCCTGAGGTTAGTTTCCGGGAACATTGCAAGTATAGGCTCAAAACTTATTAACCCAGAGTGGGAGGCATTGTTAAAGATTATGACATCTATCTCTTTGAAGAAACGTGGCACTGATCTCAAATTAATTGGCCTAGCTATGCCTCGTATGGTATTTTAGCTGTAGGAGGTACGTTGGGCAGACCAGCTGGTGGCCTATTGACCTAGGTAGGGTTCACATGTAGGGGGGGTATCGTGTTGAGCTCCGAGAAATTGAATTGAAATTTACAACGAGAAAAACTTCTAAAGGGAGAAGAAAAACAGTGAAAAATGTCATGACGGCTGCTTTCCAGAGAGTACTAAGCAGTGAATGTATCCCTGTTGCCCGGAGCAGCAAAGAAGAGGTTTTATAGATTGTTGGACTTGGCCCTTGTTGCAGGGTCATCCCAGAACATTTTGCCTTCCTCCTGTATTTTCTGACCTGTTGGTGGTGGTTTTCTGACTCTGGGCACTTTACCACTGCTGATCAGTGCTAACGTGCATATGCTCTAATTTGTAAATTGTGTTATGGATTGGCTGTTTGATTTACTTGCCAGACCCTAGTACAGTGCACTGTGTGCCCAGGGCCTGTAAATCTAATGCTGCTGGTGGGCTTGCAGCACTGATTGTGCCACCCACAGAAGCAGCATGTTAAATGTGACTCAGGCCTGCCATTGCAGAGCCTCTGTGCAGTCTGGGACTGCCATGTCAACTTGGCAAGTGCACACGCTTGCCAGTCCCCAAACCTTCCCTTTTCTGCATGTTAGTCACCCATAAGGTTAGCCCAAGGTACCTCTGTGGGCAGGGTGCATTGTATGTGAAAGGTAGGTCATGCTCTGATGTGTGTGGCATGTCCTGATAGTGAAATACTGCCACTTTCGTTTTTCACTATTGCAAGGCTATCTGTTCCCACAGGCCAGAATGTGGATTTTGTTTATAACGTCTTATAAACATAACTGACCCTGGGAACAAGATAGATAAAGTTTAGTATGCCTGAACAGTATGCCTGAACTCAGAATGATAAAGTGCACCTTTTAGAGAGGGTGATTTTTACATTCTGTGTTTGAAAATACCACTTTTAGGCAGTGGGTATTTTCTTACCTAACAATCCAGTGTGCCTCTGCTAGGTTTGTGTATTGCATGTCTGGCTTTTGGATGACTGGGGCTGGAGGAGGGCAGTGGCTTCAGAAGCCTGATGAGTCAGGGTTGGGCTGAATAGACCTGGGCTGCATTTAGAGTAGGGGGAGGAGAGTTCTTTTTCACCTGAATTGGCTTGGTCTGTCTTCAACAATGCTGTCTCCACCTCCTGCCAGGAAACTGCACCAGTGAAGACAGAACTGGTTTTGGCTGGGTACAGACACACTCTGCCTTCATAGAACAAAGGATGTTGTAGTATAAATATTGGGACCATGACCTCAGAACTTTAGATCACTTCTGGGAAATCAAGAGGAAACCTTTGCCAAAGATAAGAGCCGGAGAAGCTGAGGAGGAATACTGCCTGTTTGCTGTCTGGGGTTGGCCTGCAGCAGCTACTTTCTGCCAGGGAAAGGAGAAAAAGGACTTTGCTGTTTGCTTTGTCACCTGCTTGAAGAAAAGATCTCCAAGGGCTTGAAACTGAGCTTGCCTCCTGTTCTGAAGTCTCAGGAACAAAAAGACTTCACCCTTTCTGCATCTGGAACTGCTGTTTCAGCTGCTACAGAAGGGAATTACAACACCGATGCCGGCGAGCGATGTCGCAACCTGCACCGAAGCTGTGAGCGCTGCTCCAACTTGCAATGTAGACCTGAAGCCTGCTGCCATGCCACATTGACTCCGAAGCCGACTTCATCATCGCGGAGCCGATCCTTGACGTGGGCGATCCCCGAATCCATCAACATCGCACCATCGTAAGGAACCGTGGTTTCGGTGCCATCATGGCATCTCCCCGACGCAGTAAGGAGCTGTCGTCTCATCTCTCCTGTGCTGCAGTAAGGAACACAATTTGCACCTCCCCTGGGGTCGTAAGGAGCCGACGCCGTGCACCACCTATAAAGTAGCACCTCCCTGATGCTGTGAATGGTCTTTGCTTTCATCACTTCCAAGTTACTGTGCTTTTTGGGTCTGCTTGACGCCGGGCCTGACGCCGTGCACTTCGCGGTTGGTGCCGTACTTTGGGATTCCCACCGGTCATGATGTCGTTATAACTCCAAGTGGAGTTATTTGTTGCTACAAGCTTTATTTGAGTGAATAACCTATTTTTGAAGATATCTTGATATCCGTACTGTGGATTTTTGTCGTTTTGGTTTAGAATAAAATTACTTATTTTTCTAAACTGGTGTGGTGTCCATTTGTAGTGTTTTCACTGTATTACCTTATGTGTTCACAAATGCTTTACACACTGCCTCTGAGATAAGCCTGTCTGCTCGTGCCAAGCTACCAAGGGGGTGACCAGGGGTTATTTTAGGAGTGTATCCCCCTTACCCTGACTAGAAGCAAAGCCCCTACTTGAACAAAGGTACCCACCTCTGCCAACTAGAGACTCCCATTTCTAACATAGATGTAGCCACCTCTTATAGCCATGCAGTGGCCCGTGATGTATTGTTTACTTTTCATCTCTCTATTGCTCCTGTGGTCAGTGATAAATGGATTTGAGTGTCCAGCAACATCATTGTCGTACATTAAAATCTAGTCATTCATGCCAATGTCCGGAATATAGTGTGAAAATAAAACTCACTTATGCAAAGTAAAAACTCTATGAACTGCAAAATGTAATGTTTAAAAAAAAATTCATACTTCTTTACAGTGCTTAGTAATACTTTGGTTTTCTGCATCCACCTAATTTTGTTTTCGTGCATTTTTTTAGTGACCTCTCTGGTTTTGAAACCACTGTTAAAAATGTTTCTTTGGTGTGCTGTGTTTGCATGTGTAAAGTATAGCCTGGTTTTATTTTCAGCTTGCTGTCTCGTAATCCTGTTCTTGATTACAGGATGTTTGAATGTCCCAGAAAGGGTTTATACAGCGTATAATCAATCTTTCAGGTTGAAGAACTGAAGGAGAATGGCCATACGCTCTTCGTAGCACAGGATGGAAGAGGCATAGGTTCACTCCAAACAGAGGAAAAAGAAGTCCATGTTGCTGGCGTTAAGATCTTCTTTGGCTCCCAGACTGGCACATCTAAGGTAAAACGTGAAAGGAGCTCTGTTCTTTGAGAGAATGTACACTAAGCTCTAAACTCTTCCCATCTTCACTAAGTAGCAATTTTAAACACTCTGGATGCAAATAAATTATTAATTACCACTATATCCCCCTGTATTTTCTTCTTCCTACACTCCGAATTGTTTTCCCTCTGAAGCAACCAGTGTCTCATTAGCCACATGTCCTGCATTCAGGTTTATGCCTAGTACATTTTAAAGGTCAAACTGTGCAGCAAGTATAGTACAAAACCAGTTGGTCACACGTGGCACCTGGTCGGGATCAGGCGCGGTGCGTCCATTGGGGCGTTGGGGCGTAACCCCCCCCCCCCCCCCTGCACCCGCAGCTCCCTCCTCGGTGTCTCTGAACTTAGTTTACTTAAGTTCAGAGACGCCGAGGGTGGGGAGAACTGACAATGCATGTCAGTCAGCATGACGTCGGACCGTGGGCGGTCCGGCGTCATGTTGACTGACATGCATTGTCAGACAAGCCAGGGAAAGGCAGCATTGCAGCACAAGTGCGCATGAGTGGGCATGGAGAGTAATTTTTAGCCCGTGCCCAGTCATGCGTACTTGTGTTTTTACTGCCCTGCGCATGCCCATTAGGAGCCCCTCGGTCTCCTAATGGGCAGGCGGCGGGCGTAGCGTAAGCTGTGCCCTCAGCCAATCCTGGCGCTGCAGCAGCGCCAGCATTGGCTGAGGGGTTGCCACTCCAGTGCTGATGTGGTGTTCCGGTTTGAAGGGGGCAGAGGCGCCAACGCGGACCAGGAGCAGTGGCGGTCAGGTACGTTTTTGTTTTAATTTTATTCAGTTCGCCCGCTGCTGGCAGCTGCCTCCCCCCCCCCCCCCCCCCCTCCTTCCGCGCTAGAGCAGTAGTTCATTCAGGTGGTGCTGGGGTACACCGAGGAGCAATAGCGGAGGTACAGGGGGGCAGAGAGGCACCATGTACCAGCCGGCGAGGGCTCACAGCGGCTCTGCACGGGGGTTGATGTGGTCCAGTGGTTTAGAGAGGAGTAGTTCCGGAGGTACAGGAGGAGGGGACAAGAGGCGCCGTGTACTAGCAGGTGAGGGCTCACAGCAGCTCTGCACAGGTGAGAAGTGCTACGGGGGTACAGAAAGGAGAAGTACTGGGGGCGCTAAGAGGCACCCTGTGCAGCTCTGGCACCGCATGACAAAAAGTGATTGGGAGCCAACAAGAAAAGTCAGGGAAACTAGCACCAGGGTAGGGCACAGGCAGAAAGGCAGGTGTGCTGGATACGAATAAGCTAGAGCGATAGAAATAAACAGATAGCGGTTGGAGAGAGAGAGGTGAGGAGAGGTAGAGGCGAAGATAAACGGAAGCGTGTGCACCACACCAGGCTTGGCAGCTTTATCTCCCACCTTTGCGCCGAAGTTGTAAGCTAGCGTCCAGGTTATGTTAAGGGGCACTCCTCCAGCACTTTTACGCCCCGCCATTTTCAAATGTCACCAGCCGCCCCTGGTCGGGATCATGGGCATGTAGCAAGCCGATCTCCTACAGATTCTGGGACCTTTGCGTTTGTCTTTTGTCAATGTGTATCAAATATTTAATGAGACTCACTGGGCTCTGTCTGGAGCAGATCGTAATGCTTGTAGAATGTTTTTCTCCATGTTAGATCAGAGCAGTACCTGTAACCTTTGTCCAGAGGATCACATTTTACCGCAGTTTTGCATTCCAGGCCTCTGATCTTTTTGAAATTCTTCACTCCTGTTTGTCTCTATCTACCTTATTGTGTCTTGATGGCTATTGAGTTAGCGGTGCGAGGGGACTATTCGATGCAGATTGAGGTTCCTATGCTTATTATGGAACTGACCTGGGTACTCCGAGTGCATGTTTCATTTGTGTGCAGCAAAAACTAGGTGATGGGTGGGATGCTTGAATTAATCTCATCTACTGCAGTCGCTCGGGCTGCATTCCAGTCTATCGTTATTTTGCAAACCATGCTACCTTAGTTTGTACCCAGCCATGTGCAAATCAGTCCTGACCCTGCGCCATTGGGGATAGTCCAGCCCAAACTCCCAAGCCTGGTCCTCCCAGAACCAGAATACAAGCAACCTAGCACTGGGTTCTCCCTCATCACCCATGTAAAGCTTGATTCCGGTTGCACAGTGAGCACAGGACCCACGTCTGGGCATACCTTAATTTCCTGGGAGACATGGCAGCCTTTGGAGACAAAGTCGAGGGGAAACAGAGATGAGGGTTTTTGTAATAAGGTCCAGCATACGTACCCCAGAGACTATGTATAGACAATGAGTATGCAGTTCCTAACAGAAAGAAAAAAGACAAAAGACAGATCCTAACTGTAGAATAACCACCAGTATAATGCAGGAGAGTGATCTTCTTGTTGGAAAAAGAACCTCACACACCTGACAAGAAGGTGTCTTGCTTCATCGGGTCTGCTCCTACTCGGGCCGGCGCTGCAATGCCCGATCAGGCGCCCGTGATGGGGCCTACTTAACGGAGATCTTTATTCCGAAGCCGACAGGTGAAGTGCAAGTAAGGGTCTTAGTGTAGGTGAAAGTGAAAGTGTATAGTGAAGTTAAAATAGGGAAAAATATTCCAATCAAAATAATTTTAATGAAGTTTGTTCTTCCCCTAATTAAAAGTAAAGAAATCGCGTATGGTCACCCTATGTTGTGATATTATACGCTAAAATGTGAGGTCGACATGTTTCTTACCCTATTATCTGTTCGATGGAGACCCTGTCAGCCAAGGTAAATTCAGGATCTCCTGACAACCCTTTGAAACTGGATCTCTTCAGAAAACTCTACAACTGCCTTCTAATGGAGGGCCGGAAGTTGATCAATAGGTCATTGGGAGTGGCGGCAATTCCGAAGTCCTGGAAACATGCCAAAGTTATCCCCTTGCTAAAAACGACGACGTTCAATTCATTTCAGCTGGGTAACTTCCGTCCAATATCTCTGCTCCCTTACCTGGCTAAAATCATGGAGTCTTATGTTAATACCATCTTAACTCAATATTTGGAAACCAATTCGATTCTAGGTACGTCACAAGATGGTTTCCGCCCCGGACATAGCACCAAATCTGCATTACTTGCAGTCCCGAAGCAGTTAGGTTCAGCCCTGGATGAGGACAAAACCTCTGCACTGATCCTTCTGGATCTGAGCGCGGCCTTTCACACGGTCTCCCATAAGATCCTGCTGCATCGGCTTGAGGGGATAAGGGCAATGGCAAGGCCCTCGCCTGGTTCTCATCCTTCTTGACCGACCGGTATTTCCAGGTCTCTGCCCCCATTTTTCCTCTGGTGTCCACCCTCTATGCTGGGGTGTTACTCAGTGATCTGTGCCCTGAGCCCCAGCTTATTTAACATTTACATCCTCTCTCTGGCCGTCATGCCTGAAACATCATGTTGGTCTCAAACGCAAATAACACCCAACTGGTGTTCACCTTTTCCAGCAACTGTAATCCGGATCAGGAGAAATTCCAAGATGACCTTGTGGCCATCACTGAATGGATGGAGGACAACTACCTTCAACTGAACTCGACCAAGTCAGAAGTGCTCCTGGTGGGCCGGGAGGCCCATCTATGGGATAACCACTGGTGGCCTCTGACTCTTGGACTCCCTGACCCCTCCGTCCCCCCCCCCACCACCCCAAACCGAAATCCGTGGTCAAGAACTTGGGAGTTTTGTTGGCTGGTGCCCTCTCCTTTGAAGAGCATGCAAAGACCGCGGCAGGCACCTGCTTTGGTCTCTTAAGTAGCCTGAAGCCAATCTTTGGACTTTTTGATCTGACTATCAGGTGATTAGTGGGTTTCTGAAATTCCACCGCAAACCCATCCTCCCCAGGGGATTTGGCTGTTGCCATACAATCTATAGCCACCGCTACATCCTCCTCCAGGATGTCGAGTTCCAACCGGTCCCTCTGTCTCTTAGTCCATTATGGAATGGGCAATTCATTCATAAAGGCATTCTCTTGTTATGGATTCTGCCACTCAGAAGCCTATAATGCAAAGTAATAAGTTGAAGCTACGCAAGTATATCTTGGGAATTAGTCAGTCAGGCAGAGCGTGTTTTTTGGAGGGTAGTCTATGCCCATTTTCAATGGAAATTTATTTTGGAGGTAAGCAGAGTTGTCTATTTCGGGGTCATAGATGCCCCTTCTGACAAGGCGGAAATGACATAATTGGAGTTCATGTTAAGGAAGTGTACCAGTAAGTAATCTTCTCTTTGTGTTTTGGTTGAGGTGAGACCTTTGTTTGAGCAATAACTTGGCTAAAATCTAAATACTTGGGTTGTGTTAACTCTAGAACTAGTTAAGCCTTTTGAAGGCTTCACATTTGAGAGTTTAAAAAAAATGTCATCTTAGTTTCTAACCACTTATCTGCAAGTTCGCTGTCTTTGTGTGGTTTCATCTGAAGCTTAATTTCTGTCTATAGTTTCACATTTTTGTGTGCCACAAAGTTCATTGTGCGATATTTATTGTTTGGCTTTTAGGGGTTTGCAGCAATTCTTGCAAAAGAAATTGGTTCTCTTGGCTTATCTGCGGAAGTGATAGACCTGAAAGGATATGATCCAGATGACAGTCTAGCAGATGAGGTTAGTGGTTTCCGGTTTTTACGTATTGGCCTTTTATGACTTTTTTTCGCCAAAATGCTCACACTTGCTCATTCTTCCACTTCATACTCCTCATTATTTAGTCGTGCGCTACAGCATTTTAGCAGCTCTTATTGGCACGTGCCCATCTGACATTTGGTAGGTATCCTGGTCATAACCTTTCATATGATGCCTTAGAGGTCAGGAAAACTGAGATAACCTTAGGGGTCACCAAATAGTTCATCAGTTCCTTGAATGGAACCATTCGATGAGTGGCAGCGGCTCCCCAGAGATATCTAGTTTTAACGTTTGCAAGACTGGAGTTGAAATTCTTGTACCAGGATGCCCCTCGGACGGTGGATAAAATGGTGCAGAAATCCCCATGTCTTTTTTTCTTTTCTTCTGAATAATTTCGTTTGTTGACCATTTCAAGGTACAATATGTAAAAAAGTAACATCCCATTGTAGAGAACATTTGAATAGAACCAACAGTTTACCATGAACATCCAGCCATTCAAACTGTGAATAACGGGTCAATGAAATCTGGCAACCTTGCAGGAAGAGCTATAGTCCTGTTAGGGGCAGTAGGGGAAGTCTGTTTAGCACTGTCTAACCCGGAATGATGCAAAAACAAACTAGCACTGGAAATGCCAATTGGTATCTCCTTAATGACCTATTTACTGTACCAGTAATTTTTCCCAATGCTGTGTGGCATCAGCAAAAAAGAAAAAGTGCAATGAGGGCCGCACGTGCGTCATGATGTTGTGGCAGCCTAACATGACGTGTGCGCTTGACTGCATCCTTACGCACCTGCCGTTTTTTAGGTCTCGCCTATGCAGTGCGCATGCACTGCATAGGAGACCTTTAGCCGTCGTTCAGCTCTTTTTCGAAGCACATACTCGTGCTTGTGTCGGCATACACCTTGTGGGAGCGCGCAGGGGCGCGCCACAAAAACGAGTATGTGTTTTGACAAAGAACACCACTCCCGGGCACGTTTGCAGTGCCAGCAGTGTGTTTTTCTTTTATGTGCTTCAAAATATCAGCATTACTAGCTAATCAAACCGCAACAGCGAGACATGCCACTGCGCCAGCGGGGCGCTTCCACGCCATATGTTTATTTTACTTGTTTCAAAAGAAGAGTGCGGACGAAGGAAGTTTGTTTACAGTGACACAGCTCGATGGGTTCAGCCTCTTTTTTTGTCGTCTGTCTATAAACTGCAGTTTGCCTTTTTTCCTTTTGCAGAACACGTAGACTGACTCCCCTTCAGCTGCTAATAGCAGTGTCTGTTAAGTAAATGAGTTTATTCAGTTTGCCGTGCGCTGTGGTAATATTTACGGTGTCACCTTCCAGCGGTTTTATCCCTGAACGAAGGACTGCAGCGCATCCAATCACTGACCAGGCACAGTATACCGAAAAAACAGGCGCACATAAGTCCGTTATGGTGGCTCACCTAGAATCCAATATCCGATGTTACTTTAACTTCGGCATTCCTCCAGACTTATTTAAACTCGCACTCACAGCCCAGGTCTTGTTCGCCTTCCTAAAATGTTTGTATTCTGTAGTGGTCTCTGGCGCTCTCTTGTGGTGAGAAATTATAACACACGAAGGTACTAAAGTATATCCCATGGAGGCGTTCACATGAAAAGCAGGCAAGGAGCTGTGCTTAGCATGTCGGGTGGAGTGCTCCCCCCGAGGGGCTGCTGCATATGTGGGAGCGGCAGTGACTGTGTAAGTTTAGTTATGGTAACAGAGAGGTGGGCAGGCCAGAGATGTCAGGGGTAACCCCGAGCCAGTGCCAAGACGGGGGTCTAGCATGGGTCAGAGCCACAACACGAACGAAACTAGGGCAAACACTGCCACGTAACTATTCTCTCACTTTCTCTTCTTCCATATCAAATCTGCCTCGTTCTTCCTCTTTCCCTCTCTCGCTATTTTCCTCCTTCTCTTTCTGTCTCTCTTTCACTGGATCCTCTATTCCTTTCTGCCTCTATTTTTCTCTTTGCTCTTCTTTCTACATCCCTCATCACTCTTTTTTTAAATCTATTTTTCGTCCACAATCTCTCACTTTCGTTTGCTCTCGCTCCTTCAGCCACACTCACTCTCCTTCATCCTCTGCCTTTCTCCTCATCTTTTTGTTTCTCTTTCTGCCTATCTTGCTTTTACTTTGTCTCCCTCCTATAAAGTTGGTCCCAGTTTTACCAAAGATATCACGCAACGCAGCACAGCAGTAAAGTCACTGCGCTGTGTTGTGAGAACCTGAGAGAGCAGAACAGCCCTGTATCTACTAAGATGTGGAGCTGTTCTGCTCTCACCCTGCACTGATGCACTTTTAACTGCCATGTGCCAGCACAGACACTCTTGCACCATACTGCACGGGAATTTGTGTTGTGGTAAGCATGATTTTTGTGCAGAAAGCAATCCCTTCCAATACAAAAACAAGCATTCGCAATGCAAAAGGTCTCGCATTTACGCGAGTTTGAGCTATTGACATTGCAAATAATAATGCCTTTTATTTTTGTTTTTGTTTTAAAAACATAAATAAAAGGCATCGTTATTTACAATGCCAATAGCTGCAACTCTCGTAACTGCGAGACCTATTGCATTGCAAATGCTTGTTTAATTTCCTTTTAATTTACTGTTCCAAGATGGTGGACGACTTGGAGTGGTAATTTAAAATAAATAAATAATGAAAAATAAAATGTTTAAGGCTCAAGATATGAGGAGTGGGTAGCAATGGGGGAGCAGATGTGGGAGAACGCATCGTGGAGCCTCAATATCAAGATCGAGTTGGCGTAGCAGCCACCGGGGAGCATTCAGCCCGGTGGGGGGAAAAAGAAAAATCATAAATAATAAAATAGACTGGTGGGGGAAGCAATTGTCAAGATTTGGTGGAGAGGGAGGAGGTAGCAACACTAAGCTTGCAGAAGTAGGCATACCTTGTAGTTGTGACGGAGTGGCACATATGAGAGAGCAAGCACGTAAACTCTCAGTGCTGAAAAACAAAAGAAAGTAGTTCCTTGAATGAGAGCAGCAGAAGGATGCAAGTTATCTGATCAGAAGGATGGTAAAAAGGCTATACTTTAGAGGAGGAACAAATGGAAGTAGAGGATGGTAAGCCATTGAATAAGAATCAAGCAAATGAGTGACTAAGTCTACCTGTTGTAAGCAGTGGGAGTGCTCAAAGCCTACTGTAAGTTTTTGGTATGGTCTACTAAAAGTGTTTTAGAAAGAGACGTCTAAAAGCTGTCATTGGATGAGACGTAAAAATGAAGATGAATATTTTGATAAATGGCACTCCTTTAAATATGTAACATTTTTCTGTTCGAAACTAGGTTTGGGTAAAGGCTTGAAAATAAGCACCACTAAAAACCATCTGATTTTTCAAAAGAAAGTACACTGAAAAAATTCACTGCAACTACAAAGCCTTGAAAGTGCTCTGTGTGACCTTCTTGCCACAATTTTCTCACACCTATCTGCGATCCGATACGGTCTACCCCACCATGCATACTCCACTCAAGACCACTCCACGTCACTGCATCACTCAATCATTTATATAGCGCTGCACATCACCTGTGTTGGCTTCTCCGTGGAGGTTTGATCATGGACACATCCAGGTCTTTAGTTCTCTTCTGAATTGCTGGAGCAGCGGTGCGGTCCTGAGGTGCACGGGGAGGTTTTCCAAGCCGTGGCTGCCAGATGCGAGAAGGAGCATCCTCCACTGTTGGCTCGGTGGATCCATGGTGTGTCTGCGAGGGAGAGGAGGCAGATTGGAGTTGTCTGGTCGGCTGGTGATAGTTCAGGCGTTTGTTGATGTATTCTGGTCCTTTGTTGTGCAAGGCCTTGTAAGTGTGGGTCAGCATCTTGAACTGGCCTATCTTCTGAATCGGGAGCCAGTGAAGTTTTTTGAGATGGGATATTATGTGGTGCTTCTGGGGAGGTCGAGTATGAGTCTTTATGGCTACTCGGGGGAAACACTTGCTTCACAAGCGCTCACATCCCCCCCCCCCCCCACCCCCCACCCCCTTGTTCAGGAGAATATACCAAATGAATTTTACATCCCCATTTTGGTTTGTAAAGCTTGAGTAGTGGTGTGATGGGCAGGCACGGTAGGGCAGCAGAAAGCCAGAAGGTCGGAGGCATATGTCTGAGCACTGAGCCACTGGCCCTAAAATGGTGACCTGGCCTTTGGCATTGAAAGAAGATTGTTGCGTCTCTCGGTCTCTCTCTCTCTCTCTCTCATTCTCTCTCTTGTTCTCGTTCGCTCTCTGGTTCTCTGCTCTCTCTGGTTCTCTGCTCTCTCTGGTTCTCTATCTATCTCTATCTCTATCTATCTCTACATCTATCTCTCTCTATATCTATCTATCTCGATCTCTCTCTATAGCTCTATCTCTCTCTATAGCTCTATCTCTCTCTATAGCTCTATCTCTCTCTCTCTCTAAATCTCTATCTCTCTCTCTCTCTCTCTCTCTCTCTCTCTCTCTCTCTCTCTCTCTCTTTCTCTCTCTCTCTGGTTCTCTCTCTCTGGTTTTCTCTCTTTCTCTCTGTCTCTCTCTCTCTCTGGTTCTCTCTCTCTGGTTCTCTCTCTGGTTCTCTCTCTCTGGTTCTCTCTCTCTGGTTCTCTTTCTCTCTCTCTCTCTCTGGTTCTCTCTCTCTGGTTCTCTCTCTCTGGTTTTCTCTCTCTCTCTCTGGTTCTCTCTCTCTCTCTCTCTCTCTCTCTCTCTCTCTCTCTCTCTCTCTGGTTCTCTCTCTCTCTCTCTGGCTCTCTCTCTCTCTCTCTCTCTCTCTGGCTCTCTCTCTCTCTCTGGCTCTCTCTCTCTGGTTCTCTCTCTGGTTCTCTCGTTCTCTCTCTCTCTTCCGCCTTAGTGTTCTCTGTAGGCTGGCAGATCTCGGGTGCCTTCTCTTAGGAAAAACAAGAGTACCTAGTGCGTGAGGTGAAATCTATCTTGTTGTAGACGAGGGATCGATTGAAAGTTCGGGTGAAATGCTCTGCATTTCCTTATCATGATATTGGGATTTGTAGTTTCTGGTTTTATGTAATGAGTAGAAAACTAAGCAAAATACTTCCCACTGTGTCCTCAATAAAATGAAGACCTGAAAGCTAGGAGTCTGTATTCCGAGTTGGTAGTGCCTGGTAGCTGTTGAGAGCAGAGCCTGTCTCTTCAGCCTTTACCTGGAGTTTGTGCTCCTCACTTTCACTGGACTTTGCATGGAGCAGCCTGGCTGCTGCTGACAGGAGCCCCAAGCTGCAGCACACACTTGGGCTCACTGTGGCATAAGAGCTGCTCCAGGCAGGTGCTGTTTTGTTCATTAACCCCAAGTACAACACATTGCATGCACAAAACGTTTTATGATGTGTGCGGTCTCCCTGACAGTTAATGTGTTGATCTTCATTTTGTTATTGGCCTCCGTGCATCTGTTGCTTGATTTATAGAGTTACTTATAAAATCAACAGACTGGTGCCTGATCTGTATGCAGCTACAAGTTGTGGCTGAAGTTTATTTTTTATTCAAAGTGTAAAATTAGTTTTGATGCAACATGACCGGTTATGTTCTCCTATATCGCTTGATATCCCAGTATTTTTTTTCATTTATGCAGGACCCTGTCTTTGCCTTTATGTTTTGGCTTTTTTTAGTCGAACAAAGTAATCCTTGCATTGGCGACGTTTTCTTTTCTATGTAATTATAGTATTCGCTCCTTAAGTACGGAAACGCATGCTGGTGGCTAGCGGGCATGTTTGTGTTAAGGTCCCTGATAATGGATATATGTGCAGTGACATATTTGCTTTGAATCCTAGTATCGTTTGTTTTAACTTTCCTACTCTATTTTACTATTTCAACAGTTATTTCAGGGCAATACCCCATTAAACACGTAGATACAACATATCGATTAAAGGAAATTTACAAAAGAAGAAGAAATCCTATGGAAATGTATACAATCCATCGAAATCGTAAAAAAATGGATATAGGGAACTTCAGTTAATACTTTTAATCTGATTATAAGCCCCTACCTCTTCCTGATAAATTTGGCAGTGAGTAAAAATGTACTCGAGCTAAAAACGATGGTATCCTGTTATCTGATTGAAACACTTGTGAAGCAACGAAACACTGTTCAATGCCCATGCCCAGACACCTGTTTTATCAGTTTCCTTCTTGCCAATTTATACATTGGGCAAATAAATAATACAAGGTCGATCTCTTCATTTACATTGTTGCATGTTTTACTTGTATCGTAGCCTACATTGCTAGCCTTCACTTGTGCATGGAGCTATTGATGAATAAATGTCCATATCTGAATCTAGTATGTCGATGTTTGGCTTGCGATTGCTATATCGCATCCAGATACAGTTCTACGGTGGGAATGTACTTGTGGGTCAGAAACGTGTCCGTGAGCAATAAAATTGGGCTGGCATAATAAAATTACACGTACAACCTCACTCTGGGAACCCGAGCAATTGGGCCATTTGAGTGCTTGCCCCGGATTCGATAAATGGGACCTGATTGGTATTTCAACGGTGGGGGACATGTGGAATTCCAAGGGGTTGGACACCTTTGCTAATCTGCACACTCAAACATTTAGATATCTGCAGATCAGCCATGCGCTTAAAAGAACAGTACCGGGGGGTGGTCCTCTTCCTGAGCCTTCCCAACTAGAGGGGTTGATACTCTACCCCATGGTCAAGAAGGCCATATCCCTTACACATTAATAAATAACCACCCGGATCTTTTAACGCGCTTGCGGCAGCACTGGGTGGCAGATTTGGGTGAGCAGGAGGAGGATGATTGGCGAGACGCCTTGGCCTCCCTCAGGGAGGTGGCCATCCCCATGAGACTTCGACAGGTCCAGCTCAAAACTCTGCACTGCGTCTACCTTTCTGCAGGGGTTTTGTGTACGATGGGCAGGAGGGCTTATCCTTATTGCCTCAGACAGTGTCATCAAGAGGGGACTTTCTTCCACATTATCTGGGTGTGTCCAGTTGCCCAAACATCTTAGAAAGTTGTCGCTGAGCAAATGGAGAGAGCTGGGGGGAAGAAACTGACGGCTACCCCGAAACTATGCCTGCTAAATATATGGGAGGCCACAGACCTCCCACGGACTAAGAAATCATGAGTTTCATTGGGATGGGCCCTTACAAAACGAAACTTCGCACAAAAATGGGGTGTGGGGGGAAATGCCAACTATCAGAGACTGGGCTGCTGATATGGATAGAGCCATGATTGCAGAGAGACGTTTTCAAGCACAGAGGGTGCCCCAAAAAATGGGATCCTAAGTGGGCTGCGGGGAATACACACAGGGGTGAAATATGCCTGTCTCCTACTGTGGTACTACGAAGCAGTGAGGTTAGATGGCAGGGCTCATTAAATGCCGTGGAAGGGATGTTGGAAGGAAGAAACACTGTTGTATCAACATATGTAAAATAACCTATGTACATTGTGCATCTGATTGTATGTTATTGATGAACTGCATTGCTGTGCTTTTCTTTAGTTTTGGAAAACCTTTATTAAGAAATTGTACGGTACATCAGTGTGATAAAAAAACACGTATCATATTGCACATGTAAATGACACCTTCCCGTACAAGAATGAATGTAACACTAACTCCTCCCCCCTGCCCCCCACCAATAATTTCGATGCAGGTCCAGAAATCTCATCGTACAGTCCAACAGTTGTCAGTACAGTATATCCGCATATGATGCAGTCCACCATTTACAATAGTATATACGAGGTCAAGGCAATACAAATTACTCAGATATCACCGGTATAATGGAGCGCCAAGCTTAGTGCCCCAATTCCACCCCCAGCGAACATAGCAAGGAGGCCGTAGCTCACCCAAACCATGGCCCCAGTGTCTCCGCACTGGCTCTGAACAGAGCTACATCCCAGGCGGTCCCTCCTGTGGGATCGGGATGCAGCCTCACAGTCTGTCTCCAAAGCAGCCCCACCCGCTACTTCCTCGCCGCTTGCGCAGTCAGATAGGAGGTTAGTTGGCCCCAAATGTGTTTCGGGCGTGACTTAGTGGGTAATAGATCTGCATAGCTGTGCATGTGTTCTTGCCAAGTGGACATCGTGTGCATCCAGTCTTTAAACTTGGGAGCACGGCCTCTCCCCCATGGACATGCCACTTGTCGTTTCGCTAATAGCAGCCCCATCGCTAGGATTTTTTTATATCTTGTATTGATGTTTTGAATCAGTCCCAGGAGGGCTAGGAGTGGGCATGGCGTCATCCGTACACCTATCCTGTCCGAGATCCCATCGAACGTCTGCTTCCAGAATTCTGCCACCGGGGTGCAACTCCACGCCAGGTGAAGGAAGTCTGCCCCCTCCCGCCCACATCGCGCGCATGCATCATTATCCCGGAGTCAGAATCTATAAAGTTTAGCCGGAGTATGGTATAACCGGTGCAAAATCTTAAAATGAATAAGGCGTAGCCTGCTGTTACTAGTAATGGCCTCTGTCTGTGTACAGCTAAGTTCCCATTGGTCATCTGTCAATGGGACATCCAAATCCCTATCCCATTCGCGTCTGGCCCAAACAGGGTAGGTTGGCAGTGCTTTGTGTGTGCTTATATAGAAGGGATATAGCATGTCTGGGGGGCTCTGCCTGTAGGAAGGCATGTAGAGGAGCTAGGATAGTTGGCTCTTCAGGAAAATCAGGGGTAACTGCCTTAATACTTTGTCCGAGTCGAGTGTACATAAATGTGTCCATTATCGTTGTCGAACTGTTCCTTGGAGCGGAACTGCCCCGCTATATAAAGGTCCCCCCAGGTGTAATACTTGAGGCCATCTAGCATCTTTCGACATATACCCTCACACGTAACTCGTAACAAGGGATTGCGCGACAGGGACATTTTGGGAGAGTAAAACACAGGGTTCCCCAGCTTGCGGGCTATCCAATGCCAGGCCAGTATAGTACAGTCCACGGTGGATGGATCACGAGTGCGCTTCCTCACTGCAGTGAAAAGGTAGCCTGACGAGGGCGGTCGGGGTCATGTAGCCATCTTCGACTTCCAGATGAGGCATAAAAGGTGGCGGGTGGAACCAATATATTGCAAAATGGGCCTGTGCACAATAATAATAAAATTCAAAATTTGGGACATCAAACCCCTTCCTGGTGATATGGCAGCATAAGCGTGTTTAGTTTAAGTCGAGCCTGCTTCCCGCCCCATATGAGCCTCGTAAGTTGAGATCTGAGTGTAATAAAGAAAAAACTCCCTGGGTGATATGGTATGTTTATCAACAGATATAAAAGTTTCGGCAGTAACACCATCTTGATTAATGAGATCCTTCCCGCCATGGAGAGGGGGAGCCGCAGCCACTTGGTGACATTATCAGTTATCTTATCTATGGCCGTGGTATAATTGATTCTCATTAGCGCGTCTCTGTCTCTAGTACCATGAATGCCCAGGTATTTCAATTTGTCAGATTCCCATATTAGGGGGTAGTCCAGCTGGTATGACGGGGTGCTATCTGTTAGGGGAAAAAATGCAGATTTTGACCAATTTATTTGTACTCCGGATATAGCACCGAATTTAGTTATCTCACGTAATATGGGGTTAAGCTTGTCTTGAGGTTTCTTAACATACAATGTCATGTCATCTGCATATAAAGAAATAAGCAGCTGTCTAGTAGGGTAAATCAGTGCTGTATCGTCAGATACCAATTACATAATTTGGAATTTTTGGCGCCACCTTAACGGAAACCCAATGTGGGTTGGAATTATCACCACATAGAAAAACAGCTCGTACACAGAAAATAGCTTTGAGAAAGTCGCGGGACGACCTCCCGATTGCGACGAAACACGTGTTGGCTGTAGAGAATAATTTGGGAAGATTTACACACATTAAAGAGAACAACCAAGAAGAAAGAAGACTATTTTCTTGTTTATTATTTATGTTTGCACGGACTGAAACAAGTTGCATACCTGTGTTACTCTGAAAATTGATATACGTGTGCTAAGGAGTGTTTTATGCACAATAAAGAGGGGACTTCCTTGGCTTTAATAACGAGGTTATTAAGGCCTCGCGCATAGTTCCAGGTAAGCGGCCCTCCTCCAGTGCCACATAGAACACCTCTTTCAGAATGGGAGCTAGGATCGAAGCATAAGTTTTGTAAAATTCTATGGGCAGACCGTCTGACCCCGGGGCTCGTCCAGACCTCATCTGCATTATAGCATCTGTGATTTCTTCTAATTCCAATTCCAAGTTCCAAAATTTCCGCTGGTTATCCCCCAACCAGGCCAGAGCTGTATCCTCAAAATATTAAAGGTTAAGCGGGGTGCCTCTTTGGAAAGAGTACTGAGTACTATAGAAATCTCTGAAAGGGGATAGTTGATCAGGAAGATTCCTGTGTATGTTACCCTGCGCATCTTGAATCTCCGTTATATAGTTGGAGAATTTAGGGGGCCTGATCGCAGCCGCCAGTGCCTTTCCCGACCTATCGCCCTCCCCATATTTCCCCCGAAATTTGCATTCCCTGTCAACAATCTCACCGTATTCTGTCAGCTTGCTGCATATGGTGGCTCTAATTGCGTGACCATCAGTACTGGTACTAATGTCATTTTCTAATTTTTTTAAGTTCCCCTTCCAATTTGGAGAGGTCATTGCGCAACGTTTTAAGGATGCCTCCACCTTTGGAAATACACCAGCCTCGAACTGTAACTTTGAACGCCTCCCATACTATGGTTATGCTGGGAACGGATTTGACATTCTGCTAAAAAAAAAAATCACGGATATCTTGTTCCAGCTCTGCTTTAAACACCGTGTCCTGCAAGTGAAAGGGGTTGAGGCGCCAACTACTGTACGGTGAGTACTGCAAGGGGGTGTGGATTTCCAGAATAACTGGGGAGTGGTCCGAATACGTTCGGGCTAGATGGGTTGCACTACGCAGCCAGTGCCCCATTCCAACCGAAATCAACATGTAGTCTAGCCTGGCCCAAGATGAGTGGACTGCAGAGTAGTGTGTGCCCTCCTGCAGCGTAGGGTGTATATGCCTCCGAGTCAAGTAAGCGATTATCAGCTACAATATCTTTCAGAGTTCTTTGGGTGATTGTTGAATGTGCCGAGGTAACTCGAAATCTATCCAGTCGTGGTTGTAGCATCGTATTGAAGTCCCCCCCCCCCCCCTCCCCCCCCCCCATATGACATAGGTAGTGCCAATCTCCTGGCTTCTAGTCCATAACCGAAGAAGAGACTGAGGGTCATCGGTGTTGGGGCCATAATAATTAGCAAACGTCACATCATAGGAATGGAGCCTCCCCCAGGTGAGGCAAAACCTGCCGCCAACATCCGTGTCTGTCCCACTGGGCACAAACGACACCCCCCCCCACCCCCATTTTGAATAATATAGCAACTCCCCGGGAATAACTAGAGTAGGATGCAAAGCAGCGGTGCGAGGCCCATCGCGAGGCAAACGGGGGCACAGCGCCAGGGCTCAGGTGTGTTTCCTGTAACATAGCAACTGTGATGTGATGCCTGTCTAAATACCCAAGTATCTGCCTTTTCTTCCTGGGGTTGTTCAGGCCCCGCACATTCCATGATGCAATCCTAAAACTATTGATATCACGTGTGGTGTCTGCCATTGTAACTACTATAAGAAGCTGTACTCAACCATGCATCGTTAACCACTAGTGGTTGTATAGACTGGGATATTGCAAACGTACACCCCCCCCCCCCCTCCCCCCCCCCCCCCCCCCCCCCCTCCCTCCCTCCCTCCACCCACACCGGTTTCCCCAACTTGCTGGGCACATTAACCTTCCCTACCCAAAAAACCATCAGTATACCACAATTACTGTCCCTCCGTATAGTAGATTTAGGGGTATGCCCTCGTGGGGAAGCACCAGGGGCTCACGACCCGCCCTCTCCCTCCTTATTCTCATCCACCTACCACTCCGCTTTGAAGCGGGCAGTTACCGTGGGACAGAGGTGAGATACCGAGCAGGACATTTTACAAAAGGCATAAGGAATGATAATACATCCCCAGCTTCGAGCTGTTCGTCAAGAGCAGAGTATCAATAAGAGTCACAGGAGAACCAATGTCTATTACGTGTCTTCGCTGGGTTCCGACAAAGGAGAGTGAGATCTGGAGCGCCCTCCTGCCTCCGACACCTTGGACGCCGCCCGGCGTTTTCGCTTACGGTAGTCTTCAGCCTGCTGCAGGTTCTGGAAGTAGTGCTGTTTACCATGATGCGTTATCTTCAATTTCGCCGGATACAACATAGCATAAGGGATGTCTTGCGATTGAAGCTTTTTCTTGACAGCAGAGAATTTACGTCTGGCATCTTGTACTGACTGTGTGAAGTCCGGGAAGAACACCAGCGTAGTGTTTTCATATTGAACCTGTTTCTTTTAGCAGGCCAGGCGCCGGACCGCATATGTCGCGATAGTTCAAAAAGCGGGCTATCACCGGTCTTGGCGGCGCCCCCGGGGGTGGACGGGCCGCCAGGGATCTGTGCGCCCTTTCCACCGTGAGATGCGCTGAAAAGGATTCTCTGCCAAATAGGTCCACAACCAACTTTTCAATGAAGACCTCCATGCGATCCACATTAGTGGACTCCGCCAGGCCAAGGATGTGGCCATTATTTCTTCAGGAGCGAACCTCCAAGTCTTCGTTTTTATCTGCGATAATCTTGAGCAGCTTGTCCATCTGCGATAGTTGCCCCCTGCTTGTGGCAGCGCCATCTTTGAGATCTGAAACCCTGGTCTCTGCTTCCTTTAGTCGCAGCTTATGTTGATCCAATTTGTTGACCACAGCTTCCATGCGCATGTTCATCGTGTCAATCTTAACACCTATAGATGTGAGGCTTTGGTTCATGCCCAGCAGGAGGACCTTCCAGTCGTCCTCTGGCGCGCCAGTGGCATCAGAGTCTGCATGTCCCAGCGAGTTCGATCTAGGTGCCTTGCGCATTTCAAATGGGAGTTTAGTTTGTTTGGTGTCTGTGCGCCCCATCTTGCAGACCGATAAACAGAGCAGAGGCTCAAAGCAGGAGCTCCAGGGGCGCCGCCAGCGTCAAGCGTAATTCAGTGATCAGAGATATCCAGGAGTGGTGACTTCCACTTGTAGACTAAGGCGACCAGTGCTGGCAATTTCGTGCCCACCCAAGTCAAAAAGGAAGATCATCCTGGACTCATTCTAGGGTCATCCGATGACTTCAGCCAGGCTATTCCTGTCATTATCTGGGGAAGTCATCCCAAGCCATCCTGAAGTCTGCCCACAGGGAGAAATATTTAAATGAGATGACTCTTACTGTAATCACAAAAACTACTCCAGGATGGTGTCCTGATTACTTCAATTAAAAATGCGTGATGATCCTTTACAACTCCAAGAATACTAATTGACAACTGCAGGATGAGTGTGAATTACTCCAGGATGGTGTCCTGATTACTTCAATTAAAAATGCGTGATGATCCTTTACAACTCCAAGAATACTAATTGACAACTGCAGGATGAGTGTGAATTACTCCAGGATGGTGTCCTGATTACTTCAATTAAAAATGCGTGATGATCCTTTACAACTCCAAGAATACTAATTGACAACTGCAGGATGAGTGTGAATTACTCCAGGATGGTGTCCTGATTACTTCAATTAAAAATGCGTGATGATCTTGTACTGCAAGGAATACTAACTGACAAGTGCAGGATGAGTTTGAAATACTACCGGATGATTTCAGGACAACTTCATGGTTACTGTTTACAACCACTGGATGATTTGCTAACATCTTCAGAATTATTATGCATTACTGTAGTATGATTTTATGACAACTTCGAATTGGAGTTAATGTACACAAGGGTATTGGGAAAATACTATGGGCATCACTGCCTAACAACCAAGAGTACTCAGTGGAATTATTTAGAAGTAATCCCAATTCGTAACTTCCAAGAGTATCCACTGGATGGGCACTCTTGGCTATTGCAAATGGGGATTACTTCAGAATGGTTTAATAAAATGTTCTCTGCTTGTAGATCACTCCTAAATGTTTAAATACAGACTTTCCAAATGTCCTTTCCTTCATCCTGGATTACTCAAGTCTAATTTAAAAACAAATTTGAAATGAAATACTTGGGTGAAACATGGTGTCCCTTTAAAAAAGAAAACTGTATGGGTTTAAAACAGGTTCCTTCTTTAAACAAGGACAATGATGTGAAATGAATTTGTGAGGAGCGTTGGTGTTGGCAAGAATACCATTTGCATTGAGTAGCAGCCTTGCAACGTATGGCCTTTCCCCATACTAATTGTGACAGGTCTTCATTTGAGCTAAACGACGTCACTCTAAGTTTTGATATGGTGACCTGAGGCAATACACCGAACAACGAATTGGTTCAAATAAATGGATCTGAAATTACTTCTCACTGTGTGCTTTTATTTCGCCAAAGCATGTACATGACCTCAAAGAGAGATAGTATACTGTTCAGGATAACATTAAAAGTAAGGAAAGAGAATTTTAAAAAGTCAACAAAAGAAGCAGCTCTATTGTGTGTTGCCAGATTCAGAGTATTTTGTCCTCTTTTGCAATTGCAGATCCTTACGACAAGAGCCCTTCTCGTAGTTTGGTTGTTGAGAGGAAGCCAGCTTGCACTAAGATTTCATAACATTCTGAAAAGATAACAAAAGACTATTAGTACACTTTCTACAATTGAGTTACTTTAGATTTTCTTTTAGATTAGCTGCCTTCATAAATCACTGGATTCCCCTCCACCATAAAGGGTGCCTTATGAGAGGTTTTAACACTGCTTTTCTGATGCTTCTGGTTCACATTTGAACTTAGGCCATTGATCAGATGGAAGGTGAAGAAAGAAAATATCCCTTTCTCAACTGTAAGAGTGAAGGGGCAAATTAGATTCAGAACAGTCCCAGAGTTTCAATATTATTGTAAAAAACGGCTTTTTATCCTCAAGAGACGGCGAATTTTAGGTTTTAATCTCCGCCACACATTGACCACAGTTTGACAGCATTGTGCCTTTAATCACTGCTCCTCTAACATTCAGGATAAATTACAGATGTACAAAGGTAAAGAGTGGTTTCCCAGTTACCAGAGTCTGTAAGCCACTAGATGTAGCCTGTGCAAACAGGGAGTAAACTACCTTGGGTTCAACTTATGCTGCCTTCAAGAAGGATATTGGCGGAAGGCCCACTGAACTACGCTTGCAGCATGCCCGTCTGGCAAAGAAAGTCACAAATTCCCTTGCGGCCGGTACATGAATGCAGACAAGCAAGTTTTGGACCAGGGATGCAGATGAAAGTACGAAGTAAGGCTGGAAGCACTGTGTGCTTTCAGTGCTGTCATGAAGATTTCTAGTTTAAGGCCTGGATTGCCTGCTTATTTGAAGAGAACTGACTGAAGGAGTAAAAAAGCAATACAAAACAGCATAAAAGGAACACTGCAGCAATAACGTGAGCCGCTATGGGAACACTTAGGCCTTAAGGTAATAAACATTGCACATTAAAAATAAAGTTAAATATACACGAGCTATGCTATATTTTACTACTAAACAGGCAGCCACAAGTGCAGTTACCTTGAAGACAACAGGGTAATGATTTGAATGGTGCAGCAGGTGCAGTGGCACCGGTCCCAAAAGTTGTCATAACTCCTCTAAACACCCAATATTGCTATTTTTGACTACTAAACAAGCAGTCAAAATTGAAATTACCTTGCAGTTAACAGGGACTTTATTTTAAAGGAGCAGCAGGTGCAATGGCACCAGGGCCAAAACGTGTAGGGACCCCACTAAACCCAGATCACTGCTAAATGTTACTACTAAACAAGGCAGTTACAAATACATTTATCAAGCACGCAATAGGGTCATCATTTGAATGGTGCAGCAGGTGCAGTAGCACCAGAACCAATAGCTCTAGGGACCACGCTAAACACCTAATATTGCTATATTTTACTACAAAACAGGCAGTCAGAAGTGCACTCGCCTTGCAGACAACAAGGTCATGACTTAATATTGCAATATTTTACTACTATAAAGGCAGGTACATTGCAGATAAAAGGGGCTCGATTTGAATGGTGCAGCAGGTGCAGTGACACTGGGGCCAAAAGCTCTAAGGACCCCGATAAAAACGCAGAATACTGCTACATATTACTACTAAACAGACAGCCCTGTTTTCCCTCCGCCCACCCTCCCACTTACTGACAGTAAAAGAAGAAAGGAGGGGGGCCATGTCACCCCCCTCCTGGAGCCTTAAATAGCCCTGGGACCGCCACCCCAAGGCTCTCCGTTGATCCCCATGGTTGCCTTGGGTGGGACTAGGGCACCCAGTCTAGAAGCCAGGCCCCGGGCAATGGTTTCCCGGAGGCAAAAATCAGCCCCTTGAGGGGGGCTGCGTGTCCCACCTCCTATGTAAAAATAACAAATACAAAAATAAAGGTCAGGGCCTGGGGGAATGGGGTCCCGGGGCGGGCACCATGTGACCCCCTTCCCTCCTTAAAATGCTGGGTGAGGGCTGGGCAGCTGAATCTTGATGAGCAAACGGTTCTGGGTGATACCAGTACTGCACAAAAATGTAAAAGGTATCTCCATAGTATAAAGCAAATAATGTTTTAAAAGGTGAGTTATTATTTCAGCCTCGCAGCATAAAAGAAAGCTGCGCGGCTGCTATGTTAAACATAAAGCGCGGTGCTGAGTATTGTATAAAACTTAAATTCAATGTCAGCAGTAAGCTTTTTAAAAAAGGTTCTCTCACCAAAAGTTAAAGCGTGTCGCTGCAGCGAGCGCTTTTAGTAAATATAAAGGCGGCGTGCATTTGTAAATATAAAAGCGTACAAACAAAAAAAGTAAGCACGACTGCTATACTTGAAGCAGACTGCGCAGCTAAAATAAAAGCGGACGGCGTGATGTGATGTGGTGTAGGGGCAAATCATTAAACAAAATAGTGCTCACAGCCAAGATAAAGCAGACCGTGTAACGAGACAAGTAAAAGGTCCAATTGTTATGGACGGTAACAAATGCAGACAAGGCGAAATCAAAGAGGGTCTAACAAGCCTAATAACGACTCGGAAGGCAGCATTTATGAAGGACATTGACACAAGCCAATTAAAAATATGTGCGGAGAGTGGGCAGGACCTTAAAGCCATCCTCCAATACTGCATGCCTCGCAGCAGCGCATGCGCTGCATAGGCTCGACCTAAACACAGATAAAAGGGAGAGGAAGAAAGGAAGAGATATCGGAGTGGTAAAGACAGATAGGGTACACAAGGAACGAGAAGAGTGAAGAGAACTGGTAATAGCAGAAACTGGAGTGCGAGAAAGGAGGCTGATAATTAAAAGTGGAAACGGCATGGAAGGGAAAAAGGAGATCTGGAAAAGGAAGCGTGAAAAAGGATAGAAAAGAAAATGGGCAAGAAATAAAGAGGTGAAAAGTAGTTTGGGCATATTATCAAGGTCCGGCGTTAAAATTATCGCCGCTTTATCGGCAGAAAACTGCCGCTAAAGCGGCGATAATGGGCTTGATAATATGCCGCAGAGAATTCCAATAGAAGCCCATGTTCTGGTGTCAACATGGGCTTCTATGGGAATTCTCTGGTGAAATTTGAAGGAAGAAAAGAACATAGTGCAGGTGACGGGAAAAGGCTGTATGCCTCCGCTCTATAATATATGTCTAGAAATAAAATATATGTAGTTTAGGGAGGACATGCCTGTATCATTGCTGGGCTTCACCTTATGCATAGCTCTGCTGCCCAGAGACACAATAGTGATTCATTCAACGTGACAGGGTTTTCTGCCATGAATATGTTTTACTTTATTAGTTAATTGGCTCAGGGAAAACCTATGAAAAAGTCACCAGGAAAGGAAAATAGGCAGAGAGAATTGTATTTTTTATTATTATTCTCTCTGCCTATTTTTCCTTTCCTGTTTCAAAGTCTGCAGGTGTAACTGTAAGGCCATACCGAAGACTGGGTATGGCGAAAAAAAATCCCAACTTCAATCGCCACCACACATGATTTTTGTTAATAGAGCATGTAATTGATCTGAGCCTGAAGCACCGATGTTGCGAAGGGAACTCAGACACACTGTCTCAATAGGAAGTTACCTGCAGCGTCCCAAAAGTCTACAAATTATGGGATCCTATACCCATCTCTAAGAAAATCCCCAACACTTGGTAAAGTTAAGTGAGAAGCGGATTCCTACCTCCAGCTCACTGGGCTGCCACACGGGGGGGAGGGGGGTTGGTGTATGCACTGCCAGCAACCTGCCAGGCCAGTGCACAACACTTGCATCACCCTCTCTCTGCCTGCAATTGCGCTCCATGCTTCTGAAAGGTAAGAAAAACAAGCATTGGCATAGCCAATAGGTCTCGCTTTTGGGACCTTCTAAGTATTTAGTTATGCATCACAATATCCTTGGTGCAACCACATCAACTGTTGCGTGGCTAAACACTTATAAGGTCGTGGTTAAGGCAAGCGTGGGTCGGCTTGCGGGGAAACGGCACACGTGGCTGCGCTAGAATTTTTGAGGCCGTTTCCAATACTGGGCACTTGATTAAAATACCATTCCTGGTGCATTTTGTGCTCATGGACGCTTCACCATCTGCTGCTATGGAGAAGAAATCAAATCTGGGACTTTTTAGCCCATTTCTCTGAAAAAATGTATGCTACATTTTAACATCTACACAATTTGTTTTCAAAATTTCTTTGGGGAATACCCCTTAATCCACCATAACTCACCCTACAGAACCTAAAATGTTGGCCTATCTTGAGTGCGCCGTCATTACCTTTGAAACATAAGACTTAATAATAAATTGCTTCAGAATGTGAGCTTCAAAATGCACAACTTGGTCGCATCTGAAGAACACTTCGTGGGGCATATCCCACCAAAGACTCAGAAAGCAGGACAGGGAGAAGATCTCTCTCCACTGGCTTACTGAAAAGGACATGAGCCACATTTCTTATACAGTTTAGCCGCCACCACCAGTTAACTTTTGGCTTAACCTGAGACGTGGAGTAGCCCTGGCGCCATAGAGTCTAATGCCAACCGGGCACCTTGGACTCTAGTGCCAGCAAAGCGATAGTACCTCCTCCCACACCCCCAAGCTATTCGGAAATAATTATACTACAATAATAGGAATACAGTGGGCCTGGGCCCCTCAGGTCTCTGGCTCTTGGTGCCACTGCACCTGCTGCACAATTTATAGCTGTGCCTCTGATCTGACAGCCTCGTTCCTAACACAGATAGCAGCTAAAAATCTGCTAATAACCCAGACTTTAGTAAACGAGGCATGCACTGAGTTCAAAGTAGCTACTGGCGGCTTGATGGCCAGACCTCTCTGGCAATGCGGATGGATGGGTGGGAAGAGGAGAGAAGGGTGGATTGAACGGGTAGGAGAGGTGAGGAGGGATGCGCTGAGCACAAATGTGTGAGGGCAAATAAAAGAGAAAAGATGAATGGAACACACGATTAAGCGGTCTTGTCACGAAGCCATGTTGGAGTAAATAAAGTAGTACTCCTGCAGCGTTACGTCACGTACTCCTACATATTTCTGTGAACCGGCCCCTCAAGTGACAGGTAGGTGACGTAAGAGAATCAGAAGATAAGGGTGATGAAGGAGAGCGTTAAAATGAGCTGCCCAAAAAATAGACGTCAGTCAACCTTTACAAACCAGTGCTGAATAAAACATCCCTTCAACGGTGCGTCTCGTGTTGTCATCAAAGGCACTTCCTTTTAAACCTTTCATTTGTTAATGGAGGCCCTGATAAAGACTGGTACAGAATGCTAAAAGGTCTTTTGCAGAAACACAAAGTAAAATGCAACTGAAAGTAGTGGCTGTGCTTATAATTAATAAATGGGATTAGTTGCTATTGTTGGAAAATCGAGATTACCTGAATGTTATTAATATTATGTTGAACAACAGCAGAACAGTTCGGTGAGTGCAGCGTTTATTTGATGTACGAATAAGGAAAACAGTGCATGCGTTGTCACAGTGCACTAGGGACTTTATGCCTAATTATCTAGCCTGTTGTTCAGGTGCAAACTCCCCCAGGCTCTCACACCACGTAGGCATATATAGAAATGCACGGATACTGTTTGGTCTCGGTTTCATGTCAACCTTGCCGCGGTAGTCCATGAGGACACTTCAAAGAGTTTATTTTCAAAGCTTAAAGGGAACAGCCTAGTTATGTCCATGTCCGGGCAGTTTCGAACACTTCTGAAGGCTGCCTGCGACACAGAATTAGACCAATATTGCCAGAGGGACGAGAAGATTGTATGGAGACGTAAGTACGCATGGGGCGCTGCCACTATGTGTGGAGAAGGGAGTGCAGATAACTGCTTTGGCTTCAGCGTGTTCAGTAACTGTTTGCAAACGAGAAGTAAGAAGAATCCAGCCAGAAGACAAGCGGCCCTGCAGCCGCGAAAGTGATCGCGATTGCGATCAAACTTCAAAGCAGCCGTGAAAGAGAATTGATCGCGGTCAAACGCGGCGCCCGCGCACATGCACTGTGGCTTTAGGCTGGCCTGGTAGCACTTTTTGGAGCCCTCTCAATAAGTCTCGCCAGACCAGCGCATGCGCTGGGTCAGGCGAGACCTAAATACGTGCATTTTGCGTCTCAAATGTCCGATCCTGCAGCAGCTCACTTCCAAGGCCCATACATGACAGTAACCCGATTCAAGCCCCATTCTCCCGATTTTTTAAAAAAAATCTCCCACTTTGCTCTTCTGAGATGTTGGCATGTATGCAAAAAGCACTGCATTACAGCGCCGCATCTTAAGAAAAGGCGGGCTCCCGCCTTTCAAACAAAAGCGTGGCAGAACACTCCAAAGTGGTGGGAAATCACACCCACATCTCACCTGCACCCTCAGCCCCACGAAAAAAATACCTACGAAATGGAGCACTTTGCTTCTTTCCCGGTGCAGCCCGATCCGTAAGCACACAACCCGGTCTCTTCACTCGGTCGGCCACAGACTAGTACAACTCAGCTAGTCAGCTTCCGCTTCCGTTCCAACCAGGGACGGCTGCGGCATGGTAGGCCTAGATCCTACCAAAAAGAGCCCAAAGGTAGCCTGTAGTGCTGCTCCGAGGCAGGAGGGGCTGGGGAAATTGATGCAAGAAAATGAAAAGACAGAGGCCGACTTGAAGCTGGGAACAGTATCTGAGTCTCCGCGGGAGGCTCAGAATCCTGTGATTCTGTGCAAATCGCTCAAGACCAATTGTTTTTATTTGCAACACAACCTGCATTCAGGTATGACCACAATGTAGCTGCAAGTAGTGCAGAAATAGTGACGCGATTGGCCTCATAGCGCTTTACACGAGAACGAGATATGTTAAGAGGCAGAGGTTGCACTTTTTTATTCACATGGAGGTTCAGTTATTTACACAATCACGGAATGCCGAGGTCTATAAGAAACAGCGCAATTGTTTCAAAGCATCGCTTGTAGTTCAACTCAATTAATAAAACAGCCACGCGTATTAAACAGATACATGTTATTCTAAGAGCCAATGGAATTATGAATATTGGAAAACCTAACACTGGCGAGTGTTGTTTTATTTAAAAAATGGTGATTGTAACTGATGCGTAATGTGTAATCAAGGCGTATATCACCAAAACGCGTTACAGCAGCAAATAAAATCCGCGCAAATACCAAAAGGAGTGGTGTGGTGTATATATATATATCTATTCTTTTCTTTTTTTTGGGGGGGCGGGGGGGGGGGGGGAGTTTTATATAGGGAGAAATATACCTCAAGAAATCAGAGCACTTTATTTGAGCACCATGTGCGTTACATACGAACACATTCTTTTTTTGTTAGGCTCCGGGAGATTAAGTGATATGCCCAGGATCACAGTATTTTCAGCCTCCCTGCCGAGGCTCGAACCAGATATCCATCTCTGAGGTCGACCATATGCCTTTACCACGCATGCCATGACAACGCAAAGGCGTGCACGGTGAATGCATAAAGTTTGTAAAAGTGTTTATGGTAAATATATATATATTTTTTAATATGATATGTATATATATTTAATTTTAATTTTTTTTTTTTTAAACTAAAAACAAAAAAGCCCTTTTTTTATCCCAATAACTAAACACCCCTAACATTGTTAAATTACCCATACCACCCCAATACCCATGCCCACTAAAATCTTAAATTACCCTTGGCACCCCAAATCCACCCTGAACCCTAAAACACACCCTGACCACTAACAATACCCCTACACCCCCAATCCCACCCTGAACCCTTAAACTACCCTAGCACCCCAAAACCTAAACTGAACCCTGTACACTAAAATTACCCTGAGCACCCCAAAAACAAAACACACCCTGATCCCTAAATTTTCTACTACACCCCAAACCTAAAGCCACCCTGAACCCTAAAAATCCCCCAGCACCTCTAAACCCAAACACACCCTGAACCCTAAAAATTCCCCTACACCCCAAAACCCTAACCCACCATGCCACTTCAAAATACCCCAGCACCCCAAAAACTAAACCCACCCTGAACCCTAAAAATACCCCAGCACCCCCAAAACCCAAACACACCCTTACCCCTAAAATTAGCCATGACCACTAAAAATAAACCTGCACCCCAAAACCTACAACGACCCTGAACCCTAAAAATACCCCTGCACCCCAAAACCTAAACGCACCCTGAACCCCAAAAATACCCTGGGCACCCCAAAACCCAAACATGCCCTTAACCCTAAAACTACCCCTGACAACTAAAAATAAACCTGCACCCCAAAACCTAAACCCTAAAAATACCCCTGCACCCTAAAACCTAAACCCACCCTGAACCCTAAAAATACCCCAGCATCCCAAAACCCAAACATGCCCTTAACCCGAAAATTACTCCTGACCACTAAAAATAAACCTGCACCCCAAAACCTAAACCCACCCTGAACACTAAAAATACCCCTGCACCCCAAAACCTAAACCCACCCTGAACCCTATAAATACCCCAGCACCCCAAACGCCTTAACCCTAAAATTACCCCTGAACCCCAAAACATATAACCCTACACTCCAAAACCCAAACCCTATACATACCTTATACTTACATATAAATCACATATGCTTCTACCATTCATGCATTTACAACAAATTTCGTTGTAGAAGCATGTGTGGTAAATGCATATGCATTGTAATGCCATGCGTTGTAATGGCATTGCCGAGTAATGGTAGTTGCATTGTGATGGTATGCGGGGTGATGGTAGTAGTGGTAAAAGATTAGTTGTAATGGGTGTTTACCTCTTGCACTAGAAGTATAATCATTCTCAAAACATAAGGAGCAATTTCATCATGTTAAGAAGAAATGATGCTTGTGGAGATTTGGATGTTTATTTTCAAATCATCAAGCACAATTGGATCTTATGAAGTAATCACATACTCATTCTTAAATCCTCCTGAAGTCATCAGGAATAGTCACACCTTGTGAAGTCATCGCATACTCATTCTTAAGTCTTCCCGAAGTCATCAGGAATAGTCACACCTTGTGAAGTCATCGCATACTCATTCTTAAATCCTCCTGAAGTCATCAGGAATAGTCACACCTTGTGAAGTCATCAGATGCTCATTTTCAAGTCATCCACAAGTCATCGAGCTCAAGTTTCTAAACTCTGCTGATGACTTCAAGAGCTTGATGATGTCTGATGATGTGAAAATGACTTCTAGAGTAGTTGGATGATCATCCAAAGACTCTGGGATTGCTTCTAAAGTAATCCTGTTTGACCTGGGCAAAAGCAATACTCACGGTGGCGAAATAAGCAATATCTGGCCAATCTTTGTCTCAGGCTGCTTCGCCAGCAGTGGCGCAGTGTCTACCAGGTATGCAGGTGAGGGAACGCATCCGGGCACCTGCAATGCAATGGTGAATTGGGGGCATCAAGCGTCAAAGGCTCTCCAGGGGGGCCCAGCATACCATGGGGGGGCTCGGAGGGGTAGGAAATACCAAGTCTCCCCGCCACATCCAAAGGAGAATAACTGCCAGTCACCGTTCAGGCCGAGCGACACTGAGGAATCCCCGCGACCAACCACCACAAAATGGCCGCCGGGATCAGTATCTGCAGCAAGTTTAGGGCGATGTACAGATCCTGTGCGCAGCAATGGCCACAGTTCAAGCACACATAAGGGAACTGAGTGGGGGTCCCGCCCGGCAACCAACAGACTCGCTCGGACCTCAGGGGATTGTGTCTCTATCTCGGGCTACGGCGTGGTGGCAGGATAAAATGGCAGCTTCGACCTTCAGCGTTTGTGGCAAGACCATGACACTGGCTCTGAACACAGTCCATAGAGGCCAGGTAGGTGCAGGGAGTAAGTAAATGCACGACAATGAGCACCGCCGTGCCCCCCCGAGCGCCAGCCCTCCGCCACCTCCTGAGGTCAATTCTACTCCATAGCGCGCCGCTGCATGTCTCCGAGCCGCGGCGCCAGTGCCAGCAGCCCCGCCCACGGCTCCAGGCAGTCCGTTACAGCGCAAGTGTCCTCTCGCGCACCGGAGCAGGCACCCACCTCATTGAGTTGGTAATCCGGGAGAAAAAGACGGTGGATGCAAATCACCGATGCTCGCTCTGAATCTATTACTCTCACGCCTCCGCGGCCTTGGGCTTTCCCAGCAAAATCACCCGCACCTCAGGCTCGGGTCCGGGGCATGGCAGTCCGCTTCTAATTACATCGATTGCGTTGTCAGCTTCACTCCAGACTGGGTTCAAGCTTGGTATCTCCGGTATCCGCAGCGATTCGGGCGTCTCGCGGTGATGTCGAGTAGTTACAATTACATTGCAGGATGAGGTTAAAGGTTATTTCCCTGCTCGGCAAGGCTAGAGCCTCACAGGCGTGTGGCCAACTTGGTCGTGCGCCACCTAGCGCCCCCCCCCCCCCTGCATTGCTGTGCTTTTCGTTATTTTGCTAAATGAAGAGTTTAAAAAAAAAAAAAAAAAAAAAAGAATGTTAAAGTGTCCGTGAGACTGCCATTTTTGGCCGGTCCGTAGTGCTGGTCAAGGAAAAGTCCAATAGGCAGATTTTATTATGTTCCCGGACACCCCATCAATGGCTAGTGGGGTGTTCCAGAGTTTGTCCAGCCCTGGCATACCCAACCAATGTCTTGTGTGACAGAACCAGGGAATAGAATGCACTTTGGCCATATTCTTGCTCTCGATAAGGCCATTCCTAGATGGGATAAACTCGGGAGTTGACCCCAATCTAATCCAGAAGGGTTCAGAGAAGCTATGTCCCCAATCCTCTTAAGGCCACTATCATAGAAAAGTGGTAGAACAGGAGTGCTTTAAGGCCGGTTCAGCACCTCGAGATCTTCACGGGTGATGCAGCTACGCTACACAAATCTTGATTGATTGGTTAAATAACTACCTCAAAAAAAAAAGTCTCCTTATGTGTGAGATCTTTGACATTGCCCATACCCCTGAGTTCAGCTCCATATAATGATGCAGTTTGGCCTTCAGTTTGATAGACATCAGATGTGACTGGAACACTCCCAAGAATAGTGAACTTCTACATTGCGATAACTGCTGATGGGCTGGGGAGCAGTACTACAGCGCCTTTCTAGTTGGAATTCCCATAAGAGAGTTGTCAGTTCAGAGTCCAAGATGGTCAAATGTATTAACTTTCTGAAGGCGTGTCCCCTTCGTGAAGCCACCCTTGGAAGATATGTTGGGGTTAAGGACCATGTAGTTGGACCTTCAAACCCCTTGAATCACAAAATTCTGAACATTTGTTGAATAGGTTCCATACTGATTTAAGAAGTGTTGTCCGCAAAAAGCTGGTGTAGGTATACAGTCTAGTTTAGGAGAATCATGGACACACTCGCCCCAAAAGTTATTTAGATCATTCATATATAGGTAAGGGGCTAAAGCACAACCTTGCCTGACCCATTTCTCTATTGGTATTCGGTCAGTAAACTCTCCCAGTTTGCCCCCGCATACTTGGGGATAAATATTATGATGGAGCCTTATCAGAAAGTTTATTGTATACTTTTCATCTCATTTGATGCAACACTTCCAGATTACTATAAACTCCAACAACTCACTGCTCCTATTCTTGGTCTTTGTTAAACAGCATGATGCATTGTGGTAGTTGCAGTTCTTGCGCACTACAGTTGATCCAATTGATCTAGCTTACCTGAAACTTGATTCAATAAAGAAAAGTCCTGAACCAGAATACTGCGTCCTTGGTGACATGCAGTCAACTAGTAATCTGAATTTCATGTCCGGGAGATCTCGATGTGGAGTTTAAAAAAAAAAAAGTAGAAAACGTGTGTGATGCAAAGAGAACTCCACTTGATGTACAAGCAAAATAACATTGCTCCTAGTTTATGAGGTTTTGTACTTTGAAGTGATTCTGCCCTTCTGGACTCACGTTGGACACGGTCTAAGAGATTGAGGTCTGAATGCCTTCCTACTTTTGAGCCAGTGTACTTGCTTGTCTACTGTCAAACATTTAGAAAGGGAGCTCTTCAAAGTCACTTGTAGTATTTAGTACAATTTGTGGCACAGATTTTAGGAACTGATTCGACTCTAATCGATTGCAACATTACCACACAATGGGGTACGTGGACTAGCAGTATTTGCACAAGGCACCTCTAGGTTGTCCCTGACTTGTATTGTGAATCCTTTGACCTTTCTTGCAGCTGGTGAATGTGGTGAAACAGGTTGGTTGATTTTGACCTTAATAAAATGCTTTTATCATCTCGAGCTGAACATCAAGAATTTTTTCCTACAGGCAATTTTAGAACAATCAGATAAACACTGCCATGCTTGGATCTTTGCCTTTCTATCCTATGAGACCTTCCTGCGTGTTTTGTCAGTCTGGATCGCAGCCTCCAGACTGATCTCCAAGAAGGCAAATTGTCCTCTTTCTCTGTGTTGTGACTGTTGCACAGATTGGGCGCAGACTGGGAAACCTCCAGAGCACAGTATTGCACATGACCTGTTCACGCGTGTACTCTTGCCTCTATGACACAATAAAAGGTGTTCAAACCACCCGGCACAGAAAGATTATACCACTTGGTTGTCAACATCAAAGTTAGCCAGGAACACGCCCACAAAACAAACCCATCACAACAGTCCCAGCGTTTGCGCAGCAAGTGAGTTGTGAAAGTCAACTTAAGGAGGTTCCCCCAATGGCTGGATCGCCATTGGGGGCTTGGCCTACAGTACCTCTGAGCCCACTTACTGGTTCTAGCCTAGATCTGTTGCAGGACGAGCGCGCATCGGGGACTGGGCTGGACCCACATGACCGGAAGTCTCGACCAACAGAGCCAGTTTTAACTTACCATGAAGAACAACCTACTTGTTCCCTCAGTGCTGCTTTAAGTCCACACCTGAATATTTGCGGGATAGGTATAATCTCTTCCAAACTCAGCACCTTCATTGACCAGGAGCGGTGACCACCACCTTTGTTGGTATTTCCCTCTGATGTTGTGTTTACAGCAGGGTGTTGGCGTCTTCCTTTTCCACTGCTTCCTTGTGTTCCTGTCCATGGTTAATTTTTGCTTTTCAATGTAGTTCATAAAAGACACATTTATTTTTAATGATGTTTCTCAAAAATCAGCCCATTTTCCATAAATGTATAAAGGCTTCCTTATTAGTGTTTAATACCATTTAAAGTACACACAAAAGTTGTCTCTTGCAGACCCTGAGGATACAGAGATTCATTCACCTCATTTCGCACTGCTGAAGTATTTGTTGGATCACCAACTCCTAGTAACTAAGGGGTGGACGATATAGAAACTTTCTAGATTCCAAATTATGTGTGATTGATTTTAAAACGATGTTCTGAAGGTGCCTGACAACTGGAAATGTCATATTGCCAATCAGATCTTCCTGCCCATACAGTAAAGACGAAGAACATCGCATGGACTACAAATTGCAGGTTTTAGATAGTCTCTTACGCTAGTGTTCTGCATAAGGGTGGGGGCTCACATCGCCTTTTACTACCAAACTCCAGCTAGGGAAATTCTTACCAGATAGGTATCAGTTTTGAGGTCCATCTAGTTTCATAGCCCACGGTTTAGCGGTTATCATAATTCAACCCAGATTGATGCTTTTGGCAGACACCATCAGTGGATCCTTAAGATGACAGTCTTAAGTTGCCATCTTGGTGACTGCCAATTTTCCCCAAAATATTTTGGATTTTAGAAATCGGTGCGGAATATTTACTAATGAAAATCAATGTTGGATAAATCTTATTCTTCGTACTACACTGAATCCTTACTTTGCAATTGCATCTCCCACTCTCTAACAAAAGCACGAAAATGCCAAGTGGTAATTTAAGCACTGTTTAAAAGCAAATATATATTTATTTCACTGGAAAAAATAACAGTTGAAATTACCTAAATGTTGGGTGTTAAAACAACGCGATATGAAAATGAATGCTTAACAAAAGCACCACCGCAAGACTCGCTTGCAAAGCCACCCTTAGCCTTTACCGCAAACTACTAGACGCAAAGAAAAGAGCCCTTACCCTCCGACTTGAAGACAGATCGAACAACTGCAAAGAACTCTTTACCATCATCAAGGAGCTCTCCAATTCCGCAACACTAATGACATCTCCCCATCCCAAACACTCTGATGCCCTCTCAAACTTCTTCGAACAAAAGATCACCATGATCTACAACAAATTTGACACTCACCCAACCGACCTGAACTTCCAGGACCAGATGGATCCCGCCACCATAGCCAAACATAAGATCAACAACTGGAAACCCCTCTTGAACATAGACATCACCGTCCTGATGAAAACCATCCACGCCTGGAGCCCCCTCTGACCCCTGCTCCCACCTCATCTACAACCTAGGAAGCAGCATCATCTCCCCTGCGCTCACCACAATCATCAACTACTCCCTAACCACCGCCACCTTTACGGCAAACTGGAAAAATGCAGTAGTCATCGCCCTGTTAAAGTAGTCCTCAGAGGACCCAAACACCCACAGAGACTACAGACCCATCTCACGCCTTACGTTTTACCAGCCAAAGTCATGGAGAAAGCCATCAACATTCAACTGTCTAACCACCTTGAGCACCACCAACTCCTCAACAGATCTCAATCGGGCTTCTGCCCAACCACAGTAATGAAACTGCCCTCATCGTGGCCACCAATGAGATCATACGCATCCTTGACCAAGGAGACATGGCCACTCTCTTCCTCCTTGACCTCTGCGCACCCTTTGACACCATCTTCCACAACACACTCATCAAAAGACTTGACCTCCTGGAAATCTGTGTGCCAGCCCTTCGGTGGATATCATCCTTTATCACGGGAAGAATACAACGCGTGATACTTCCTCCCTACTCCTCAGAGCCCATACTTCTCAACTGTGGGAGTCCCTCAGTGCTCATCCCTCAGCCCCACGCTCTTCAATGTATACATGGCACTCCTTGCAGACCTCGTCCGATCACACAGCATCAGCATTGTCTCATGCACCGATGGCACTCCGCTCATACTCTCCTTAACGCACAGATCCAACGCCACCAAAACTAACTTTGCCAACTGCATGAGCAACATCGCATCATGGATGAGTAACAGCTGTCTCTAGCTCAACTCGGACAAAAACGAAGTCCTGATTTTCGGAAACAACCAGTTCCCTGGGCATGCATCACGGTGGCCCACTGAACTGAGCTCAATAATAATGAAGTCAAGAACCTCTTAGACACCAAAATCACCATAAACAAACAGATCAACGCCATCTCCTCATCATGCTTCCACATCCCCTGAATGCTACGCAAGATCTTCAAATGACCTCTATGAACACCAGACGAATGGTCACCAGGGTTCTAATCACAAGCAGACTCAACTACGGAAACGCTCTCTGTGCTCGAATCACAGTCTGCGTCCTATGTCCTCTCCAAACCACCCAGAACGCTACCACCAGACTCCTCTTGGATGTCCCACGAAATGCCTACATCTCACGACTCCCAGTCCAGGAAAGATGTGAATTAAAGGTGCTTACGCAAGCCTACAAATCCCTCCACAAAATCGGACCGGTTTACCTCAACCAGACACATTTGGTCGGCCTCCCAAGCTACCACATGCACCCCTCATGTCAAGAAAATTCTTCTTCTCACACAACGTAGCCAAAGCCTGGAACAACCTCCCGAGACATCTCCAAACTGCCCCTCTCACATGGGCTTCCGAAAGAAGCTCAAAACCTGACTCTCGTAGAAATAACAGGCATGGATCCATCCGTCCACCTTCCTCAGTCCCTCGCACTACTCCGCTCCTGGATACCTAGGTGTTTAGCCGTGCTTTACAACCCAACACAACACCTGAAATATGACATTCTTAGTTTATTGAACTAACTAAAATGTGTGCCACTGTTCAGCCGTTTTCGAGAAGTTCGCATTTAAAGGTGAGCTGTAAATGGGCATGAAGGAGTTAAAAAAAAAAAAAAAAAAAAAACTTTACCGTTTGTTTTATTATGTTTAATCTTTTTTATCGTATTTACAAAACTTAAAAAATTAATACGCATTTAATAAATTGCCGCCCATCATGACGATTTGGAGATGATCATGTCAAATACAGTTTGACTCGTTTTAGCATCCATTAATCTAGCGTCTCAATTCGTTGGAAACAATGAATATCATGAATTATTCTTCAGCAGATACCGGTTTCCTCCACCAGGTGGCGCTAAAAGTTCAGTTTAGAAATTCTGATCTGTTAATAAGGTTGTTTTTCGGGTTCCACCACGCACTCCACCGTGTTGAATGTGTGTGTTCAGTCCGTATTGAATGACGCAAAATGCAACACACTTTTTATTCTAAATACATACATACATACAGTGCTTTAAATGTGGAAAATTAAGTGCAGGTACTCATTAAATTGAGCTAGTAGGCGGGGTTAGAGACGGAGTGAGACGTGATGATACAAAAACACTTCTATTGAGTATTCATTTAGCCTTGCATTTCCCTGGGTATTGGTCTCAAACTTTCCATATGTGTGGATTAACAGCTGAAACCCTGAATGAGCCAAGCCATCAACAGTACTTTTAGCACTTTCAGACTAATAATCGGAGTGCTCTAGGAGAGACACTCTGGCACTTACACTGGTTGTGGGACAGAACAAAACGTGAGAAATGTATCAATCTAAACACGGCGTGTTAACTCGTTGCACAAAATGAAGGCCAAACACCAAATGTTTTTCCTTGTTTTATTTTTTATATTTGCAGCTTCTTAATATCATAATCATTCTAATGTTCCTACTTGCCTGTATTTGGCGCAATCCCTAAATATTCAAGAGTGTACACACACAAACCGGCATTACACGTATTTCTTTTCAAATATCTCATGATTGTGTTCCTCTCAAACATACACTCTCTTTTCACATCTCCAACCTTGAAATCCCTCCCGCGCTCACTTCTTTCCCATTTGTAGCTAATTCTCTCCAACTCTTTATCCCAATTGTATCCTATCACTCTCTCTACCATCACTCCTATTTTTAATCTGCCGTCTCTGCACCACTCTACCTCTTTCCATAGCCGTCTGGATCTCTTCCTTATCTCTATCTGCGCTTACCCCTTCTGCCTCTCTAGCTTTTCCCACTTTAAACTCTCTGCTCCTTCCTCTGCACTCTTCACCTTCATTCACCCCCATTTTCCCTCCTCTCCCCTCGGCAGAAGGCCCCAGGGCTGGCGAGCTTGCAGTGGCAGACAGTTAGCACTGCAGGGTCCCAAGCACCTGCAGAGTCCAGCAGGGTAGAGGTCAGGGGAAGAACAATACTGGCCTCCAATGGTAAGGTAGGTTGACCTCCTCTTACCTCACCTGGGTACCAGGGAGGCAGCTTAGGCCATCTCCACCACCATCATGGTCCCAGCAGGCAGGCGAGCGGGGTGGAGGTGGGTTCGCAGGTGCAAGGGAGTCTGGGGAAAGACAGTCAGACCCCAGTGGGAGGCCAAGGGGTGAAAATGGCCCTTTGTACTGGAGTTCATCCAAGGACCCAGCATCGATGCCTGGCAGGGGGATGGTGAGGACAAAGCGCTTCCGTATGTGTAGAAAGGGAGCAGAGGCCTTCTTGTCCCTGTGGCAGGCCTCCAGTAGGACGTTCAGGCCCCACCGGGCAGCGTGCCACAGCTGCATAATACAGACAGGCAGCAACGGGCAACATGCTGCCAAAACACCGGCACGCAGCTGGCCCTCAGGCACCAGTCATGGTGTGCCCGCCTTATCAATCTGTCCCTGAGCACCAGTGCTGTCCTTAACCGTGGAGAAGTGCCGGTACTTGGCTCGGTAAATTTAAGAAGTGCTGGTACTCGGTACCGGTGAGTACCGGCCCATTTAAAGTACTGCCTACATGTGCAAATAATCTAAGCTCTGTTGCTTAACTAAGCAGGCAGACAGACAAGTGCTGAGATATGTCTGGTCTTCTGGTTGCAGGTTTGAGTCTCCTCAATACTGCCTTAGTATTTGATCTTTCTGGGTCGATAAATTCGTACCACTTGGGATTGAATTTTGCAGTCTTGTAGGAAGCACTATTTATTTTTAGACCGTAGAATGCTTCTGCATTTCATACATCTACCGAACATAAAGAGTGCGGTCCAATTTAAAGTTGTCATAAAATTAATGTTCCTTTTGTGGGTCAGTGGAGTTTAAAATATTCAATTCATGAGATTGTAAGGGGGAAATCTGATCAATGCTGTGACACAGCCCCGACTGCATCTTGCCAATTACCGTTGCTCCTAGCACAATGATTTACCATTTAACTGAACGGCATTGAACTCAATCTTGGAGCGCCGTACGCTGTACATAAATGGATGTTGTACGTTTCGTTGATTGCATTGTGTAGTGATCGTCCGATCAGAAGTCTAGTGTTCCAGAATGTTGTAAGACACACTGAACACCCACCCACCACAGTTGTCACCAGTCAGGTGACCCTGGCAATAAAAGGGGCCGAGCGCACGTGCTCTGGGCCAGTTGACTACCCACACTAGCTGCATCTGCGTCCATTATTTTACCAGCATGGGGGCCTAGGGCCCAAATACTACAATGGCGACGAGCGGGCTAATCCGGCGTGTGCAGCCGCTTCTGGGAAGGTGGTGAGAGGGAGTGAGCTGCCCATGTCAAGGGCACCCCCAGAAGTGGACCTTCAGAAGCCGGCACTGAACGCGTCTGATTGGCCCGCAGGGTGTGTGAAGAGCCCTGACCCTGCGAAAGCGAGGTGACCGGGAGCCCACCCCGCACCTCATGAGCCTGCCTGCTTTGATCCGCACCCGCGAGACGAGAGAATTGCCCCAGGTGGAAGTGTCAAGGTCGGGAGCCCACCCCGATCCATAAGCCCCTGTGTCGAAGCGCTGCCCGCCCCGATAGTCTGCGGGCGTGTGAAGAGCCCCAGGGGAGTGGAAGAGCCAAGCGGAGCACACCCGCATCTAAGAGTTGACCAACCGGGCCGAAGGTGAGCCCGCTTCGAGTCAGACGGAGAGTGGAGAAGCTACCCACTCCTGCGAGCAAGAGTGACTGGTGTCGGATAAAGGGCTGGCCGTCCCCAGCGGCAGACCGTGTCCCAGCGCGGCGAGTGAGAGAGGTTACGGTGACTGCCTCGGGTGCAGGCACAAGCGGAGCCCACCCGCAACGAGGAATGAACTCTGCTCACAGTAAAGTCGCAGTCTCCGAGAGCCGCGCTGACCCCTCCTCACCCCTGCGCAGCATGTGCAATGTGAGGCAGCGGTGGAGGAGTGAGGAGACAGCGTCTGGCCAGTGGCCGACTGGATCGGCGCTGACACCCCCTGCGCAGCCTGTGGAGAGAGGCCTGCTGCGAGGGGGAAGACTGAGCCAGAAAGCCAGCGAGCGCGCAAAGCATATGGAGAAGTGCTGCACGTGTCAAGGCCCTTCCGAATGACACCCTGAGGCCAGCAGCACTGAAGAGGACTGCCAGCAAGAGCACAGTGTCGGGTGGAAACCGACACTGCTCTCAAGGGAAGAGATATAGCCCCTGCGCAGCCCGTGATGCAAGAGGGCCGAAAGCAGAGCAGGACAGACAGCCTGCAAGTGTCGCCCTCCCCCGCCTGCTGCAGGAAAGGATTCGGGGCGCGAGGCCTGCGTGGCCCGTAATGAAGGTAGAGGGCTGCGGGGGAAGAAGTTGGGAGGTGGAGGCAGTGCCCCTCCCCGAAAGCATGGCGGTGCAAATCGGAGCACTGAAGGGGCGAACGTCAGCAGCAGCAGCGCCCAGTGAAATGGTACACAGAGAAAGCAAACAAAGTGTTGTAGACACTCACCACACCAGGGAGAACCGTCCTGCAGCCTGGAGAGGTCCTGGTGAGGGGGTGTGAGCGGCAGCCAGCCGGTGAAGGTGCTCCTCCACGAGAGCAGTGAGCACGAAGCCTGCAGCATAGGAAAAACTGCAGAGAGTGAAAGGAGACAAGCAAAGGCAGCACTGCCATCGTGTGGCCGTTCTGAGCATTGCACCCACAAAGAGACAATGATTTCAGGAGAGATGTGCCCTGATCATGTAGGCGTGCCAGCAAGGGACTAATGCAAGCTGCCACCAGTGAAGGACAAAGCGCATCTGTGCACAGAAAAGAAAGGACTTACCTGGCAAAGACGCAGGAAGGACTAAAGAATGCGCAAAAGTGAACACAGAGCAATGCTGGTATGCTAGAGTGCTTCAAAGCCAAGACACTGCAAAGGAGAAAGTGACAAAGTGCAAGAAAGCACCAGGAGTGTGAGACCACCGCACAGGGGAAACTTTGGCTAGCCAAAGCAGATGAGGACAGCGACCTGAGACCCCAAGAAGAAAAGAAGGGCACAGACACTAGCGTGCACAAGGAGCAACCAGGAGCAGGTCGGCGGAGTGGTGGCGCAGACCACCAGAAGAGCTGAACCGAGCTGAGACAGAGTGTGTGCAGCGATACCAGGTTGTCGCTGCAGCAGTAGGAAAAGGCAGGAGCACCACCAGACAAACAAACCATGATCCAGGAACTCCGCACCAGGCAAGTGCGCAGGAACACCGGACACTGCTCCAGTAACAAAGTAAGGAAAGGAACGCGCAGCAAGTGCACCCAGTGAGGTAACGGAAGGGCGCCATCAGAAGCGCGCTACAGCAACGTGATTTTGGAAAGAAGTGGTTGCGGGGACCACCAGAAGCACGAAGACCCGCAGAAGGAGGAAGGCGCCGACCAGCCAGATAGCCAGATGGTCGCAAGGAAGGCGCCGACCAGCCAGATGGTCGCATGGGAGAAGCCGACCTGTCAGACGGTTGCAAGGAGGACGGAGCCGACCAGCCAGATGGTCGCAAGGGAGAAGCTGACCAGAGAGATGGTCGCAAGGAAGACGCCGACCAGCCAGTTGGTCGCAAGGGAGAGGCCGACCTGTCAGATGGTCGCAAGGAGAACGGAGCCGACCAACCAGATGGTCGCAAGGAAGAAGCCGACCCACCAGATGGTCGCAAGGAGGATGCTGACCTACAAGAGGTCAGAGAGCACACTGACCTGTCAAGAGGTCAGAGCGGGAGTGAAGAGGAAGACCGAGGGGACGTCAATGAAGAGGACCCCAGGAGAGGTCCGCGAAGAGGACCAGAAAGAGATGGACGAGAGGTCCAACAACAGCATCACTTTGAAATCAGAAGTAATTGTGAGAAAGAAGGTCGCGACGACCGGTCCAGTCAGAGTGAAAGGAAGACCGTGTCCTAGTGCTGGGACAAGACCAGAGGGAAACGTGTAGAGTGCACTCTACACGGAGAAGCCTGGTATGGACGACCGAGAAGGCAAGAAGACCGGACCGCGTCGCAAAGAAAGGAAAAGAAAGGCAGATCCTGAATGGCACGACGCCACGACGAAGGAAGAAGAGAAGAAAGGAGAAGAGCAAAGAGGTGTGCGTGACAGACCAACACAACACACACCGGAAGGGGAACACCCGAAGAGGAAAGTGAGAAGGTGCATGGACATCCGAACACAGTACCTGGAAAACATCAGCACCACTGGGAGTACACATCTATGTGCAAACCCGAAGGTCACCCGGGGACGACAGAGGCGAGCAGGCCGGTCCGTTGGTAACAACCACCTTTGGGATGGAACGGACACAGGACCATGGATATCCAAGGGGCAGAGGCCTCAGGGACACCGGTGGCAGCGGGTCCCGAAACGCGAGATGGAATGTTGAAGCTTGCTCTGGAGATCCTGGGAGAACAGAGGTAGCGCGCGAAGGACCAAGTGCCAACAACACCCTTTTCAGGTGGAGCTTCGGACACAGAGAGAGGACCCGTAGCGACTCCTCCAACGTGGTTGGAGCGACAAGGCGGCAGTCCACTGGTCCAGTGGAAGCCTGGCAGCAAAGGGCCTCCGGGTCCCCCAGTAAGAGGGGACACCCACGAGAGAGGGGTATCCGTGAGAGGGATATCCTGCAACTGCGAATCCTGTGGGAGACCACCACCAGTTGGAGAAAACACCTCAACCAGGATTATACAGTGGAAATTAACTCACCACTGATCCACCATCATTCCATCTACACTTTTCACTGACTGCAGTACAGGAAGAAAGAGACTGTAAAGCACACTTCCACGGTGCAAGTCCAAAAGAGCACAACCACAGAGCACCCGGACATCGTGCCAAGGAGACAGTGGTCCCGGCTGCAAGGATACCCTCGCCGGCAGTTGACCATCAGCGAAGAGACTATGTGGAAGTCATTATCACTGACTTGTATTTTGTTTGTAATTTGTATTCTTTCCCACAGGTTCAGACTTCTTTGTTTTGACCTTCATTAAAGTTTGGGAGGGATGTAGTGATCGTCCGATCAGTCTAGTGTTCCCAGCATAAACACCCCCCACCCCAGGTGTCACTAGTTGGGTGACCCTGGCAATAAAAGGGGCCGAGCGCACGTGCTCTGGGCCAGTTGACCACCCACACTATCTGTGTCTGCGTCCATTATTTTACCAGCATGGGGGGCCTAAGGCCCAAATACTACACATTGTAGAAACAAAATATCACTTCATCCCTTAACTTGTGCAGCAGACTCGCAGGGCCTGCCAGTCTGCACACATCTGTGGCCATCACGGAAGGGGCGTGGCTAACCACCAAAGACGGCGGACGCACACCGAGACAGGGCTCTCTATCGGCGCCAGAATAATCTGTTGCTGTCTATCAGACGACCCGTCCGTAGCTGGGCATACGAATGTCGCGGGGCAGTCCCGGGCCGATAATCACTGAGAGAGAGCTGCAGAAACGCCTTCTGACTGGATACAACAGGCTGCGGAGGAGGCCTGGACACGTTGTGCGGTGGCGCCCCCTCCCGGTCGGCTCCTGGTGGTGCACACCTGGCACCTGCCAAATTTCAAAATGCTTTTTGGTGTTATCACCATGGTGTGTGTGAAATGCCATGCTGTAAGTGCGACACAATAAGTGAAATTTATTTGTGAATAAAACCAAGTAGAAAAATCCATGTAAAGATAAAATATAAGCAAGTACCCATTTGGTGCCATATGAAGCTCTAGAAATGCGAATGACTTTTTGTTCAAACGTACTGGCACTGATGTAGCGCTGCTCACTGGTTGCATACTGCCTTTGAATTTAAAGTGTTCACGCTTGTGGCACACAAAACTACTCTTGAGTGCCGAGGAGCTCTACAAATTGTGTGACAAAATTACTGTCTAGAACACATGATAGTAAATAAGAACACGTTTTCAGTACCCTTTTTTTTTTTTATTTTATAAAAGAGCACGCCGTGAACCAACACTGAACCTTTTCCTGTGGCATAATAAAAACCTACAATTAAAAAAAAAAAAACACTAGAAGATTGCCACAACGCATCTTGCATTAAGCGTTGACAACGTAATTTTCACATAACAGGAGTGACCGGACCGAATCGGCCTTCATTTTTTGTCGCAGGTCCGATGACCTCATCAGAAAGGTTATATGAAAAGCTTTATCGCCATTGCCAGCCGCTGCCACGTAGACCCAATGCCCGACTGTTTCATAGCGTATTATAAGACTCCGTGTAATGTGGTCATGGCAAACGGTGGCGGTAACAGTTTGAGTGCTAACGGCGATGCTTGCATCGTAGATGGTTGCGAGCCTGCCTACTCCCTCGCCAGCCGCTCTCACCTGTACAGCTGTACGGCGGTGCCACACTACTCTGTCAGGCATTTCTGGGACGGCCCGCCATCTCTGGGTTTCTCCACTGCATCAATGAGTTGTAAACCATCTGACATCATCTGAACTCTCATAAGCACAGAACATAATGGAAAGTGCGGGACACTCTGTCCAAGCAAACACAACGTTGTCGGCAGTGGTTCTGGGACTCTTTGAACTTGGGAGCAAAATGCTGAGCCGTGAAAACGACAGAAATTCCACAACCCCAGACTTAACGTCAACGCCAGCTTTGTGCTACTTCCGCTGACAAGCATTTGGCAGTAAGTGGTATGCTTCCTAGCCCCAAAATTTTAAATTGGGGTAATGGTTAGGTTAGGTTAATGACATTTGTTAAGCGCATGGTTGCACAGAGAACAGTGCGTCCCCGCGCTGACAGCCCTATCTACATCTCATCAGCTGGATCACAGAAGGAGAGCCTGGCCTGCTATGCTGAAGTTAGCTTGGGGAAGAGGTTGGTTTTCAGCCTCTGTCTGAACCTGGTTTCAGACGGCTCCATCCTCAAATCGATGGGTAGGTTATTCCAGTCATTGCTGGCATGATGTCTAAAGGAACGACCTCCCATCCTTGCTCTATGTATACGAGGCGCCACTAAAAGCATGCTGCCCATCGACCTCAGAGGACGTGAGGGACGATAGACTGGAAGCAGGTCCTGAAGATAAGGAGGTGCTTTTTTTGTGAGCTATACGGTGGGTTATACACACAGTTTTAAATTTGATTCGTTCTTTTATTGGGAGCCAGTGGAGGGAGCGTAATGCATGTTTCCCAGAGGCTCTCCTAGGGAGGTTAAGGACCAATCTAGCAGTTGCGTTCTGGACGCGTTGTAACTGTGCTAGGCCTTTATTGCCAAGTCCGCATAGAAGGGAATTCCCATAGTCTAGGTGGGAGGTGACCAAGGCGTGTACCATAGTTTTTCTGGAGCTGGGGGGCAAAAGGTCCAGGACTTTCCTCAGGACCTTCAGGAGTCCATAGCATTTTCCGGCAACCTTCCCAACATGATTGGTGTATGCTAGCTTAGAGTCGAGAAGAAAGCCAAGGTTTTTGACTGTGTCTGCTGGGGCCGGGACCAAGCCCAGTTCCGTGGGCCACCAGGCAGAGGTCCAAATGGAAGGGCAGGGGCCTACAATAAGAACTTCCGTCTTATTACCATTGAGGCGGAGACAGTTTTGTTTCATCCAGCCGTCAAGTGCCACCAAGCAGGCCGAGAAATTCTCAGCGTCCACAACTGGATCACGGGATAGATTGATCACCAGTTGTGTGTCGTCTGCATAAGAGACTATTGCAACACCATATGACTCCACCAATTTGGCAAGGGGTTCAATGTACAGATTAAATAGAGTGGGGCTCAAGATTGAGCCCTGAGGAACCCCTTGCCTAAGACATCTTACACTAGATTTACATGGTGGGCAGTGCACTTGAAATCTCCTGTTGTTAAGGAAGGAGACCAGCCACTCATGTGCAGGACCGGTTATTCCCTTTTCATTCAAGCGGTCAAGTAATACGGGGTGTGATACGGTATCAAACGCCGCACTTAAGTCCAATAGGACCAGTGCGGCCGTGTGACCCTTATCCGCCTTACTTCGTAGCAGTTCTGTTGATAGGAGGAGGGCGGTCTCTGTCGAGTGTTTGGCTCTAAATCCCGATTGAGACATGTGAAGGAGCATGTTTTCCTCCACAAAGCTCACCAGCTGTCGGTTGACCAATTTTTCTACTACCTTCGCACAGTAGGGGAGGAGGGAGATTGGTCTCAGGTTGTCTAATTGCGTGATGCTTATGTGGGCTTTCTTTTTTATTGGAACGACTTGGGCCAGTTTCCAGCTATCCGGAACTGAACATTCCTGGAAAGACAGTGAAGCCAAGTTACCTATGTGCTTCGCTACCAGCGGGATATGATTTCGAAGAATTCTTGCTGGTACTGCATCAAGGGGAGAGCCTGAGTGAATGTTCGATAGGATATTGATAAGCTCCTCAGTTTGGGGAACCACACATTTCCTAAGTTCTTCCCTGACCTTCTTTCCGCAGTTAGGGTCGGGATTTATAGTTTCAGAGTTAGTCTGAAACGATGCATAGATTTTTTCTACCTTCCCTATAAAGAAGTCTGCGATGTCATTGCATGACTCAGTCGTGGGGGGACTTCCCCTGAACTCGCTGGAGGGGCTGAGAGTTCTTTTAGAATCATAAAAAGCTCTTTAAATGTGTTCTCCGCACAGTCTATCCGTTTATTATAGTACTCTCTTTTAGCTTTCCTGATCTGGTTGTGGTAGAACCTTAGTTCACTCTTATAGGCTTCGCGTAGTGAGGGGGCATATTCCACTCTCCATCTACGCTCCATGGTTTTGCACTTGGTTTTAGCGGCGCGCAGCTCAGCGGTGAACCAAGGAGCAGATTTCGTGCTCCGCGCCATGGCTTTATGAGTCCAAGGGGCTACATTATCCAGCGCACCTTGCACCCAATCTTCGAATATCTTGTACGCCTCTACCAAGTTGTCGCTGAGCTTAGGAGGCTTCTGTTCAAGGGCTTGATTGAAAGCGTTGTGGCTGAATTTTCTCCAGTCCCTGCGTCTAATGACGGGAGGTTTCTGTAAGGGCCCCCTGTTGGGAAGTTTCCTCAATTTAAATGGGATCACATAGTGATCTGACCACAGAATCTTAGTCGGAGCAGAGACACTTATGTCTTCCCAGTTAGTAAAAATTGGGTCCAACAAATGTCCTGCTTGATGAGTGGCTCTATTGTCAGCTAAAACAAGCATAAGGGTTCTGAGTTCATTAATTAAGGAAGCGGCCTCCCTGCAGTTGACATCGTCCAGGTGCACGTTGAGGTCTCCTACAATCATAAATTTATTATGGCGTAAAGCAGAATGCGTTAGAGCTTCCAGGAGGCTTTCAATGAACGCAGTAGCTACACCAGGAGGACGATAGATAAGGTAGCCCTTAATGGTGCAGTTGGGGCTCAACGTGATAGAGAAAAGTCCCGCTTCGCATTTATTAATGGAAGTCGGTTCAAGAGAGACTGGTAAGTCACTATTGTGAATAATGGCTATCCCCCCCCCCTCTTTGATCCCCTCTGTTAATGTGAAGAATATTGAAGCCGGGAGGAAGGGCCTCTAAGATATCAGGGATGGATTGATCATCCAGCCATGTCTCTGTCAAGAAGACTAGGTCGGGTTTGTCATCTAACAGTAGGTCATAGATGTTCAAACTATGGCGTTTCATCGATCGGCAGTTTAGTAATAAGGCAGATAATTCGTTACCTTCCTTATTCGTCGCTTGGTCTCTGAGGAATGTATGTCCACATCCCACACACTTCAGGGGCCATTTTTCCACCTGCAGCATGTGTTCACATTCTGGCGGCAGCCTCTTATTCCGCTGTAGTAGCGTCTGCCTTGTGTAGTTTAGAATTCCACGATGTTCTAAAATGGTTTGGACAGGGGGACGGGGCCTGGGCCGCTGCAGGTCGCGGACGGGCGCAGACGGGCTTGCCTTAGGCGCACCTTCGGCGCGCAAACGGCGCTCCCGCTGCGCTCGTCCGCTGCGCTTGCGTGGTTGGCACATTTAGGGGAGAGGGTAGGCGTGGCCAACGAGGTGGGCGTGGCCTCACGAATGCCGCGATGGCGGCCTTTCCACCAGCTGTCCCGCGAAGCAGCGCTAGCTCCGCTGCTCGTGGGGTGTCTGCTGGCTCTAAGTGCTCAGGAGCTCAGGGGCGATTAGGCAAGTTTTTAAAATCAGTGCAACACAAAAATAATGGTTTATAAAATGACGAGTGAAGAGTGCCTCCGGCTTCCGCCTCAGAGGTGTAGAAGTGGCTACCTGCGCTTTTACTCAGCGCTACTAAAAGGCGGGGGAGTGGGCATGGCCAACGAGGTGGGCGTGGCCTCACGAATGCCGCGATGGCGGCCTTTCCACCAGCTGTCCCGCGAAGCAGCGCTAGCTCCGCTGCTCGTGGGGTGTCTGCTGGCTCTAAGTACTCAGGAGCTCAGGGGCGATTAGGCAAGTTTTTAAAATCAGTGCAACACAAAAATAATGATTTATAAAATGACGAAATTAAAATAGCATTGTAGTCTGGTGAGGTAATTGCACGAGAGATGGGGATTGGGAGGTAGCAGGGTGTTTGTGTGAGTGTATTGCAGCCCCTGTAAATACTAGGTCACACCTGCAAGCACGCTCCCTGACCCCCGGCTTGGCGGCCTGTTCCCTCTGTCAGCAATGCGCAGCTCCTGCTGCTAATGCGGCTCCTCTGGTAGGTCCCGTCTTGTGCCTCGCAGCACTAGCAGTGTCATGAGGCACTATAAGTGCATGACTAATGCATTTTAGTGTGGTGATGCTGACCACCACACTAAAATGCGGTAGCCTAAATCTGGATGCGTGGTACTTAGCAGGGCTGGTGGCGGTTGGGCAGCGCTGCCGGGTATGGAATGGAACAATTACTGCTGAGACTAGCGTGACTCTGGGACGCGCGCTGCACCATGTGATAATCGTGGCCAGGCGCAGCTCTGCAGGTGAATAAACCTCAAAATTCAATACAAAAAAACCTACCATCGAGCCTTCTTGGGTTTCGCCCTGAAGATATGGAACTCCATGCCCCCTGAAGTCCGGTTCAATCCCTCTACTGTCCTTTTCTGATTCAGACCTCTTTGCCATAGAGAGGGAGCTTCCAAGGAGCCAGAGGACCCCCTCGCTAGCTGGAGTCTGTGAACTCTGTTTTGTGGATCTGCTGGTCCTTTGTGACCTCCGCGTCTTCCGTTTGCAAATGTAATCCTGCGCTGTGCCATGACACCCCTATGGCCTTGTTCGCTGCATAGTTTGAATCCCTCCACTGCCTTTTCAAGGAAGCAAACGATACGGATGAAGAAACTTCTGCCTTCGATTCCTACCTTCCAAGGCTCCCTAGGGCGCCCAGCTCAACAAGACTGTTAACTTTGTTCTTTGTTTGGCTGTTCTGTTTTTACCTCTTGTATCCTTCTTGATGTATAAACTGTAAAGTGCTCTGATACCCTTGGTGGTCATGTTCACGCTATAGAAAACTTTTTAAATAAATTGTGTGGGGGCTGCAGCTCTCGGCTGGAGTGTCATAAGTGAGGTAGGGCCTCCGACATGGGCTGTCCCAGGTGCCCAGCCCCATTGGTGCAGTGACAATTTTTGCTGTGCCCATCTCTGGTACTGATAGACTCTTGGCCCTGTGGGCAGCACCTGACTGGCCTGGTGCAGGCCGCTGCTGGCAATTGAGGTTCGGCCCTGAGCAGAGCTGAGCACTGCCAGCCTTCTAGAGGGGATGGGCCTTCAAAGGAACTGTTGGAGTAGAACCCCTTCACAGCGGCACTTCTGAGGCCCTGAATTACTGGTGCTGGCTCTGCCTCTACACACAGTGGGTCACCACTCCCTTCCCCCCACTGTCCTCAGGGGGCCAATACAGAAGGCACCACCTACCCTGCGTCAAATGAACAGCTGTCGGAGATGGAGTATTTCTCAAGACTGCCCAATAACGCTACATCTGCCAATGCCTTTGCCTTTTGCATAGCTGCTCGTGTTGGTCAGAGAATGTGAGGACATCCCAAAACCATTAAACTGCACCTGGCACACTTCCCCTCCCCTCCATCTCTATGGTGACTGGTGGGCTTTGATAGGCCAGAACAAGATGTCTGACACGACGGTATGCCTGCCGCGCCCATGTGAGAGAACGAGGAGCAACAGACCAATGGCATAAATGCAGGCTGTGTCCCTGTTCCCTCCCATCTTTCTCCCAGACTTCCACTGACCTGCAGGCAATGACCTCCATACCAGAGACTGTGGCCACCAAACCCAACCAAATCCCTCACTTTTTCGCCACAATTTGCACGGCTTTGGAGGCCAAAATTGATGGACTGACCGTAACCTCTTGCGCAGTGACCACCGCAACCTGGCAAGCCGGGGCAAGTCCACTGAGAGAAATGTGGAAGATATGCCCCACGCACAACAGAACTTGATAAGAAGGTTTATGACTTAGTCACTAGACATCCTATGCATAACGCTCTCTGATGGCAGGATTGAAGGATAAATGTCATTACCACATGGAACATCAGGTGTATGGGGTCGCTCAGTAAGCACTAGAAGTACGCGCGCAGCTGCGTAAACAGACTATATACATAGTGTTTCTCCCAGAGACACACTGAACCGCTTCTGATGGCAGCAGACTCGAGAAGAAATGGCAGGGACAGTTTAACACACCTTACTCAGTGTATACAAGGGGTACAGTGATCTGGTTGAAACCTGGGGATGGAGAATAATGGTCTTTGGTGGTGTGTATTCCCCTATGTTGATCAGCACAATTTTTGCGCGCACAGTCCGCTTAATATCACAATGGACAGGTCTACTCTGGCTCATAGGCGGGGATTTCAGTAACTTTTACATCTGGATCCTTCCCATCTTCCCCTACCGTGTGTCTTGCCACTTGCAATGCTAAGGCTCTACAGAAAGGGTCACAGACTGAGACCTGCTTGATGTACGGAGAACACCAAGCACAGGACTACGGGAATACGTCTTTTATTCACTGCCTCATAAATTGCACTCTCGCCATGATCTGGTTGTATGTACGGGGACCCTTCGTGCTATACACTTATGTAAGACCCTATTCGAAAAGTGGCCATGCCAATCCCCACAAGGAAACTACAACCGACACAGCTGGATGATCAGGTGGTTAAAGGAGACCTACAATAACAAAGAATTCTCTCCAAAACGACTTTCTAGACAATGCAGCCACGGCCTCTGCAGCACCTATAAAATGGAACTCATTTAAAGCCACAACACAGGGCATGTGCCTTGGGGTCACGGGGGAGGATCCTTGGATCTCTGTACAAAGTCTGAAAACATCTGAACCGACTCTGAGATACTTAGAGAGGGCGCTAGTGACTGACCTCTCACACGCAGAGGAACCAACACAAGAGTGGGCAAACTATGGCAAACTTTTGGACCACCGTCACCAGTTAACTTATTCACATGATACTACACTGTAACACGCAGAAGGAGACAAAACGGGTAGACTACCGGCTTGGATAATTAAACCACCACAGTCCTCTACCCGGATCCTCTCTTTGGGAACTATTGAAGGGGCTCTGGTCCAAAGACAACACAGAATAAATGCAACCCCAGGTGGTTACTATATGAGGCTCTACTCGCTTACTTGTTTGCGGGATTTGCGAAGCTATTACACCGTTCCTCTCAGATGTGCCCCTTCTGCAAATAAATGAAGCTCAGCTGGGCTGCCTAGGGGCGCCCATAACAGAAGAAGAAAATAGACAGGCTATTCAAACACTGCCTGTGGTGAGTAAACACCTATCCAGCAACACTGGTACCCAAACTCCTTGTGATGTATAACACTACCAGGAGCAAACTGTGCCCACTGGCCACTACCAGAGAAGTGGTGATCACAAATCTATTAAAGCCAAATAGAGATCCATCTGAAATGACCTCATATCAGCCACTTTCAATACTTAATACGACTGTAGAAGTCTCAGCAAAATTTTAGCAGGCAGACTACTTCCACACCTCCTGGACCTTATCCACATAGATCAAAATGAGGTTATCCCCCGTAGAAGCACTATCCTCAACCTTTGTTTATATCAGCTGTTGGAGGCTGCTGAGATGACTTGGCCATAATCTGCTTGCCTTGCGCTTGGCCTGGAACAAGTGTTCAATGCCACTAGTTGGGACTACGTTCACGCTGTGTTACAGGTCTTTGGTCTTGGAGCTCATACAACGCTTGGATTTATCCATTATCCACATCACCCACTGCAAGAATGAAAATGGGGAAGCATATATCTGCCTTGCGCCATAACTGGTAGGACTAGGCAAGGTTGCCCCTATCACCCATCCTTTTTAGGTCGAGCCTAGCGCAGTGCGCATGCGCTGTTCTAGGAGAGGGCCTCTTGGAATTGCTCCAGACTTTCCTAAGACTCGTGCATGTGGCTTGAGATTTTCCACATATTCCATTGGCCTTTGAGTGTGGCTTTAAATAATGAAAGCATGCAAATGGCCAAAGACTGGTGCATGTCCCACCTTTTCTCTAAACGTTCACTCCCATGGCCTAGGGGTCTCGGGAGCGAGCAGTGGCGCGCAGGGAGGCTTCTGCATTCCTGTGCCTGCCTCCACCACTCCTCTTGAGCAGCTGGTTCTTATCGCTGCAATCTATCTCCCTCCACTGGCTCCTCACCCGCCCCTTCACTCTTCCCCTCTCACTCTCTCCTCCTTTTGAAACTGAGTAAACCTGAAGAGATTGTATGCGGCATCTCCTTTAAGACACTTTGTGTCGGACCAATAAAGACGCTTTTTGGCCCAATACGTTAACACGGTGACTCTAGAGATTCGCATGTTTATTCGTTGATGTATGTAGTTTATGTAAAGCGCCTGCATGCGGTGTCACTGCACCTCTGGGGTGCTTTGGAACACTAAATAAATGTAGGTAATGGGGCAGTTGCTGGGTGCAATATGTTTTATGTGGAAATGTGCAAAAGCTGGCAAACCACTTCTTTTATACCAACAGAAGAAACTCGACGGCTCAGTGGGTTAATGCATCTGCTGGAGCGCAGCTATATATAGACAAGAACACCCACATGGCGGCCATTGACGGGTTTGCGTGGAAAGGAGGGAGGGGACGCTTATCGTGTGTTTGACAAGCACAAAGGCGGTCTCCGTCCAATTAATTTCAGGTCCTATTTGTATTTCAACAACACAAAATGCAGATATTTTAAGACTAGCAGTGTTGCGAGGTCCCTTAAATTGTGAAAAAAAACTCAAAATTGGAACAGTGCATTTCGAGACCAACTTGTTCCCGACCAGCTAAAAGAGAGCGATAACTCAGTGGATTAAGGCGCTGCCACATCGAACCGTAGGGTCTTTGAATGAATTGATTCATAAACCACTAACCTGAGGGCCGCCTCAAGACGCTTTTGGCAGACAAGGGGGCAGTCGAGGATAGTGAAAGAGGCACGTCATGGCTGCCCACAATGGTGCCTTCTGCTCTAGTTGTACTCAGCGTTGTCCTCCAAGACCCCGGAATCAGACCACCACAAGAAATGGGGATATTCCAATGCGCGATCTCTCAGGTGCCCTTTGCTGTTGGAAATGAGAGGATGTGTTAGAATGGTCAGAGCTGCAGTGGCCTGTGGGCTTTTCAGATCACCGTATTAACTGACTAGAGAAATGAGGCAGCGGGGTGGGTTGACGCACCTGCTGCCCAGTATCAGGTCACAGACGTAGCCATGGTGAGCTTGGCTCAACCTCTCGTCCTCATTAGGGCTCGGCTGAGTGATTTGGGCAGTAGTAATAACCGTTGCTCATAGTGCCACACAGCCATAAGCATGTTCTAGCACGTGAAAGAAAGAAGCACGCAATATATATATTTTTAAAAGTTAACCACCCAACGGATGTCTGGTGAAAAGTGGAAATGTTTGAAAACAATATCCTCCACCTGTAAAAAAACGAAGAGTCCGTGTCCACCGAATATAAAAGGGGGCACTGCCACCCAGTAGTTGAGCCAGTGTGTCATGCCCGCCCAGAGGCTCTAGGCACCGGTGCCACTGCCCCTGCCAGGCGCGGTGCGTCCATTGGGGCGTGGGGGCATAACCCCCCCCCCCGCCCGCGCCTCGCGCCCGCAGCTCTCCCTCTCCTCTGTGAAGCCCGCGCCTCACGCCCGCAGCTCTCCCTCCTCTGTGAATGTCAGTCAGCATGACGTCGGACCGTGGGCGGTCCGGCGTCATGTTGATTGACATCATTGTCAGACGCCTTTGGGAAAGGCAGCACAAGTGCGCATGAGTGGGCATGGAGCTTAATTTTTACTCCGTGCCCAGTCATGCGTACTTGTGTATTTGCTGCCTTGCGCATGCCCATTAGGAGCCCCTCGGTCTCCTAATGGGCAGGCGGCGGGCGAGGAGTAGGCGGTGCCGTCAGCCAATCCTGGCGCTGCTGCAACGCCAGGATTGGCTGAGGGCCGGGTTGCCAGTCACTTGCGTCACGGTGTTCCGTACAGTTTGAAGGAGCAGAGAGGCGCCAACGCGGGCCAGGAGAAGACGAGGCGGTCACCGGTCAGGT